>NC_066582.1:82005711-82625069 GCF_024323335.1 Lathyrus oleraceus | reverse complement strand
TGTTACGCGATACTACACTCATAAGAGTCTCTCTTGAGAATATTTTTGGAATACGAGTAGTCGTTTATCTGATAATATCCGAAAGATGGGATGATGACTATGGGAACCTCTTGTAGAACATGCTTGGCAGGTTTAAACCATAGTACACTCCCTTTGGGTGGTTCTTAACCTAAACCCCATGCTCGTGACTTGTAACAAACCCTTGATTCATGGTTGATTTGTTCATGTATCCTTAATATCAATGGAACTTGGGTGTTGATAAGGTGTAAACCATAATCCACCAAAATGGATGATTGATATTAAGGATGATATGATCCATCCCATGACCTTTGTTTGGTGTGCTTTGCTTGATCCTTGAGTGTGATTGTTGCATTCATGCATTCATGCACTCATTTGCATCCATATCATCAATAATGAAGAAAAATTTCAAGGAACTTAAGGGGTTTATTTGCAAAATTTCAGACATGGAAAGACAAAGAAGGAATACAAAGAAGTACAACTTCAGACAACCAGATTTGAAAGAGTTAAGGAATCTGACATCCTATGCACTAGATCCTTTGGGTTTCAAAGCTCGTTTTGGGAAGCTTCTTCCTCTTCTGACTACTCAGGTGGATGAAGGGTTGATGAGTGTATTGGTGCAGTTTTGTGATCCCTTGTACCGTTGCTTCACGTTTCCGAATTTTCAGCTTTTGCCTACGCTTGAGGAGTATGCCTACCTTGTGGGTATACCTATTATAGATCAGTTGTCGTTCAGTGGCTTGGAGAATGTTCCTACTTCTCAAGAGATAGCAGACATGTTGCACATAGATGAATCTCTGGTTGGTGCTCATATGATTACCAAAGGTGGAATTCAAGGTCTCCCTTCTGAGTTCCTCATTGCTCAAGCTACTATCTATGGGAAGGCCATGAGTGAGGATGCCTTTGAAGCCATATTTGTACTTCTCATCTATGGATTGGTATTGTTCCCCAACATCGACAAGTTTGTGGATGTGAACGCTATTAGGATCTTTTCTACTCTTAATCCCGTTCCGACTCTGTTGGGTGATACCTATTTCTCTTTGCATATGAGGAACACAAAGGGTGGCGGCCCCATTGTGTGTTTTGTTGCCTTTGTTGTGTAAGTGGTTTATTTCTCACTTACCTCAGATAGTCGCCTTCAAGGAGAACAAAGGATGTCTACGGTGGTCCACAAGACTTATGTCTCTCACTAATGATGATATCTCTTGGTATAACCGTGTGTATGATGGTGTGCAGATTATTGACTCTTGTGGTGAATTCTCCAATGTGCCTCTTCTTGGTACATGTGGTGGGATTAACTACAACCCTGTCTTAGCACGTCGTCAGCTTGGGTTCCCCCTAAAGGATAAACCTAATAACATTCTGTTAGAGGGCGTATTCTTTCAGGAGGGTAAAGATCCCCAAAACTTGAAGGGCAGGATGGTTCGCGCCTGGCGCAAGATTCATAGGAAAGGAAGGAAGGAGTTGGGTCCTAAGAATTGTGTTGCCATGGAGCCTTATACAGCTTGGGTAAGGAGGAGAGCTTCTGAATATCTCATGCCTTACGAGTATCCGAGACCTACACCTTTGGTTATGGTTGGGCCTTCAACCCTCCCTAACCAAGGAGTAGAGGAGTTGAGAGACGAAGACCTATCACGTGCCTGGATCCGTGAAAGAGAAGAGTTGCTTCAGCAGATTAAGGAGAAGGATGATTTGATTGAGTTCCTCGAGCATCAAGTTAATGATGACCCTGATGATGCATGGACTTCTCTACTTCCTCAGTCTTCCAAGTTTTGGAAGAGGAAGTACGATCGACTCGCTAAGGAAAAAGCAGATATGGAGGCAGCCTACGAGAGGGAGGTGAAGAGGCTTTGTGCATCCTATCTTCCTGTGTCCCGAGCTTTAGATGATTGTTTCTAGGGATCCATAGGATGATTATTTTCCTTTTCTCTTGTATATGATTGACAAATGTTGTACTTCCTTCTCCTGATATTATTTGATGAGATATTTCCATATGTGATAAATAGTTAATATTTCTAAAATTTGCAAATAAAACCCTAGAGTTCCTTTGAAATAAAAACAAATCATATGCACAAGCATTGCATGAATCATGTGCATAAGCAGGTTTTGGTTCCCGGCTTCTTGTCCTGTGGTCTAACTCTGTGTTCTTCATTTATTTTGAAGACAAGCTGACTCATCGGTACTACACTAGAGCCAACACTTCAAGACTGATGGATCAACTAGAGCAAGAGAACCGTGAACTCAAAGAGGAAGTGGCCAGACTGAGTGCCTTGATGGAATCATTCTTCGCTGCCCAGAGCCAGTCTTCTCCGACGACTTCAACTCCTCCCCAGAGGACAGTTATCTCTGAGATTGTCTCATCAACTGTGCCTACAGCCAGTGCAAACTTTGTTCCGACAGCCATGCCAGCCGGATTTCCATGGGGGATGCCTCCTAATTTCATGCCCGAGGGTCCTGCTCCTACTTTTGCTTCTATGCCGACATCTAGCCCGGTCCTTGCTGTTCCTCCTCCTGTCGTGCATCCTATGCCCAGAGTAGACGACACCATCTATCATTCTGAGCCATATGAAGGCCCAAATGTCTATGAGAAGATGGACGCTATGAACGATCAATTTCTTGAGCTTCGCAAGGAATTGAAGACTCTTAGAGGAAAGGTTCTCTTTGGCAAGTCTGCTGCCGATCTCTGCTTGGTTCCTAATGTGAAGATTCCCGTGAAATTCAAGGTCCCTGACTTTGAAAAATACAAAGGAAATACTTGTCCTCTCAGCCACCTGGTCATGTATGCCAGGAAGATGTCTACTCAGACCGACAACGACCAATTGCTCATCCACTAGTTTCAGGACAGTTTGTCCGGTGCCGCTCTGCGCTGGTACATGGGTCTGGACAGTGCGAACATCTGATCCTTCAATGATCTTGGCGAGGCCTTCGTCAAGCAGTACAAATATAATGTGGATATGGCTCCCGATAGGGATCAATTGAGATCCATGTCCCAGAAGGACAAAGAAACGTTCAAAGAGTATGCCCGGAGGTGGCGAGAAGTGGCAGCACAAATTGTGCCTCCGCTAGAAGAGAAGGAAATGACCAAGATCTTTCTGAAGACCTTGAGTTTATTCTATTATGAGCGGATGATTGCTAGCGCTCCTTCTGACTTCACCGAGATGGTTAATATGGGGATGCGTTTAGAAGAAGGGGTTAGAGAAGGACGTCTAACCAAGGAAGAAGGCTCTTCTGCCAAGCACTATGGGTCGTTTGCAAAGAAGAAAGATGGAGAGGCACATGTTGTGACCTCCCATATGAAATCAAGAAGACCCTCTGTGAGGAGGAAGACCGTGCATCCCGCCGGTAACCAGCACCAGGTGGCTCACATAGCACCTGTTTTCATAGATAATCAACAGTACCAGCAACACAACAACAATCAGCAACCACCTCAGCAATATCAACAACAACAACACCGTCCACAACAGCAGGCCTACCAGCCTCGAAACAGTAATCAAAACAGCACAAGTTACGAGAGGAAAAGGGTCACCTTTGATCCTATTCTGATGATGTACGCAGAATTATATCCCTCTTTGATAGAGAGGAAGTTGATTACTCCGAGAGACCCACCGGCTATACCTGTCAACCCCCAGTGGTGGTATAAGCCCGAATTGCATTGTGTCTACCATTCTGGTGCTCCCGGCCACGACGTGGAGAATTGTTACCCTTTGAAGACCAAGGTTCAAGATCTTGTGAGGTGTGGCATTCTGTATTTCGAGGATGTAGGTCCTAATGTGAAGAAGAACCCATTGCCCGAGCATGGGAAATCTGTCAACATGGTCCAGGGCTGCCCTGGCAAGTACAAAGTCAAATATGTTATTCATATTCGACAATCTTTGGTTGAGATGCATCGTTTGCTATGCGAGTACAGTCATTATGAGCACAATCATGATAGATGCCGAATATGCCCTGTTAACCGATTGGGTTGTCGCCAGGTGCACAAGGATCTTCAGGAAATGCTGGATGAAGGAGTCATTGAGATTCTTCGGAATAGGAATGTTGACGAAGATGAGTCAGAGGTCAACGTAATTTCCCTAGTGTTCCGGATGCCCGAGCCTGTTACCATTAAGTATAATGGTAGCAAGCAGAAGGTTTCTCCTGTTCTTATCATTAAGCCTGCCGGTCCAGTACCATAATCTTCTGAAAAAGCAATTCCCTTTCGTTACAACATTGTTGCTGTAGAAGATGGGAAAGAAGTGTCTTTGCCTTCCTCCTCCGTTGTTAATATTATGGATGTAAGTGGTTTGACCCGCAGCGGTCGTGTGTTTTCAGCACCACCAAAGCCCCAGGCTAAGGCTGATTTTGTTGAACGCCCGATTGGGAATGCTGTGAGCACTCCGAATCTGGCACCTGTTGTTAAGCCCTCCTCTACATTGATAACTCCTGCTTTTGTTGGCCCAAGCGGCAATGTGAAAGAAGACTGTGATGAGATGTTGAGGCTCATCAAGAAAAGTGAGTATAATGTTGTAGACCAGCTTCTACAAACGCCATCCAAGATATCAGTGTTATCTTTGCTATTGAATTTAGAACCACATAGAGAGGCACTGCAGAAGGTATTGGATGTGGCGTATGTAGATCATGATACAATAGAACAGTTCGATAGCATTGTTGCAAACATTACTGCTTGTAACAATTTGAGTTTCTGTGACTCTGATCTCCCTGAGGAGGGAAAAGACCACAACTTGGCTTTACACATCTCCATGAACTGCAAAGACGACGCCATGTCCAATATGCTGGTGGACACTGGGTCATCACTAAATGTATTGCCAAAAACCACTCTCTCAAAACTAGCATATCAAGGGCCTCCCATGAGGCAGAGTGGAGTAGTTGTGAAGGCCTTCGATGGGTCGCGTAAAACTGTGATTGGGGAAGTTGATCTCCCAATCAAAATTGGACCAAGTGATTTCCAGATTACCTTCCAGGTTATGCACATCCACCCATCGTATAGCTGTCTCTTAGGCAGACCATGGATTCACGAGGCGGGCGCCGTGACATCCACCCTACACCAGAAACTGAAGTTTATAAAGAATAAAAAGCTGGTGGTGGTAGGGGGAGAGAAGGCTCTCCTGGTCAGCCACTTGTCTTCCTTCTCATATATAGATGCTGAAGATGAAGTTGGAACTCCTTTCCAAGCATTATCTATAGCTGAGCCTATTGAGAAGAGAACTCCTTCATTTACTTCCTATAGAGATGCGAAGTTGGCCATTGAGTGTGGTGCAATTGCTGGTCTAGGAAAAATCATTGAGCTAGAAGAAAATAAGTCTCGGGCTGGCATAGGCTTTTTGTAACACCCTTCTAAAATACCCCAATAATAATTAATTCAACAAAATAAAATCAGAGTAGATATGCAATATAAGGGTGTCACACTTGACACTTCACACCATTCACCATAATAATTCGTCATGCTCATTTATTAATCAAAATAAAACATTGCACAATTCGCAGCGGATAGAGATCTAATCAATCATGCAAACCATGTAACACATTACATGTAAAGTTGTTCAACAACCAAATGAAAACAAGTAAAACATCCTGTCCCGATGTTACATCTACCAGAGCATGACTCACTAATGAACTACGCTAGACTCCAATCACTAGCTTCTACTCAATCACTGCTCGTTACCTGAAAACATAGTTGTAAGGGTGAGTTCCTCAATCGATATAATAAGCATTATAAAATATCATGTAATGCTAAGTAAATTAACACATTTCATCACCCAAATCAGATCACACATTCAGCAACGGCAACATCAACTCATAATCATACTCAACACAACACCACACCAAACACACGTATAATATTGGAATACTTCCATTCATATTATACGCCATACATACATTATGCAATGAGACTCCATGCATGCGGTACCGACTATTCGTGAACATATAGTTCAACCTCACCGATCAAATCCAGATACGGCTACCAAGCTCACTAGTCCCACTCATTTGAGACCTAGTGACTCACATCACTAATTCCTCACCATGGGAATTAGCTACCACCCCAAGGGCTATGCTATGCACGCTAAATCACCTAGCATGCAAACATCAACAACAATCCACAATAATTCACTCACTAATTCCTCACCATGGGAATTAGCTACCACCATAAAGGCCATATTATGCACACTAAATCACCTAGCATGCAACCATCAACAATCCACAATGGACATATGCTCACACTCTAAGCCATAAACAGTCCATTCACAATAGCATACATAATAGATATATTCACAACATTATGCACACCATCATACATCATCAATACAATTATCACAGAATCATATTATGTCATGCCACATAATCAATCACAGTATTAGCACACTCTACTAATACCTACACTGCTCAAAACAACGGGAAATTGATCCCTCCTATATCATACACCAATATAGGCCAATCATCAATTGCTCACAATATTTAAAATATCAGTTTTTCTACTTTTCAAACAGTGTTAACCGGTTAACGCCCTGGGTTAACCGGTTAACGCAACACAGAACACGCTTCCTGGCACATTTTAACAGTGTTAACCGGTTAACGCCCTGGGTTAACCGGTTAACGCAAGACAGACAGCAATATTTCACAATTCATAACAGTGTTAACCGGTTAACACCCTGGGTTAACCGGTTAACGCAAGACAGAAAGTTGTTCCTGCGCTAACACGAAGCAGAATGCAGAATTCTCCGCATTTTTCGCCGTTGGAGGACTTCCGGACCTCCGATTCCAATTCCGTAAAAAGCTACACGTTCGGAAAATCACAACTCATCCAAATATAGATTCAATTACAGCTTTAACATAACTTATTCATCACAATTTTTCAGCACTCATCATCCCAATTAGGGTCAATTCAACGGCTTATTACTACCCATTACATGTTAACCCATAATACCCATTAAACGACGATAAACCCCCCTTACCTGAGTTAATCCGGCAATTGATTCTTCGACCTTCAACAATCGTGAATCCTCCTCTTGAGCCCTTTTCTCACTTTCTGTCGCTTCTCTGTTTTCACGTGAAAACCCTTTTTACCAAATGGGACCTTTATATATATTCCAACTTATTATTCCAATAATAATAATAATTCCAAATAATATTCCAATTATTTAATTAAATTAATAAATATTCTATTAACTTAAATTAAATAATTATCATATTTTATCGGGGTGTTACAACTCTCCCCCACCAAAAGAGTTTTCGTCCTCGAAAACATACCTCAAGCGAATAACTCTGGATAAGACTCCTTCATCTGACTCTCAAGTTCCCAAGTCACATTGTCACCTGCTGGTCCTCCCCAAGCTACCTTTACCAAAGCAATCTCTTTACCCCGCAACTGCTTCAACTCTCGATCCTCTATCCTCATAGGTGATGTTTCAACAGTCAGGTTATCTCTCACCTGTACATCATCTACTTTGACCACATGCGACGGATCAGGAATGTACCTCCTCAACTGAGACACATGAAAAACCTCATGCAAATTCGCAAGTGACGGCGGTAAAGCGATACGATAGGCTACCTCCCCTATCCTCTCCAAAATCTGATAAGGACCAATAAATCGAGGTGTCAACTTCTTCGACTTCAAAGCTCGACCAACCCCAGTTATCGGAGTAACACGAAGAAACACATGATCTCCCTCTTGAAACTCAAGTGACTTCCTCCTCTTGTCGTGATAACTCTTCTGACGACTCTGAGCAATCCTCATCTTCTCCTGAATCATCTTAATCTTTTCCGTAGTTTGTTGAACAATCTCCGGTCCAACCACAACACTCTCACCGGACTCATACCAACATAAAGGTATGAAATGAGCCGATTTTGTCAATCTGTCAACAATCACCCAAATAGCTTCAAAATTCTTAATTGTCCTCGGTAAACCAGAAACAAAATCCATACTGATACTATCCCACTTCCACTCTGGAATAGCCAACGGTTGCATTAGCCCAGACGGCTTTTGATGCTCAATCTTTGACTTTTGACAAGTCAAACAAGAATAAACAAAACTCGCAATTTCTCTTTTCATTCCCGGCCACCAAAATAACTTTTTCAAATCATGATACATTTTCGTAGCTCCAGGATGAATACTCAGGCCACTACGATGTCCTTCCTCAAGGATACTCTTCTTAAGTTCGGTAACATCCGGAATACACACCCGATTACCAAATTTCAAAACACCATTCTCATCAACTCTGAATTCACCACCTTGACCTTGATTCACTAGAGTCAACTTATCAACCAAAAGCATATCGGATTTCTGACCCTCTCTAATCTCATCCAGAATACCACTCGTTAACTTCAACATTCCCAATTTAACACTATTGTGAGTACTCTCACACACCAAACTCAAGTCTCTAAACTGCTCAATTAAATCCAATTCCTTAACCATTAACATAGACATATGCAATGATTTCCGACTCAATGCATCAGCCACTACGTTTGCTTTACCCGGATGGTAATTCAAACCAAAGTCATAATCCTTCAGAAACTCTAACCATCTCCTCTGTCTCATATTCAGCTCTTTCTGATCAAACAAATACTTTAAACTTTTATGGTCACTGAAAACCTCAAATCTTGACCCGTACAAGTAATGCCTCCATAACTTCAGAACAAATACCACAGCTGCCAACTCTAAATCGTGTGTCGGATAGTTCCTCTCATGAACCTTCAGTTGTCTCGAAGCATAAGCTACAACCTGCTTATTCTGCATCAAAACACCACCCAAACCCAACAATGAAGCATCACAGTAAACCTCAAATGGTTCTGACGGACTCGGTAATATCAGAATAGGAGCAGTAGTTAACCTCCTCTTTAACTCTTGGAAACCTTCTTCACATTTTGAGTCCCAAACAAAAGCTTGCCCCTTTCTAGTCAACATCGTCAACGGTAATGCCAACTTAGAAAATCCCTCAATGAATTTCCTATAATAACCTGCAAGTCCAAGAAAACTCTTTATCTCAGAAACTGACTTCCGAGCTTCCCACTTAGATACCGCTTCTATCTTAGAAGGATCAACAACAATACCACCTCTTGAAACCACATGACCAAGAAAACTAACCTCTTCTAACCAAAATTCACACTTAGACAGTTTAGCAAATAACTTCTTTTCTCGTAGAACTCCTAAAACCACTCTCAAATGTTCAGCATGCTCTTCTTCAGATTTCGAATACACCAAAATATCGTCAATAAACACCACAACAAACTTGTCTAGGTACGGATGGAAAATCCTATTCATATACTCCATAAATACCCCAGGCGCATTAGTCACACCAAAAGGCATTACAGAATACTCATAATGTCCATACCTTGTTCTGAAAGCAGTCTTTTGAATATCCTCAGTTTTCACACGTATCTGATGATACCCCGATCTCAAATCTATTTTGCTGAACACACTCGCACCAACCAACTGATCCATCAAATCATCAATCCTCGGCAAAGGATACCGATTCTTGATCGTCACTTTATTCAGTTGCCTATAGTCCACACACAACCTCATAGTACCTTCTTTCTTCTTAATCAATAACACTGGTGCGCCCCACGGTGACACACTCGGACGAATAAATTTCTTATCCAACAGATCTTCCAACTGACTCTTCAATTCAGCTAACTCAACAGCAGACATACGGTACGGAGCCATCGATATCGGCCTAGTACCAGGTACCAAATCAATCGAGAACTCAACTTCACGCTTTGGCGGTAATTCATTCACTTCTTCAGGAAACACATCAGGAAAATCACACACCACGGCTAGATCGCAAATCACCAGTTTATCTTTAGCCTCCAAAGTCGCTAACAGCATAAACAACTCCGCCCCATCTGCTACTGCCTCATTCACCTGCCTTGCTGATAGAAACAAACTCTTTCCTTCCTCAATCTTAGGAAAAATCACAGTCTTATCAAAACAGTTGATATAAACTCGGTTAAACACCAACCAGTTCATACCCAGGATAACATCAATCTGCACTAGTGGAAGACACACGAGGTCTATCCCAAAGTCTCTACCAAAAATACTCAAAGGACAATTTAAACAAACTGAAGTATTAGTCACTGAACCCTTCGCAGGAGTATCAATCACCATACTCCCATGCATCCCAGATATCTCTAATTTAAGTTTCACAGCACAATCCAAAGATATAAAGGAATGAGTCGCACCTGTGTCAATAATAGCTACAAGAGGAAAGCCATTAATATAACACGTACCTCGGATCAAACGATCATTTGCAGAAGTCTCAGAACCCGATAGAGCAAAGACCTTGCCTCCCGACTGGTTCTCTTTCTTCGGCTTAGGACACTGTGGACTGATATGACCCACCTCTCCATAGTTGAAACAAGTCATAGTCTTCAACCGGTACTCTGCAGCCAAGTGACCACCTTTGCCACACTTGAAACACTTCTTCTCATTACTGGTACACTCATGGAAACGATGTCCAGCCTGACCACATCTGTAACACTTAGCAGGGGCACTGGAGTCTCCCCCACTAGGTCTCTTCATCCCACTCTGTCTCTGGAAACCTTTGCCAGCGGCATACGGCTTCCCACGATCATTCTGATTCTTGCCTTTCCTATCAACCCTCTGCTGATAGCTCTCCGCTCTGGCCTTGGTATCCTGTTCAAAAATCCTGCAACAGTCAACCAAGTCAGAAAACACTCTGATCCGCTGATACCCAATAGCCTGCTTGATCTCGGGACGTAACCCGTTCTCAAACTTCACACATTTTGAAAATTCCCCAGTAGCCTCATCATAGGGAGTGTAATACTTCGACAGCTCTGTGAACTTAGCAACATACTCAGTAACAGAACGATTGCCCTGCTTCAATTCCAAGAACTCTATCTCTTTCTTTCCTCTGACATCCTCTGGAAAGTACTTCCTCAAGAATCTCTCTCTGAACACCGCCCAAGTGATCTCAGCATTCCCAGCAGCTTCCAACTCAGTGCGGGTAGCAACCCACCAATCATCTGCTTCCTCAGACAGCATATGCGTACCGAACCTGACCTTCTGGTTATCGGCACACTCAGTCACTCGGAAGATCCTCTCGATCTCCTTCAACCACTTCTGAGCACCATCTGGATCGTATGCTCCCTTGAACATTGGAGGATTATTCTTCTGGAACTCACTCAGTTGACGAGCAGCTCCCAATCCCACAACATTCAGATTCCCTCCAAGTACTCCAGCTAGCATACCTAGAGCCTCAGCAATCGCAGCATCGTCTCTACCTCTTCCAGCCATCTCTATTCTGAGATAATCCAACAAGCTAAAACAATAAGTACTGATAGGGTTACACAACACCTATCACATACAGGGAAACAGAATCATTACGACTCGACTCGACCGACTATGCTCTGATACCACTAATGTAACACCCTTCTAAAATACCCCAATAATAATTAATTCAACAAAATATAAATCAGAGTAGATATGCAATATAAGGGTGTCACACTTGACACTTCACACCATTCACCATAATAATTCGTCATGCTCATTTATTAATCAAAATAAAACATTGCACAATTCACAGCGGATAGAGATCTAATCAATCATGCAAACCATGTAACACATTACATGTAAAGTTGTTCAACAACCAAATGAAAACAAGTAAAACATCCCGTCCCGATGTTACATCTACCAGAGCATGACTCACTAATGAACTACGCTAGACTCCAATCACTAGCTTCTACTCAATCACTGCTCGTTACCTGAAAACATAGTTGTAAGGGTGAGTTCTGTAAGAACAAAAATTGTTCTACAACAGATTCCATGATTTTGATGATAACAAAGGAAGAAACCAAAAATGGCACCCTAACGAAAAGTTTCTAAGTGTGCAGGGTTCTAAAGAAAGAAGAAACAAATCTGATGATGTCATCAGATGCAAAACAAGATCAGATGCAAAATCTCAAGTATCAGAAGCATCTAAAGAGGAATCTCATTCAAGAAGCTCTGACTCTGGACAAAACTACAAAAGTATCAGAAGCATCTGAACATGAAGTAAAGTCTAGAAGCTCTGACTCTGAACTAATGCCTTCTGTAAACTCTGGAAGTTATCAGCGCCATCTGAACTTTCAAGAAATAACATCAGAAGCAAGATTCTCCAGAAACACGAAGACTCTAATCAGAATTGTTAATCATGATGAAGTAACGTTTAAGCCAAGTTAAAGTTCTGCAAATGGATTTCCTCAATTAGAAAGAGACGTTAATCTCCACTTCCAAGAGAGAAGATACTAATTGTGGTAAGTAGTCACTTCTAAGTGAAAAAGTCTACTGCAGAAGCTATTAATGGAATGGCGTAACTACATCTCAATATCCAACAGATTCAACGCTACTTCAACTCTACTTCAACTCCTATAAATAGAGAAGAAATCTCATTCAGTAATGTAAGAAATCACTAGCCAAAACTATACTGAAATCATATCACGCTCAAGAAAAACATCCTTGTTCTTCAAAGATTTTCACTAAGCTTTTGCTTATCAAGTGAAAAATTTGTTCTTAAGTTTGTAATATTTGCTTTCTTAGAAGCACTCTAGATTACACATCTTGTATCTAATTTTTTATTTGATTTCCTCAAGTGACTCTTTGCAGTCTGTAGACTTGAGAGGACTAAGAGATTTTCTTCTCTCTTAGGGGTTGTTTGTAATCTTTCAAGATTAGTGGATTAAGTCCTTGTTGAAGGCGAAATCACCTTGGCCGGGTGGACTGGAGTAGCTTTGTGTTATAAGCGAACCAGTATAAAATCATTGTGTGATTTCATTTTGCAAAAGCGCTTATTTTTTCAAACAATTCAAACCCCCCTTTCTTGTTTTTCTCACCTTCAATTGGTATCAGAGCTCCGGCTCTGTTATTGATTTTCTAATCAAACACTTAACCGTGTAGAGAGATCCAGTACGAGAAAAACAATGGCCCACTCAAATGAGAAAGATTCTTACAATGCCAAGCCTCCTGTTTTTGATGGAGAAAAGTTTGATTACTGGAAAGATAGAATCGAAAGTTTCTTTCTGGGTTATGATGCTGACCTCTGGGACATTGTCACAGATGGATACACACCTCCAGTCTTAAATGGAGCTGAAGTTCCCAGAAGTAAGATGTCAGATGATCAGAAACGAGCTTTCAAGAATCATCACAAGGCCAGAACCATACTCCTAAATGCTATATCTTATAACGAGTATGAAAAGATCACCAACAGAGAGACTGCTAAAGATATACTTGACTCTCTGAAGATGACCCATGAAGGAAACTCCCAAGTCAAGGAGACGAAGGCTCTGGCGCTGATCCAGAAATATGAAGCCTTCAAGATGGAAGATGACGAAGCTATAGAAGCTATGTTTTCCAGATTCCAAACTCTTATTGCAGGTCTTAAAGTGCTAGACAAAGGATACACGACTGCAGATCATGTTAAGAAGATTGTCAGAAGTCTGCCAAAGAAATGGAGACCAATGGTTACTGCTCTGAAGTTATCAAAGGATCTGAACAATATCAGCCTTGAAGAACTTGTTAGTTCTCTCAGAAGCCATGAGATAGAACTAGAGGAGGATGAGCCTCAGAAAAGGAACAAGTCAGTGGCGCTGAAGTCCAGACCTGAAAGACGGAAGTCAGACAGAACCAAAGCCCTTCAAGCAGAAACTGCAGACACTGATGACTCTGAATCTGAAGACTCTGATGATGAAGAAGAACTGTCCTTACTAACCAGAAGAGTTAAGCAACTCTGGAAAAGAAGGAACAACAACAACTTCAGAAGATCAAGACCCAGAGGGGATCGATCAGAGTCAACTTCAAAAGGTAAACCTAATAAAGATATTACCTGTTTTGAATGTAAAGAAACAGGTCATTACAGAAATGAATGCCCCAAGCTGAAGAAAGACAACCCTAGAAAAGAAAGCTTCAAGAAGAACACCTTCAGAACAAGGAAAGGACTGATGGCTACCTGGGATGACAGTGAATCTGGATCATCAGAATCTGATTCTGATGAACAAGCCAACGTAGCACTTATGGCTACCACATCCAGCTGTTCAGACGAAGAATCTGAAGAGGTATTTTCTGAACTTTCTAGATCTGACTTAGAATCATGTTTGTCAGAAACTCTTACTTCTCTTCAGAAATTAAAACAAAGAGTTAAAAGCATTAAAAGCCTTCTTAAAGCAAAATCTGAAGAATGTAGTAAACTTGAGACAACAATTCTAACACAAGAAGATACTATCAGATCTTTAACGTTAGAAAGAGATGGAGCTAAAACAAAAAGCTTAGAATTAGAAGAAGCGTTGTCTCAAGCACCACAAACTTCAAATGAAATTATTTATAAATATGAAGAAGCCTTTCAAAAATTTCTGAAGAATGGAATAGATAGGAGTATTATGGCATCCATGATTTATGGAGTAAGTCAGAATAATAAAAGGGGAATTGGGTATGATTCTGAGGAACACAAAACCTCTACCAGTAACCAAATTAAATCGCCTTTTTCATATCATTACACACACACACAAGAACACAAATTTAAAAATGCTAGAAGACCCAAAGTTGTAAGAAACTCTGGGAAAACTAATCTGAAAGGACCCAAGAGATTCTGGGTACCGAAAGATAAGATTATCTATGTTGCAGATATCCTATGCAGCAAAGTTCAGACACCAGTCATGGTACCTGGACTCTGGATGCTCGCGACATATGACGGGAAGAAAGTCTATGTTCCAAAGCCTGGAACTTAAAGACGCTGGATTTGTAGGCTTCGGAGGAGATCAGAAAGGAAGGATCAGAGGCTCCGGAACTATTGGTAATGGTACTCTTCCCTCTATATCTGATGTTCTTTATGTAGAAGGATTAATGCATAACTTGTTATCCATAAGTCAATTAAGTGATAACGGTTATGATGTAATCTTTAATCAAAAAACGTGTAAAGCCATTAGTCAGAACGATGGCTCTGTCCTTTTCATAGGCAAGAGGAAAAACAACATTTATAAAATAAATCTTTCTGATTTAAAAGATCAAAATGTTAAATGTTTAATGTCAGTTCACGAAGAGCAATGGGTATGGCATAGACGCTTAGGCCACATTAGCATGAGAAAACTTTCTCAGCTAACTAAACTTGAGTTAGTCAGAGGCTTACCTAAACTGAAGTTTTCTTCAGATGCTCTGTGTGAAGCTTGTCAAAAAGGAAAGTTTTCAAAAACATCTTTTAAAAAGAAAAATGTTGTTTCTACCTCTAAGCCTCTGGAGTTTCTTCACATTGACTTATTTGGTCCTGTGAAAACAGCATCAGTCAATGGAAAGAAGTATGGACTAGTAATCGTTGATGATTACAGCCGCTGGACATGGGTAAAATTCCTAAAGCACAAGAGTGAGTCTCACTCTGTATTCACCAGTTTCTGTTCTAAAGTGCAAAAAGAATTTGACTCTAAAATTGTTAGAGTCAGAAGTGATCATGGTGGAGAATTTGAAAATAAAGATTTTGAAGAACTATTTGATTCTAATGGAATATCCCATGATTTCTCCTGCCCTAGAACTCCACAACAAAATGGAGTTGTAGAGAGGAAGAATAGGACACTCCAAGAGATGGCCAGAACCATGATCAATGAAACAAATGTAGCAAAGCACTTTTGGGCAGAAGCTGTAAATACAGCGTGTTACATTCAGAATAGAATCTCTATTAGACCTATTCTGGAAAAGACTCCCTATGAACTGTGCAAGGGAAGAAAACCCAACATTTCATATTTTCATCCCTTTGGATGCATTTGTTTTATATTAAATACTAAAGAACATCTGAACAAGTTTGATTCCAAAGCACAGAAAGGTATTATGTTAGGATACTCAGAACGCTCTAAAGGCTATAGAGTATACAACACAGAAACCAAAATTGTGGAGGAATCAATTCATGTTAGATTTGATGATAAGCTTGACCCTGAAAAGTCAAAGCTAGTTGAAAAGTTTGCAGATTTAGAGATCACTCTGGTAGAATCTGAGAAAACTCCAGAAGCAACTGTCACTCCAGACTCTGAAGAAATTAAATCTCCAGAAATTCCAAGGAAAGTTAAAAGTCGTATTAACGTATCTGAAGATTTGATTCTGGGAAACAAGAACGAACCCGTCAGAACCAGATCTACCTTCAGAACTTCTGAAGATATTCCTCTGGGACTAGTGTCTCTGATTGAGCCTATGTCCTGTGATGAAGCTCTTCAAGATAACGATTGGGTGGCAGCTATGCAAGAAGAGTTAGATCAATTCTCCAAGAATGATGTCTGGGATCTCGTTCCAAAACCCAGAGGCACTCATGTCATTGGAACCAGATGGGTTTTCAGAAACAAGCTGAACGAGAAAGGAGAAGTTGTCAGAAACAAAGCTCGACTGGTAGCTCAAGGTTATAGTCAACAAGAAGGTATTGATTATAATGAAACTTTTGCTCCAGTCGCGAGGTTAGAATCTATTCGTCTTCTTGTATCTTTTGCTATTAATCATTCTATCAAATTATACCAAATGGATGTCAAGAGTGCATTTCTTAATGGTTATATTTCAGAAGAAGTGTATGTCAACCAACCTCCAGGCTTTGAAAATTCAAACTTTCCAGAACATGTTTTCAAACTTAAGAAATCTTTATATGGACTTAAACAAGCTCCCAGAGCTTGGTATGAACGTCTGAGCAATTTTCTTCTGGAACAAAATTTTATCAGAGGGAAAGTTGATTCTACACTCTTCTGTAAAAACCTTAATAATGATCTCATGATATGCCAAATTTATGTTGATGATATTATTTTTGGTTCTGCTAATATCTCTGTTTGCCAAGAATTTTCTAAGTTAATGCAGGCAGAATTTGAAATGAGTTTAATGCAAGAACTAAAGTTCTTTCTGGGAATTCAAATCAATCAAACTCCAGAAGTCACGTACATTCATCAAAGCAAGTACATTAAAGACGTTCTGAAGAAGTTTGATATGACTGAATGCAAATCTGCAAAAACTCCTATGCATCCAACTTGCATTCTGGAGAAGGAAGAGGTAAGCAACAAGGTTTGTCAGAAGCTCTATCGAGGTATGATAGGCTCTCTTCTCTATCTGACTGCTACTCGTCCTGATATTCTCTTTAGCGTCTGTCTTTGTGCCAGATTCCAATCAGATCCTAGAGAATCTCATTTAACAGCTGTTAAGAGAATTCTTAAGTATCTGAAAGGAACTCCTAACCTGGGCCTGATGTATGAGAAAACATCAGAGTATAGGCTTTCTGGTTATTGTGATGCAGATTATGCAGGAGATAGAATAGAACGAAAAAGCACATCTGGAAATTGCCAGCTTCTGGGAAACAACTTAATCTCCTGGGCTAGCAAAAGACAGTCAACAATTGCTCTATCAACTGCAGAAGCAGAATACATCTCAGCATCACTGTGCACAACTCAGATGCTCTGGATGAAGCATCAGCTAGAAGATCTCCAGATATTTGAGAGTAACATTCCTATCTTTTGTGATAATACTGCTGCTATTTGTTTAAGTAAGAATCCTATTTTACATTCCAGAGCCAAACACATAGAAATTAAACATCATTTTATTAGAGACTATGTTCAGAAAGGGATAGTAACGCTGAAGTTCATTGATACAGAACATCAATGGGCAGATATCTTTACTAAGCCTCTAGCTGAAGATAGATTTCTTTTCATCTTAGAAAATCTGAACATTAAAAATTGTCCTGAGTAATATTTGGCTCTGAACATGTAAAATGAGACTCTGATAAAAACAAATACACTTCTGCCTCTGACTCTGATACTTCTACCAAGTTAAGAATATATCTGAGTTAGAAATCTTCAGAAATCCTTTGGTATTCCTGAAGATCAGATACATCAACACGTGGGGAACATGCGTCTAACCTTAGAACTTCTAGACAGCTGTCAAGAAATTCAAAAGGCAAACGTTTGAGTTTTCCTCGAGCAGTGTGCAAGCTGTGGGATTAGACATTCATTAATGAGCTGTAATTATTTTTCCCCCAAACGTGCTATTTTGGTTTTTGTGCTAACGCTGGTATGTGTGTCGTTTTGCATGTGTTTTTACCCTTAGTATATAAACACTTTCTCTCACTTTTCACACTTATCACTCTCACTCACTCTAAAACCCTAAACCCTTCTCTGAAAGTTCTCTGCAAGTTCTTCATCTTCTTCTTCAATCTTCATCATCTTCATCAACATGGACGCTCAACAACAAGAACTCTTCAACCATTCTCAACAAGTGGAATCTAGTTCCAATCCCCAAACCTCAAACACTCAAACACCCACGGTTATAAGCGTCACCACAACCCCAGTTTACAAAGAACCTCACATTCTTGACCGTGAACAACACATTCATCTTTCAACTCCCTTTGAAGGTTTGGATGTACTGTGTGAATCGCTGGTAGATTTTGAGAACTTGAGAAGAAACGGTGTTGATCTTACTGAAGATCTTCGCAAGCAAGGTTGGGAAAACTACTTCGACAGGCTTTATGGTCCAATCTACCCTCTTCTGGTGAAGGAGTTCTGGAGATGTGCAGATGCTGATGACCAGTTCATTGTTTCTTTTGTTCTGGGAGTGAAGATAGTGATCACAGAAGGATCCATTGCCTCTCTGTTGAATATGGAAAGTAGTGGAGGTAAAAGGATTTACAACATTCCTCCAAGGTCAAAGCGCATCACTGAAGTCATCAACCCTACAATCTTCAAACCTAATGTTGAAGGAAACCCCTCTAAAAACAAGGAGCTTCATCAGAACCTCCGAGTTTGGCTGAAGATTATTCTGGGAACAATCCATCATCGTCCAGCCTCCAACTCCTCTGACTACATAAATGCAGACCAGAAATGCATTCTGTACTGCATTCAGAAGGGTATCAAGATCAATCTCCCTACTCTCCTCTTCAGATATCTGAGAGATTCAGTCAGAGAAACGAGGAATAATATGAAGCCCAGATCCTACATTCCTCTGGGAAGATTGCTCTCTGATGTCTTCATTGAGCATGGCTTGATAGATGATCTGGAGAAGACCAGATGTATGGATGATCTGGCAATTGACGTGGGAAAGCCTCTGAATGCCAGAAACCTCAAGAGCATGGGAATCATCAAAGACATTAGAGTCAAGCCCACTATGGATGTGTCCTGGGAATGTCTAAAAGATCAGAGGAAGATGCCTCATGGCCTGGTCAGATTCTTCAAGGATGAGCCCAGAGACGCTGTTGCCCTCTATCTTCATCGAATGTTGGAAGAAGGTGTTGATGTTTCTGATTTCCGCCTTGAAGACTGTCTGGACTCTGTAGAAGATCTTGTCAGATACAAGAGAGGTGTCTCTGAGAAACAGATAGCTGATGAAGCAAGAAAGGCAAAGAAAGCCAGAACTGAAGGAGCTTCTGGAAGTGGATCTTCAGCTCCTCCGCAAATCTCAACTGGTAAGTCTGTTCCTCTTGCTACTTCTGTTCCTATAATGGCTTCCTCTAATCCTCTCTCTTCACAACCAATATATACCACCTCTGAAATACCACCATCAATCATCAGAACCTCCCAACCTACACATGTTCTAAACATTGCTAGAACCTTCATTCCTCCCTCTATACCTGCACAAACTCACCAAACTACTTCTTCTTCCTCATCCTCTGAATATGAATCACCCCCTTACCTTTCCCCTTCTTCTGACCAAGAGTTATCTGATCATGAGTCCTCTGATCAAGAACACTCTGACCCAAACTCCCCAACCATAGCAACACTCTATGCCCATAGACTTGCTTCACAACGAACACAAACCACAGAACCTGAAATAACTTCACCACTACAACAAACAACCACCATACCCTCTATAATTCAACCATCTGCTCCTTTCACCTCTAATATCATTCCACCAATCCTTCCCGCTGTCCCAGAACCAGAATCCGAACCCTTAGATGTAAACCCACTCTATGCTTCATCCCCAGATTCTGAACTTCAAGCAGAATCTGAACCTCAACAAACTGAACCTCCCTCTCTAAATCTCAGCCCTCAAAACTCTCCACCTCATTCACCTGAACCTGAACCTGAACTTACCATACCTACCCTTGAGGAGGCCATTATACAGGTTGCAGAAGCTTCAGTCCAGAAGGTCAAGTCTCTGGCTAAAAACTCTGAAGTTAGTGATGATTCTAAATCTGTTAGGACACACTGGAACAGAGTCATTGGTTGGATGACCTCTGAGTCTTATAGGCTGAAGGGTATCTCTGAACAAGTCAGAAATGGCTACATCAGAGATGCTGAGGAACGGCTCCAAGAGAGATTGGCCAGAGAAGCTGAGGCCAGAAGATTAGAGGAGGAAAGGTTGGCTAAGGAAGCTGAGGAAGAAGCTAGAAGGTTAGAAGAAGAAAGACTGGCAAAGGAAGCAGAACTTCTAAGGATTAAGGAAGCTGAAGCCAAGGCTCAGGCAGATGCAGAAGCCCAAGCTGCTGCTGAAGCTGAAGCTCAGCAGGCTCTGACTCAGGGGGAGTCCTCTTCTGCGATCCCGTTGATTCTTAACACTCTGAAAGAGATCAAGCAAGATCAGAAAGAGATCAAGCAAGATCAGAATGAGCTTCGTGCCAGAATGGACAAACAAGATGCTTTGAATGAAAACATCCAGAACATGTTTGCCATGTTGCTTCAGAGACTTCCTCAACCTCCAAACCCTTAGGCACTTAGGATTTATTTTGTCTGCTTGCCTAGTGTTTTTGCTTCTGTCTTCTTTAGCTCTGATATTCTCTTGGATCTGATGTTTTGCATGTTTTTGTGCCTTTGTGCTTCTGATTAATGAAATGTTTTTCTCTTTATTATTCTTTTTATTTTTTTTATGCCTTTTTGATTATGCCAAAAAGGGGGAGAAATTATTAAATAGCTCTGATGAAAATTATGTCTAAAACCTTAAGCATTCTGCAACAATTGTAGAAATAGTTAAGGTTAAATTAGCTCTGCTTAAATAATAGCTCTGATTAAATAGTTCTAACATTAAATTTAAGAAATTGCAGAAAGTTTTCAGAAATCTCTTTACTTGGAAAGCTCTGGTAAGAACTTCTGAACTCCCTAGTACTAACTCAGGGGGAGCTTTTGTCTATCTGATCTAATATTTTTCATGTTTCATCTGATAATTTTATTTGTTTTGTCATCATCAAAAAGGGGGAGATTGTAAGAACAAAAATTGTTCTACAACAGATTCCATGATTTTGATGATAACAAAGGAAGAAACCAAAAATGGCACCCTAACGAAAAGTTTCTAAGTGTGCAGGGTTCTAAAGAAAGAAGAAACAAATCTGATGATGTCATCAGATGCAAAACAAGATCAGATGCAAAATCTCAAGTATCAGAAGCATCTAAAGAGGAATCTCATTCAAGAAGCTCTGACTCTGGACAAAACTACAAAAGTATCAGAAGCATCTGAACATGAAGTAAAGTCTAGAAGCTCTGACTCTGAACTAATGCCTTCTGTAAACTCTGGAAGTTATCAGCGCCATCTGAACTTTCAAGAAATAACATCAGAAGCAAGATTCTCCAGAAACACGAAGACTCTAATCAGAATTGTTAATCATGATGAAGTAACGTTTAAGCCAAGTTAAAGTTCTGCAAATGGATTTCCTCAATTAGAAAGAGACGTTAATCTCCACTTCCAAGAGAGAAGATACTAATTGTGGTAAGTAGTCACTTCTAAGTGAAAAAGTCTACTGCAGAAGCTATTAATGGAATGGCGTAACTACATCTCAATATCCAACAGATTCAACGCTACTTCAACTCTACTTCAACTCCTACAAATAGAGAAGAAATCTCATTCAGTAATGTAAGAAATCACTAGCCAAAACTATACTGAAATCATATCACGCTCAAGAAAAACATCCTTGTTCTTCAAAGATTTTCACTAAGCTTTTGCTTATCAAGTGAAAAATTTGTTCTTAAGTTTGTAATATTTGCTTTCTTAGAAGCACTCTAGATTACACATCTTGTATCTAATTTTTTATTTGATTTCCTCAAGTGACTCTTTGCAGTCTGTAGACTTGAGAGGACTAAGAGATTTTCTTCTCTCTTAGGGGTTGTTTGTAATCTTTCAAGATTAGTGGATTAAGTCCTTGTTGAAGGCGAAATCACCTTGGCCGGGTGGACTGGAGTAGCTTTGTGTTATAAGCGAACCAGTATAAAATCATTGTGTGATTTCATTTTGCAAAAGCGCTTATTTTTTCAAACAATTCAAACCCCCCTTTCTTGTTTTTCTCACCTTCAAGTTCCTCAATCGATATAATAAGCATTATAAAATATCATGTAATGCTAAGTAAATTAACACATTTCATCACCCAAATCAGATCACACATTCAGCAACGGCAACATCAACTCATAATCATACTCAACACAACACCACACCAAACACACGTATAATATTGGAATACTTCCATTCATATTATACGCCATACATACATTATGCAATGAGACTCCATGCATGCGGTACCGACTATTCGTGAACATATAGTTCAACCTCACCGATCAAATCCAGATACGGCTACCAAGCTCACTAGTCCCACTCATTTGAGACCTAGTGACTCACATCACTAATTCTTCACCATGGGAATTAGCTACCACCCCAAGGGCTATGCTATGCACGCTAAATCACCTAGCATGCAAACATCAACAACAATCCACAATAATTCACTCACTAATTCCTCACCATGGGAATTAGCTACCACCATAAAGGCCATATTATGCACACTAAATCACCTAGCATGCAACCATCAACAATCCACAATGGACATATGCTCACACTCTAAGCCATAAACAGTCCATTCACAATAGCATACATAATAGATATATTCACAACATTATGCACACCATCATACATCATCAATACAATTATCACAAAATCATATAATGTCATGCCACATAATCAATCACAGTATTAGCACACTCTACTAATACCTACACTGCTCAAAACAACGGGAAATTGATCCCTCCTATATCATACACCAATATAGGCCAATCATCAATTGTTCACAATATTTAAAATATCAGTTTTTCTACTTTTCAAACAGTGTTAACCGGTTAACGCCCTGGGTTAACCGGTTAACGCAACACAGAACACGCTTCCTAGCACATTTTAACAGTGTTAACCAGTTAACGCCCTGGGTTAACCGGTTAACGCAAGACAGACAGCAATATTTCACAATTCATAACAGTGTTAACCGGTTAACACCCTGGGTTAACCGGTTAACGCAAGACAGAAAGCTGTTCCTGCGCTAACACGAAGCAGAATGTAGAATTCTCCGCATTTTCCGCCGTTGGAGGACTTCCGGACCTCCGATTCCAATTCCGTAAAAAGCTACACATTCGGAAAATCACAACTCATCCAAATATAGATTCAATTACAGCTTTAACATAACTTATTCATCATAATTTTTCAGCACTCATCATCCCAATTAGGGTTAATTCAACGGCTTATTACTACCCATTACATGTTAACCCATAATACCCATTAAACGACGATAAACCCCCCTTACCTGAGTTAATCCGGCAATTGATTCTTCGACCTTCAACAATCGTGAATCCTCCTCTTGAGCCCTTTTCTCACTTTCTGTCGCTTCTCTGTTTTCACGTGAAAACCCTTTTTACCAAATGGGACCTTTATATATATTCCAACTTATTATTCCAATAATAATAATAATTCCAAATAATATTCCAATTATTTAATTAAATTAATAAATATTCTATTAACTTAAATTAAATAATTATCATATTTTATCGGGGTGTTACACTTTTCCTCTGGGATCTTCTATGAGAAAGGGTTGTTCAAAAGTGGAGGGTTCATCCACACCGGTCAGGATGAAGAAGCTGTTGCTGTTTTGGAAGAAGATGCAGAGGATTCTGGGAATTTCATCATCCCTGGAGGGGTCTGCAACAATTAGGTCGTTGTAGATATTCCTACAGTTATCCACAAGTCAACGTAATGATCACTTTGTTCAAAAACCCTTCTCCCATGCCAAAAGGAGGAGTGATGACATTGTTGGCAACATAAATACAATGATATTTTCATTCAATAAATTCATGTTGAATGTTTGTTTTTCCAATTATTTTCCCTTTTCGCTTTTTGCATGAAATTGGTGATCACATAAAACCCTAAAAATAGAATAAAATCAATCTTTTCATCTGCATAATAATTTGCCTTGTTTGTTTTCTAAAAGCTTTTCATATTCAAAATCATTATGCAGGTTGATCAAACCCATTGAACATAATGATCCAACACCATCTCCCAATTTTGAATTCCCTGTATTCGAGGCGGAAGAAGATGATGTTGAAGAGATTCCTGACGAGATTACCCGTTTACTTGAGCATGAAGAGAAGATCATTCAGCCGCATCTTGAGAATCTGGAAACAGTCAACTTGGGGTCTGAGGATTGTGTGCGAGAGGTGAAGATTGGGGCACTCCTTGAAGAATCTGTTAAGAAGGGGTTGATTGAATTGCTACGAGAATACGTCGACGTCTTTGCTTGGTCATATGAAGACATGTCGGATCTAGATACTGATATTGTGCAACATTTCCTGCCTTTGAAGCCTGAGTGCGTGCCTGTGAAGCAGAAGCTCAGAAGAACTCATCCTGATATGGCAGTGAAGATCAAGGAGGAGGTTCAGAAGCAAATTGATGCGGGGTTTCTGGTGACTTCTACATATCCTCAATGGGTGGCCAATATTGTGCCCGTGCCTAAGAAAGACGGAAAAGTCCGGATGTGTGTGGACTATAGAGACTTGAATAAAGCTAGTCCGAAAGATGATTTTCCTCTACCACATATTGATATGTTGGTAGACAATACAACTAAATTCAATGTCTTCTCGTTTATGGATAGATTTTCCGGATATAACCAGATCAAGATGGCACCCGAGGATATGGAAAAGACAACATTCATCACACCTTGGGGAACATTCTGCTACCGAGTGATGCCCTTCGGTTTGAAGAACGCCGGAGCCACGTATCAAAGAGCTATGACCACCTTGTTTCATGATATGATGCACAAGGAGATTGAGGTATATGTTGATGATATGATTGCTAAGTCAAGAACGGAAGTTTAACATGTAGAGCACTTGTTGAAGCTTTTCCAGCATTTGAGAAAATATAAGCTTCGTCTGAATCCCAACAAGTGTAAATTTGGAGTCCGTTCCGGCAAGTTATTGGGCTTTATCGTCAGTGAAAGAGGTATTGAGGTTGATCCTACAAAGGTCAAAGCAATACAAGAGATGCCTGCGCCCAAAACTGAGAAGCAAGTCCGAGGTTTTCTTGGCCGCTTGAATTATATTTCCAGATTCATATCCCACATGACTGCCACATGTGTGCCAATATTCAAGCTCCTCCGGAAAGATCAGTCTCATGATTGGACCGAGGATTGCCAGAAAGCTTTTGATAGCATTAAAGAGTATCTGTTTGAGCCTCCGATTCTGTCCCCACCTGTGGAAGGGAGACCATTGATCATGTATCTGACTGTTCTTGAAAACTCAATAGGTTGTGTCCTTGGTCAGCAGGACGAATCAGGGAAGAAAGAATATGTTATTTACTACCTGAGCAAGAAGTTCACTGATTGTGAGTCTCGATACTCAATGCTTGAGAAGACATGCTGTGCTTTGGCTTGGGCTGCCAAGCGCTTACGCCAGTATATGATAAATCATACAACTTGGTTGATATCCAGAATGGACCCAATCAAGTACATCTTCGAGAAGCCTGCTTTAACAGGGAGGATTGCCCGTTGGCAGATGTTGTTATCTGAGTATGATATTGAGTATCGAGCTCAGAAGTCTATTAAAGGTAGTATCTTGGCTGACCACTTGGCACATCAGCCGATCGAGGATTATCAGTCAGTTCAGTATGATTTCCCAGATGAGGAAATCCTGTATTTGAAAATGAAAGATTGCAATGAGCCTACACTCGATGAAGGGCCAAAACCTGGTACCAGATGGAGTTTGGTATTTGATGGTGCTGTAAATCAGTATGGGAATGGTATTAAGGCAGTGATTATTACTCCTCAGGTCACACATATTCCTTTTACAACAAGGCTAACTTTCAAATGCACGAATAATATGGCTGAGTATGAGGCATGTATTATGGGATTGGAGGAATGCATTGATCTAAGGATCAAGCATCTTGATGTTTATGGTGATTCGACCCTCGTTGTTAATCAGATTAAGGGTGAATGGGAGACGAATCAGCCTGGTCTCATTCCCTATAGGGATTATGCAAGAAGAATTTCAACGTTCTTTACTGAGGTTGACTTCCATCATATTCCTCGAGATAAGAATCGGATGGCAGATGCTCTTGTTATGCTCGCTTCAATGATTGTGGTAAAACTGTGGAATGAAGTTCCCAATATCACTGTGATGCGCTTGGATAGACCAGCTCATGTATTTGCAGTTGAAGAAGTAAAAGATGATAAACCATGGTATTATGACATCAAGTTTTTCCTCCATAACCAGGTTTACCCGCCTGGGGCATCTGTGAAAGATAGGAAGACTTTGAAGAGATTGTCAGGCAGTTTCTACCTCAATGGCGAAGTGCTTTATAAGAGAAATTTTGACATGGTTCTGCTCAGATGCGTGGATAGACACGAAGCAGACCTGTTGATGGCTGAGGTCCATGAGGGTTCATTTGGTACTCATTCCAATGGACATGCCATGGCTAGAAAGATGTTGAGAGCAGGCTACTATTGGCTGACAATGGAGTCTGACTGCTGCAAATATGTGAAGAAATGCCACAAGTGTCAGATTTACGCGGATAAGATTCATATTCCTCCGAAACTTCTAAATGTGATTTCATCACCATGGCCTTTCTCCATGTGGGGAATCGACATGATTGGGATGATAGAGCCGAAAGCGTCTAACGGACACAGATTTATTCTCGTAGCAATTGATTACTTCATCAAGTGGGTTCAAGGTGGCGTCATATGCAAATGTGACCAAGCAGGTGGTCGTGAAGTTTATCAAGAATCAACTCATATGCCGCTATGGTGTGCCAGATAAGATCATTACTGATAATGGATCTAACTTGAACAACAAAATGATGAAAGAGTTGTGTAGCGAGTTCAAGATCGCGCATCATAATTCTTCGCCTTACAGACCCAAGATGAATGGGGCTGTTGAAGCTGCTAACAAGAATATCAAGAAGATTATCCAAAAGATGGTTGTTACGTATAAAGATTGGCATGAGATGTTGCCATTTGCTTTACATGGATATCGTATGTCTTTCCGCACTTCAACAAGGCCAACCCCTTTTTCTCTTGTTTATGGCATGGAGGCCGTACTCCCAGTAGAGGTGGATATCCCATCAATGAGAGTCTTGATGGAGGCCAAGTTGACTGATGCTGAATGGGCTCAGAGTCGTTATGACCAGCTGAATTTGATAGAAGAGAAGAGATTGACTTCCATGTGCCATGGTCAGTTGTATCAGCAGAGAATGCAGAAAGTCTTGTCTTTCGCGCCCGATTCCAGGGGCAAGTGGACTCCAAACTATGAAGGTCCATATGTTGTTAAGAGAGCCTTTTCAAATGGTGCGTTGATACTTACAACTATGGATGGGGAGGACTTCACTCGTCCTGTGAACTCAGATGTAGTCAAGAAATACTTCGCCTAGAAAATAAAAACAAAATAGCTCGCTAAGTTAAAAACCCGAAAGGGCGGCTTATGCAAAAATGAGCGTCTCGGTGGATTGAAAACCCGAAAGGGCGGTCCAGGCAAAAGTTAGAGACATGAAAAAAAAATGAATATTTGTATCCCGCTAGATTGAGTACCTCACCCTGGGGCAATCTAGGCAAAAATCAGGGATTTGGCAAGCAGCTGCATCCTGACAAGACTTTGTTCTACAATTATCATCCGTCAGAGATTCTTGTTCATTCGTCATCAACCGAAGCTTCGAATACATCGAATTCAGAATTGGTGGAGAAACGGTCATTATGTTCAATGTAGCCCTTTTCCAATATATATCACCAATTTCAAACTTGTAAAGATCTATGGAGTCTTGCCATTTGCAGACTACCATTCCATCAAATAAATTTGAGCCTGTTATCCAATTGTTTGCACTCTTATTTGTTTCTATTCAACAAATGTTTTACATGCTTTAATTGAGAAAATATCATTGTTTCGAATAAACAATTTTTTATAATTTGTCTTTAAACAATGTGAACATTCACCATGATAAAAAGGGTACTTAGGAGATCCTTAGTGTTCTCCCAAGGATGGTATGACCTCCAACAGGGTAAGATATTTGTTCATATTCCTGGCATGACTGTATTTTTTTTTCTTTCTTCTTCCGGAGCCCGGAGTGGTGTGATTGTTGAGATGTTCACCACCTGTCCCTTCAGTAGAGTGACGATCTTTCCTCCTCAATAGATGTGATCTTTTTGGCAGTTGATTCTCTAGAATCCCTTTATCCATCGGATAGACTCCCCAGTAGGGTTGCTCATGTGGTAGATGTGGTCTCATTGTAACTCCTGTCCCCAGCCGGGTTGACTATTGATTCCTCCCCCGCAGAGACTTTGTTGTTTCCTGGTATCTCTGATCTCCGGCAGATTGATCGCTCTCTGGTGATTTTGGCTTTCTCTCTTGAGATGTAATACCGAATGTTTGTGTGCTTATTCCTATGAAGCCTGTTTGTGTTAGAAATGTCTATTTGTCAGCATTCATCATACATAAACCACACATGTGTACATACAATTTTCGAACATTTGAATATTCATATTGCATTGTTTGCCATATATCTTTGTTTGTTATCCCTCTGCTAGTGGGTAATACTTTTCCCAAGCAGGTGTCGGTGTCTGATCCCTCAATATAGAGAGTCGGTCCCTTAAGCAGAAAGTGTTTATCTTTCCTTCCGCATTCCCCACTGAGTTCTATCCTTGTGGAAGACGGTTTTTTTCGCTTCCTCCCAACACATATATTGGGATGGGTTCCCCTATTGAGTTATATCCTCATTAGGACGAGTCTTGATTCAGTTCGCCTCTTTGGTTTGATCCTAAATTGGCCTCTTGTGATTGTTTCTTATGTTTCCCCATGGTATAGATGAATAATTGCTCAGTAACCACTAATTATCCATCCTATCCCCGGCGGAGCCTGTGGTTTTCTACCCTTGTACCGGTAGTTGTGAATCCTACTTTCCCCCCTTTGCAGAATTAACCTTATTGCTCATCCTAGTCGATGACGGTTACTTTTCTGTGGTTCTCTACCCCATATCCGGTAGATGTAATCCCCTCCTTGATGGTTATCATTATCCAATATTCGGTGTTGATATTCCCTCTTTTGCCTGGATAATTTCCCTGTTTACGCAATTTATCCCCAGCGGGTCATCTTTCGTCTACCCTGTTGTTGTTGGTAACGATTGTTTCTCTCCTGAATTGGTCATCATTGTATACCTAGTTTTGGTATCCCGATGCCTTTCTCTTTGACGGTCGATTTATCCTTTATTAACCCAGTAACCGGTTGTGGATAATCTTCCATGCGAGTGTATTATCTATGTTCTGACGGTAATAGATAGTATATCTCATGCACTCTTCGGTCGAAGCCTTTTGTTCTTCCCCAGTTGAGTAAGATTTGTTTCCCCTTTGCGGAGTCGAGTATCCATCCTATAATCGAGTTTTCTTTTAGCCCTCTTTTGGATGATGAGTGTCTTGGGAATATTCCCCAATTCATGCCTTGGTTGGTCACCTATTATATGCCCAGTAACCGGCATCCCTGGTGTCCCTTCCTTCTGCTCCCTATTATGACTTTTGTCCCCTGTGGAGTCAGATTTTCCTGAGTTGAAATATACCTTTTTTAGATCTTCCTCAGATGGTTTCGGATGTTTGATATCTCTCACCCTTATACCGGTCTTAGATATTCATTTATTCCCGAGCATGTTGTATCTCTGACCCTTATGTCGGTGTTCAGATCACATGTCTCATTGAGCTTATTACCCAGTAACCGGTAACACCTCATCTGGCTACTTCCCCAGGAGAGTCTTTTTAGACATCCCGAGTGAAGTCCTTTATTCGGTCGTCCTCGTCCGGATTTTTATCCGAAGTATCCGTTGTGGATAGTTTTTGTTGTATTGGCGTATTTCCCAGTACGGGCGTCTTCAAGTCAGCTCGAGTCTTTCCATTGGTTTATTCCCTTTGGAATTCTGCTCCCCAAACTTTGAGTCGTGCCCTGCTCACGCATTTTTATCCCACTTCTATCCCCATGAGAGTCCCCAGGATCTTGGTCCCATGGAATGTATCACTCATATGGATTGTCAGTGCCTCCTGATTTCTTTACTACTTTGTGGACACATATCCCCACAGAGTGTTACCATTTTGCATACATACATTTGCATCATGAGGTCTCTTAGGGACCAAAATTTGTATCTTTGTTATTATTTAAGCCCATTCTACCTCGTCGAGATGAAGATTTTAACCTTCACTTCTCCGACTAGAATGACCTTAAATAGGGGCATCTGTAAGACCCTAATTTTGTCCCTAAGATCCCTCATGGCATCATAACATTGCATTTGCATAGCCTCAAGGATCATTAGCATCTTGGTTCCCTTTGCCTTTGGGTGAGACCTTCTGTGAGTTGGTTTGAGATCACCAAGCATGCTTGAATTATATATCATCGCTTTTCTTATTTTGTTTACTAACCAAAAAGTACAAAAATATGTCACTAACATCTTTTGTTTGTAGCTTGAGCAACTACAAGGTCCAAAGCTTCTAGGAGATCCTATGTATAAAGACATGGTCAAGAGAAAATGATAGCAAGCAGGGTAATGGTTCCCAAAGCTCTCATCCATCAAATATGCCTTCCTAGTGCCTCAAGGCATCATTTTGATCAAGCAAGTCAAAGGGTTTGAGGTCTTGTTCTCCAGAGAAACCCTAATTCATCTGTGCATCACAATGCCTTGCTCATGAAGCAACCTCAACCCATGATCAAATACAATCAAGGGAATTTCTTTAACTCATCATTTCATGCATATTTGAACTTATTTGAGTGTCCTCAATCATCAATTCATCAATGTATGAGTCATGGACTTGAGAAGTTGATCAGTCAATTCATCTGACTATTTTGAAATGCACTGAGACCTAACTTTTTATATGTTGGTCAAATGGAGATGGTCCCAAAAGCAAAAATGTTCTTAAGGACAATCTGGTGGCTTCATCATCTCCAGTTTGAATCCTGGCTGTGTGATCTAATTTCCAGATGCAATCAGGAGCGTTGTTTGTTATGACTTTCATTTGTTTTCCATGTGCGTGCATTGACCGTGGATCACCATAGGTGCGCGCCTTAGGAGCGTGTGATTCGCCAGCTCAATTAATGAGCTCAGATCTAACGCTCCACGTTTTTTTGCATTTTTATTTTCTGGTTTTAATTTCTTTAATTCCAATTATTTTTAAAAATCAATATCTCTTTCATTTTTTATCCAAAAATTATGGGACCAATTGCATTATTTCCCAAATAATTTCTAGTTTCTATTTCTGATTTTTAATATTTTTTATTTTTTCATTTGATATTTTTTGTGAATTTTCTCTCTTCTGGTTATTTTTAATTCATTCTAAATAGTTTTTGATATTCAAAAAATACAAAAATATTTTCCTAACCTATTTGAATGATGATGGATCTATGAAAAATATTCTCATCAATTTTTAAATTGATTTGAGATTTATTTGAGATTTTAATTCAATTAGGTTATTTTTATTCATTTTTAATTGATAAAAAATAGTTTCTGACTTTTTAAAATGCTGAAATTTTTTGTCAAACTTTGTTTGACCTTGTTGAACTTAGGATAAATTACTTGGACCTTTCAAGGTTGATTTGAAGTAGTTTTGAAGTTTGACCTTTCCATTTATTTTTAATTCAAGTTTATTTTAAATATTAAAAAATGCCAAAAATAGTTTATTCATTTCTTGACATTCAATCTTCATCTCACTTCTGTTTTTGATTGTTTGACCTTGACTTTCAATGTTATTGGTCAACATATGATGATTGGTACATTGTATTTCATTTAATGCACTTTAATTTTATCATTTCCATTTCTCTTATCCATCTTCTCCTTCTTCTTCTACTTCTTTTCTTTTTGATCAATAAGTTGAAGGATGATAAGTTAGCATTGATTAGGGAGATTTAACCTTCCTTGATTCAAATCTAATTTATCTTGATCAATTGATTAAGTGAATGGCTTTGCATTAAGGATAGGTTGTCTTTTAAATCGTGCAAAAGGCTTAAACCAATACAAGATCAATTCTCATTTTCTTTTTGGCATGGCAAGTTGTTGGGACTTGGTTCACTAATCAAGACTCCTAACTTGTGTTTGTTGCCAACATTATTTTGACCGGCCTCAGATAGTTGTGACTTCTACATAAGTCCAATTACGATTGCTTAACATAGCGCTAAATTTGCCTTATGGCACACTAACTACTAACACTAACTATTGACAATTAACATTTACTTTATGCAATTTACTTTATGCAATTTACTATTCTTGCACATATTATTCATTTGCTTTTCTCTTTGCTCACTTGAGCACATGTTTATGTTAATGCCATTTGCCTTTTGCTCACTTGAGCACATAATTGTGTATATATTATTGTGCTTGTGTTTTTGTCTTGATTATTGTGAACCAAATGCAAGGAAATGGACTTAGTTTCTAGGACTTCCCCTATGCAAAGAAATTGAGAATTGGACTTAGATTCTAGGACTTTCCTTATACAAAATTGGAAGTAAATGGATCTCAATGATGAAGATGGATTAGAAGGACCAAATCTCTAAACTCACTCTTGTCCATTTCTGTTTTACTTCATGGAACTTTTGATTTGTGTGCTTTTGTGCTAGGGAATTCTATGAGAGCTTAATTGAAGGACCATTACCATGTTCATCTAAGTGGAAGATACAAGATACATTGAGGATCTCTTATGAGACTTGTTTGATTGCTTATACTTTGTGGTTGCTTATTCCAAAGGATGGAAGCTACTTGGATCATCAATATGATCTCAAGAGAGGAACTCCATTGTGGTTTTGTTTCTTCATCCCTTCTCTTCTTGTTTTCCTTAGGACTTAGCCCTTCTTCTTCATCTCTCCACTCTAACCCAAGCCAAAACCCTTTTTGTGCAAACATTTAACTATTGTTTTCAAACATTAGAAACCTAAGCCTTATGCTTTTGACTTTCAAACTTTCTTTTCATAACACTTATTTTGAATTGAATCTTTAAGTCAACTTTGACCACTTTTGTATATACTTCCAATTGGTAAATATAACCCATTCAAATTTCTTTTTGTGGTTCCAATGGCCGCTTCTTAATCAAAAATCTTTCATAACCTTTAGCTATTAGGTTTGAGTTATCTTGGTGGTAGATGTAATACTCACCTATATCCTTAGTGATGGACAATGAGTCTTCCATGCTTATTATAGGGTTAACCCCTCACTAGCATGTTGAAGCTATCCTCACATGATGGATTTGTGGTTTGGTTGAGTTTTCTCCCTTGGATAACAAAAGACCTTAAGGCTTTTGGATCCCTTAATTCACCAACTCATTTTGAAATTTTTACCCCGAACTACGAGGTTTTGATCCTAATCTTTTTATAAGATGGTACGTAGGCAATGGGTTTATCCATCCAAACACAAATGTAAATAACTTGTACATTCTCCTCTCATCTCTTCAATCATGTTTGCACAAACAAAATTTTTCACAAAAACAACAACCTTGCAACAAGTATGAAAAGGGCTCCCTATGAGTACCCAGGATGTTTTAGGTGCCTAACACCTTCCCATTACATAACCAACCCCCCTTACCCAGATCTCTGTTTCTTTTGCTAGTTTTTGTTAAAACTATTAGGTTTTTGTTCACTTTCTAACCATTCCTCTGGATAAATAGAAGTGCGGTGGCGACTCGACTTGTATGATTTAGCTTGGATTTAGTCAATAACTCTAATGGTAACGAATACCCCGCTACACGCGCTAGGGACCATCTGATCTGCCACCTCAATTAATGAGGGAGATCTGATGGTCCACCTAATTTAGATTTTCTGAATTTTTATTTTAATTTCATTTTCTTCAATAATTCATATTAAATTCAATATTGATCCAAAAAATATGGGACTTTCACCAAAAAAATTCAAATATTTTTCTCTTTCATATTCTGAATTAAAATTATTTTTTGGATCATTATTAATATTTTTCATGAATTAATTGATTTTTCATTTGTTTTTAATTGTTTAAAAATATTTTTAAATGTCCAAAAATTATGAACTTTTTTCTCCAAGGTCCTTTGACCTTGTTTGACCTATGATAAATCTCATGGCCATTTCTTTGGTGTTTTGATGAGATTTTAGGAATTGGACAAAACATATTTGATTTAAATGCATAATTTTATTATTTTTAATTGAATAAATGCCAATTAAATTTTGTTGACCATTTGTATTGACTTGATTGAGTTTGCTTATTGTTGTTGGGCCTTGGTCAAGGTTGATTTGACTTTGTCAAATTAATATCATTGGATTTAGGGGATTGATGGAATGTACATTCCATCTCCCAAAATGAATGAATGATATTAATTTGGTAAAAGTCCTTCTTTGACCAATTTGTGATCTCATTCATCCCTTTCCCACTTCATATCATTCCTCTTCTTAATTCATTCATTCCATTTGGCCTATGACATCTCAAAGTCCTAATGCTAGTTGATTGAAAAAGTGACATGAGTATGGATGAGATTAGACCACACCTTTTGCATATTCTTTTTGTGTGTGGTATGTTTTATGAGCATAGTCCATTATACTATGTCTATAACATGCATTAACACCAAAATTCTATTGCCCGACCTCAAATAGTGGTGACTTCTACATAAGTCCAATTACGATTGCTTAACATAGCACTAAATTTGTGACATAAAAGGCATAAGCATTCTAGTTAGTGAGATTTTAAGTCTCCCCTCTTTCATGGTATTGTGTGGAAACTTGGCCTTCTTTCCTTCCTTTGGAAGATATTTTGGTTCAAGGATCCATGCTTGTGATAAGTGGGTTGAGTGTTCTCCAAAGAATGTCTTGAAAAGAAAAACAAAACTAACCTCTAACCTACAAACTTTTGACTTTTAATTTCAAGCTTTTACTTTAATATAATGTATTTTTTGCACTTTATTTCATTTGCCATTGTTCATATCATTCTAATTGTTTATGTTAATGTAATTTTCACTTTGTCCATTTGGACCATATTGTGTTATATATTTTGTTTGTGTATACTTTGCTTGTTTGTGTGGTCTTTGACCATTAATGTACATAATAATCATAAAAACCCTAAAAAACTTTTGAGTGGACTGTTGGCTTGATCTTGAGCAAATGAACTTAGAATCTAGGCAACCTCTCTAAGCTAAAGGACTTGGCCAATGCCAACTTGTTGAAGAACCAAGTGCTTGATATTAAGGATGTCTTAACGACTCAACCACGAATCACGGGTTTGCTGAGAGTCACGAGCATGGAGTCCTGGTTAAGAACCACCCAAAGGGAGTGTACTAGGGTTTAAACCTGCCGGACATGTTCTACCAGAGGTTCCCATAGTCATCATCCCATCCTTCGGATATTATCGGATAAACGAATACTCGTATTCCAAAAATATTCTCAAGAGAGACTCTTATGAGTGTAGTATCGCGTAACAATCGCATCAGATCTTACATCTGAACAACCTCCGCACTACGTCCTAAAAATAGGCCAAGATGGGCTTGGTAAACTAAGGTCATTGGCTTCTAAGGCACATGATTGAAAGAATAATGCCTAACCACAAATAACTTGTGTGACATTATTAATCCAACATGACCTCCACCAAGTGAATGGACTCGCAAGTCAACTGGCTAAGGAATACTCCACACCAGTCAACAAGACTATGTCATTCTCCTATCCTAGAGTGCACTCGAGTTCGGGTATAGAACTCATCTCACAGAGATCACCAAAGCAAACAGCAATTGTATATCAAGCAATTCAAACATTACAATCAATACAGTAATCCCAAATTGTACAAAAATATGTCAAATAACAAATAAACAAATATCATACAACAAGGGTGAAAAGTAGGCAAAACCACCAGGGAAGGTCTAATATTATCCCCAGCAGAGTCGCCACTTTTCTGTAGCGGTGGATTCGTCACTTTATGATTTATTGATTAAATCAAAAGCAAAGCATACAAAGAAATCGAGTCGCCACCGCACTTTTATTTATCCAAAGGATTGGCTAAAAAGCGAACAAAAGCCTAAGAAGTTTTACACATAGAAAACTAATGAAAAGATCAGAGAGTCTGGGTAAGGGGTTAATTACGCAATGGGAAGGTGTTAGGCACCTATCACGTCCTAGGTACTCCTAGGGAACCTCTTTTCACACTTGTTGTACAAAAAGTTTGTTTGTTTATGACATATATTGTGCAAACAATGATGGAAGGGATGAGAAAAGAATATACAATTTTTATTATTTTTGTGTTTGAACGGATGAACCCGTTGCCTACGTACCTTCCATGAAAGGTAAGGATCAAAACGCCGTAGTTCGGCTAAAAGATTTCCAAAATATGAGTGGGTTCATTTTAAAACAAGAGCACTAAGGCTTTTCATTATCAACGGGAGAAAACTCAACCAAGACCAACAATCCACCATGCAAGGATGGCTTCAACTTACTAGTGAGGGGTTAACCTTATAATAAGTATGGAAGACTTACAATCAACTCACTAAGGATGCGGTGAGATTTACATCAACCACTATGAGAATTGAAACCTATGGCTAATGTATGAAAACATACCAACAATGGACAAAGCCACAAAACAAATGAATGAGTGAAGTTAATTGATTATGAGTATTCACAAAATATGGCCAAAGTATGATTAAAGTTCAATTCAGAAAAAAATGTTATGAAATGGAGTTTGAAAAGTCAAGGACTTAAGGTCCAGGTTTCTAATGTGAAAAGACATGAAAATGTTTGCACAATAGATGTCAAAGTTTTTGAATTAACATGTGAAAAGAGGGTTTTGAAAACACACACAAAGAATGGAGGGGTGAGGAAGTAAAACTTCTTAGGTGTTCACCTCTTGAAATCATATGGAAGATGATTCAAGTGTGTCCTTTGTAACAATGCAAGTAAGCAAATAAAAAGCAAGGTGATACCGGATGCCAATCAATGGACTTACACCAATCTCACAAATAAAGGCGGATACCGGATACCAATAAATGGATTTACACCAATCTCCTAAAACAAAACAATGATACCGGATGCCAATAAATGGACTTATACCAATCTCACAAGGCAAAACAAAACATGGATATCAGATGCCAATCTATCTGGACTTACACTAATCTCCTGAAACAAACAAAGAAATGATACCGGATGCCAATCAACTTGACTTACACCAATCTCACAAAACAAACTGGATATCGGATACCAATAAATGGATTTACACCAATCTCCTAAGACAAACAAACGTGGATATCAGATGCCAATCTATCTGGGCTTACTCTAATCTCCAACAGATGATCATGGGAAAACAAATGCCAACAATATGGACTTATAATTGCATCCTCACATACAACAAACAAACAAGGGCAATAAGCAAAGAGGATACAAGTGGCCAATGAAATGGTCTTACACTCAATCCCTTCCAAATCATAGGAACAATGGCCAATGAATGGACTTATAGTTGATTCCTCCTTGGACAAACAAAGATGTGTCACAAAGATATGAAATGATGATCATGCAATAATGAACAATTAATGATGATAAATGCACAAAGGCAAACAAGCAAACATGTACAGATGAACCAATAAGAAATCAATGATTCAGTTAGCACACACTATATACAAGCAATTAGGCTCAAGCAAGGGTAGACTTTAAAGTCGACTGGAATGGGGTAAATGGTGCTCTTAACCTTAACATTGAGAGTTAAGGTGAAGCAGATGAAAAGGAGATGAGGGGTGTGCCTCATAGCTTCTATCTCTGGTCAGAGAGAGCATTGAATAATGGAAGATGTGGGAGTTCAGAAAGTTGGAACTCTCTCCACAAGTTAGACTCTATAGATCTTGGGCTTTTACTCACTATGCATCAACACATGTGGTGTGAGCAAGGTGAGTGACACACTGACTAGAAGGAGATGGATTACACATCTCTTTTGTCTGCCAATTGCCTTATCAAAAGGACTTTTCCTGCTTGGGGACAAAGATAAACAATCACAAACATTGCCTCTTAAGGAGGACTTCAGACAGGTGCCTGGCCACATAACAAGCCAGGTCTTCCAGACTACATGAAGAAGAGAGGTTATACCTAAGTGGTTAAGCAACCAAGCAAAAGCAAGTTCAAAATGAACTTAAGCAACTAAATGTACCTGTGGAAACATCACACAAATCAGTACACAGTTTAGACAAACCAACAACAGTTAATATCAACAGTCAAACCCAATAAGCAAAGGCATAAGCCACAAGTTAAGCTCAAATGAGTTAACAGCCCTACAAAACACACAAAGTTAGTAGACAATGGTAAACATCAAGTGCTCAAATGATGGAGCATCAACAACTATGGAACTTGGATGTTCAACCTGAAAACAAAGTTCAAAGATGAGAAGCAAACCCTTAGGCCAAAGCCTAGGGTCAAAGATAAGGAAAAAATTTAAAATAGAACATGAAAATTGACATAAATCAACTTCAATCAAATGAGAACACAATCCAAAAGGTCTCATGTCAATATCATCAACCAAATTCATTTCATAAAGCACATAAGGCAATGCATGCAAATTGAAAGCTCATTGAAGCAACAGAATGAACAAATGCATATTAATTCCAAAATGGTTCTATAAATCTCAAGAAAAATCATGGTTAAACAGAACACATCAAATTATCATCATACCGAAAATCATGGCATTTGGACAAGTATAAGCATGTCGATTAAATTCATCAAGTCAAGGTAAGCATAAACAAGCTCAAAGGAAGCACAAATTGATGCATCAACTTAAGGCAATCCTAAAACAGAGATGACAAAGGATAAATGACTCAAACCAAATCCACAATACACTTCAATGTGTTAAGAATCAATGTACTAAATTTCAGGTCCATATGATAAACATCAAGCATTTCCCAAATCAATGAAGTTCAACACTCATCAAAAGTTCAAACATGTCAATCCAGAAAGCAAAATATCAAACAAATTAGAAATGAACCCTAAAATTCTACAAAAATTCAGGATCAAATTTAAACTCCAGAACAAGCATCATGCAAAAATTCACATCAATTGGCATTTATTTGGCATGGTAAATAAAATCATCAAATCAAGCAAGCCAAGGTGTGACACACATTGTCACACTTATATTAATCACATCATATCTCAATAACCAGAAATGAGAAAAATGCAAACTATATACCAAACTGACCATTAGGATGTTTAGTTTATGCATGTCAATTTTCATGTTCATTGGATTAACCATCATCATTTCACAAAGAAAATAGCAAGCAAGGTGCAAAGTATGACATGCAAACATAAACCCTAGGCCAAAAACAATTTCAACCGTGCACAAATTCTGTAAAAATATCCAGAAAATAGAAGACATCATGAAGAACATTGTGCAAAAAATTTCATGTGATTTGGGCAATTATTTTCAGAGTTATGAATTTTTGAATGAAGAGAGAAATTTAAAATGCATGAAACAAGTAGTATGAACATGGAAGGCATACAAGAGAAAATGCAAAAGCCAAATATGTGAAATGTCTTTGGTCCGGATTCGAACCGTGCATGCATTTGAACTTAGCGCTCTCATAAGTGAAACGCACCGTTTCACTTATGCTTGTGTGGCAACGCAAAACAACACAGACCAATCAAAAAGCCACGCTGTAGCCAGGTGTACCAATACATGAGCATAAACAAAGATTCACATGCAAACACGGCCAGGCAAGATCAAAGTGAATCTGGAAATAGAAACCCTAGCTATTCATCCCGTGTTCATCATGTTCATCATCATCAAGATCCAATCATCACAGAAATTCACCAAACATATATCAATCGAATCATCATTCAACACACATCAATAATCCAGCATCAATTTAACCTAATTCTAACTGTATCAAATGAATCGAGCAGAGAAAGTTTCATCAACCAAACTTCAATTCAACATAACTACTTCAATATTGCATGAAATCAATAGATCTAAAGTTCATCATACTCTATGTTCCAAGATCTACAAGATGCACATCCTAATTTCATGAATTAGAGCAATCGAAAACTGACCTCTATGAAGATGCAGAGTTGGATTTGCTTGATTCAAGTCCTGGAAACGCGAAACAGATGCTCTACCAAGCTTGAATGAATGAATGGATGCAAGATTTCAGCTCAACAATGCTTGATTCCTCTTGAAATCTCAACTGCCATGGGAGGATGCAAGTCCAACAATCCACGATTTGGCTTGAATTCTGCAGGATCTGGCTTCAATAATCCTCAAAGATGCTTGCAGATGATGAACAGCACAAGAAATAGGCAAGGCTATGAAGAAACTCGATGAAAAAAGTTGAGAGAATCTTGAGAGCAAAAGTTTAGATCTGAAATTCTGAAGTTGTTGTTAGCATTTTCTGTTATGATTATGGTTATATACCATCTGCTAATCAAGCTTGCTAATCCCAATTAGGCTAATGCAAATTGGATTAAGTGAAATGAAGTGTTATTCAACTTGGCAAAAATACCCTCACATGTGCATGGCATGCTACAGTGCTCGTTTTTCACTTGGAACACATTTTAAAATCAGTTTGGAGGCAAATGAAATTGGTTAGAAGTGAATGTAATGCATAGTTTTCAAATTCATCCTTTCCCTCCAAAATTCAAATTAAATTCAAGTGAAAAATGCAATATTTTTGTGATGAGAATTGATGAAATGTGATGCATGATTATGATAGTAGAGATCAAGAGAGAAATGCTCCAAAAAGAACCACATGATTTGGCCTTTTGGTGCAAAAGTTATGCAAGCTTGAAGTTCAAAATTTCTTGGCAATGATTGATCCATAACTTTTCAACCACACATGAGAAATGGATGTTCTTGGACTTTTTGGAAAGTTGAGAGCAAGATCTCCAACTTTCATGTTAGGCAAAATTTCATTTGAAGCTTGCTTGATGATGCAAATTTGAGGAGAAGACCTTTCCATTTTTGGCAGTTTGAAATTACAGGTCACTTACTATTTTTTGGAAACTTTTCATCTGACCTCAAATTCTTCAATGTTGATGTTCGAAATGTTATATGAGACTTGTATGGACATGAATGAGGTCTTTCTAACCATCTCCCACCTTCAAATCCATGATTGAAGGCACAGTTGACTTGTGTTGACTTTTCTAGGGTTTCAGCTGACCTAACTATGCTCAGATGAAATTCAAGCCTCTACCACTTGAGATCTTGATTCAAAATGATATCATGGTTCATATGAACTCTTGTGAATGATCATGGTGCCCAAATTCTTCAGAATGGCCACCCTCCATTGCTCAATGACTTGCCTTGACCTGTAATTGCTTCATCTGCAAGTAACAAGGTTAGATGACATATTTTTGTACTTTTTGGTTAGTGAACACATGAAAAGCAATGATATACAAATGCAAAACATGCTTGGTGATCAAGAATCACTCTCAAAAGACAACCCACCCACAGGGAAGCAGGAAAGGTGCACAAGGATCCTTGAGGCAATGATATAATATGATATGATGCCATGAGGGATCTTAGGGACAAAATTGGGGTCTTACAGATGCCCCTATTTAAGGTCATTCTAGCCGGAGAAGTGAAGTTTAGAAATCTTCATCTCGACGCGGTAGAATGGGCTTAAATAACCATAATGAGACAAATTTTGGCCCCTAAGAGACCTCATGATGCAGATGTATGCATGTAAAAGACACAAACTCTGTGGGGATATGGTTCACACAGAAGAAAAACGATCCATTGGAGTAATACACTCACCAGGAACAGAGACTCTAACAAGACTCCCACAGGGACTCTTATTGGGGATAGAAAGAAAAAGAAGTGCGTGAGCAGGACGCGACTCTGAATTAGGGAAAAACTGACACTGCGTGAATAAAACACGACCGGACTAGAGACCTCACTGGGGAGTGAAGGACTCACACTGAGGAAAAGATGATTTCCAAAGGAAAACACATCCATTGGAAAGACACAAGCTGACTCAAACTATCCACAAAGGATACTTCGGATAAAAATCCGGACTCGGACCAGGAAAAGATTCACAAAGAACCTCCCTGCCGGGGAAAATTGCATGTATTTGGAAAAACGCCAATACAACAAAAGGGTAAAAAATGACCACAAGAACTCCCTCGGGAAAGGTCTAACAAAGAGACTCTCCTGGGGAAAAGCAACAAGATGAGATGTTACCGGTATAAGGGTAACAAACTCGGGAAGAATGAATATCTAAGACCGGTATAAGGGTGAGAGATATCAATCAACCAAACATCTGAGAAAGACCTGAAAAAGGTACATCAACTCAGGAAAATCTGACTCCACAGGGGACCAAGGTCATAATAGGGAGCAGAAAGGAAGGAACACCAGGGGTACCGGAGTATATAATAGGTGGCCGACCAAAGCGTGAATTGGTATATATGCCAAGACACTCATCATCCGAAAGGAGGGCTTGAAAAAGCAAATCGACTTACAGGATGGACATTCGAATCCACAACAGGAAAACGAATCTTACTCAGCTGGAGACACAAACCCAAAGAGTGCATGAGATATAATATCCATTACCGTCAGAACGTGGATAGAATACTCGCATGAGATATATTATCTATTACCGTCAGAACGTAGATAATATACTCGCATGGAAGAGACACCAGGGATACTGAGGTATATAATAGGTGACCAACCGAAAACGTGAATTGGTATATATGCCAAAACACTCATCATCCGAAACACAAACTAGTTAAAGGATGGATATTTGATTCTACAAAGAATACGAATCTTACTCTACTGGGGAAAATCGACAAAGGACTCCAACCGAAGAGCGCATGAGATATATTATTCATTACCGTCAGAACGTGAATAATATACTCGAAAGGAAGAGACACCAGAGATACCGGTTAGGGCATATAATAGGTGACCAACCAAAAAGAGAGACAATCGATACCAAGCATACGGGTAAACGAAAGACAACTCAAAGGGATAAATTGCAAGCATCCGGCAATTATCCAAAACAAATATTCGACTCTGCAAAGGGAAATAACGAATCTTACTCGACTGGAGAAACACACAAGGCTTCGACTGAAGAGCGCATGAGATATATTATCCATTACCGTCAGAACGTGGATAACATACTCGCATGGAAGATTATCCACAACCGGTTACTGGGTTAATAAAGGATAAATCAACCGAAAAGAAAGGCATCGGGATACCAAACTAGGTATATAATGATGACCAATCAAAGGAAGCAACAATCATTACCAAGCAACCGGGTAAATGAAAGAAGACTCGCTGGGGATGAATTGTATAAACAACGATTATCCACAAGGACTAGCTGGGGATGCATTGATAAACAATCAATGATCCGGGGAACAAATCACTAGCAAACGGTGAAAGAACCCACTGGCGACTTCAAAGGGAATAACATTGCAAGCATACGGCAATGATCCAGAAGACGACTTGCTGGGGATACAATTGCTAGCAACCGGCAATTATCCACAAGCAAGGGAGGAATATCAACATCGAACATCGAATGAAGATAACCACAAAGAGTAACCATCATTGGTTAGGATGAACAACAAGGTTAACTCTGCAAAGGGAGAAATTAGGGTTTACGACTACCGAATACGGGGTAGAATACCAAAATTCTGGCTAAGGATAAAATTGCTAGCAACCGGAAATTATCCACAAACAGCACAGACTCCGTTGGGAATAAAACCACAACAGCACAAAATCCACCATCAACCAGATCGAACCACAAAGGTTACCTCTGCTAGGGGAAAAGAGATAGGATTTACGACTACCGAATACGGGGTAGTAGCCAACAACTCTGATGAGGATAAAAAGAATTAGGGTTTACATCAAACCACAAACTGCTGGAGAGCAGACAAACTAGGATTTATAACTACCGAATACTGGGTAGAAAACCAAATCAACTCTTGCTGAGGAATAAAAGGCATATAACCATAAATTCCACCAAGAAGAGGAAATGTAGGACTTACAACTACCGGTATGAGGGTAGAGGCCCAAAAGATTCCGCTGGGGATAAAAGAATTAATGCCGGTTACTGGGCAAATTATTCATTTATTCCACAGGGAATCACGAGAAACAGTTGACAAATAGCCAATTCGGGACCAAACCGAAAAGACAGACTGAATCAAGACACGTCCTATGAGGATATAACTCAATAGGAACATCCATCCCAATATATGTGTTGGGAGGAAATGGAAAAAACCGTCATCCACGAGGATATATCTCAGTGGGGAACTGCCGAAGGAAAGACAGACGCTTTCTGCTTATGGGGCTGACTCTATATTTAGAGATTTAAAACACCCGACATCTGCTCGGAGAAGATCTATTGGAGAGATCTATAAAACCCATTGCAGGAGACAACAAGCAAAAGATATATGGCACAAAATGCAACATGAATATCTGAATGTTTATGATTATGCATGAATATGCGTGATTTATGTTTGATGAATGCTGACAAAACAGACAATTCTAACACAAACAGGTCCAGGAATCAACACGCCTGGTACTACACTTCCAGAGGAAAACCAAAGAATCCAACTGGAAAGCCAATCTGCTGGAGATCCAAATGCTGAAAAGCAAAGATCTGCGGGGAGGCAAAAGATCAGGGATATCACACAATCTCTGAGTGATGGATCAACAACCTAACTAGGGAACAGAAAGTCACAACAGGCATAAACAGCCACAAAGACCAATCTGTTGGGGAACTGGAGAAATCCCGAGATATCTGCAGGGGAACAAGAGTTCACTACACAAGCGAGAACTGCTATGAAAGCAACTTCACATAACCCCACCAGGGAACAACCCACTGAGGGAAAAAACAGATCACACCCCGTAGAATTTGCTACACAAGCAACTCTACTGGGGAGAACACAATTATCCACTCCATCGGGGGTACACCCACTGAGGAAAAAACAGATCACACCAGTAGATTCCGCAACAAGCCACTCTACTGAGGATCAAAAGCAATCAGGAAATCAACCCAATCTCTGGATGATAGACCACCAACCAACCCTACTGAGGAACAGAGGTTTCAACAAGCAAAAATTGCCACAAAAGCCACTCTGTTGAGGATATTAGCTTTAGCGGAAACTCTGAGGGGATTATCATAGATGCAATCCTGACTCTGGCGAAGATTATGGCTCTGTTGGGGATACCAACCCTATTGGGGATTTTGCAGAAATACAAACCACCAAACCACAAATCTACTGACGGCTCCATTGGGGAAATCCACTGTGGGAACCCACTGGGGATATGGAAGAGAGCTGGGATCAACCACTAAATGCTGACTCTTCTGAGGAAAATATCCACAACTGCTGAGGAGGAACATAATCACTACTCTGCTAAAGGCTAAACGCTCTGATGGGGAGACATAGCAACAACTCCGCTGGCGACTTGGCCGGGAAAGAAAGTACTGTTGAAGAAAACGAAGTCTTCCACAAGCGCTCTGCTCCGGGGATATATCACAGATTCCACTAGCGACTGTGCCGAGGAAAGATAGCAACAACCCTGCTTGCGACAATGCTGGGTAAAGCGGTAAAGTACCGGGATATCAATCCACCAACCACTGAATCTTCAAAAAGAAAACCGACCATGCTGAGGAGAAAAACAACAACTCTGCTGGCGACCGTACTGGGGAGAAACGGAGTACCTGGGTTCAAACCACCAACTACCGAATCTACCACAAGGAGAACACCCATGCTGGGGGAGAATACTGCTGGAGAAGAAAACGAAGTCTTCAACAACATTTGTTTGGGGAACAACCCTACCAGCAACTCTTCTTGGGGAACAACCCCAACAACACAGCAGGAGAAAGAGGATACAACCAAACCAGGAATATGAACAAATGTCTTACCTGTTGGAAATCATGCCACCCTTGGGAGAGCACTGAGAAATTCTTGAGTATCCTTTCATCATTGTGAATGTTCGCTTTGTTTAAGACAACAATTTGAAAAAATTTATTTGTTTAAAACAATGACATTTTATCAATTAAAACATGCAAAACATTTGTTGAATTGAAACAAATAAGAGTGCAAATAATTGGATAAAAGCTCAAATTGATTTGAAGGAATGGTAGCCTGCAAATGGCAAGACTCCATAGATCTGTACAAATTTGAAATCAGTGATATATATTGGAAGAGGGCTACATTGAACATAATGATCCTTTCTCTACCAATTTGAATCTCGATGTATTCGAAGCTTCAGTCGGCGACGAATCGAGAACCTCTGACGAATAGACGGTTGTGGAACAGAAAGTCTTGTCCGGATGTAGTTACTTGCCAAATCCCTCATTTTTGCCTAGATTGCCCAAGGGTGAGGTACTCAATCTAGCGGGATGCAAATATCATTTTTTTTCAATGTCTCTAATTTTTGCCTGGATTACCCTTGCGGGTTCTCCACCGAGACGCTCATTTTTGCCTAAGCCGCCCTTTCGGGTTTTCAACTTAGCAAGCTATTCTGTTTTGCTTTTGCATATACTTTTTTTTTTAGGCAAAGTATTTCTTAACTGCATCTGAATTCACAGGACGAGTGAAGTCCTCCCCATCCATTGTTGTAAGCATCAAAGCACCGCCTGAAAAGGCTCTCTTGACAACATATGGACCCTCATAGTTTGGAGTCCACTTGCCCCTGGAATCGGGCGCGAAAGACAAAACTTTCTTGAGCACGAGGTCACCTTCTCGGAACACACGAGGCTTGACCTTTTTATCGAATGCTTTCTTCATTCTCTGCTGATATAACTGACCATGGCACATGGCAGTTAATCGCTTCTCTTCAATCAAATTCAGTTGGTCATAACGACTCTGAATCCATTCAGCATCAGTCAATCTAGGGATTTGAGGGTATACTTTTTTTCATTTTTTTTTTTAAATTTTTTTTTTAATTTTTGACTTTTTTCATTTTGTTTTTCACCCTCTTCTTTTTTCTTTTTTTATTGCATTTGCAATGCCCTAGTTTGACTGTTTTGCTGATTCTCATGATACAGCTGAATGAGCTTCTTTTCGTGCTCAAGAAGACGGGTAATCTCATCAGGAATCCCCTTCAACATCATCTTCCTCTGCCTCAAATACAAGGAATTCAAGATTGGGAGATGGCGTTGGATCATTATGTTCAATGGGTTTAGAAATCCCTGCATAATGATTTTGGATAATAAAAAACTTTAGAATTTAAACAAGCAAATCATTATGCAGATGAAAAAGATTGCTTTATTCTTGTTTTTAAGGTTTTTTGTGATCACTGATTTCATGCAAAAGCAAAAAGTGAAAACAAATGGAAAAACAAATGTTTAACAATGCATTAATTGAATGAAATATCATTGTATAAATGCTGCCAACAATGTCATCACTTCTCCTTTTGGCATGGGAGAAGGGTTTTGAACAAAGTGAACAATTACTCTGATCTATGGATGACCGTAGGAACATCCACAGCGACCCAATTGTGACAGACACCGCCAAGGATAACGAAGTTGCTCAAATCTTCTGCATCCTCTTCCAGAATAGCAGCAGTCTCTTCAGCTTGATCAGCGTGGATGAAACCTCCACTCTTGAACAGCCCTTGCTCATTGGATGCCTCAGAAGAATAGCCAATGCCAGCCCGGGACTTGTTGTCTTCAAGCTCAATCATCTTCCCTAAACCAGCAACTGCACCACATTCAATGGCCAGTTTCGCATCACGATAGGAAGCAAATGAAGGAGACTTCTTCTCAATTGGCTCAACAACAGATAAAGCTTGGAAAGGCGTTCCAACTTCATCCTCAGCATCAATATATGAGAAAGAAGACAAGTGGCTAACCAGGAATAAATCCATCAAAAGCACTCTGTCTGGCAAATTCCTCCTTGAGTTCACAATTCTCTTGCTCAAAAATGATCCATCAATCTGGCAGAGATAACCCAGTATAGTACCGGCGAGTCAGTGCATCTTCAAAATAAATGAAGAGCACGGGGATCAGACCATAAGACCAAAGGCTGAGAACAACGCCTGCTTATGCAAATGATGCATGTAATGCTTGTGCATATGCATTGTTTTTATTTCAAAGTAACTCGAGGGTTTTATTTGCAAACTTTGAAATATTAAGCATTTTATTGCATCTGGAAATCTCTCATGAATAATTCTTTGTCTTTCCATATCTGAAAATTTTTGCAAAGAAACCCCTTAAGTTCTTTGAAAAAAAAATTCTCATTTTTTGATGATATGGATGCGGATGAATGCATGAATGTATGAATGCAGCAATCACACTCAAGGATCAAGCAAATCACGCCAGACAAAGGTCACGGGAAAGCTCATGGCATCCTTAATATCAATCATTCATATTGGTGGATTATGGTTTTCACCTTATCAACACCCAAGTTCCATTGATATTAACGATACCTGAACCGTCTCAATCATCCTTAATATCAATCATCCGTTTTGGTGGATTATGGTTTTCACCTTATCGACACCCAAGTTCCATTGATATTAAGGATGTCTGAACGACTCAACCACGAATCACGGGTTTGCTGAGAGTCACGAGCATGGAGTCCTGGTTAAGAACCACCCAAAGGGAGTGTACTAGGGTTTAAACCTGCCGGACATGTTCTACCAGAGGTTCCCATAGTCATCATCCCATCCTTCGGATATTATCGGATAAACGAATACTCGTATTCCAAAAATATTCTCAAGAGAGACTCTTATGAGTGTAGTATCGCGTAACAATCGCATCAGATCTTACATCTGAACAACCTCCGCACTACGTCCTAAAAATAGGCCAAGATGGGCTTGGTAAACTAAGGTCCTTGGCTTCTAAGGCACATGATTGAAAGAATAATGCCTAACCACAAATAACTTGTGTGACATTATTAATCCAACATGACCTCCACCAAGTGAATGGACTCGCAAGTCAACTGGCTAAGGAATACTCCACACCAGTCAACAAGACTATGCCATTCTCCTATCCTAGAGTGCACTCGAGTTCGGGTATAGAACTCATCTCACGGAGATCACCAAAGCAAACAGCAATTGTATATCAAGCAATTCAAACATTACAATCAATACAGTAATCCCAAATTGTACAAAAATATGTCAAATAACAAATAAACAAATATCATACAACAAGGGTGAAAAGTAGGCAAAACCACCAGGGAAGGTCTAATATTATCCCCAGCAGAGTCGCCACTTTTCTGTAGCGGTGTATTCGTCACTTTATGATTTATTGATTAAATCAAAAGCAAAGCATACAAAGAAATCGAGTCGCCACCGCACTTTTATTTATCCAAAGGATTGGCTAAAAAGCGAACAAAAGCCTAAGAAGTTTTACACATAGAAAACTAATGAAAAGATCAGAGAGTCTGGGTAAGGGGTTAATTACGCAATGGGAAGGTGTTAGGCACCCATCACGTCCTAGGTACTCCTAGGGAACCTCTTTTCACACTTGTTGTACAAAAAGTTTATTTGTTTATGACATATATTGTGCAAACAATGATGGAAGGGATGAGAAAAGAATATAAATTTTTATTATTTTTGTGTTTGAACGGATGAACCTGTTGCCTACGTATCTTCCATGAAAGGTAAGGATCAAAACGCCGTAGTTCGGCTAAAAGATTTCCAAAATATGAGTGGGTTCATTTTAAAACAAGAGCACTAAGGCTTTTCATTATCAACGGGAGAAAACTCAACCAAGACCAACAATCCACCATGCAAGGATGGCTTCAACATACTAGTGAGGGGTTAACCCTATAATAAGTATGGAAGACTTACAATCAACTCACTAAGGATGCGGTGAGATTTACATCAACCACTATGAGAATTGAAACCTATGGCTAATGTATGAAAACATACCAACAATGGACAAAGCCACAAAACAAATGAATGAGTGAAGTTAATTCATTATGAGTATTCACAAAATATGGCCAAAGTATGATTAAAGTTCAATTCAGAAAAAAATGTTATGAAATGGAGTTTGAAAAGTCAAGGACTTAAGGTCCAGGTTTCTAATGTGAAAAGACATGAAAATGTTTGCACAATAGATGTCAAAGTTTTTGAATTAACATGTGAAAAGAGGGTTTTGAAAACACACACAAAGAATGGAGGGGTGAGGAAGTAAAACTTCTTAGGTGTTCACCTCTTGAAATCATATGGAAGATGATTCAAGTGTGTCCTTTGGAATGAGGCAACAATGCAAGTAAGCAAATAAAAAGCAAGGTGATACCGGATGCCAATCAATGGACTTACACCAATCTCACAAATAAAGGCGGATACCGGATACCAATAAATGGATTTACACCAATCTCTTAAAACAAAACAATGATACCGGATGCCAATAAATGGACTTATACCAATCTCACAAGGCAAAACAAAACATGGATATCAGATGCCAATCTATCTGGACTTACACTAATCTCCTGAAACAAACAAAGAAATGATACCGGATGCCAATAACCTGGACTTACACCAATCTCACAAAACAAACTGGATATCGGATACCAATAAATGGATTTACACCAATCTCCTAAGACAAACAAACGTGGATATCAGATGCCAATCTATCTGGGCTTACTCTAATCTCCAACAGATGATCATGGGAAAACAAATGCCAACAACATGGACTTATAATTGCATCCTCACATACAACAAACAAACAAGGGCAATAAGCAAAGAGGATACAAGTGGCCAATGAAATGGTCTTACACTCAATCCCTTCCAAATCATAGGAACAATGGCCAATGAATGGACTTATAGTTGATTCCTCCTTGGACAAACAAAGATGTGTCACAAAGATATGAAATGATGATCATGCAATAATGAACAATTAATGATGATAAATGCACAAAGGCAAACAAGCAAACATGTACAGATGAACCAATAAGCAATCAATGATTCAGTTAGCACACACTATATACAAGCAATTAGGCTCAAGCAAGGGTAGACTTTAAAGTCGACTGTGTAACACCTCAAAATTTGCCCTCCTCTCTTGGGACTAGCTAACATATTGCATATCATTTGTAGGTCTTTAGGCATTGCATATTGCATATCATGTGGTTACATTGTGCAAGTCATCCTGATCAGTGCATATTTATGCACAATTCTCCTACTTTTTACTTTGGAATTTCTTTATTTTATTTTGTTTATTATTATATTTTATTATGTTTTCATATTTTATTTTATTTTTAGTTTAATTTAATTTTCGCACTTATTTTTCAGCTTTAGCAGTCTGCGCGGAAACGATCATAACTGGAGTTCCGGGAATCCGTTTGAGGCGTTCTAAAAATCGCCGGAAAGCTAAGAGAGAGAGCTACGACTTTCGTGTTGGAGTCGAAGTCAGATTCGGAGCTCAAAATTCCAGAATTTCGTTTCAAGTTACAGCATTAGAATTTTATTTTAGTATTGAGTCATGTTGTGGGCCTGGGTTATATTTTCGACCCAGTTGGGTTTTGAACCGGATCCACTTTTTATCTTTTTAAGGAGAACATGTGTACTGTTCAAGGGGGGGATTATTCACGCAAAAAAATATTGTTGAAGCTTGAAAACTCATGGAGAACTAATCCTCTTTGGACGGATTCACTGTACTCAGGTTTCAACTTTGAGATTGTTATGATATTTACAATTTAATTTCTATTCCTTTCAATTATATCATGTGATTGTTGTTTGCTTAATTCAATTATCATATAATGTATTTGATTTAATTTGAGTGATCTGTGTTCCTAATTTTAATCGTAGATTAACTCTGCTTAACTGTTAATTTGCTCTATCATTTACCGTATGCTTAATCCGGCAATAGGAACATGTTTTTATCAAATCTTCCACGCTTGTTGACTGATTTTTTCCTCAAATAGGATAGAAGTCCCGCTTGGGAAATTGTATTTTCATCGGTCGATGATTAGTAAGAACCGAGGCAATGGATCCGTTACTTTAATCGCTTATTTCATAACAACTTATTTCAGTAATCAATTATTTTAAGTGCTTTTTCTTTATCGGAAACCTAAACCAAACCCCCCTTATTTTATTACTGTTATTGATTTTCCCACAAGAATCCTTGAGAGACGATATTTCGAGTCAGTGTCGCTATATTACATATTTACAAAAACCACTCGTTTTTTATCCGCGAGCGACCGTGGACCCTCACAAGTCTTGATCAGAAGAAGAAGAGGTTATGTGCAAGCTAGGGTTTCATTGGACTGGTCATTAATCATCTGAGGGTGGTGATTCAAGTTAGGGTTTTGATTCTCAAGGGATTGGTCTACATCTTGTTTGCAATGATACATCATCATCATCATGGTTTTGTTATCATCCAGGAGATTCAGAAGATTGATCAGATACCTTGAGATTAGGGTTTTGACCACTGGTCAACCCTAATCAGTTGCATTGGGCCAATCAGGGCTTGTGAAAGAGATGGGGTCTACAATGGATATGGGGATCATCATGTGATTATATTGAGCATATTGAGGCTAGGGTTTCATCCTTGAGCCATTTCATCAGAGGATTGGGGCTCAGATTGATCAGTGCATTGCCAAATTCATCTATCAGTTGAAAAAGTCAACTGTGGTCAACTGTGCTTGATTTTATGGATTTGGAGGTGGGAGAGAGTTGGATACACTTCATTCATGTTGAAACAAGCTTCATTTGACATGTCAAAGCTCAAGAATGAAGAAAATAAAGTCAGGACAAAAATTGCCAAAAATGGAAAGTGACTTGTAATGGAAGTTTCCAAAAATGGAAAGTTTTTCACCACAAAATTACATGTCCAAAAAAGCTTCAAATGAAAATTTGTTCAACATGAAAGTTGTAGATCTTGCTCTCACCTTTCCAAAAAGTCCAAGAACTTGAAATTCCCATGTATGGTTGACAAGTTATGGTCCATTCATTTTCCAAAAATGCCTATAATCAAAGTGACATAACTTTCACATGGAGTGTCCAAAATGGATGATCTTTTTATGAGCAAACTCCATTTCACATGTACTTTCATGGTGCATAATCAAAATTCATCAAAAATGGTCAATGCAAAAGGTCAATTTTCAAGTGCAACAATTAAAATCCAAGGGCAAAATGGTCCAAGTTGAGAAACACATGGAATTTTGGAATGAGGATTTTTGCAACACATCACAAATGCCAAATAGAAGTTGTTTGAGCTGTCATGAGCTGTCATGGTTCAATATTTGGCAAGGGCATTTTGGAACTCTCACTTAAATTTCACATTATGCTAATCACATGAGTTTTTGCTAATTGGTGATTAAGAAAGTGATTAAGCTGAAGTATAAGATGCTAATCATAACTGAATTGCAAATCATAATCACAATTCTCAGAATCCTAACCAACTTTCCCTCCATTTTCTCCAAATTCATCAAGAACACCATCAAGCATTTTTCACAAAATCTTCACCAATTCTCAACCAAATTGTGAAATTCTTCTTGATTCGTGCTCCTTACATCTTCCTCTCCAACTGTTTTGGTGAATCCATGCTAAAAGCTTCAGATCCGCGACTGTTCATCATGAACTCAACCATGGCAAATTGAGATTTCTCACATCTGGAGCGACCTTGAGCTAACCTAACTTCTCCGATCATCTTCCTCAACCTTGATGTTCATCTGTTTTGGCAAAATACATCCAGAATCGTCAAGAATCGTTGCTGCCATAATCCAAGGTGCAAATTCGAATTTCTCTTTTTCTTAAAATGTTAGGTGGTTTTTGTAGTTCATTCATCATAGATCAACATGATATGCTTGGTTTTGGATTTGGTTAGCTATTGAATGAGTTATTTCGATTTGAAGTTTGATGTGCTTAACTTTAATCGATCGATCCCGAGTGTATGTTAGGAATTAGGAAATTTCAGTTGCATATCCTTAATCTACATGGAGAGACGGTTCTTTTGACTATAAGATTGTTGATTTTGGTGGAGTTTTGTTGTTCATGATTTTCTGCATTTTCTGGAAATTTCTTGAGCGAGAACATGAACAGTAGCGTGTTTGATCCACGAAATTGCCTTGCCATTTGAATAAGATGTTTGGCGCGCGGACTGACCAATCAGGGAGCGCCCTGGTCACTTAACCAAACGACGCCGTTTTGGCGTTTGCTCCAGAATTTACGCTTATGCCATTGCAGTATTTATTTAATTATTATTTCACTTTTGTTTTTCTATTTTATTTCATTTTTGTTACAAGAACTTAGAAAAATCATAGATGCTTCATTTTTTATCCAATTTGAGCGAGACTTTTTGCATTATTCTCATGATGATGTGTAGAATTTAATGGCTATTTTTGTGGATTTTTTGCATGTATAGAAAAATAATTGGTCTAGGGTTTGTGGAATGTGTCACATTTTTGTATGTTTTGCCAAAACCTTCATGAAATACTCATACATTATCCAAATTGAATGAAATTTTTTGTGCTTATTCTGGACATGTTGATGGTGATTTTCATGTAGAGTTTGTGATTTTTGGATACTTGGTGTTGGAGATATGATTTTTTGAATCTAGGTGTGACAATTTGTGTCACACCAAGCTAGGTCAACTTTCTGATTTTATTTGCCTGACCTAGAGATGTTGAATTGCTCCAATTTTTTGCATGAGTGAACATTGATATGTCAAGATTACATGTGAGTTTTTCTGGAATTTTGGATGGAGTTTTCTAATTGATTGATAATTTTCTTCTCTGTATGCTCATTTTGTGACATTGTGTGACATATGTTGGCATTTGGCTTGTGAAATTCTCGTAGTGTATTGGATAAAGATTAAATTTGACATGAGCATTATAGACACATTATAGGACATCATGGTTTTGATCCCATTCATTTCTTAATTGTTGTCACTGTTTTATGATTTATGGAATTGGATGCTTGTTTGGATGCCTTGAATTGGCTTGTATAAATGTGTCTGGACTTCTTGATTTTCATTGACCTACTTCCTTTTGTCCAATTGAGCTGAAAATTGACATGCTATACATTGAATGTGTCCTGTTTAGGTGTGAAGTTTTGTGGAATTAATTGAATTGTTTTGGTATGCTTTTGAGTGAGATAGTTCTGTTTGGTCATTTGAAGTTGCAAATTACATGATCGATGTTAAATTGTGCATGAAATGATAATGGTGAATGGTATGAGCATGGGACCAATTGCAATTGCTTTTAATTTGTTTGAATGTGATTTTGGTTGGTTTGCACTTGCTGTTTTGATTTTTTTATCCCCCTTGGACCCTAGGCTTGGCCTAGTGGTCTAGTTTCTCACATTTGGTTTGGACTTTCAGGTTGAAAGGCAAAAAGCTTAAGGAGATAAATGCAAGTTGCAAATTGAATTTGCTTGATGCTGTCCACTAACATTGGCTTTGTGTTGTAGGTTTGATGCTTGAGCTTGAGCTCATGGCTTGCACTTATGTGCATTAACTTGTGTTGTCTGTATAGATTGACTTTTGTTGTTTACTGTTGATTTGTCTGAGTACTGATGATACTTGATTGATTTCAGGTACATTTAGTCGCTTACAGTTCTTTAAGAACTTGCTTGCTGCTGCTTGGTTGTATAAACCAGTTGAGGTAGACTCTCTTGTCTTCATGTAGTCTGGAAGACCTGGCTTGTTATTTAGCCAGGCAACTGTCTGAAGTCCTCCTTAAGAGGCGATGTCTGTGATTGTTTACTTTTGTGCCAAGCAGGTGAAGACCTCTATGAGGCAATTGGCGGAACCCAAGGGATATGCAATCTATCCCCCGCTATTCTGTTGAGTCGTCCCTCTGCTCACACCACTGTGTTGATGCATTGGGACACAAACCCAAGATCTTGTACTTTGTACAGTTGTGTCAGAGTCTTGAGCGTAGAAAGGTCCCTCCATTCTGGACCCACGCTCCTTTGTCTGAAGCTCTCCCTTGCCAGGGATAAGAGCTGTGAAGTCTAAACTTCACTCACCTTTCATCAGCTTCACCTTAGCCTCTCAATGGCAAGGTTAAGAGCAAACACTACCCTTGTACAGATGACTTGCCTCGGCAGTCAAACCCCTTGTTTGAGCCTCACTTGACTGGATATAGTGTGTGCTATGTGAAATGTTTGTTTTATTTTGATTGATGCTTGCATGCTTGCTTTCTTCCTGGATAGGATTAGCTTGCTGTTGTGCAAGTAGGTAGAAACCATAACATAGGGCAATGATGCATGATAACACTAGGCTCGAGTACAGCTCCCTGGTAGTGTGTCTCCCCTTGGTTTCTGGCTAGAATTTCTTTCCCTTTCAGGGGAACTACATCGCCCTGATCCTCGTTCCAGACGAGGTATGTAGGCAGGAGACCGTGCGAGGTCTCTCCGGGCACTTTTTTTTCTTTTTGTGTGCGTTTGCTTGTTATCTTCCTGTGTGTCAGGATATGGATGTAAGCCCAGCGATTGGCTGTCCGTATCCTGATTGTGTGTTTGGTTCGGATGCCGATGTAAGTCCAGTGATTGGCGGTCGGGGTCCACATTTGCCTTCTTGTGTGTGTTTTGGTTCGGATGCTGATGTAAGTCCAGTGATTGGCATTCAGGCTCCATGTTTGCCTGTGTTTGTGTTTGCTTGTTTGGCGTGCGTGAGCCGAACTACGGCAGCTCTGATTCTCGTTCCAGACGAGATACGTAGGCATAGGATGCGACGTCCTATCGAGCTCCCTTCCTCTTAACCCCACCTGTGTTGTCTTCGGTGCGTGTGTGTGTGTGGTGTTTTAGCAACCTTTTCTTTTCTTAGAGCGTGGATCCCGTTGAGTACGACGGACGTGAGGGGTGCTAATACCTTCCCCTTGCGTAACCGACTCCCTTACCCTTTCTCTTTGGTCGCGAGACCATGCTTTTTCCAGGTTTCTCTGAGCGTTTCCTTTCCCTATCTTGGGATAAATAACGCGCAGTGGCGGCTCTGTGTTGTTTTTGTTTTAGCCCGCCGGTTGTTTTTCGCGGATGCGACAGACTGGAATGGGGTAAATGGTGCTCTTAACCTTAACATTGAGAGTTAAGGTGAAGCAGATGAAAAGGAGATGAGGGGTGTGCCTCATAGCTTCTATCTCTGGTCAGAGAGAGCATTGAATAATGGAAGATGTGGGAGTTCAGAAAGTTGGAACTCTCTCCACAAGTTAGACTCTATAGATCTTGGGCTTTTACTCACTATGCATCAACACATGTGGTGTGAGCAAGGTGAGTGACACACTGACTAGCAGGAGATGGATTACACATCTCTTTTGTCTGCCAATTACCTTATCAAAAGGACTTTTCCTGCTTGGGGACAAAGATAAACAATCACAAACATTGCCTCTTAAGGAGGACTTCAGACAGGTGCCTGGCCACATAACAAGTCAGGTCTTCCAGACTACATGAAGAAGAGAGGTTATACCTAAGTGGTTAAGCAACCAAGCAAAAGCAAGTTCAAAATGAACTTAAGCAACTAAATGTACCTATGTAAACATCACACAAATCAGTACACAGTTTAGACAAACCAACAATAGTTAATATCAACAGTCAAACCCAATAAGCAAAGGCATAAGCCACAAGTTAAGCTCAAATGAGTTAACAGCCCTACAAAACACACAAAGTTAGTAGACAATGGTAAACATCAAGTGCTCAAATGATGGAGCATCAACAACTATGGAACTTGGATGTTCAACCTGAAAACAAAGTTCAAAGATGAGAAGCAAACCCTTAGGCCAAAGCCTAGGGTCAAAGATAAGGAAAAAATTTAAAACAGAACATGAAAATTGACATAAATCAACTTCAATCAAATGAGAACACAATCCAAAAGGTCTCATGTCAATATCATCAACCAAATTCATTTCATAAAGCACATAAGGCAATGCATGCAAATTGAAAGCTCATTGAAGCAACAGAATGAACAAATGCATATTAATTCCAAAATGGTTCTATAAATCTCAAGAAAAATCATGGTTAAACAGAACACATGAAATGATCAGCATACCAAAAATCATGGCATTTGGACAAGTATAAGCATGTCAATTAAATTCATCAAGTCAAGGTAAGCATAAACAAGCTCAAAGGAAGCACAAATTGATGCATCAACTTAAGGCAATCCTAAAACAGAGATGACAAAGGATAAATGACTCAAACCAAATCCACAACACACTTCAATGTGTTAAGAATCAATGTACAAAATTTCAGGTCCATATGATAAACATCAAGCATTTCCCAAATCAATGAAGTTCAACACTCATCAAAAGTTCAAACATGTCAATCCAGAAAGCAAAATATCAAACAAATTAGAAATGAACCCTAAAATTCTACAAAAATTCAGGATCCAACTTAAACTCCAGAAGAAGCATCATGCAAAAATTCACATCAATTGGCATTTATTTGGCATGGTAAATAAAATCAGCAAATCAAGCAAGCCAAGGTGTGACACACATTGTCACACCTATATTAATCACATCATATCTCAATAACCAGAAATGAGAAAAATGCAAACTATATACCAAACTGACCATTAGGATGTCTAGTTTATGCATGTCAATTTTCATATTCATTGGATTAACCATCACCATTGCACAGAGAAAGTAGCAAGCAAGGTGCAAAGTATGACATGCAAACATAAACCCTAGGCCAAAAACAATTTCAACCGTGCACAAATTCTGTAAAAATATCCAGAAAATAGAAGATATCATGAAGAACATTGTGCAAAAAATTTCATGTGATTTGGACAATTATTTTTAGAGTTATGAATTTTTGAATGAAGAGAAAAATTTAAAATGCATGAAACAAGTAGTATGAACATGGAAGGCATACAAGAGAAAATGCAAAAGCCAAATACGTGAAATGTCTTTGGTCCGGATTCGAACCGTTCATGCATTTGAACTTGGCGCACTCATAAGTGAAACGCACCGTTTCACTTATGCTTGTGTGGCAGCGCAAAACAACACAGACCAATCAAAAAGCCACGCTGTAGCCAGGTGTACCAATACATGAGCATAAACAAAGATTCACATGCAAACACGGCCAGGCAAGATCAAAGTGAATCTGGAAATAGAAACCCTAGCTATTCATCCCGTGTTCATCATGTTCATCATCATCAAGATCCAATCATCACAGAAATTCACCAAACATATATCAATCGAATCATCATTCAACACACATCAATAATCCAACATCAATTTAACCTAATTCTAACTGTATCAAATGAATCGAGCAGAGAAAGTTTCATCAACCAAACTTCAATTCAACATAACTACTTCAATATTGCATGAAATCAATAGAACTAAAGTTCACCATACTCTATGTTCCAAGATCTACAAGATGCACATCCTAATTTCATGAATTAGAGCAATCGAAAACTGACCTCTATGAAGATGCAGAGTTGGATTTGCTTGATTCAAGTCCTGGAAACGCGAAACAGATGCTCTACCAAGCTTGAATGAATGAATGGATGCAAGATTTCAGCTCAACAATGCTTGATTCCTCTTGAAATCTCAACTGCCATGGGAGGATGCAAGTCCAACAGTCCATGATTTGGCTTGAATTCTGCAAGATCTGGCTTCAATAATCCTCAAAGATGGTTGCAGACGATGAACAGCACAAGAAATAGGCAAGGCTATGAAGAAACTCGATGAAAAAAGTTAAGAGAATCTTGAGAGAAAAAGTTTAGATCTGAAATTCTGAAGTTGTTGTTAGCATTTTCTATTATGATTATGGTTATATACCATCTGCTAATCAAGCTTGCTAATCCCAATTAGGCTAATGCAAAATGGATTAAGTGAAATGAAGTGTTATGCAACTTGGCCAAAATACCCTCACATGTGCATGGCATGCTACAATGCTCGTTTTTCACTTGGAACACATTTTAAAATCAGTTTGGAGGCAAATGAAATTGGTTAGAAGTGAATGTAATGCATAGTTTTCAAATTCATCCTTTCCCTCCAAAATTCAAATTAAATTCAAGTGAAAAATGCAATATTTTTGTGATGAGAATTGATGAAATGTGATGCATGATTATGATAGTAGAGATCAAGAGAGAAATGCTCCAAAAAGAACCACATGATTTGGCCTTTTGGTGCAAAAGTTATGCAAGCTTGAAGTTCAAAATTTCTTGGCAATGATTGATCCATAAAGTTTCAACGACACATGAGAAATGGATGTTCTTGGACTTTTTGGAAAGGTGAGAGCAAGATCTTCAACTTTCATGTTGGGCAAAATTTCATTTGAAGCTTGATTGATGATGCAAATTTGAGGAGAAGACCTTTCCATTTTTGGCAGTTTGAAATTACAGGTCACTTACTATTTTTTGGAAACTTTTCATCTGACCTCAAATTCTTCAATGTTGATGTTTGAAATGTTATATGAGACTTGTATGGACATGAATGAGGTCTTTCTAACCATCTCCCACCTTCAAATCCATGATTGAAGGCACAGTTGACTTGTGTTGACCTTTCTAGGGTTTCAGCTGACCTAGCTATGCTCAGATGAAATTCAAGCCTCTACCACTTGAGATCTTGATTCAAAATGATATCATGGTTCATATGAACTCTTGTGAATGATCATGGTGCCCAAATTCTTCAGAATGGCCACCCTCCATTGCTCAATGACTTGCCTTGACCTGTAATTGCTTCATCTGCAAGTAACAAGGTTAGATGACATATTTTTGTACTTTTTGGTTAGTGAACACATGAAAAGCAATGATATACAAATGCAAAACATGCTTGGTGATCAAGAATCACTCTCAAAAGACAACCCACCCACAGGGAAGCAGGCAAGGTGCACAAGGATCCTTGAGGCAATGATATAATATGATATGATGCCATGAGGGATCTTAGGGACAAAATTGGGGTCTTACAGTAGGCACAAGATTGAAGGTCTTATCAAACACAAAAATATAATTAATGAATTCTTTTCTCATCCCCCCATTCTATTTGTTTGTAAACATCACTTTGTACAAAATACATATGCATACAAAAAGGGCTCCCTAGGAGTACCTAGGACACTTTGGGTGCTAACACCTTCCCTCTGTATAATCAACCCCCTTACATGTGATCTCTGACTTTTATTAGTTTTTATTTGAAAATTTCTTATTTTTTGGGTTTTGTTCGTACTTTTTCCCTTTTCCCTTGGAAATAATAAAAGTGTCGTGGAGACTCTTGTTAATTGATCTCTAGCTTGTCAATAGCTTGATGGTCATGAATTTCCCGCTACACTAATTAAATTTCCAAGTTTGATTTTAAGAAGATCAATAGGAAAAATTATAAAAAGCTCACATGAGGGATATTGGAATCTCCGAAGAAGAAATTATTGTGGAAAAGAGTATTCACCTTCATTAAGACCGAACATCTATAATTTGTTTGTGTTTTTATCTTTCCCATGTATCTTTGATTTCTTAGTTACTTTCTTTCCTATTTTTTTCCATCTATTTCTTTATTTTGCTGCTTATTTGTTTGTTTATTTTACAAACTATTTTAAACTCATATTTTCTAAAATATTTTATGTTTAATAAAATATTTTTGAACCTTCATCATTCACCATATTATTATGTTTAGAGTCGCTTGCCCAACAAATGGCATCAGAGCCTATTTGATGGCATTAGAGTCACTTGCCCGACGAGGATGTACATGTTTCCTAGAAAGTCTCTGATGAAGAAGATGGTTCTGAGGTAACAAATTTGTCATTCAAGAAATTATATAAATTAAATGCTAAGTTAATCAAGGAACATGATGTAAAATAAAAATGTAGAGCTGAAATAATATATTGAGTTTCTAGAAAATAATAATGAAACTTTAAGGTATAAAATTGATAATATTAGAAACCAAGCTAATAATTATGTAACTTGTGTTTTAATGAAGAAGTAAGTGAAATATTTCCTTCAAAACCTTAGTAAATTTACTAAGAGAAAAGAAAATCTAGATTTGATGCTATCAAATCAAAGGCATTCCTTAAATAAAAATAGATTCTGGTTTAAATAAAATATATCACTTGGTAAAAACTTCAATAACAAGAAGGTATTAAACTTTCCTATCTATAAATGTTCTTTTGTAACATGCTTGGCCACTTAGAGCTCTTTTTCTATGATAAAGTAATAAGGTGTAAAGATAATAAATCTATACCTGTTAAAGCTACTAGTGCACTAGGACCCAAAATGATTTAGCTAGCAAAGGTGAAAACCTGATTTGTTTTGAAGGAATGATTTGCATCTTTGATGAAGAATTAGTACAAATTAAATTAAATGTGCAAATCAAGTGTATACCTTGAGTATACAGGTCAAGAAGTGTGTCTGGTGGCGTTCCCTATTTTAGATGATTGATCGAGACCTTTGATGCTTTTTTTCAAAGGATGTGATCAAGATGTTGGCATTTATGGTAACAATCAACGACTATAATGATCTGGATGATCATCCAATATATTAGTAGGTTGAGGTGAAAAATATGTAATGGACTTATCAGTCTTGGGGCTTGAATCAACTCTCATATCAAACAATTCAGGGAGAAGGATTTACGATAATGATTTTTTTATTCCCTCGAAAAGGGAGTTTTCTTAAGTAAACTTAAGGCTTAAGGTGGTACAATTTATAAAGGCTGGAAAACTTTGATTAACAATCTAAACAAGTGGTTTATTAATTTCTTATAAATTTAAAATAATTCTTACTAATATTTTGTTTGACCTTTTTATTGTTTGTAAGAAAAGGGTGCACTATAAATGGAAAAGAGGTGCCAAAAGCAATCTTCCAAAGCTAAATTCCAACCCAAGGCCCAAAAGACCAAGAAGGACAAAATAAGGAAGATATTCAATTGGTCTAATCTATTAGATGGTGTATCCATTTCAATTTTCAATCAAGATTAGATTGTATTTTCTACTTAAGGAAAATCATGTTAGAGCATTGATGAAGAATGCATAATCTTCCATATTTAAAGAGAATAATCAATTATTCCTTATGAATAATTGATTATCCCACTTGTTTGAGAAATATTTGCTTCCAATCTTTTATGTCGAATGATCATAGATTTTATTAATGTTTTGCATGCTCAAACAATTAGAACCAATGCCATAAATATGTACTCATAGTCCTTTAGTTCTTGCATCCTTTATTCTACTTATCTTGTCTTTTCTACATTGTTTATTTCTATATTTTTTAGAGTACTACTTCAGTACACCAAAATAATCATCAGGGCACCCAAGGGAATGAGAACCCCTACTCCTACTTACCTCTCAAATAATTTTTCATCTAAAAAACAAGAAAGAATATTTTTTAAGAGTTTAAAAATAGGGTGATCCTGTCTATTCATCCCTTGGAAGAAAATGCATTTAAAGAGAGTTAATGCTTCAAGAGTCTTGAAGAATCAAAGTTGAACGGTTTTATTTACAATTCTCCAAGAAAGGTGTATCCATCCTTGGTAAATATGTTATACTCAAATATCTACTACATAGATAGGATTATTTCTTTTTAAGTCAGAAAGCATAAGATAACAATAATAGGAGAAGGTCGCATTAGGGAAAATGCACTTCAAACTTTTCAATGGGGAGATCTTTCAAAATCCTCTAAAAGGGAAGAAGAGCTCTAAAAGCCAATAGGCATCAACATCACCCACTCAACAAGAAGACTTTACAATTCTTGATGAATTTGACTATGAGATTCCTTAAACTTCGTCCATTGAAACCTTCATCCATGAAGACATCAAAAGGCAGGAGATAAAATACAAGAAGATCAACTTCTTTGCTCATCACTTCATGCAAGTCATTGTGTATCTACCTCATGGGATGTTCAATGATGATGATGAGGATACTGGGTTGTTTTCTCACTCATGGTATTTCTTTTCTCTTAGTTTTAAGTGTGGTTTATTTTCACACTTTCCCATTATTTTTAATTTGAATTTTATTTAATTATTGAAGAATTTCCATTTTCTAGTAAATCTTGTGTGATCACTGTCAACTACATGCTTTCTTATTTATCATTCTTTTCTCGCATCCTTTTCTCACCATTTTGATTATGCCAAAGGGGGAGAAGTATACTCTCATGGGGAGTAGAGTATACTCTCTACTCATGTGAGGGGGAGTTTAAACACTACAATATTTACCCTTTTACTTTCTTTTTTACTACCTCCTTGAGAGATATCTTCCCCATAAAAAATGGGGAGAATTTGGATCAATGAGCTTGAAGGTAATATAAATGTAATCTAAAGTTATGGAGTTTATTGATATCAAAACTACAATCAACTGTTTGGTCTTGATGATGACAACACATGATATCCAACAATATCTACTGAAGTTCTTATTTCTTAAAGATAGCTCAAAGGGTCGAAGATGACCTGGGTTCTAAGATGTTTTATCAAGCTATACTTTTTAAGATGCTCTTATTTAGATGCATAAAGTATGTGTTTATGTCCTAGAAAATTGATTAGAGAATTGTCTGATCAATTAGAAGCAAGTTTACAAGTGTATAATCGATTATGCCTAAATGAGTAATCAATTATCTTCAAATTGTAACGCCTATAATAGACTAGAGGAGTCTCTAAATTGTTGGAAATAGATATAAAGGAAAAATACTTCATTTTGGATAAAAATAATCAATTAGTATAATCGATTATGATGCTTAAATAACCCATGGATTATTTCCAAATTTCTACCATACTTTGACCTATTAATAGAGAGATCATCTACAATTTCAAATTAGTCATAAAATAATATTTGATCCTACTTTGTCACTATCTCATATTTTTCTATAAATCTATTTTTTTTCTCCCTTCAATTATGCCTTCGTGCTCTAAGAGTGTTCTTGTGCTTTTGAGAATCTTTGTTCTGAGTTAATGGCATATTGGTAATTTAACCGAGAGTGTATTATCTCTCGAGTAAATTACCCTTTGTAAGAATTTATTAAGTTGTGAGCTAAACCATTAAAACATATTATTTGGTTAGTGGATTGTCTTAGGAAGTATCCATTTGGTTTGTCAGTTTTGCCTACTTCAAATGCTCTTGCTTGGTTTGTGAAGATCAACCAGCAAAATTTCCATAAAATATCCTGAGTTTTGCCTATGTAAAATATTTGTATGGTTCTAATATTAGCATGTGTAAAATCTATGTTCAGTCTATTAAAATATTCTAAGTTCAGTCTATTAGGTTGTGAGTTCAGTGCGTATAAAATCTCAAGGAAAGATTCATAGATTAGCCCATTTAAAATCTCCCACAATGTTTGTTATCTCAGGTTGGTCTTAAAACTCATTTAGTTAAATGTTTATCTCATTTTAAACTCTATTTTGTTTCGAAGGTCGACCCATACGAAATATATGTTTGGTTTAGAGGATAGTTAGTCACAACTCCAAGTTCGTTTGTAAGAAGATTAGTGGGCAAACATGTAAAAGTCTCACGCAAGACATATTAGAGATCTTCAGAAGAAATTCTTGGGGAGAGGAGTAGGTCACCTTTATTTATACTTAACCTCTATAATTTGTTGGTGTCATTCTCTTTCCCTTATCTCCTTTATTTTTCTTTTATTTTCTTTCCTTTGTTTTTCCATCTATTTCTTTATTTTGCTGCTTATTTCTTTGTTTTCTTTACAAAAGATTTTAAAATTTGACTTTCTCAAATATTTTTTTTAATAAAAGATTTTCAAACCTTTAAATTTCACCCTTGTACTTGTCAAAAAGTACATAATGTATGGCACCCTAATGCTGGTAGGATGGCTTAATGCCTTAATTATTTTTTGTGGGTTAGGGCTTGCTCACAGTGGCGAGGGCTTGCTCACGGTGGTGAGATATCCTATTTGGTGATGTTTTATCTATGGAGAGAGCAAGATCATGTGAGGTAAAAATCCATGTATTCTCTAGGTACTTGGTATACATTACTGAGTTATTTCTCCTCAAGCTAGGAATGACGATTTATAGAGGGCTTATGAGCTTATATTAACGAGATTCTTAAGAAGCGGTAAGTGTTCCACCTTGACTAAGGAAGCAGTTGACTGCGTACTTCTTAAGGAGTCATGGTCTTGACTTACTATGTGTAGTTATGGACCGAATAAGCATTTTTTCCTAGTTTCTCCTAGTGTGAGCCCCCCACAACGTGTGGGTGAAACATTATAAGGTGAGTGCTTGGTATGGAAAAGGATTTGTTGATCCGATTATGGGCCCTAATAGATATAGACTACACAATCCCTCAAGCACAAGGGCTTATTAGGGGAGAAGTTCTTTGAGCCTATCACTTCTTTCCGTTTAAATTTTTAGTTTAGGGAGATTCCATCAACTAGGGGAAAGTCCCTCATCTAGGGGTGAGTCACGTAGTTAGGGGTGAGTCCCTCAAAGGAGGGCGAGTCATCATATCCTTGCTTGGTTTCCCTTGAATAACTTGTGTGTCAGCTTGATGGATACCAAATACCATTCAAATAAAAATCTCAATCAGTTACTGAAGCTTAATCGTTTAGTGGGAAAGATGCATGCGTGGAATCTAATGTTTCTAATGAGGATCTTCTTGAGGAAACCTAGTCTAGTTATACTTCCTCATAGGTGACCCCATTAAAAGGTCCTTACTTACTTTTTATGAAAACCTTTTCCTCTTCCTTCACCTTTTAGAATTTACACTTCTTTTAACTGGAGAAAATTCACATATGAAAAAAGTGCTTATTAGGAGTCCAAGTACTACATTTTTTCTACTCATAAGACATTGATGACAAGGAAGAATGCGTAATTTGTTCATGTGACATACATTTTGTCCTTATATTTCAGTGCTGACATGATTGCATGGTTTTTCCAGGGCATTGGATTTTCCACCACATGACACGAAGAAGACATAGGCGTGGAGCCCTGTTCCGAGACGGAAAGTCTAACCTAGCCACAACGAGTGGTTTGTCTACTCCTTATTTTTATTTGCATATTTAATTTATTTATAAGTTGGGGGTTCTCATTCCTTTTACACTTTTTTTAATAATAATTCATAGCAACAACCAATGCCCCCACGTCGTAGATCACACCCAACGTATGGATCATTCTTAGCGATTTCAACATTATCTGTTGTAATCTCGGAATATCCCTTACCGTTTAGGTATTCTTTTATTTCTTTGAAGAATATATCCTCTGTATATTTGGATAGATAAATTTGTGCTCTTTGTATGTTAGGTTTTTTTTAGAACCCTACGCGGAGCCTTACGAGAATTGGAAAGATATATTTGTGCGTGTGAGAGGAAAAGACAATACCTCTATGGCAAACACATGGTGGAAAGTGCTCTTAGTTTCCCTTTATCATGGACAACAAATATTTATATTATGAGATGGATAGATTATAGGGTTCTTTCTCCCCTTGAATGAGAGGTGATCCAAATTTTGAGTTGCTTCCAACTTGTAAGACCCCAATTTTGACCCCTAAAATCCCTCATGCAATCTCGTAGCTTTGCATTGGCATTGGGATCACACCTTGGTATTCTCCTCACCTATCATTCACTGGGTTTACATTAGGAGAGATCACCAATCATATATGATTATATTATACTTTATTTTCTTTGTTTATTAACCAAAATGCAAAAAAATATGTCTAATATGGCTTTATTTCTGTTGTAGGTAGTGTGTGTCCATATGTGCCCCACCAAGCCCACAACTAGGGTTTGAGACCCTCAATGCAAGAGATCAAGAAAGAAAAGTTCCACATTAGTTCTAAGAATCATATATGGATCCTCATGTTCTTTATTTCTCATTTTGATCAAGACTTCATCAAGAGTTTGAAGCTTGTTTGTCAAGGAATCCCTAATTCATATGGGTGTCTTGTGTGCCTTCCTCAGCAAGTTTCTTCAACAGTTGGTCAAATATATAAAGGAATACTTCATTTTACATCATCATAAGCATATGTGATCCTCCATGATCCCCTAAGATCAAGGGAGCTTCAAGTATGCAAGTTGATTCAAGGAAGTTGACCAGAAAAGTCAACTGGTCAAATCTAGGGTGTCCTAGACCCTATCTCCTGCAATTTTTGTCATATGAAAATGATTCCAAGATCAAAGATACTCTTTATGAAATTACTAACATCTTTCATGTTGGCCTTAAGAGCTAATTTTCTTTGAAAGTCATTTGTTATGGTGAAAGATTATAGGTGATTTTGTTTGTGCCCTAGATAGAAGGTCAACTTACAAGAGCCATAACTTCCTCATTTTTTATGATATGAAGATGATACAAGTTTAATGATTAATTTCAATATGTCTTATTCATTGAAAAATATGAAATTCTACTTGAAAAGTCATGTACCATGAGGAAACATTATAGGTCCATTTTGGTCCTCATCATTGAACAAGCAAATTGCCTCAACTTCGAAAATCCATAACTCCATCATCCAAACTCCAACTAGTGCCAAATTTGTGGTAAACTTTAAGTGAATTGAAATAGCTACACATTTATAGAAGGAGACAAGTTCATTTAAATCTCACATCAAAAGTTATTCAAGATGGAAAGAGAGGTTATTTGGCTTATAACTTAGAAAAATTTCTAAGTATGTTTGATACCTCCATCTTCAAGGCTAACTTTATCCACTTTCCAAGATTCAAATTGAAAATGTCACAACATTGAATATGTTCCTTATGATGTGAGATTTCCAAAAAGTCGAAGATCACATCATTTGGATAATAAATGAGGGACATGTGGATGAGGTCTTTCCATGGCTTGTTTTGGCGAGTTTTGAACTACAAATAATGCACGACTTTGCATGGACTTGTGTGATGATTTCAAGAACCTATTGGCATGATTTAGAGTGGATTACAATCATTAATTGGGCATGTACCATCACCCATGCACCCATGCACCAAGAATTTCTCATTTTCATTCAAATTTGGAAAGGTGCACATATCATTTCCCTGGCCTATAAATCAAAGATCATTTGCTCAGAATTGAAAGAGAACACTTACCAAGCGTTTCTAGACATTTCCATAACCTTACAACATATAATTCTTTGAATATTTCTTGAGAATTCAAGTATTTGTTCAACTTAAGTTTGTGAACAATAACTCCAAAGATTCATCCCCTTTTCCACTCTATTAAGTTTCTGGAAGCAAGAGGAAGAGAAAGCATGAAGAATTCAATCAGATCCAAGCTCAGAAGCAGCTCACAAAAGGTGAATTTCTCAAAACTTCATCTCTTCGATTCTCCCTCCATACTCTAGATCTGAATTGAATTTTATGTTGGTTGAGGTCCTACCAATGTAAGCAACATGACTGAGTTGTTTTGGACTTGATTCGAAGCAACTCAGGTTGGACACCTCTAGTTTGATCTTCACTTTTCTAATTATAGAGTGAGAGGTGGAACAAATGGAGGTCATATTCGTGATCCTTGCAATTTTTCCTTTACAATGATGTTAGATCCATAAATTACCGGGCAAGTTTGGTCTGGACAGTCCGGTGACCCTCACCGAAGAAGAAGACCGTAGCTAGGTGATCAGTGAATTTTGATGCACATTCTTCTATATTTATACTTATGCATTTCCATGTTTTAGTTTGGTTATTTTTCCCTTTTAATATGCTTTTATAAATTATCTTATTTTTACACTTATTTGTTTTTCGCAGTTTATTTTCAGCATTAGCAGTCTGCACGAATAAATCCATAACTGGAGCTAGGAGTATCGGATTGAGGCGTGCTACCAGTCGTTGGAAAGCTAAGAGAAAGAGCTACGACTTTTATGAAGAAGTCAGAAGCTAATTCGGACTGTATCATGGTTGAAAAATCCGTTGAATCCTTCAGCACTAGATTTATATTTTGTGTTGGGTTATTTAGTTTGGGTTTGGGTTATGTTTTGACCAAATTAGATTTATTCTACTTTTCCTATAACCTAAGCAGCCGAACGGAGTACACGGTATCACTATTCAAAAAAATTTGAAAGCTTGTACGAATTCCATGGAGAACTAATCCCTCTGATTCGATCTACCGTAATTTAGGTTCCAAAACTTGAGATTATTATAATGTTAATTTTATTTTAATTCCTTTCATTGATATTTTGTGTTCTTGTATGCTTAATTCGATTGCATGAAATATATTGATTCAATTTGGTTGATTGTATGATCCTAGCATAGGCACATCACATTTGCTTAATTCGTTTTTGTGTCTGATCAATCATGTTTGCTTAATCCATGAAAACTTATCCTGTTTGCTTAATTCGAACAATAGGATCATACATCTCACAAACTTCACCGTGTTTGTCATTGAGTTTGTATTCAAATAGGAATAGACAATCTGCTTAGGGTATTAAAATTATATTAATCGATGATAGTAGGAACTGAATCGGTAGATTGAATTATTTCATAATCACTTATTTCATAACAGCTTATTTCAAGAATTGCTTTTAATAATCACTTTTTCTTAATCGAACACCAAACCAAACAACCACCCCCCCTTAATTCGATTTACCTCTGGATAATAATAATCAAGAATCCTTGTGAGAACGATATCCGAGTTAAAATTATCGTCGTACTACGTTTTTGAAAAACACTCGTTTTGACCCGCGCGCGACAGCGGATCAAATTGGCGTTGTTGCCGGGGATTCTTGTGATTATTAATCAATATTAGAGTCATAGGTTTAGTGTTCTTGCGTTTAGGCCATAGGTTCCTCGCGGTTTTGGCCAATTCGCATCTAGAGTCGAAAAAATCGGTTTTTGGAAAAAGTGAGTCCGATCGAAAATCTATTCCGTCTATTAGGAGTAGAAAATTCACCCGATCTTTTATCCCATACCACAAAATAGTTATGGGCTTCCAGCCTCAAATCGCCAAAAAACCCTTTTTTTCTATTTTTAATGAATTTTTTACTGTTTTCATATAGTCGAAAAAATCCAAAAAAAATCTCAACATTCTAATTTTAAGTCATTAGATTAATTTCGGTGTTAGTTTGTTTTTCTGAATTTATTTTAATCGTTTTCCTTCATTGTGTTTGTTTTTTACTATGGCTAACCAAAGAACTTTAAGGCAGTTAGTTGTCCCTGATGTGAATTATAATGGTTTGTGTATTGAATATCCTGAAGTTGACACTCCTTTTGAACTAAAATCTGGTTTGATACACTTGTTGCCAAAGTTTAATGGTCTTGCAGGTGAGGATCCATATAAACGTCTCAAAGAATTCCAGGTTGTGTGCTCTACACCATTGAGGCCTGAAGGAATAACTGAAGACCATATCAAACTTCGAGCTTTTCCTTTTTCATTGCAGGGTGCAGCAAAGGATTGGATATATTATCTTGGGCCATATTCGATCACAAGCTGGAATGCCCTAAAAAAAGTGTTCTTAGAGAGATATTTTCCGGCCTCCAGAGTTGCCTCGATAAGAAAGGAGATGTGTGGTATTAGATAGAGTAATGAGTCATTGACCGAGTATTGAGAGAGATTCAAACACTTGGTATCCAGCTGCCCTCAGCACCAGATCACCGAGCAACTACTCATCCAGTACTTTTATGAGGGTTGATATCGATGGATAGGAACATTCTTAATGCTGCTAGTGGTGGAGCACTTGTTGATAAGACTCCAGCTGCTGCCAAAGCCCTTATCGAAAATATGTCCCTTAATTCCCAACAGTTCACTATAGAGACAATTCTATGCAAAGCAAAGGCGTGAATCAAATTCAGGTTTCTTCCAACAAAGCTTTAGAGACCAGAATTGACGAGCTCACTGCCTTAGTCAAACAGTTGGCAGTAGCAAAACCTCAAACAACAACAGTGTGTGGTATTTGTACTTCTCATGAGCACCCGACCGATACTTGTCCTATTCAGAGAGGAGTCCATTACTGAGCTGCCTCAAGCTTATACAGCCAACCTTTACAATCAAAACAGGTACAATAATACTCCTGACCTGTCCTCCAACAAATATCATCCCAATTGGAGGAACCATCCCAACCTTCGATATGGAAACCCACAACAGAACCCAGCTCAAGTGGTTGCCCCTGCACCTTCTGGACCATCCTTAGAAGATCTTGTCAAACAAATGGCCGCCAACAATCTCCAATTCCAACAAAGGACTGATTCTAGCATTCAGACCTTGAACATGCAAATGGGACAACTTGCTACTCAAATAAATAACATGCAAGCCCAAGGGTCGAACCAGCTTCCAGCCCAAACAGTTGCCAATCCAAGGGATTCTAATGCTAATGTGAGTGTGATTTTGTTGAGATCAGGAAAGGTTACTAAACAGCCCCTGAAAAAAATAAAAAAATTATTGAGGTAACATCTGAACCTGAACCTACTCCATCTGAACCTGTTTCATCTGAAAAAATTAAAGAAAAGGAGTATGTGCCACCAATCCCCTTCCCACATAGAGTTCTGAAAAATAAAAGAATTGAGGAGGGAGACAAGGAAAGAGAGATATTGGATGTTTTTAGAAAAGTTGCGGTAAATATTCCGCTTCTTGATGTAATTAAACAGGTTCCTAAGTATGCAAAGTTTCTGAAGGATTTGTGTACAAATAAGAGGAGGATTAAAGGAAGTGAGAGAGTTAACTTGGGAAAAAATATTTCTGCTTTTATTCAGCCCAAGCCTTCATCTGAAAAAGTTACAGACGAGAAAAATGTTTTAGCCATCACTCAGCTCTTGCCACAAAAGCAGAAGGATCTGGGAACTTTTATTGTCCCTTGTACCATCGGGGATAGTAAATTCAAGAATTGCATGCTTGATTTGGGAGCGGGCATTAATGTTATGCCTACTTCTATTTATAATAACCTTAATCTTGGTCCTTTGCAGCATACAGGTTTGATCGTCCAACTGGCGAACAGGAGCAATGCACGCCCGACTGGCGTAGTGGAAGATGTCTTTGTCCAAGTTAACGATTTAATTTTTCCTGCAGATTTTTACATTCTGGACATGGAAGGAGAGACTAAGACAAGCAGAGCTCCCATCATTTTAGGCAGACCGTTCATGAAAACGGCGAACATAAAAATTGATGTTGACGATGGAACCATGTCCATGGAATTTGGTGACATTGTCACAAAATTTAACATTTTCGATGCCATGAGACACCCCTTGGAAGAGCATTCCGTTTTTCATACGGAATTGATATCTGAGCTGGTTGAGGACACTTGTTCTGATTTATTTTCACTTGATTTTCCATCTTTATCTGGTTTCGATGATATCTACTCATGTGTTGATTGTACAGACACTAACCTTTGTGTTGTGTGTGCTGAGATTGATGCTGCCTTGCAACCTGATACATTTCCTACGGGTGAAGTTGTTGCCGATGAAGCTGTTTTTGCAGTTGATGCTCTTGACATCCCGGCTGCCCCAAGCATCCCACCCATCGAGCAACCCCCGTCTTTAGAGCTGAAATAGCTCCCTGAAAACCTGAAATACGCTTATTTGGAGCCTAATGAAAAACTCCTTGTTATTATTTATTCTAACCTTGATTTTGATTAGGAAGACAAGCTTTTGCAGGTTTTAAAGAAGCACAAGAAGGCAATCGGGTGGACATTAGCCGACCTCCCAGGTATTAGTCCGTCGATGTGCATGCACAGGATATTACTTGAGGATGGAGCGAAAATAGTAAGACAGCCCCAAAGGAGGCTTAATCCTTTGATTCTTGATGTTGTGAAGAAGGAGGTAACCAAACTCTTGCAAGCAGCTGTCATTTATCCTATCTCTGACAGTAAATGGGTAAGCCCAGTGCAGGTTGTACCTAAGAAATCAGGACTCACAGTGGTAAAAAATGAAAAGAATGAACTTGTTCCTACTAGAGTTCAGAACAGCTGGAGAGTTTGTATTGATTACAGGAGATTGAACCAGGCTACGAGAAAGGATCACTTTCCTTTACCGTTCATTGACCAAATGCTTGAACGACTTGCTGGTAAATCACATTACTGTTTCCTTGATGGTTTTTTAGGTTACTTTCAGATTCATATTGCACCGGAAGATCAAGAGAAGACCACTTTTACTTGTCCCTTCGGTACTTTTGCTTACGGGAGGATGCCTTTTGGTCTTTCCAATGCTCCTGGCACTTTTAAGCGATGCATGATTAGCATTTTTTCTGATTTCATTGAAAATTACATGGAAGTCTTTATGGACGATTTCACTGTCTATGGTTCCTCTTTTGATGCATGCTTGAGCAGTTTAAGCTTGATTTTAGAAAGATGCATCGGAACTGATCTCGTTTTAAATTATGAAAAATGCCACTTTATGGTTGATCAGGGAATTATATTGGGTCACATAATTTCAGAAAAAGGAATTTTTGTTGACCCTGATAAAATAGATGTGATTTCTACACTGCCTTACCCTTCTTGCGTTCGCGAGATTCATTCTTTTCTTGGTCATGCAGGTTTTTACAGGCGTTTCATCAAGGATTTCAGCAAGATAGCTCTTCCGCTGTCAAACTTGTTGAAGAATGATGTCACTTTCGACTTTGATGACAAATGCAAACAACCGTTTGACTTCTTGAAGAAAGCATTGACCTCCGCTCCCATAATCCAGTCACCGGACTGGACCCTCCCTTTTGAGATTATGTGTGATGCGTCTAATTATGTTGTTGGGGTTGTCCATGCACAAAGGGTTGACAGGGTTGCCCATGTTGTTTACTATGCTTCTAGAACTTTAGATTCTGCATAGTCAAATTACACTACCACTGAAAAAGAACTGCTAGTTATTGTTTTTGCTCTTGATAAATTCATATCATATTTGCTAGGTTCCAAGGTTGTTATTTTTACTGACCATGCAGCATTAAAGTACTTGTTGAAGAAGCTGGATGCAAAACCGAGATTGATTCGGTGGATGTTGTTGCTCCAAGAATTTAATGTAGAGATTAAAGACAAAAGTGGAGCTGAGAACTTAGTGGTTGACCACTTGAGCAGGATAGAGAGAGATGCAGATCCTTTTCCTATTCAGGATGACTTTCCTGATGAGCATCTTTTTCTTTTGCATGGGATTACACCTTGGTTTGCTGACATTGTTAATTTTCTTGTTGCTGGTGTTTTTCCTACAGGTGCATCTAGATCACAGATTCACAAACTCAAGAGTGATTCCAAATATTATGTTTGGGATGATCCATATCTTTGGAAGTTTGGTAGTGATCATGTACTTAGGAGATGTGTCCCCGACTATGAGATTGAATCCATTTTGAAATTTTCTCATGCATTTCAAGTCGGCAGACACTTTAGTCCGCAAAGGACTGCAAGAAAAGTCCTTGATTCAGGTTTCTATTGGCCAACTATTTTTAAGGATGCTTATGAGACTTACCGCACTTGTAAAGAGTTCCAGATAGCAGGTACAAACATCACTCGCAAGAGTGAAATGCCTCAGCAGCCTATGCTTTTCTGTGAGGTATTTGATGTATGGGGAATCGACTTCATGGGTCCCTTTCCTGTATCATTTGGTTTCCTTTACATTTTGCTTGCTATTGATTATGTTTCAAAGTGGGTAGAAGTTATCCCCACTAGGACTAATGATTCTAGAGTTGTTGTAGATTTTGTCAGGTCCAATATCTTTTGCAGGTTTGGAATACCACGAGCTATCATAAGTGACCAAGGCACTCATTTATGTAACCGCACCATGGAAGCTTTGCTCCGGAAGTATGGAGTTGTGCACAGAGTCTCTATTGCATATCACCCACAAACTAATGGGCAAGCTGAGATCTCAAACAGGGAGATCAAACAGGTTTTAGAGAAAATGGTGTAGCCAAACAGGAAGGACTGGAGCCGTCATCTAGAAGACGCACTTTGGGCCCAAAGAACAGCTTTCAAGACACCCATTGGGATGTCTCCTTATCGACTTGTTTTTGGTAAGGCATGTCATCTTCCTGTTGAGATAGAACACCGTGCTTATTGGGCGGTGAAAAGTTGTAATTTGGAGATGCAACAAGCAGGTATTGAAAGAAAACTCCAATTACAACAGTTGGAAGAGCTTGGACTAGAGGCTTATGAAAGCTCTAGGATTTATAAAGATAAAACTAAGCACTTTCATGATAAAATGATTTCTAGGAAGGAATTTTCTGTGGGCCAACAGGTTTTACTGTTTAACTCCCGCCTTAAGCTTATGGCTGGGATACTTCGATCCAAATGGATTGGCCCTTTTGTTATTACTAATGTTTTCCCTTATGCTGCAGTAGAAATAAAAAGTGCAGGTACTAACAAGACTTTCAAAGTCAATGAGCAGCGCTTGAAGCTATTCCATGAAAGTTCAATGACGGAAGATGTCAGCATAGAGGAGCTTTCTTTGGAAGCACCTAACTATCCTGCAACTTGATCAGGGAGTCTTTCTTTCCTTCTCTCTACTTTTTTAGTAATGTCTTTTCATTGAGGGTAATGCTTATTTTAAGTGTGAGGGAGGGAAATTGTTTGTTTCGTTTGTTTTCCTTGTTTTTGTTAGTGTTTTGTTTGTTTTCAGTCATAAAAAAATAAAAAAATGCATCTTCTTGAAAGTTTTAGGCTATAGACTTACTAATTTGAGATTAGTTTGCGGAGACTTGGGAAAAATTCACAAGATCGGTATCGTCTTAACACCGTAAGTCTCCTGCATATGGAAATTGATTCGAATTCTTATTATGTTTTAGCCTTAAATTCTCATTCTCAGACAGCTCTTGAGTAGTTTATTTCAGCAGTCAGTACCATCTCACACACACTCTACGCAGGGAAGCCGATGAATATAAGTGAGTGTTCCAAAAAAGAAAAAAAAAGAAAGAAAATGGAATGCACCTTCTAAGTTTGGTGACCCTCACCCGGTCACTTAACCCAACGGATGTAGAACCTTCAAAAAATTGAAAATAAGACTCGTTGTTAGTTGGTTCAGCGGATTTTGGTGTTGAACTTGGTAGGGCAGATTACGATTCGATCCCCCACAACTACAACTGAGTAAGCAAAGGGTTATGCCACGTAAGTACTAGAATCCCGTGTAAAAAGGATCAGAGTCACTAACCGGTCGCCTTGCTATGGGTGTGTGGAGATGACAGGCTTAATGTGATTGCGCCTGAATGAAAAAGAGCAAAAAGAAGGATGAGTAAGTTAGGCTTTAACATAATAATATTATTCGAGTTGATTTGTGTATTCAAGAGGTTTATGACTGCACAATCATGGATTAGTGTTCCTACGATATCCTTAGTGTGCAAGATTAGTATCTATCGATGCAATCTTAACCGAAGAAGACTTGTAGCCTAGGATGAGTAACTAATGATGTTTTTGTGTTTTCTTTGTTTTATTTTAAATTTTGCTCGCAGTGCAAAAGTTCAAGTGTGGGGGAATTTGACAAGTGCGTTCTGATGCACATTCTTCTATATTTATACTTATACATTTCCATGTTTTATTTTAGTTATTTTTCCCTTTTAATGTGTTTTTATAATTTATCTTATTTTTACACTTATTTGTTTTTCGCAGTTTATTTTTAGCATTAGTAGTATACACAAATAAATTCATAACTGGAGCTAGGAGTATCGGATCAAGGCATGCTACCATTCGTTGGAAAGCTAAGAGAAAGAGCTACGACTTTCATTAAGAAGCCAGAAGCTAATTAGAAATGTAGCATGGTTGAAAAATCCGTTGAATCCTTCATCACTAGATTTATATTTTGTGTTGGGTTATTTAGTTTGGGCTTGGGTTATGTTTTGACCAAATTAGGTTTATTCTACTTTTCCTATAACCTAAGCAGCCGAATGGAGTACACGGTATCACTATTCACGAAAATTTGAAAGCTTGTACGAATTCCATGGAGAACTAATCCCTCTGATTCGATCTGCTGTAATTCAGGTTCCAAAACTTGAGATCATTATAATGTTAATTTTAGTTTAATTCCTTTCAATGATATTTTGTGTTCTTGTATGCTTAATTCGATTGCATGAAATATATTGATTTAATTTGGTTGATTGTATGATCCTAACATAGGCACGTCACGTTCGCTTAATTCGTTTTTGTGTCTGATCAGTCATGTTTGCTTAATCCATGAAAACTTATCCCGTTTGCTTAATTCGGACAATAGGATCATACATCTCACAAACTTCATCGCACTTGTCATTGAGTTTGTATCCAAATAGGAATAGACAATCCGCTTAGGGTATTAAAATTATTTTAATCGATGATAGTAGGAACTGAATCAGTAGATTGAATTATTCCATAATCACTTATTTCATAACAGCTTATTTCAAGAATTGCTTTTAATAATTACTTTTTCTTAATCGAACACCAAATCAAACAACCCCCCCCCCTTAATTCGATTTACCTTTGGATAATAATAATCAAGAATCCTTGTGAGAACGATATCCGAGTTAAAATTTTCGTCGTACAACATTTTTGAAAAACACTCGTTTTGACCCACGCGCGACAGCGGATCACTAGGGCGCCGGTGGTGGCGTGGCATTACCCTCACCCTTGAATCTCTATTCCATATTCTAATTTGAGCCTTTGTTTGTGATTACCATGTGTGTGGCGTGTTGACTAAAGAAACACATGGAACGCGTGTTTCTGATCATCAGATCTGCCACATCAATTAATGAGGGAGATCTGATGGCTCCGGTTTTTTCCATTTTATTTTATTTTTCTAATTTGATTTTTAAATAGCCCTTTTTTGTAAAATTCACCATAAATTCATTTTTGATCCAAAAATTATGGGACCAACAAAAAAAACTCACAAATATTTTCTTCTTCCCATTTATGATTTAAAATTAATTTTTGGATTATGTTTGATATTTTTTGGTGAATTTTATGATTTTTAACTTGTTTTAATTAGTTTTTAATTACTTCTGACTTTTGAAACTGCCAAAAAAAATTAGACATTGGTCCTTTGACCTTACTTGACCTATGATAAATCCCTTGGCCATTTCTTTGGTGTTTTGAAGGGGTTATAGGTTTTTGATCTTTGAAAACTTATTTTCTTCTTTTTTAAAATGTTTTAAAAATAGTTTAATTGATTTAATGATTTGGTGTGTATTGAATTTATGTTTACCTTACTTATGTTTGACCTTGGTCTTGGTTGAATTGGACCTTGACTTGGTCAATACCATTTGATTTAAGAGGTTGATGAAGTTTAAAACTTCATCCCTCAAGATGAATGAATAGTATTGATCAAGTGAGGTTCATCCCTTGACCAATTTGGGATCTCCTTTATTTCATCTCTCCATTTTCATCTCATTTCTTCCCCAATCATCTCTTGGTCAATGACTTCTCATGGATCATTAGCTAGTTGATTCATCAATGACCTTGTGTTAGATGAATCAACATAAGCTTGATTAAGATAGGCCCATCCCCTATTATTTTTGTGTGTGGTATGCTTTAGGAGCTTGGTAATGGATACCTTATTTATAGCATGCATTAACACCAACATTATTATTGATCGGTCTCAGATAGGTATAACTTCTACATAATCCTACTTACGATTGCTTAACATAGAGCTAAATTTGCCTCAAGGCATAAATTAACATACTAACTTGAAAACTAACATTTAATTCTCTTGTCATTTACTTTAATTCTATTTAAATTCTTGTACTTTATTATTCCTTGTCATTTACATCCATGCAAATTGTTTATGCTTCAGTCATTTGCTCTTTGCCCACTTGGGCCTATGTTTATGCTTCAGTTATTTTTATTTTACTCACTTGAGCCATTATATTTTGTGCTTGTGATATATTTTTTGGTAGTGATCATATTTTGTTTATGGTATTAGGACCTTAAAACACTTAATAAAAACAAAAACACTAAAAAACACATTGGCGGACTCTTGGATCTTTGTCTGTGAATTGATTTGGACCAATGGACTTAGAGTAGGCAACATTCCTGAGCTATGGAAGAAAAACTTGGCCAATGCCACTAATTTGAGACCAAAACATGGCCAATGCCATTCTTCTGACACAAGCTTGGGAGACTCCCTTGGGTTTATCTGATACACTTTTTCTCTTTGTCTAAATTGTTATTTTAATCTTATTGTTATTATTTAATGTTTTCGCTTTGAGTATGTTTCAAGGGACTTTTCATTTGATAAACATAAAGGACATTGAAGATTGCTTGCTTTGGAGTGCTAGCTTGGATGTTTGGTTATCTTTATTTGATACCATTGGGTTTCTTATTAATTTCTTGGATGATTATGGCTTTGTTGTTTGCTTGACAATCTAAAGGAAATGTGATTCTATATGACACTATTGTATTGTGGATGCTTCCCACGGGTTAGATCTTTTGAACTCAAAACTCTTAATCTTGTCTAAGATAACCCCTTCATCTCCATCTCCTTCTTATTTAATTTCAAAATCTCCTTCTCATTTTCAAAACATATTTGCTTGTTGTTTTTCCATTTAGGCTTGTTTTAATGAGTAGAAACCTTGTCCTTATGCCATTGATTTTCAAACTATTTTCTTAATGAAACTTGTAAGAAGACTTAATCATATTGACTTTATTTTCAAAAAGACAAAAAAGAACTAATAACCTCATCTAATCATTTTGGCCACTTGGTGCCTTTTTCCTTTTAAAACTTTTCAAAAGAAATCATTTAGATTTGAGTTATCCTTGGTTGAGACGTAATTCTCCCATTCCATGATATGTTGAGTGTAAGACTTTCCATTTACTAGGGTTTAGTGGCATACTTGTTGATTTAATTCAAGTTAGGGCCCTCCCTCTTCAATGTTGTAAAGCCTTCATTATCGGTGGATGTTTGGTTGAGTATTCTCCCATTGATAACAAAAGATCTTTAAGCTTTTGTTAAAAACAATCCACCCATCTTTAAATTTTTTACCACAAACTACGAGGTTTGGATCCTTCATTTATGTTGGTACGTAGGCGTAAGACCAAAAGTCTTATCAAACACAAAATGTAAATAATGAATTCTTTTCTCATCCCCCCATTCTATTTTGAAAGCAAACATCTTTTCAACCAAAACAAGTACACACAAAAAAGGCTCCCTAAGAGTACCTAGGACACTTTGGATGCTAATACCTTCCCTTTATGTAACCAACCCCCTTACCTGTAATCTCTGACATTTTATTAGTTTTGATTTGAAAACTTCTTATCTTTGGGTTTTGTTCGTACTTTCTCCCTTTTCTTTTAGAAAAAATAAAAGTGCGGTGGCGACTATGGTTTTATTGACGTTGAGTTAACCAATAGTTCAGTGGTCATGAATTTACCGCTACACAACTTATTAACTCTCATACCCCAATTACCCCTAGACCAAGAAGATAATGATGGGTTAGGGAAGTACCTAGTTAGGCATTATAGTATGAGAGAAGCCTTCTGACTAGATTCCTTTTTGAAATTCTGGTATACAGATATCATATGTCCTATGATATGTCAAGACACTGATATGTGAACAATAACTGAACAATTTACATATAGAGGAGCATAAAATAACAGCACACACAATATTGTTAACCCAGTTCGGTGTATAATAACATCTACATCTTAGGGCTACCAAGCCAGGGAGGAAATTCACTAAATAGTATTGGTTTGAAGGTCTTCTACAATTATCTCCAATTTACAGTTGACACCCTAATCACTATGCATGCTTAACTTATACCTAAGACCCTCCTAGGTGTGAGACCCTTCTCACCTCCCTATCAATCATAGCAGTGATCATTACACACTTACAAGAAATTCAGAAGTCACACTTCAAGGATACACAATCACTCAAGTCTCAAAAGCTTATGAGTGCTTGACAATTCTTACAACCAAACAACATAGTCCTACTCATATATTAAGATGATATTCGAGAGGCTCACAAAATACACAAACACTCAAACCCTAATACGGTCAACTATATTCTCTTCTAAGTTCCTGATTAGGTTTTGATACATTATATTTATAGCCATAAAATGCATTAGATTTGGGCTTTGTATTCCATAAGCACCAGTTGCACAACATTAGGTAATCCATCAAATGTTTCCTAAAATGTCTTAACATTTAGGAACCAAAATCTGTTAACCACAATTCGAATCTCTGATTCATCAATCACTGATGTCACAAGGGAAAGCATAATATTCCTAGAATATTCTATAGACAGTTAACCATGTAAATGTTACCAATGTAAACACCTGTTTCAGACGAGATGTCACAACCACATATCAGGACATCTTCTTCAACATGTTTCAGCTTGGTTAGTTTTACCAAAATTACTACCAATCAAAACAACCAGGAATTAACAAAGGTAAGCATCTAACCAGAAACTGAAACAAAACAATATTCATACAGTGCAAGAACCCTCACAAAGTGGCACACAAGGGTGCAAAATATCCTGGTCACAAACAATAAAAAAATCACAAAACAAACAAACAGAACATAATAAGACTGCAATACGATATCATCCTGACTATCTAAGTCAGATGTTGCATACTCTTCTCCTTCATCTTCTTTCTCTTCATCAACATCATCTTCACCAGCATACTCTTCATCATCAATTGCTTCATTGACATCCTTTCCATGTACAACTTCTTTCTTATCCTCTTATATCATTGCCTTCATCAATGTCTCAGTTTAATTTTTGTAGCTATGTTAGATCTGATGGAGTCCTCCAGCTTTTTATATGTTTCCTTCAACTGAGAAATGACACTCTTCTTGGAGGTGGCAGGTCTAGGTTCCTGAAAGGATGTCATAACAACGTCTGGGACATGAGTTCCTGCAAAGAGTTTGTAATGGAGTGACAAGGGATAATCCTTTTTCTTCACACTATCCGTGGGCAACAAAATTCCACAGTGTTGATTTAGGATGATTCCATACATGAGGGATGGAAAAAAATGGACATTTTTACAGCAATAGAGAAGGCTTGTTTAAACACTTGTTCAAAAATGTAATTTCCAAAGTCAACTGCTCTTTTTGTACCAACAACATAAATGAATTTTCCCAGACCAGTAGAGATTGTTGAGGTGTGATTAGTGGGCACCCAATTGGCAATACCAATCCTATACAGGATGGCAAATTTTACACTTAACTTACAAGAAGACAACTTCCCTTTGTTTGGCCAATGTCTAACCTGATTGGTCGTGATCTCTTTGCACACCTGATCGTCAGTGACTTCTAGTTCAGCCTGAGGTTCATATGTTCTTCCTAGAAATTTATTGATCATAGTTGGGGATAATGTTACAATAATTCCTCTCGTATAAACTTTACCATAGTTAGGACTCTTCGTGTCATCACATCCATCAGGGATAGTCACCACAAATTCCTTTACTAAAATTTCATAGCAAGGTCCAAAATGTGTGATAGTCTTCATCGGTCCTGCAGCTTCTATCAGTTCCATGACCTCCTTACACTTAAGGCCATCTTTTCCCAATTCCCTTTCTAGGGATACTTCGACCTTTCTACATTCTTCACATAATGCAAAGAGCCAATGTCTGGTGGAGCTTTGGACCTAGCATCACGAGGTTTCTTGTTAGCAGATCTTTTTATAGGGGTTATGTCATAGACATCCTGTGCAACATCAAACTCGGATTCACTAGAGGAGACAACTTTCCTCTTTCTAGTAGGGGTAAAAACTTTACTCCAAGATCTAGTGGGTCCAACAGGAGATTTTCCTATGGAGGTTCTAGAAGGAGTTCCTTTCAACCCATCAACTTTTCTCTCCACTTCCCTGGAGGGTGAAGCAACAGTCTTTCCTTTACTCTCTACAATCTCATGGCAATACTGGGAGTAACAATGTTTGTAAAGGGTTCCTCATCAGAGGCAAGTTCTTCAACATTGACAACAAGCTCATCTTTCTTCTTACTTCTTCTCTCAGGAGCAGTATGACCACGAACATTTTCTTCAGCTTTTTTCCTTGACTCATTGTCAGGGCTAGGATATTTTGCCAAAGATGTTTGAACATCTAGCAAAACATCAGAGTTTACTTCCCTGATGCCAATGTGTTTGAACATCAAATTTTTGACTAGCATTTAGGAAGGCACTTTTAACGGTCATTTGTAACAATTTGAACTTTAACAGACATGTCATTCCAAGTAACAATCTGATAAACTCCAAGTGAGCAACTGGAGCAAAGGTTTCATCAAAGTCTACTCCTTCCATTTGGGTGTATCCTTGAACAACAAGCCTGGCTTTGTTTCTAGTGACAACCCCTTATTCATCAGACTTGTTCTTGTACAACCATCTACTGCCAATGACATTTTTTCCCACTGGTCTATGAACCAAATCCCACACCTCATTTGTTTGGAATTGACCAAGTTCATCTTGCATAGCATTAATCCAGAATTTATCAGTCAAAGTTTCCTTGATATTCTTGGGTTCAAATTTAGAGACCAAACAGGCATTTGACACAACTTCCCTTGATCTAGTGATGATTCCTACATTTAGATTTCCTATAATAAGCTCCTTAGGATGATCTTTCTGAATTCTGATGGAGGGCCCTTTATTAGTTGAATCATTCTTTGTAGGTTCAGTATTAGTGTTTGTGTCTACAACCTATTATGGGACGTCATTCATTGATGTTTCAACATCATCTGTGACATCAGCTTCGTTAGTTGAGTCCTCCACTACAATGTTTATGGATTCCATCATTACCTTGGTTCTTCAGTTGAAGACTCTATAATCTTTGTTGTTTGTAGAGTACCCTAGAAAGATTCCCTCGTCACTTTTAGGACCCATCTTTCTCCTCTATTCACGATCTGCCAGAATATAACATTTGCTTCCGAATACATGGAAATATTTCACAGTTGGCTTTCTTCCTTTCCATAGTTCATACAATGTGGCAGAAGTCCCAGATCTGATAATTACTCTATTAAGAAAATAACAGGCAGTGTTCATGGCATCAGCCCAAAAATGATATGGGAGTTTTATAGAATGAAGATGACTCTAGAACATTTTTGAATGGTTCTATTTTTATGCTCAACCACACCACTCAGTTGTGGGGTGATGGGTGAAGAGAACTCATGACTAATTCCTTTAGAGGTGCAGAATTCCTCAAACTTGTTGTTTTCAAATTCCTTCCCTTGGTCACTTCTAATCCTGATAATGCCACAATCCTTCTCTCTTTGAATCTTTTGACAGAGTTCTTGAAACACTTCAAACACTTCTGACTTTTCTTTAATGAAGTTCACCCATGTGTACCTAGAGAAGTCATCAACAACAACATAAGCATACCTCTTTCCTCCTAGACTTTCCACTTTCATAGGTCCCATCAGGTCCATATGAAGTAGCTCCAGAATTTTTGAGGTGGTCAGATGTTGAAGCTGCTTGTGGGACATCTTTTTTTGTTTCCCAATTCGACATTCACCACAAATTCGTCCTTCATCAATTTTTAGTTTGGGAATTCCTTTGACTACTTCCTTTGACATCACCTTTTTCATATCTTTCAGATGTAAGTGACCAAGCTTTTGATGCCACAACTTGGTCTCTTCTTCTTTTGACATTAGGCAAGTAGAGAGATAATTGATTTCTTAAGGAGTCCACAGATAGCAGTTATCTTTTGATCTGGCTCCCTCCATGATAACTTCATCCTTCTCATTTGTTACCATACATTCGGATTATTGAAGTTTACCTTGAGACCTTGGTCACAGAGTTGTCTAATGCTTATAAGATTAGCAATCAGTCCTTTAACAAATAGAATATTATCTAGTCTAGGAAATCTTGGATAGTCCAACTTACCAATCCCCTTTATTTCTCCTTTTGATTCGTCTCCAAAGGTGACATAGCTAGTGGAATAAGACTTAATATTCACCAAAAATTTCTTGACACCAGTCATGTGTCTAGAGAAACCACTATCAAAATACCAGTCTTCTCTGGCTGATGCTCTGAGGGAGGTGTGAGCTATGAGACCTGACATGCCATTTTTTGGAATCCATCTTTTCTTTAGCTTCACCATGGTTTGCTTTCTTCTGAGTTGTGAAACAGGTTTAGGATAGCCATGCAATTTGTAGCAGTAAGCTTTTATATGGCCAAACTTCCCAATATGATGACATTTCCATCTTCGGGTCTTACTCCCTAAATATACCTTTTGACACCATTGTTGATGTTGGGACATTTGATTTGACATATGTTATTTAATTTATCCCATGGGTGGAACAAAGTTCATTGCATGAACTTTTCCTTTGTTCATTCTTCCTTGATAGTCATATCCTAAACCTTGAACGTTTCCAGCAATATTATCAGATTGAAGAATTTCATCCAATACATCTGAACTGCTGTTAAGAATTCTCACAGACTTAGTCATATTGCCAATTCTTGAATTCAACAATACAACTTCCTCCTTCAGATCAGAGATGATAGAGAGATGCTCCACTTTCTCAGCCTGTAGTTGAGCAATAGTTTTCTTTTGATCTTCTCTCAATTTACAGACTTCTTCACTTCTCAGGCATAATTCTTTGTAGGATTCAGCAAGTTCTTCAAAGGTTAGATCTTCACAGTCAGAGTTTTCATTTGAGTCACATATTCTAGTCAGCGCAGTAACTTGTTTGGTAGGTTCCACTTCTGGATCACTTTCAGAATCATCTTCTGACTAAGAGACACATAGACCCTTCTTCTGCTTCTTGAGAAATGTCGGGCATTCAGCCCTTATATGACCAAACCCTTCACGTCCATGGCACTGTATTCCTTTTCCTTGGTTGATTTTTTCTTTAGTTTTGGGCCTTCTGCCAAACTCCTGATTTTTGGATATGTTGAATGGCTTTTTCTTGACATTAGCTCTTGTCTTCCAGTCCATCTTCTTGATTACTTTGTTGAATTGTCTCCAAAGTAAGAAAATGGCATTACATATCCCTTCATTTGTATCTAAGTCACAATCATCTTCGAGGTCTTCAATATTAGAAACAAAGGCTATATTTTTCTTCTTTTCTGACTTTTCACTAATTCCTAACTCAAAGGTTTGAAGTTATCCCATTAGTTCATCAACTTTCATATTGTTGATATCTTGAGATTCTTTTATGGCAGTAATATTCATGTCAAATCTCTTTGGAAGAGACCTGAGGATTTTTCTGACCAGCTTGGATTTTGATATCTTCTCTTCTAGAGCACTTGAGGCATTGGCTATCTCAATGATATTCATGTGAAATTCATGGATGCTCTCATCTTGCTTCATTCTTAAGTTCTCAAACTTGGTGGTCAGAATTTGAAGTCTTGACATCTTAACCTTGGAGGTTCCTTCATGAGCAGTCTTCAAGATCTCCCAAGCATCTTTAGCAACATTGCAGTTGTTTATTAGTCTGAAGATGTTCTTGTCCACTCCATTGAATAGAGCATTAAAAGCTTTGGATTTTCCCTGAGCTAATTTGTCATCTTCATCATCCCAGTCTTCCTCAGGCTTCATCTCTTCAGTGATCTTGCCATCTTTATCGCTAAGCATTCGTTCATCCCATCCTTTGACCATAGATTTCCAAGCCTTGTTGTCCATGGATTTGATGAAAGCCACCATACGTTTTTTCCAGTAGTTATAGTTAGTTCCATCAAGAATGTGTGGTTTGTTCACAAAATCTCCTTCCCTGTCCACTATACCAGAAAGTATCTTCCCTAAATCTCACCCAGAAACAAGGCATGATGCCTACTCTAATACCAATTGAAATTTTGTTATATAGATATCAGATGTCCTATGAGATGTCAAGACACTGATATTAGAACAATAACTGAACAATTTACATATAAAGGAGCATAAAATAACAACACACACAAAGTTGTTAACCTAGTTCGATGTACAACAACACCTACATCTGGGGGCTACCAAGCCAGGGAGGAAATTCACTAAATAGTATTAGTTTGAATGTCTTCTGCAGACTATCTCCAATTTATAGTTGACACCATAATCACTTCCCGTGCTTAACTTATACCTAAGACCCTCCTAGGTGTGAAACCCTTCTCACCCCCTATCAATCACAATAGTGATGATTACACACTTACAAGAAATTCAGAAGTCACACTTCAAGGGCACAAAATCACTCAATGCTAAAATGCTTATGAGTGCTTGACAATGCTTACAACCAAACAACACAGTCCTACTCATATATCAAGATGATATTTGAGAGGCTAAGAAAATACACAAACATTCAAACCCTAATATGGTCAACTATCTTCTCTTCTACGTGCCTGATTTGGTTTTGAGACATTCTATTTATAGCCGTAAAATGCATTAGATTTGGGTTTTGTATTCCATGAGCACCAGCTACACAACATTAGGTAATCCATCAAATGTTTCCTAAAATGTCTTAACATTTAGGTACCAGAATCTGTTAACCACAATTAGAATCTCTGATTCATCAATCATGAACGTCACTAGGGAAAGCATAATATTCCTAGAATATTCTGTAGACAGTTAACCCTGCAAACGTTACCAAGGTAAAAACCTGTTTCAGACAAGATGTCACAAGAACATGTTATGACATTTTGTTCAACATGTTGTATCTGGGTTAGTTTTACCAAAATTACTACCAATCAAAAGAACCAGGAATTAACACTTTTTACTATTTTATACATGTTAACAATGCCTTTTCACAGAGGATATGACTGGAATCTTGTTCGGCGAGAGGAGAGAGTGCTTGTTTTGGATGAAGACCAAGCAACAATTAACGACCATGTTCCCTCCATTCTCTAGGGATTTAAATGTGGTTGGAATGAAGAGGCATGTTGAGACATCTAGTGATAGAGAAGCTTACCCTCCCAAGACTTCGAGGCATAAAGGGTATTTTAGGACCTTAAAGTAGCTGCCAAACAATAGACGAAAGAGGAAAGTCTGATGGGGGACTTGTAATTATGTTCCTTAGGGGAAAGATGTCGAACATGACGTCCTAGACAAGTGGTTTGACAAGTTAAACAAGAAAAACCATAAATGCAAGTACTAGATGATGGAGCAAAAAAGTAGTAACTAACACGATAGATGTTTACCTAGTTCGGTGAAACTACACCTACGTCTTAGGGTTTGAGTCCCCAAGCAAAGAAAAGAAATTCACTATTAGTAGTTTAGTACAATTAGTCTTATAAGCAACAACGCACCATATGTTGTTGAATGCCTCTTCCTAACACTACCTAATGACTTACTATTTTGGGATCTCCCTAAACATGAGAACCTACTCACTTTATTCTTAATCACATAACATGTGATTGGAGATTAGAACTCAATAATCAATTTTGAATACTACCACTCAACTCTAGACAACCCAATTATTCCAAGTTACTCAAACTTAATGGTGTACATATAGTAATAATAAGGACTCAAAATAAACCCTAGCACTCTAAAATCAATATTTAATGTATTGTTTGGATTCCAATGTAGGTTTTAAGCTCCTTATATAAAATAATAACTCTCGTATTTTCTCCTTTGATAGTAGCTTTAATTTCGTCCAAAATTAATGTTGAATGTGTTGGATATTAGTTGTTCAATAAATATCTCAAACAAAATATGATTTGTTTCAATTTAAATTCAAATTTACATCTTCATTTAATCTGAATCAATCTTCACCCATATATCAAACAAATCACCTAATCATATTGGTAAGCCAATTAGCAATAAAACCTTATCCAATCTTTGACCATAAACTATTCAAAAATGTAACAGTATTAGTCTGTTGTGCAAGGCCCAGATGTCGTGCCTCATGCTATGACATCGCGTCTATCATGTGTCCCTTATGCACCTCCATACATCTTAAGAAAGATATATAATCTTGAACACTTTTAATGCTTCTCCATGTTATGTTTTTGAAAAAGGCACCCAATCCAAACTAAAGAAGTCAGACACTCTTAAATGGAAGAACGACTCTATATTTGAAGATGTAACACCCCGATAAAAATAAGATAATTATTTAATTTAAGTTAATATTATATTTATTAATTTAATTAAATAATTGGAATTTTTGGATTATTATTATTATTATTATTATTATTATTGGAATAATAATTATTGGAAAATATATAAGTTGGAAATAAGGAAAAAGAGTTTCATTTTGGTAAAAAGAGTTTTCACGTGAAAACAGAGAAGCGGCTCAAAAAGAGGAAAAGGGCAAAGAGGCAGAGCAAGAGGAAGAAGGTTGGAGAAGAGAAGAGCTTGAGGCTAAAGGATTGCCGGATTAACTCAGGTAAGGGGGGTTTATCGTCGTTTAATGGGTATTATGGGTTAACATGTAATGGGTAGTGATAAACCGTTGAATTGACCCTAATTGGGATGTTGAATGCTGAGAAATTGTGTTGGATAAGTTGTGTTAAAGCTGTAATTGAATCTGTATTTGTGTGAGTTGTGAATTCCCGAACGTATAGCTTTTTACGGAATCGGAATCGGAGGTCCGGAAGTCCTCCAACGGCGGAAAATGCGGAGAATTCTGCATTCTGCTTCGTGTTAGCGCAGGAACAGCTTTCTGTCTTGCGTTAACCGGTTAACCCAGGGTGTTAACCGGTTAACACTGTTATAAATTGGGAAAAATTGTTGTTTTGTCTGCGTTAACCGGTTAACCCAGGGTGTTAACCGGTTAACACTGTTGTGATTTCTGAGAAATTGCTGTTCTGTCTGCGTTAACCGGTTAACCCAGGGCGTTAACCGGTTAACACTGTTGAATTTTGCCAGAAAGCGTGTTCTGTGCTGCGTTAACCGGTTAACCCAGGGCGTTAACCGGTTAACACTGTTGGAAATTGGAAAAATTGATATTTTAATGTTGTGAACATAATTGGTGATTGGCCTATATCGGTGTGTGATATAGTAGGGATTATTTCCCGTTGTTTTGAGTAGGATAGGTATTAGTAGAGTGTGTTAATACTGTGATTGAATTATTTGGCATGACATGATATAATTATGTGATAAATATGCTGATGATGTGTGAAAATATGCATAATATTGTGAATGTATATATTATGCATGTGTTGGTGAATGGACTGTTTTATGGCTTAGAGTGTGAGCATATGTCCATTGTGGATTGTTGTTGATGATGTTGCATTGCTAGGTGAATTAGCATGCATATTGTGGCCTTTATGGTGGTAGCTAATTCCCATGGTGAGGAATTAGTGAGTAAATCATTGTGGATTGTTGTTGATGTTTGCATGCTAGGTGATTAGCGTGCATAGCATAGCCCTTGGGGTGGTAGCTAATTCCCGTGGTGAGGAATTAGTGAGTGAGTCACTAGGTCTCAAATGAGTGGGACTAGTGGGCTTGGTAGCCGTATCTGGATTTGATCGGTGAGGTGAACTATATGTTCACGAATAGTCGGTACCGCATGCATGGAGTCTCATTGCATAATGTATGTATGGCGTATAATATGAATGGATGTATTCCAATATTATACGTGTGTTTTGTGTTGGTGTTGAGTATGAATTGAGATTATACGTGTGCTTTATGTTGGTGTTGAGTATGATGTTTGAGTTGATGTGCCGTTACTGAATGTGTGTTATGATTAGGGTGATGAAAGGTGTTAAATTACTCGACATTGCATGATATTTTATAATGCTTATTATATCGATTGAGGAACTCACCCTTACAACTATTTTTCAGGTAACGAGCAGTGATTGAGTAGGAGCTAGTGCTTGAAGTCTAGGGTAGTTCCTTAGTGGGTCATGCTCTGATAGATGTAACATCGGGACGGGATGTTTTACCTTGTTGAATAATTTTACATGTAATGTGTTACATGTTTTGCATGATTGATTTGATTTCTATCCGCTGCGTATTGTGCAAATGCTTTATGTTTTGAATTAATAAAAGAGCATGACAGTTATTATGGTGAATGGTGTGAAATGATTGTGTGACACCCTTAATTGCATAATTACTCTGATTGATATATTGCTATTTTAATTAAATATTTGGGGTATTTTAGAAGGGTGTTACAGAAGACATACGCTCTGACATAGTCAAAGTAAAAATAAACTCTGAAGACAGTTAGCAACAAGCATCATCTGAATTTGAAATCAAGACTCTGACGTTGGGATCCTTTGATCCAGAAAGCTTAACCGTGAAGAAACTCGCTTATGGAAAGAAACTATTTTTAGAAGGATGTTATAACGCTCCAAATATTGCTTTGGAAAGAAAACAGAGATTAATGACTTTAATCATCCTTCAATGCTCAAGATTCTGACATTAACATCACTCAACGGTCTGCTCACTACTCCTATATAAAGGACGGAATTCCATCCAAAGAAAACACCGGAAAACACACGAGAATACAACACTTCCGCCATTCATTATTCCTTCTCTCACGAGCTGCTGCTCTAACGTGAGAATAAATCTTGTACTTATCTTGTGTAATCTCCGCTTATTGTTATAAGCACTTTTCATTATTGTAATCATATTATTGCTGAGATATTTCCTCAAGTGACTTTGTGAATTCTGATTACTTTAGAGGGCTAAGGGATTATTATTCTCTTAGAAGGTTGTTTGTGTAATCTTTCAAGTTTAGTGAATTAAGTCCTTTTTAAAGGAAAAATCACCTTGGCCGGGTGGACTGGAGTAGCTTTGGATTTCAAGCGAACCAGTATAAAATTCTGCATTGAACTCTTTTTGTTTCTGTGTGTGTCCAAGTTCTAAAAAGTTTTTAGTTTCCTAAAACAATTCAAACCCCCCTTTCTTGTTTTTCTCTACCTTCAATGTCAACACTCAGGAACACCAAAAAACATAGTAGAACAACTAGAACAACATCCTATAGGCTAGTATGTTAGCATATACACAACCAAAAAACATGAGTAGAAGAACAAGAACAACATCCAGATATGCACAAGCATTAGATCTATTTATTTAACATATTCTAGAGAGGTTATATAGCCTTTACAAATCCAAAAATTTAAGGAAATAATACAGATCCATCAAACAACAAAAAGGATTACATGGAAATCTCCATATCACCCGATCCTAAGGCTTAAGAAGGAACCCCAATCTTTCTCTGAGTCACTCTCTTACACATGACTATTCTTCTCGTTCTTCACCTTAGATGTCTTTCCAGCCATAGATGTTCCACGTGATGCTCCATCAAATGCAGATGAAAAAAAAGCATGATCAACCTTTTTTGACTAGTTTCTCTCAGCATCCATAAACCTCTCAACATCCTTCATAATAATAATTTCCTTGAAGGATAAAGTCTTGACTAAATTAAAATCAGCTTGGACTGGAAAAAGAGAGAAACCGATTTTCCATGTTTGCACGCCTTCCCAACAGATGGAAATACAAAGGGACTACTTAGTATTAGATTCATCTACTCAATGTCTGATACATTTGTCCCAGTACTTGGCCTATGTTTGATCCTTTGCATCCCATGAGAAAAACTAACATCCTTAACCTCAATTACCTTCAACAAGTTCTAGCAGTGCCTACAACCTCATTTCCAGATAATTCTCTTCATAATATTGACAGTCGATGTAACATTTCTTCTTTCTAATCAATCTAGAGTACACAATGAAGGTTTCATAACCTTTTCTCTATCATGTATTGTTATAGGCTCTTTGACCAACCTTTCACAACTATGACCATTATTAGTGTATCTCTAAAGACTCTTCTTCCATTTCTTACTACTTATGACTTCCTTGTGAATTCTCTTCCTTCCAACTTCTTTCCTTAAGGTGGATACATTGTCTAGGAAATTTTCTACAACATCTGTCTCAGGTTCACCAGATTGACTAAGCCTTCTATTTATTTTAATATTAATAAGGGCATCTTATTCATCCTTCTTCCGAGTTAGAAACTTTGTAAATAACATGTCACATATATTGATTAACACATCCTGGTTTACATCTTCATTACCCTTTTCGATGGCATTGATCACTTTGTTGCTCCACAGTAGTTGAGTGCAACTCCTACCAGTATATATACATTGAGAATCACATGTGTACTCCTTTATTTGACAATAAGGAAAGTAGATAATCTCTCCTAACTTATCACCAAACATTATTTGATGAACAACATACTCCACCATATTGTCATCAACATACATAAGAGCTTTATCAATAATCTCATTGTCTTTCTCAATGACTTCCTCCAGAAGTAGAACATCTTCTTCAGCTGTCAATATTTCTTTGGACACCATCCTTACTAGGGTTATTCCCATTTGATACAAATACTTTCATTTTAGCACAATATCTTCAGGAAGAGGATGAACGATACATTGATCTGCATTCTCAATAACACCGCTATTAACTTTGTTGTTATCCATATTATTCTCCTTGATTAAGTTGGAAAAAGGACGGTATTCAACTGATACTTTGGGTTTTAATGTGATGGTTTCAGAATGATCAAAAGTCTTATCCTAACAAGGACTTTCGTTGTTTAATATAGTTTTTCCCGACATGTTAGAAAATTTTTACTCTTCCTCAAGACCCATGACATAAATTTCCTTATCATCAAACTTTTATCAGTTTGAACCTCATCTATAGCACTCAGATTGTCATAAAACAATGTCATGAAATCTTGTTGCACATTGAACTTATTCATCATATACTTCGTCCATAATAGTCGAGTGTAACTGATCTTTGCACCCAAATATTCATCCTCAATTCTTGATAATGATACACAATTTTTCTTCTAGGATATAAAGAAGTTCCCAATAAGGAAGTCCCCATCATATGTGTTCTTTCTATCATCTATACTTACAACCCAATCAACATTACAACACCCACCCAAATTGAGTTGGTGTCTTGTGAGTAAAGTATACCAAAGTTACATAACCCATTGATATACCTCAATATTCTCTTAGTTTGATCTGGATAACTTGCCTTGGATTTTGCTTGAGATCCACACTTGAGTTTCATGATCAGACATATACTTCTTCTTAATTCTCTTTGTTGTCTTGTCATAAGAATTGATTAATTTCTCTATTATTATGTTTATTAGGATGACACAAAGAAGTTCTTCAGATGTTTTATTCAAGTACATGTCGAGAAGGGCTCTTTTCACATCCAACTGATAAAGAATAATATTTTGACTACTTGATTGTTTTTGTACCAATTTGATGTCTTCAAGCATATCATTATTATATAACCATTCTTCTTCTGCATCATATAACATATCTTCATGTAAATGATAATTATTTTCCTTATGCATTAGATACACTTTCAACATGTTGGACTGGATGCTTGGAACATTTTGACTTCCCAGATTGATATCTCGGGTCTCATCACCAAAACCCATGTTATGATGATTCCTCATGGTCAATTCAGGAGTATAACATTAATCACCATTCCTTCATCGGCTAGACCAGTCTTCCCAACATGTGGAAGGTTGGGGAGAGCAATATTTGGAACACATTTTTTGATATACAGCCTGCACTGGACTTAAGATACTTGGAGTAACACCAATCTTAGCTTTACCAAACTTACTATGCTGGTTTTGGTTAATTAGAACTCCAGACATATGAGAAGGAATGCCACAATTCCTTTTCTTCTTAAACCCTTTCTTTTGAACCACTCCTGGTTGTTCAACGTTGGTACGACCTTCAGCCTGACCATTAGCCATCCCTTCAATGAATAACCCTTCTTCAGTCTCATAAAGTCCATATGTGCTAAATTAGAAGTAAGATAAAGATGTTGAACCATCTGGTAAGACATCCTGGTTTGCTTCTCAAGGTGACAAACTTTATAGCTACTTCCTTCTTCAACACTGAGATTAGTACATAGGTAACAACTCTTTCTGCAACAATCACAAAGCTTTCTAGGCCACGAATTAGTTTCTGTTTCTATTATGACTTTCATGATTGTGGCACAAGATCTTCAACAATCTCCTCTGCAAAGATATCCACCATTTTCATATTTACAAATTTCCTCCTCATATTGTTATAGCAAGAGGAAAAAAAGTTTATTTCTCCAATTATCTTCCTAATGTTGCTACTTTCAAGATCCCAATCTTCACAAGAGTACTCCTTATGGAAGAACTAAGCAACAATGATATTTGGATATCCAAGCCAAACTTGTTGCCATTGGCTTTGAAGCTTCTTATTCCACCAAGGATATATCCAATACATGGGAATATAGGAGACTTACTTAAGAAATTGGTAATGATACTTGACTTAACGTTGAGACATGTTACCTAACATTAACACATTTTCTTTGAATTTTATTCCTCACCGGTATGCATATCTTCAAAACAAACACCATTGTTTCTAATAAGTGGTTTTCGTACCATTTTTACTAGTCATTTTTACTTAGCATTTTACCGCTTTTTATCCAATTTGTTTCCATTTGTCATATTTTTTGTTTTAGTTATGTGCAAGGTGAAAAGGATAAAAAATAAGCAAAGCCTGGAAAAAAGTCGAAAGTCGAAATATCCTCAAACAAAAACCAGAGAGCTACTACGACCAGCTATAGTAGCTGCTACGGGTCATACCAATAAGCCCCTAGGGTCTCCTCTATTTTAAACTCTCCATACCAAAAACAGGGCCTGCTACAGTCACCAATAGCAGCTGCTAAGGGCCATAGCAGGTGGGTGACACATATTGTGATTCTTTCCTTTTTTAGATCGATTTCACATGTTGTTGGCTTTTGGAATGTTTAGATTGATATATTATGATGTAATGACCATTAAACAAAGGATATTTTCATCCAAGTTCAGTTTTATCTATAAAACTCGTAGTTGGTTATGAGTTTAGGATCTTGTTTTATTTTCTTAAAGTTTCTACATATTCTTTTTGGCTTTGTACTCAAGTCTCCATTGGAACATTGGATTAAAATTGCTTTTTTATTAAATTCTAGTTTTCCTATTTTTTTCATTACAATTTCTTTTTTAATTAAATTTTTATTAAGAATTCATTTGTGGCTGTCAGTTTGATTGTGTTTTCCCTAACCATGAGTTAGAAATCCATTAGGGACTATGGGTTATAGGGATCATCGCATGACCATTTTTATGATTTGTCATCAGTCTATTTCGAGAGTTCATTGTCAAAAAATATTTTAATACCTGAGTTTATGCATTCCAACCCTTGTACGAGAGTAAAGTGTTCTCAAGTATTGGTTGTAGTCTGAAAGCATATGTGTCGGTAATAGAGCACATGTTTTTAATCAAGCATGTCCAATATAACGAAAGCGCTTGGACAAATTTGAGAAAGTCTTATAGTTAAGAAAAAGTAACGAATCCTTGATGAATAATTTGTATGTGTAAAAGTGGATGAATTATTCATCATCGATAGGGAAACGCACTGGCGAAATCAAGTGTTTCCCACATTTATCTATTTTCTATAAATTGTGTCGAAACTCTTGTAATAGAAGTAACTAAGATTGTATGAATGTGTGTAAAGTGGGAACCATAACCCTAAGTCCTATTTTCCTCAATAGGTATTTAAGTGATTTTTCAATTAAGTTGTTTTCTTATAACTCTTTTTTATTTAAGTTGTCTTTACCAAATCCCAAATTAATGACTCATCTAGATACACATCGATAGAACAAAGTTCGATATTTAAACCATTGCTCTATGTGCTTCGATAAATTTTTACTACTTTGCGCCTTAGTCGGGGACCAATTGCGTTTGATTTCGAATTATTATTAATCACCGTATAGGCTAGAGCTTTACTTTTCTATTTATTTTGTTGTGTTTATTTTGCTGTAGTTCTCATTGTTCTTATATGCGAAGAACTCATTCTACTAGGAATTTAGTCAAACCTGTAAACAAAATCAAGCGTTTCTTACGTGAGAGATGCAAAAATCTTAGACAGCAAGCCTGAAGGAGAATTACGGTCCAAAACGCAGCGGAAATAAAAATTTTCTCCTTTAGAGATCCTTACGAATGGTCATGATCAGTGATAGAATATTTACCTCTTGTGACGGTTGAAACCTTTGGTGTAGATCTCTTGTGACAATCAACCTTTGATGCAGATCCACGAAGCGATCACGAACGTTGAACGATGACAACGTCTCTACTCAGTCCACACGAACGGGTTCCTTCAATCTCAGTGCTAGCTGGTACGAATGAAGGCTTTGAGTGAGAGAGAGAAAGAGAGTGAAAACGAAAAGAATGCAACCGCCAATTTTTGCTTCTGCACAAGGGTTCTATTTATAGAACCACTTGTGTGGGCTTCAAGCTAAAAGCCCACTTAAGTGTATTTTGGCCCATATCTTATAATATGCCCAAAATCACTTAAGCCTATGGTACCTTACCATATTTCGTATTCTACTCAAGTACACCGTACCTTACGATGTTCTATAACTCACTTAAGGGCACCGTACCTTACGGTATTTCTTAGTTACTCTATATCTCATCAATCCATCCTTTGTGTGTGACCCTGTAGGTTTTCGTGACGTTGGCAATTATATTAAATCATGCATTTAACATAATAAACAGTGAGCGGTATCTAGCAACACATCACTGCTACCCAAGACACGAAAATGTCATGTGATCTGACAATTCCTTCTGTGATAATAATTATGTGTATAATTACCCTTTTGCCCTTATGTCTATATTGAACACAAGGCATAGACCGTGTCATCCTTGTCCAGTTCAATATTGGGCCCATAGACATTTATCCTGTTATGCAAGATGGGCAAATTCCATCTAGGTCACTCATGTCCCTCAGCATGCTTTGTGGAGTACCCATCAACTGTCTTTATGGTTATCCAGTTACGGACAACGTTGGATCAGCAATAAAGCACTCGACTCTACATCTAGGATCCATAGTGGTTTCAGGTCGAAGAGTGGAATACACTATTATCACCATGAGAATAACTTATGACACTTTGCATAACTTTCTATATAGTATTCTCATAGCGGGTCAATCCGGTATAAATATTACTCTTAATATTCATACCTATGTTTAAGACTTGATAACTCTTTATCCATGATCCATGAGATGTGATCATCAGTCTACAAACATAATAGTCTTAATGCTTTAATGTTATCCCACTTCACACTAAAGCTCGACTACGGATACTTTAGGAATAGTGTCCTTATGTTTAATGTGTTCTCATGATTAAGTCACACTTAATACATTAAACGGACTATCTATTCCAGGGACTTTATTAATCAACCATAATAAAGAGAATGCCTTTTATTATTCGATACAAGTACCAAAATGTATTGGCCTCTAGGGCTTACACCAACAAAGCCATGGTTGATCCAGTAGTTGGCACTAAGCCTCTTAAGGATTATGTGATTCCTACCGAAGAGGAACCAAATTTTAGTATTGTGTACCCGTCGATTGCAGAAAATAATTTTGAATTGAAACCTTCTTTGATTAGTATGGTGCAATAAAGTCATTTTTCTAAGTTACCGTCTTAAAACCTGAACTTTCATCTTTCTATATTAGTTGATAATTGTGGTACTATTAAGGCTAATGGTGTTGACCAAAATGATATCCGCCTCCGTTTGTTCTTTTCGTGCGCGAGCTTGGCTTCAATCGTTGCCTGCCAATTTGATTACTTCCCGGACTCAGTTGAAAGCATCCATTCTGGCATGGTACTTTCTACCAAGCAAAACTGTCCAAGTTAGGAATGAGATTAATAATTTTATACAAGAAGAGGGGGAGTAATTTTTTGACGTGTTGGAGTGTTATAAGGATTTGTTAAGAATGTGTCATTTTCATGGGCTTGAGAAGTGAATGATTATCCATATCTTTTATAACGATATCTTTACTTCACAAGGATGACCTTAGACGTGGATTCTAGAGGAGACCTCATTAATAGTCATCAAGATGTTGCATATAACTTGATATAAGAGATGTCCAAAAATCACCACTCATGGGGAAGCTTGCGAAAAATGTCCTTTACGTCTACCCCTGAGACATGTGGTCTTTATGAGGTTAAGGTGGATACCCTTTATCAAAATATAGATATTCTAAGCATCACACCTTTCACACCTATTACTCATTCCCATGTAGCTTTTGTTGTCCCCGTTACTCTCTACTGTAAGATATGCAAAGTTAATAGGCACACTGATTGGGATGTTCATATGATCCTAGCTGGAGGATCCAATCAAGAAAATACTTATTTTGTCAATAACAACCAACAAAATAATCTATATTCTAACACCTATAACCCATGGTGGTGACACCATCCTAATTTATTTTATATGAATAATAACCCCCAACAAGCTATGGGACCACCGGGCTTCCAAAAAGTTACGCCAACCAAGCTTAAGAAATCCAACTTAGAAATTTTGATGGAAAATTTTGTGATAACGCAAACTCTTCAAAAAATTGAATTTAGAAATCAAAATATCTTCACCAATGAGGAACTTAGACAGTTAACCACTAAGGTTGATAGTGTTGCCACCCATACCAAAATGTTGGAGACTCAAATCACCAAAGTTTATAAGCAACAAGCTTCTACCTCCATCCCTTCTGAGTCATTTTTGGAGCAACCCGAGCAAAACCCCAACGAACATTTAAATCCTGTGACAACTCGTAGGTGTAAGAAAATGGGTATTTGTAGTTAGAAAGAGGAAGAGGTTAAAAAGAGTGTGGCAACATCACCTGAAAAGGAGGTTGTTGAAGAGGTTGAGCAGGAATCATCATATGTTGCTCCTCCTCTCTACAAACTTGTTTTTCCTTTCCCATAATGGCTTGTAAAAACCAAAGTGGAGGCCCGATTCTAAAAGTTTGTGGAAATTCTTAAAAAGGTCCACCTCAATGTCCCTTTTACTAAGGTGTTAACTGAAATGACCTGTTATAATACGTTCGTAAAAGAAATCCTTTCCAATAAAAGGAAGTAAAAGGACCATGAAATTATGGCTATGAATCTTGATAGCAGTGATGTGATTCAAAATATGGTGATCCCTAAGCTCAAAGATCCGTGAATTTTAATTATCCTTTGTCAAATAGAAACAATAAACTTTAAGAGAGAACTTTGTGATTTAGGGGCCAACGTTAGCTTGATGCCTTCGTCTATGTGTAAGAAGTTAGACATGGGTGAGATGAAGCAGACAAATGTGTTTCTGCAACTTGAAGATAGATCGGTAAAGAACCCCGTAGGTGTTTTAGAAGATGTTTTGGTGAGAGTTAGAGAGTACTATGCGCCGATAGACTTTGTTAGAATGGACATCAATGAGGATTTCCAAATCCCGATAATCTTAGGTAGGCCCTTCACTACTACGGAAAAACCCTTTCGCCACGGTTGGAAAAGGGATACCATCATATTTGACCAACCATGGTGGAGTAGGGTGTGGTTGTAAATTCGTTGTTTTCAACCACGGGCGTGCAACCACTGTAATAAACTACGTAGCACGCTACCTATCACAACGTTGACTTAAAAAATCATTGTCATAAATATGGTGTAGCAACTTAAAGCAATCAAAGTAGTGACCTGTGGAGGGAGAACCAGTGCTCTAAAGTCAGTCATTCGAGTGATCTTCAAGAGGTATCTAATCTGAACCAAATCATGATTTTCTTGATGCCATGTTGTTGGAAATTTATTCTTGATGATCACTATGCCATTTAATTGCATTTCATGACTTGAGTAGCATTTAATTTTGATTTGAAGTCTAGGGTTTCATTTTGGTACCAACTTCGATTTGCACTGTTGATTGTTCATAAATAATTTTTAATCCTACCATCTTGCTCGCCATGAAATTCTGAGCAACTTTGCTCTTTTGAATTTTCCATTTTGAAGTTTTTTACTTTTTTCCAGAAACCGGCTGCCGTCCATGGTGGACCGGTCGTCTTCTCAGGTGACCACACGCCCCTCCCTCCAAAAATTCAAATTGGACCAATGGGAGTGTGACGTGTGGTCCCTCCAAAATTTAAATTTGCTTGTGTTCCTGTGTTTTAAGAAACACGCGCTATGGTGTGTCTCCATTGGATCAGCTGACTCACATTGAGCCACCTCATTAATACAAATAACTCTTACTCAGCTAACTTCGACTTTGTCGAATACAATTAAGTTCGACTCTGTCGAATACAAACTTTCCTACTAGAATAATTAATTATTACTTCTAACAAAATTGAGGTAAAATTCATTTTTCAACCAAGGTATAATGTGTTTTTTGTAGTAGGGAATAAATATGTAGTGGAAATTTAAAGTAAAGAAATTAAGTGGAAAATAATAGAGGTGAGGGAAGATAAATGACACCAAATAATTCTACAAGTTTCATCAAAAGGACTTAATCATGTCCTTAGAAATTGATCTTTAAAATATCTACTATATCTTGAGTGCTTTTAGAAGATTATGCACACAAACTCTCTTATTAAAAAAAAATGAAGTTTTCATAATAACTTCTAAACGGATAATTGTCAAACACATCTCTACTCATGCACATATTACACACATTTTAACTAAACTTTTGGGTACTGCTGCCTTCCAAAACCTGTGCAACAAACTTAAAGTCCTTTGTCTCAATCCACCTTAAATTTGTGGGGGAGTAATAGATAGAGAGAGTTTTGACAAGTAAGTTAGCAGAAATTAGAAGTTAGTTACAAGTGTAATTGTAATTGTAATTATCTCATAGATGTATAAGCTTACTATAAAGTAAGTTAGATACTTTTGTAAAGAGTGTGGAATACATAAAATGAAAAAGAGATTAACATTTCATTATTCCATTAATGTTAAAAACTACACTTTGTATCTTCTCTTGATTTTTCAATCTCACTCACAACTTATTCAAACATTACACTAAACCAAAATCAATTTATTCTTTAACCTAAAACCAAAGTCATTGAAATTCAAAATCCTAGCTTTGATATGACTTATTGTGATTAGGTTAAACTCAATGCATGGTAGTGCTAGGTATAGCATCTCTATGTATCACGGGAGAGTTGATCAAAAACTGATTCAGAGTAGCAAGTTAATGGGCAGTGAGTAGCTGCATCTCTATGTATCTATTTCTCTACAACATAAAAAAAAAATCACTGATCACTAGCAGCCAACCTAGCATGCGTAAAAGCCAACAAAGTACAACAAAAGATGTTTATTTATATTCATATAAAAAGTGAAAGTAACAATTGTACGGAAGAATTGAAACATGCAGGAGGCAATGGGAGCAATCTATGGTACTACTATATGATTGACTGTTAAATTGGTGGGTGGATCGAATTCAGTAACTAAATTTCATTTTTTATTTCTTGAATTCAAAAGTGTGTGCATGGATGTTGGAAAACGTGTCACTAGCTAGGTAACATGAGGGTGAAAGAGCATCATAGGTAGTAGTGAATGAGTTGTAGGGGAAACTGCATAGGACAGTGTTGAAAGTGTATCATAAAGACATTTAATAGTGTCTGTACGTAAATGCTTTAAAGGACTGTGTTTTCTGGCTTCTTTGTTTTCGCCGTGGGTGGGACTTTCTCAATTCTCATGTGATATGCTTCTTCTTACTATTTTTAACAATAACAACAAAATCATTTAACCAATCTGTAAATTTTCTAGTATCTGGCATGTCTTAATTGATCCAAGGAATCATTGTTCAACTTATATCTCTTTCTTTATGATGGCTTATAATTATTTATAAGTAGAAAAAATTAATAGGAGTATTTTAATATCAATCTTGATATTTAATCATAAATTAATAAATTTTAATTTATTATTGTTAATACATTATGGGTGCTTCTACCACAAGGAATTTATCAAAGATAAATGTTATTTTTACATCCATTTTCTATATCAATATTTACATCAAATACTATTCATTGTATAAATATAATGAACAGTGGTTTTTTTTAAATAAAATAATATTAAATAAAAAATATTTCTAAACAAATATTTTTTTAAAATTAATTTCGTAACAAAAATATAACATTTATCATTAATCAATTTTATTATTGCGTTAACCATAAAAAAATATGTTAATAACCACATATTTTCTTATTATATTAACCAACTTCACTACTTTATTAACCAATAAAATACATAATATCAAAAAAATTACGATATTAATTTATTATTTAGTTAATGAATTTTAAAAATTAAAAAATAATAAATAGTAAAATAAAATTGGTTAATATTAAACAATCTTATAAATTAGTATTTACATAATATTAACAAATTTTATTTTTTATTTTTTATTTTTAAATTTGTAAATTTTATTAACTAATTATAAATTAATATCAGAATTTGATTAAAATTATATATTTTATTGGTTAATGAAATAATAAATTTGATTAATAAATTACAAAAAAATATGTGGTTAATAATATATATTTTTGTGGTTAATGCAATAATAAAATTTGTTAATAATAAATATTATGTTTTTATTACGAAATTAATTTTAAAAATATATATTTTTTATAAATATTTTTTATTTTAAAATAAAATTTTAATATTATTTTATTTTAAAAACACTGTTCAACTTATATTTGATATAAATATTGGTGTTGGAAATGGAGTGTACAATAAATAAAGTGTAGGAATTACATTACTATGTATGAAAACACTTACCAACACCTTCGTCAAATGTTGAAGTTGATTGGAACATTAATCTAATATTAGTTTCACAATTAAATGCTTACCCTTAACATAAATCAAGACCATGATAACGTCTAATTATTTGCCACAACTTCATTAGATCAACAACCACAAAATCCACACAACTGAACACGAAAACATGTTTCATTCATCCATAAATTGCGCACAATAGGACACCACATAACATGTTTCAATGCGTGTGTGCTTTTCTAAAGTATCTAAATTCAGTGTACACAGTCTATAAAACAAATGCTATAAAGCATCAATTTGATTTTAAAAAATATCAAGTATCTGTCAAATGAATTCTTTTTGAAAACATTTTTGTTTCCATGGAAAACTATATTTGTTAATATTTATGATTTTTTTTTCTCATCAAATTTGTTGTTAAATTGAAATTTTCAATTATGGAAAGTTTTTATTGTTGAAAAATTAACAATATATAATTTTATTTAAAAAATATCAATCAATTAAATGACCTCGAACAATAAAATAATATATTAAACAATGTAAATAAATCCACAACAAATATGAGGGAGCCAATATATATATATATATATATATATATATATATATATATATATATATATATATATATATATATATATATATATATATATAATTTGTTACATCCGATTCGATCAAACTGATTTACTTTAAAGAATAGAGAAGTGTTAATACCTTAGGATTGGCATTAATTTTGTAAAACAAATAATGTAATCATCTCTGTTGTTTTAATATGTTGGGTTGAAGAAATTCAACATCTGGACCAACATGTCATGTACGATGTCACGACATCATGTCTGTGACATCGTACATGTGTAGAAAACTGAATTAATTAATTCAGTATATATTCTGGGATTAGTGAGGATATTTGGTGAATATCCTAACTCCCATGTGGAGGTCTTAAAGACTCAATCAGAATATATATAGGCTCCAAATATGGAGATATATATGGAGAGATTTTAGGATTGAAGACCTTGTTTGTAGCAGAAATTTTCTGCTGTATTTGTAACAGCAAAGAAGAAGGTTGCTGCAATTTCTGAAGGCCCAAATCCAGTTGGGTGATTAGGTTATAAATAGCATATTGTAACCTAGTTTTTGTAAGCCTCATAGATTGAAAAATTAGGGGTGTGTGTGAGGTAAACCTCCCAACCTGTGGGAAGGTTACCATGTGTTTCTCAGTGTTCGAAGCTGAGAGTATTTGTAACTCAAAGCCTGTAGGCAAGAGTTGTATTGTTCTTGAATGAAGTTGTGAAGCAAGTTCAAGTTGGTTAACATTACATTGTATTTGTAGTGATAGGAATGGAAACTGGAGGTTTCTATCTAGGAGTTCCTAGGTATAGATTGCATTGGGTAGGGATTAAGTGAAGAGTTGTAAACGGGGGAGTTTAACTCTGAATTAATACTGCTGATAGTGGATCTTCTTCCTGGCTTGGGAGCCCCCAGACGTAGGTCATGTTGGACCGAACTGGGTAAACAATTTTCTGTGTTTGTTTTCCTTCTGCATGTTATAATCCTATTTGCCATAACTCAGGTTGTAATTCAGTCTGCTTATCAAGTTAATAACAGACCTGATGCATAGCCTTCTGTTTGAATGTCAATCAGAATGTTTTGACATTCATCACTACCAACACATACTGAATAATAGGCATGTTGATCTCAGTTCAGTATTTAGTTAAGTCTGGTCTTCAAGAGGATAACAGACCTGGCCAAAGGATCATAGTGAAACTGTCAAACTGGATGTCTTGACAATTGTTCGTGTAGGCTGATACTGAAGTGGAGACTGGTTAGTCTTTCACAGTATAGCAAAGTTAGCACAGTCTGTTTTCAGGAACATAACAGAATCAACATGAGGTATATGTTCTGGATGTCAAACTGAATGTTGTGACATTCACACCTGACAGTTTGTGCTAAATTGTAGGAAAATTAGTTTTTTCTGTTTCAGCAGTTTTCTCAGACTAATTTTAGGAATCCAACAGCTGAGCTAAAATTCAGGAAAATAACAACTAACCTACAATTAATGAACCTAACTAATAGCCTATTTGTCAGCTCCCTAATGTGTGGAAATTAGGTTAACTTGCTTGACTTTTAGTTTAGGAAACACGAGTACTAAGCCAGCAAACTGGAATACAGTAACAGGTGATGTGCAAATCAATATTGATATATCATGCTGATAACTGTGCAAACACAACAGAAGTAAGTGTGGTGTTTGATCTCTGTTGTATCTTTGTACAAGAAGGACAGAACTAGGTGTTCTTCCATTCTAAGGTAATACAGGAGCAGATGTCGTTAAAACTGTGAAAGCGTGCTTGAGTACAGGGTTTTAATTTGTATAATTGTCTTGCTGTATTAGTCACAATGTTGGATCAGATGTCATGACTTGGAGTAGAACATCTGAATTTTGACTACGCCAGAATTTCAAATGGTATCAGAGCAGGCATCCTGTTCTGTTTCTGGATGAGATCCATGGGTGATACTTTCTGGTATCTTGCAAGGAGTTATGTTAGTACTGATGTTGGAACCTGTAGAAGGTTCTGTGGTTTCCCTGAATGGTCCCTTGAAGTAGGTGGATGAACTATTCATGACAGGAACTGTGAGCACCTGCCTCTGGAGATTGTCAATTGGCCTTTGTGTGGGACAGCTGAGCTAGTATTGAATCATAGTCAAACTTGGTATGGTCTTGGAGGCTGATCTAGTGAAATGTGTGTTCATTGGTTGAGTTGTATTATGATTTCCGTTGCATAATACCTGGCAAAACTCAAACTCTGATGTAGTTTCCCCTCATGTGGATGAAAGGCTGTTGTATTCAAGATTTCATCATAATCTACTGAAGATGTCAAAGATACTTGAGTCTCATCAAGTCCACTCTTCATGGTAAGAATCACCTGATCACTGATTCTTGTACTCTCCTGGGCAGTGTATATGAAGACCTTGAAGACTTTCAAGGAGGGTTTGTTTCAAGGAGGTTAAACTAATGTTCTATGTGATGTTAGAACATGTTGTTCAACAAGTATGCAGCTACTGGTTGAAGAGCAGATGTTTTTAGGTGTCAAACAAAGGGATACTTTGGTTTAAAACCTACTCCTGACCTGGAAGAGGAGACATCTGTGTGTGCTAAGTTGACAAGGGTAGGGTCAACTGTGTGTGTGCTCAAGAAGGTCACTTTTAGAAGTCTGATCTCTAGAAGTGGAGCTGGTTGAGATGTGACATTGTGCAATCCCTGCTGTGTGCCTTATTCATGTAGATTGATCAGGGTTGGATAGTTGTTCCCTGAAGTACTATGTTGTGTTGGAAGACAAGTCCCCTGGATGTTAGAAGTCATTAATGGGGTAACCTGACTGCTATTTCATTTAAGAGGATTGGGACCATGAATCTTGTTATTCAAACACCACGCTCAGAAGTGGCAGTTCTTTCAAGGAGTGAGAATATGAAGATTCAGTGGTTGGTTGAGGTAGTATGCTCTGGCAATGCATATCTACTATTAATTGGTGTTGTTTTGTTGTCACTAGTACTTATGGTCAGCTGGAGTCTGATTGGTGTGATTGACGTATGTATAGGTATAACTCATAGAGTTAGTTGCCACTGGTAGGGATGGTGTATGTCATGTTGAGACTTTTGTGTACAATGCATGGATATTGGTGTGGAGTGTCCATGATTGTTAATTTGAGGGGGAGTTTGGCTAACCTCCTCACGTTTGGTCAGCCTAGGGTCTGGTTGGCTGTTGACCTGTGTCACATGGGTTCTGGCTGTTGTGTGACACAGTTGCAAGGAAGGATTCATCTCTCTCATTCCTAAGGGTGAATCTAATCTGGAAAGATTCTCAAAACTATTGAGGTGCTTGCAAGCAGAAGATCTTGTCACAAGAAGAGTATTTTCAAAGTATTCTTATGGTGGAAGTATCTGAAAGGATAATTGGGAAAGGATTTAAGATCAATGTCTACTTGTGCCAAGTACAAGTATTTAATTGATTATCCTTGGAGCTCCATATAACTGATGTTCTTAAAGATGTTGCAACATCTCTTCTTCAAGACCCTGTGCAGAATCACAGGAAGGATAGTACATTGGTTTATGATCTATCTCCTTGGTGGCAGCAAGAGCATATGATCTCTGAAAAGGTTTCCTGGCAAGAAACATGTTCAGCCTTGTGGTGTACAAGAAGAAGAAGACATTATAGTCTTGATGGTGGTTACTTGGATCAGTTTATTTCTGATCTAGGTAAGGAAGTGCATTGGCTAATGCACACTGTGGAGTTAAAAACAAGTGGCAACATTCTTAACATCATGGAAACAACTTTACCTTAGGAAGTAGAATCCTTGGTATAGCTGAAGGGTTAGTCTCTAACTGGTCCTTCTGAAGACTCATGCATCAGAGTGTCTGATGTCTTTGGAGAAGAAGCAGGAATTCATCAAGGTGTGAGCTTGGATGACTTAACTGCAAACCTGCAGGATGGAGGTTGTTTACTCAAACTTGGTTCCACAATCAAGTCTATGAGAGCATTGAACTCTTGTTCTGTGTAGGGAGGAAGTTCTTTCAAGTGGCAGAAGAAGGAGCTGAATTCAACAGCTAAATGTTGAAACACAATGTTGTGACATTTGGTTTAACATCAGAACCTTAGTTGGTGAAGTGGCACATCAACTTAAGATAGAAGGGTCTACAGAGTTGTAGATTGGGTACTTCAAAAAGGTCGTTCTCATTGCATTTCTTTGGAGTTGCTGGATGGAGAAGATGTTACATGTTCATGTCTTAGAGAATCTAAGTTCTGTTTAACATGTAGCTTGAAGCTCAAGTCTCACTTGGAAGGTCAGCATATCTTTGGGAGAAGTCTGATAAACTTGGAGAGGTCAAAAAGTGGCATTTGACGTTTTCATATGAGGATTCATGAAGGAGGTAATCAACCAGTGGCATTTGGTCTATCTCAGAAGTGAGTTTGAAGGATCAAGATAATCAACATATGGCAGTTGATTATTCTTGAGGAAAGTCTGAGACAAATTACTTTTGAGCAGAAAAGTAGTAAGTTGAAGACAAAAGGAGGTGTTTTCTATTCATCTCTTGGAGCTTGTGGTAGGAGTTCTAAGCTATCTATGGAAGATTATCTCTTGGAATGGGATGAGAATGTATATGTCCCAATTTGTGTCTGGTTCTTTTGGATTAAGCTGGTGACTCAGTGATATCTGAAGATTATCAGATGGTGTTCCTTGTTATGTTGTGAGGATGTCCTAACTAATGTTAGAACATTTTGTGAAGTGGTTTTATGTTCTGGTTAGAAGAGAGATTGACACAGAGTGTGGATGTGTTCAGCCAAGAGGGTTGAACAGAGGGTGTGCTCTTGAAGACATGAAGATGCGTCTTATGTTTTCCATTCATCAAGTGGTCTGGGTTCTCTTTGAATCAGGAAATATGTGAAGGTCCAACTTTGGGGTGTTGGATATGTTCATGTGTGATCTCCAAGTTTCAAGAGGAGAGTTGGTTGTTCATGACAAGGGGAGTTCTGTCTTTGTGCTGCAAGTAATCATCAAGCTTGTGGTCTATGATGACAAGGTATGGCACCTTGTTAGTTATTGGGTTGATGTGATGTGTGTCAAGGCTGAGGGAGCAGAAGAATGTCTGACCGGATGTCATGACATTGCCTTGGATAATATTGTTATATCCTTCTGAACCTTAAAGTCATGAGGAAATATGGATGTGGTGTGTCTAATTATGATAAATTAGAATAAGCCTGATTGTTACAGTTGTGTGGTACAGGGGGAGTAACCATCTACTGATGTTTGTGATTTTGGCTTTAGTGGTGCCAGATGTCAAGTCTCTACTGGTGGTACGAAAGTGGTCTTAGGAAATGTTGAGAGGAAGAATACTTGAAGAATGCAGGCAAAAGCCACGTTGAATGTTAAGACATCACGTGCAACGTGACTGACTGCATATACGGAATAGTCTCCATGCACTGGAACTGCTTTTTTGGAAAAGAAACAGTCAAGAGCTATAAAAGGTATTCAAAGATAGTCTGAGATTTTGTTGGTGATTCTCTGACTGTTTCTTAGCAAATATTAATGAATCTTGACCAAGCATTTATTCCTACCGTTAATTCCTAAGCACGGGCTGGACTATTTAAAGGATGTAATAGCCCTCTTCTTCTCACAAGAGAAACACTCCATTCCCTCTAAATCATGGGGTATGTTAAGGTTTGGGCAAACTACGCCTGGATCTGGTTTTGTGAGGGGTTCCTTTACAAATGTTTAGCTAAAAAGGGGGAGAGAAATATAGTCCTGAGAATGTACCAGAAGCAAGTAAAATGTGGTAGAAAGCAGAAGTTGGCTTCAGGCACAGAAGTCACTAACTGGGCATATCACTTGTGTCTTGTGATCTGAGTTAAGAGGATAGTTGTGTCTTGTGATCTGAGTTACATTATCTATGTACTCAGCATTACATATTCTTCTGGAAGCTCTACCGGTGAGGGGAAGGGTTCTGATGCAACTGATTCTTGTACCTCTACTTCCTCATGTACACCAACTTTGGTGTTTGTGGTGGTGGAGACAATGACAGAGATGAAGAGCATACCCATATTGGGATGTATTGTCCAGTGTAATGTTTATTTGTTTTAGCTAAAATTTGCCAAAGGGGGAGATTGTTAATACCTTAGGATTGGCATTAATTTTGTAAAACAAATAATGTAATCATCTCTGTTGTTTTAATATGTTGAGTTGAAGAAATTCAACATCTGGACCAACATGTCATGTACGATGTCACGACATCATGTCTGTGACATCGTACATGTGTAGAAAACTGAATTAATTAATTCAGTATATATTCTGGGATTAGTGAGGATATTTGGTGAATATCCTAACTCCCATGTGGAGGTCTTAAAGACTCAATCAGAATATATATAGGCTCCAAATATGGAGATATATATGGAGAGATTTTAGGATTGAAGACCTTGTTTGTAGCAGAAATTTTCTGCTGTATTTGTAACAGCAAAGAAGAAGGTTGCTGCGATTTCTGAAGGCCCAAATCAAGTTGGGTGATTAGGTTATAAATAGCATATTGTAACCTAGTTTTTGTAAGCCTCATAGATTGAAAAATTAGGGGTGTGTGTGAGGTAAACCTCCCAACCTGTGGGAAGGTTACAATGTGTTTCTCAGTGTTCGAAGCTGAGAGTATTTGTAACTCAAAGCCTGTAGGCAAGAGTTGTATTGTTCTTGAATGAAGTTGTGAAGCAAGTTCAAGTTGGTTAACATTACATTGTATTTGTAGTGATAGGACTGGAAACTGGAGGTTTCTATCTAGGAGTTCCTAGGTATAGATTGCATTGGGTAGGGATTAAGTGAAGAGTTGTAAACGGGGGAGTTTAACTCTGAATTAATACTGCTGATAGTGGATCTTCTTCCTGGCTTGGGAGCCCCCAGACGTAGGTCATGTTGGACCGAACTGGGTAAACAATTTTCTGTGTTTGTTTTCCTTCTGCATGTTATAATCCTATCTGCCATAACTCAGGTTGTAATTCAGTCTGCTTATCAAGTTAATAACAGACCTGATGCATAGCCTTCTGTTTGAATGTCAATCAGAATGTTTTGACATTCATCACTACCAACACATACTGAATAATAGGCATGTTGATCTCAGTTCAGTATTTAGTTAAGTCTGGTCTTCAAGAGGATAACAGACCTGGCCAAAGGATCATAGTGAAACTGTCAAACTGGATGTCTTGACAATTGTTCGTGTAGGCTGATACTGAAGTGGAGACTGGTTAGTCTTTCACAGTATAGCAAAGTTAGCACAGTCTGTTTTCAGGAACATAACAGAATCAGCATGAGGTATATGTTCTGGATGTCAAACTGAATGTTGTGACATTCACACCTGACAGTTTGTGCTAAATTGTAGGAAAATTAGTTTTTTCTGTTTCAGCAGTTTTCTCAGACTAATTTTAGGAATCCAACAGCTGAGCTAAAATTCAGGAAAATAACAACTAACCTACAATTAATGAACCTAACTAATAGCCTATTTGTCAGCTCCCTAATGTGTGGAAATTAGGTTAACTTGCTTGACTTTTAGTTTAGGAAACACGAGTACTAAGCCAGCAAACTGGAATACAGTAACAGGTGATGTGCAAATCAATATTGATATATCATGCTGATAACTGTGCAAACACAACAGAAGTAAGTGTGGTGTTTGATCTCTGCTGTATCTTTGTACAAGAAGGACAGAACTAGGTGTTCTTCCATTCTAAGGTAATACAGGAGCAGATGTCGTTAAAACTGTGAAAGCGTGCTTGAGTACAGGGTTTTAATTTGTATAACTGTCTTGCTGTATTAGTCACAATGTTGGATCAGATGTCATGACTTGGAGTAGAACATCTGAATTCTGACTACGCCAGAATTTCAAGAAGTTTATTTATTCATTATCCTTTCAAAAGTTATTAAAATATATTACAAATGAGTTACAAAAATATAGTCTATCAATTTTTTAAAAAAACTCTTATTTTCTATTCCCAAGTGTTTCTCAATCTCTCACACTCTCTATATATAAATCACATAAATTCAATATGTTTAAAAGTGTTTTTCAATCCCTTTAAATGCCTCCAAATGTCTAACAAATTTCAAGAACTCCAAGAAATATTTACTCTTTATTCTCTAAATTTCCCTTAGATATTTCCAAAAGTCAGCCAAATTTCAATAATACAGTTCAAAGAATTTGAATCTTGTCTCTCTAAATAGGATTATCACTTCTTTCTTTATCTTTTTCTCTTGCAAACAAAGAGTTACCGAGACAAATATTTATAAATGTTGGAACCCAACAGTTTTGAAATAGACCCAAAACACGACCATCATCAAATGAATCTGAGAATCGAACCAACTCGCCACAAACTGTTTAAATAATTGGTGACTTGTCACTACCAAACTAATGATCCGCCAACGACCAGTATCGCCACTGACAGGGCTCTGATTATCGTATTTAGTGGTCGTTGTGGGGTTTGATCGTCTCATTTTATCATCGTTCCTCCAAAGTGCCACCCCTGCAACTCTGGCGTAGAGTACTGTCTACTTGTCAGACCGCATTCCCCGTGGCTTTGGTGCCACCGCCCTCCTTCCTTAAACTTCTAAGCGACTCGTTAGATAGTATTCGTTCGCATCTATCAATTATCGCTAGTCCTTCAAATATATTTTTTCACTATTATAAAAAACACATTTTATCTCGGTTGGAAAAATGAGTTTTACCCCGGTTTCACATGCGAGGTAGCGAATGACGTCATGAAAATTTGTCACTTTACCCCTCGGTTGTTGTTCCACCGAGGATAAAGTTGTATTGATCATTGGTTTGATCTCCAACAACAATATACAATTTTTTTAACATAATCAGAAAATATTATTTTATAATAGAACATAAATAAATATACATTGAATACTAAATCACATTGTTTACAAAATCAAATATAAACATATCCAAAATGCTACGCCAAGAACACATGTATACATATTTGAAAACATAATCATATAATGACAAAACCAAATACATATTTAACAAAAAACTTATACACAATGTTTACAACAACCAAGAAAAAATAGTGTTGAGATTCATAAAAAGATAGGAAGCAATAAGTTAAACGTGATCAGATGTCTTCTATATTTTCTCGTGGGAATGGTGTTGGATCGCTAAACACCTATAATTTTAATGAGATTTAAATTATGATAACTTAAAACAATAACATTAGTTATTCAATCTCAATATAAACCTTTTAACAATAACATTTTACTAGCTAACAACAACATTAACTTAACAAATATAAATAAATTATATATATATATATATATATATATATATATATATATATATATATATATATATATATATATATATATATATATATATATATATATATATATATATATATATATATAGTCAATACCTTAACTCATGAATTACTAATGTCTCCGAAGACAATATCAAATATTTGTTTCATAACATAGTATCCACACGGATATCCATTGGGTTATTTATATGAAAATTGTCCAAAAAACATATTTTATTCAAAAGTATCTTTTTGTTGTAACTTGAGCACCAAGTATGTGGTGACAATTATTTGTAAATAGAAAGTAGTGTACTTTCTTATTTTGTGATAATCATCATAGTCCTGGTGATTTCTAGAAAAAGGTCCGTTAAATTGGTTTGATTCAAAGTCAAACATAATTGTTGGTGTTTAAAAATCAAGAAAGTTATGTGCTTCTTTGTTGTTGTTAGAAGATTGTAGGAGAAGTCTTGGTGGGAGGTTTGTATAGAGATTTAATAATAGTGAAAATCTCTCACAGGGTGTGATGGGACTAGATGTACCCTTGATTGGAAAGGAGAGTTAATATACATTGTTGTGTTATTTATTTTTCTGCATTTTACTTCATAAGTTCATCAAAATATTTCTGAAATAATAAGTACATAAGAACATCTCTAAACTAATCGGGAAAAAAAAGTCTCAAAATCTAACTCACCTCCCTCTTAGATTGCACGCTAAACTCACATACCTTAGCAACTGCCGGCAATGGTTAATTCTCCATAATTTAACATGTATCTTACTATGCGGGCTTCTGCCTTCTGGTGTGTTTTCACGTGTCTTCGATTTTTGAATTGTCTTAAACTGCTACCATATTCGAAATTGTCTTCAAATCCCCCAACTGTATCTATTAAAGAGTTCTTAATACACACAAAGCACATGTAATACATTAGCAAAAATAAAAGAATGTCAAAAAATACAAGTAATACTTACTTTTGGGAAAAGTAACCTTGGCTTTTTACCTCTTATTTTACGATGTATTAAATTGTATCTCTCCATAGCTCTACATGTCGGTAAAAATTAAACATGAATAAAAACTATTCAAAACTAAATGTAAAATTTGAGTATTACAAATAATACCATGTATCCGCTCAAAACACCATACATGAATGAATCAATATCATAGTGTAATGAACATAACATAATTACAATATTTTGCTTCAAACATATTATAATTAGTTGTCAATGTGCACTGCATAAATATTCAGTTTATTTATAATGTGTATAAAATTGATTTATAAATAAAACACAAATTCATGTATACTTACGCATGGTAAAACGATTTCATGTAACATTCTTTTTTCTCATCAATCAACTTATTTTGTGTGTACTTTTGGATATCGTTTGGACCCTGTTTTTAAATTGAATTTTGAACGGGTATAAGAAACAATACTTTCTTAAGTCCTTTTTAAAACCAAACTTATACTTACCCCAATCACATCGTAAGTACACTTCTCATGCATTTCCTTTGTCAACTTTTGTCGCTCTTCCTAAATCAAACTCTCTCGCTCCTCCTGATGCACTCGCAATCGCTCCTCCTGGATCAACCTCTCTCGTATCTCATGGATCACCCTCTCATGCTCCCCTTGATTCACCCTCTCTTGTTCCTCCAAATTCACTCTCTCTCGCGCCTCCCGATTTCACTTCTCCCGCTTTATTTCTAATAATTCATGTGACTTCTCCCCCACCCTTTGATCAATTATCTCTTTAATTTCTTTCTAAGAGGATAAAGTGAGTTACGTATCAAAAACGTGATAATAAAGTTTCGTTCGAGTTAGGTTGGAAGAGTTGATGTTTGAAGAGTTGTGTTGGATTTTGAGTTTAGGGTGTTTTGATGAAGATGAAAATCACCTAGTTTTTTTTAAGAGAATAACGTTGAAACAAGGAGTGTTGACAGGTAAATGAAAAGTTAGAGTTTAATTCTGTGAAGTACTGATGCAAAAGAACTTTCACATCGGGTATAGGGAATAACCGAGGGAATACAGTAATTTAAAATAAATAAAAAATAGAAAAGCGTCATATTTCGATAAATTCATGCAAATGATATTACCCCTCGGTTAGGCAAAATAACCGAGGGAAAATACAATTTTTTAAAAAATAAATAGAAAAATAAGGGCATTTGAAAATACAAATTAAAAAATAATAATATAAAAAATTAATTTTCTTGTATCATGAGTATTTCTTTTTCATCCAACAAATATTAATTTCGTAAATCAAAATAAATAAATGAAATGGAAAAGGAAAAGACGCCAACTGAGAAAATGTAACTCTTGATCCCTAAGCCAATTGAAGAAAAAAAAATACACTTACTAAGATTCGAAACGAGGTTATATATATTTAAAATAATAATAATAATCATGACGCTCCTAGGAAATATACATTGGTTATTTGTTGATCGAGGTGAAAGCTTTGTTATAGAATGTATTATTTGTAAGTAGTGTTTTTCTCTTCATCACTTGAGGTTTTAAGGCATACTTATACAATTCTCCACTTTGACTTTAAATCAATGGTGATGTCAATTTACCCATAAACTACCTTGTTGCTCTGTCCAAGTTGAATCATCATTCAACAAACTTTATCAAGTTCATGGTCATTTGAACCTTGATATTGTCACTTGCACTCACTTGCACCCAACCACCTTTTCCTACATAGTATTGTTCTTTACCCATATTTGACTTCTTTTCTTTCGAATGTGTCTATCAAGATCTTTGTTTTTGAGTTTTGCAACCCTTTAACCACATTCAAAGCATAACAATAAAGGTCAGCATAATTTTATTACTAAGATGGTACAATCTTCATCCTTACCTTATCACGAGTCAAATGATAATCAGAGACCATAGTAAAATTTCTCTCACTAGGATCAGTCTTCCTATCAGAAACCTACACCTTAAATTGAGTCTTATCTTTCATAGTTTGTAATATCTTAATCTCCAAGTCTATACTTTTCTCCTCTTTATGGACCTCACAAAAAATAATACATTTGGTTATGATAAAGTTTGATTCTCCAAGTTCCACTTCCAACAACTTATAACCCACCCCACCTTCTAAATAATCAACGAAGACACACTTCACAACTTTAACATCAAGTTAGAATAGCTTAATTTACGCAAATTATAATGTTTTGAAGACCTTAAAATTAGATTAGTCTACATGTTTCCTACTCTGAACCTCCAAAGGTGTTTGGAAGTATATTTTCCTGAGAATGGACATTTGTTGATCATGTATGCTTCTTTGGTACCAGCCTTACCCAAAATATCTCTACCAACTTAGCTCGTAACAATATACCGAAAGCATTGAATTGCTTATTTATTCCTTGTTTCATGCAAAACTCATTAAACTGCACTAAAACACTCTCCAAGTATCTACCATGCCTTGACCTCATATCCCTTAAATTTTTATTGTCATGAGAGTATTGAATAGTTAATGATGCATGATTATTAATAGTGGAACCATCTAAAATATATATAACCCATATAGTCTAGACCTTGTATCCATGATCATCCCTTTGTGAAACTTTCAACACCGTGTATTCAACTCTAGTGCAACAACCTAGATCATAAAGCATACTTATTTATAATAAATTTCTCCTTAGCTTAGGAACATGCCTCACATTGTATAGAAGGAACTCACAATTATCAAACATTTTAAGTTTGGCAGTACCAACATCATAAATCTTTGCAAGCCTGATTATTACTTAGTCAAACAAATCCACCATTTGCTAGCTTTAAAGTCTCAAAGTATTCTTTCCTTGAAAACACGTGATAAGAGCACCATGAGTCGAAGAAAAAAAATATTTTTCAATTTCCAAATATGACACCACTAGTTCACCAACACTCTCATAACTATCATCAACTGAGGCAATTGCAATGTGAACATAATCTTCATTGTCTACCCTCTTGGGACAATTCTACTTGAACTGATTGGTTTTTTGACATATAAAGTATTTCAACCTTGACTTACCAAACCTACTGGGTTTGGACTTACCTCTACAGTCACTTCCTTTTATTGAGACACTCAATCCTTCACCACTATCGTCAATCTTTAAAATTTTGACTTTTAAAAATGTGTTGGATCTCACAGTCTTCTAGACTTCAATCAAAGTAATAAAACATTCCTTACCATCAAGAAGATCATCCTTAAAGTGCTCAAAGGATCTAGTTAATGAGCTTAATAAGAGTAGTGGATTGTCTTCATTATCAATCTTCACCTTAATATTCTCTTGATCATCAATGATCTTGTGAAATTCTATCAACGGATTCACTATGGATTTGTTAACTACCATTCAAAATGAGCAAAATTGTTGTTTCAAACACAACTTGTGAGCTAAATACTTACTTATATACAACAATCTCATAAAAATGTATCCTCGAGACACAAGATAATAACACTTCTTTCCTAATCCACCATCTTGATCTTCTTTGCTTGTGTTAGGTGTAGAGGAATCGATCTCTCACCCTGCAATACTTCTATACATTTTTTTTTAGTTAAGATTGTCTGCATCTTCACTTTCTACAACCCCAAATCGTTGTATCCATGAAATTCTCGATATCTCATTTAAAACTTATGGTGCTCACTTGTAAGCTTTACCATTTTCCCCACGTTGAGAATCATTTGTTATGATAATGAAAAGACCTTACACAGAACAATTTATGAGTGAGACAATAATATTAACTTTAGTTGAAAATCTAACAATAATATTAATTTTTTTAGAACTATGATGAGTGAGACAAAGAACAATTGAACTAACCAAATGGTCTCAAGCAACAAAATAACATGTCAAACAATGTAAACAAATACACAACAAGCAAGAAAAAGATAAAATATGAGTACACAAAGACCTTGTTTATTCATTTCAATCAAACCGGTATACCCTTGGGGAAGAACAACTCTCTGATTCACTATATTTTCAAAAGTTGTTATGAAAGATAACAAATGAGTTTAAAAAAATAGTATCATAAGTTCACAAGAACAAATTCTATTATCTACCCATGTGTTTGTAAGTCTCTCAAACTTTCTATATATGAATCAAACAAATCTAAAGTGTTTAAAAGTGTTTCCTAATCCTCTTAAATACCCCTAAAAGACCTGTCAAATTCTAAGAAACCCAAAGAATTTCTAAACTTTCCTCTTTAAGGTTCCCATAGATATTTTCAATGGCATGTTAAAATCCAAGAATACAATCCTAAAGATTTCTACTATTGTCTTTTTAAATAGAATTATCACATTTTTCTTATATTTTTTCTCTTCCTAACAAAAGTGATATAGATTCATATTTATAACTACTGAAACCAAATAAATCTAAAACATATGCCCAAAACACAACTCATCAGGGAGCAAATCTGCAACCTGAACAGACTCGGCCCCAACCACTACGAACTACCCGAAATACTGTTGACATGTCATCGTCTCGCTGCTGACCACCGCGAACAATTGTAGACATGTCTTCGTCCCACCGCTGATCATCGTGAACACTCATCGTCACAGCGAATAGTCGGAGCTCTGGCACCACCACCAATTAGGCTCTGATAGCTACCTTCGACCACCATTGTGGCTCTGTAACTCGACTACCGACCATTCCTTTCATCGCCGTCTATCCAAAATACCTCATGCGCTCTATCGTCAATCACTGTCAAATCACAACATTTGTGGTTTCGGTGCCATCAACTATGTCTATCGATTTTTGCCAATGCTACAAATATATTTTAACTCACTTAAACAAAGATTTTATTTTTCACATAGGATTTAATGAATTAATCCATGCATTTGAGTGTAAGAAATACTTGATATTAAAAACTAAACAAAAAACATTTCACTTCTCGAAATAGTTGACCTATTGAGCTGCATTTATACTTCTTTTGATTAGTATTATAAATAAATTTAACTTTTAATTTATTAAAAAACTTGTATACTATTTGGTATATATAGATCAAATACTTCATATTCATATATTTAATAAATAAATAAATAAAAACTTACTATTACTGAAAAGTGGAATCATAGTATTTATTCATTTAAATTGTATATTTTATGCAAATTAAAATAAATTAGGTGTGATTTAATAATATTATCTTTTATTTATTATAGATGAATGAAAAATTTAATTATAAAAGTAATAGTAATAAATGATCGATGGTATGTTGAAAAAAAAAAGTCATCATATTAAAATTGTAAAATAATAATTTATAATTTAACACAAATATTTTTGACAAAATATCTTATAATTTAAGACATATATATTAATATTAATATTTTAATATTAATATTGCAAGATTTTTAATATGATCAAATAATTAATATTTTTAAAGCACCGAATGAATGCATTGGAGAAAAGTGAGTACTCATTTACTTGAGTTTATGAGGCGTAGGGGAGGTTAGCTGTCGTTATCCAACTTCGAGGTGCATATGTAGCACACATCTAGACCACACTTCAATTTCCCCCCTTTCAAGAGGAAGCACATAACTACTACTAATAGCTACTAGTACAAATTAAAAGGTTTCATTCACAATTTCTTTTGTATTTTTATGTTACTCCTATAAATATTTTTATTAATTTTTAAATAGTTGTTTGTAAATGCTAAAGGGTGATATGTCTAAATCAATTAAGTAGATCATGTTCTAAATCTGGCTCCTTTTTTAAGTCAATAATATGATTAAAGGTTGCGTCCTATTTAGCAATAAACTACAAAGTAGTATTGTCTACTTCTTTTGAACTTTTGTTACACATTCCATTCCATTATAGAACTAATTGGTTTCATTGGTTAGAAACCTCATTGTTAATCATGAAAAGAAGTCAATCATGCATTGTGTCATCAATTCTTTTTATAGTTCGGATATTTCACACACAATAGAAAGAGACTAATTCTTTAAAATAATTAGATTCATCAAACTTGATTCAAATATATTAAACATGTGTTTGGTTGATTTAGAAATCACTTTTAAGTACTCAAACATTCTGAACGTGGGTGTGGGTGGTTGGAATTTTTAAATAAAAATAAATATATGAGATGTCGTGAATTCGAATCTGCATTCTTATATCAGATATCTTTGCACAACTATCATTACAACTATTTTAATAAAGCAATATAATTGTATTTCAAATGACCAAAAGAAAAGCACCCACTTTATAAGGCTCATTTATCAGTGGACATGGGAAGTGATTGCTTAAACAAAAATAGTGGCAATCTAGAGATTAGAAAGTTAGGTGTTTGAAATGGTCAGTTTCATATTGCAACCAGTTGTTTCAGTTTCTCCCAACTTTCACATATGGAGAAGCCTCCTATGTCTGTTGGGCAAATTAAACAAAGAAAACAGTTGCTCAACTTTATACCCAGCAGTTTATTATGGTTTTCTCCAATGTTATTTTTCTAGATTAAATAAATGCCAAAATAAATTACTAAACCTAAATATTAAAAACTTCTAAGTATGAAAATTAATAAATTATCAATTTAATTTTTATTATATTATTCTTTTCAATTTAATCACTAAACTATTATTAATAACTAATACTCCTAAATGTATACAAAATTTGTCAATTCAATATATTTTTTTTTAATTTTTAACACTAATATCCGATTCAATGAATCAATTAATTTAATTCAGAGTCAATTTTGACATCAAATGATACAATAGTTAGGATCGACTAATCTTTAAAAGAAAACAAAAATTATCAATTTGATCTCTAACATCTCAATAGTCAGGATTAAATTGATGTATTTTATATATATTTTTAAATTATTTATTAAATTAAAAAATTAGGAATTAAATTGAAAATTCAGTGATAATTAAATAATTAAAAAATGCTAACCGTTTTTTTAAAGAGAGTTTTTAAGGATTATAAACAAAACATATTTTCATGGAAACTTATGTGTCCAGTATTTTAAAAATTAAAATCTTTAACTTTTTTAAACTATAATTTAATTAATTGGAATAACTAAAAAAAAATTTTAAAACATTCGTTATCAAAATTTTAAATAATTAAATTGATTGTGTTTTGGTTTCGGTTAAGATTCAATCTATCGAAAATAGGTCATTAAGTTCCATGAAACAAAGCGGATTAAGGGATAGGCACATGTTAGAGGCGCGAAGAAGGTTAGCAGGACAAACTTTCATTATCTATCGGATGAAAAGGTCCATATGATCTCAAGACCTCTTTCCCATGAGCCTGGAATCTCAAAGAAGGTTCTAGGGCCTATGAGCTCTAAACTACAACTATAAAGCCTAACTAAGAATTCAAACTCAGATACATATTATTCTAATATCTTAAACTGCACAAATACGATCATCACTGACTAGATAATCAGAGTGTTTGCATGTACATCGTGGTCATCGTTATCACCAACGACATTTGAATAAAAGATCTAAATGTATCATTTGGCATCACATGTGAGAATGATTTTCCAACATTTCCACTTCATAGTCGTTTGATGATGAACTATGAATGCAGGTTAACTAAATATTTGTTCTCCAACCAAGATGTCAATGGTTTTCTAAAGACCCTCTTAGTGAGCGTTTGATGGAAATCAGAGAATATCTTGAAGCAGAATAACTGCATGAAATGGATAAGTCAGAGTCTTGAAAAGAAACTTGCGGTTATGTTAAGTGAATCCACCTTTTTTAGAGGATAATTCAATCGGTGGGACAACTTCCCTAAGTTAGAAAGCAACATATTGTTAGATACCCAAAAGTGCTAATTTGAGCTATCAAATATGGGTATCTTTCACTCCATTTCCTTGCTAAAGTGTTCGAAACCACCTTTGTTTTAGATGAAATGCAATTCAATGATAAACGATCTTGGTACCTTTGATTTGTGTGTTATTGTGCAGGAAGTAGGCATGAAATAATAGAAAGTGAAGACACAAGAAATGTGGCAAAGGGATCAAATAAAACAAGCATTCATCAGCTTGCTCGCTAGGCGAGGGCTGTGGCGAAGGACTCGCTAGGCGAGCGTCCAGCGAAAGCCCAGCGAAAAGCTCCAGTATTTTACAGTGGCAAACATGACCACACTCGCTAGGCGAGCTTCCAGCGAGGTGTGTGGCGAACACGTCCAGACTTGGTGAAAAGCGCAGCCAGCACTCACTCGCTAGGCGAGCCTTTAGCGAGTTCCTAGCGAGCATTCCAGTAGCAAAACCTCTCAACCTCGCTGGAGCGAAGGTTGAAGCGTGGCCTTCGCTAGGCGAAGGTTTTGTTCGCTCAGCGAACATGACAGTCTAGTAAAGGTTGTTTCTCTGGGCGCAGGTGCCTCAGGTGCCTCATTTAGGGGCTCGCTAGGCGAGCCATTCTGCTCGCCTAGCGAGCATGACAGCCCAGTAGCAGCTCTATAAGTAGCAAGGGCTACTTTTTGGAGCCATACATTATTTTCCCCTACTTTTGTACTTTTTCTAGATATTTTTTACAGCATTGTTCTAAGGATCTTTTGTGACCTAGAAACCATTTTTCTTCATCTCTTAACCATCTTTCACAAAAAGAAGGTGGATTCCCATCCAATCTCGATTATTCGACTCGGATGTTGATCAACCTTCTTCCGAAACTTGTTGACCAAGCTACCATGAAAATGAGTAGCTAAGTCCTTCATTTTGTCAAGGTTAATTGTAGATGATCATTAGCTTTGTGTGTAAATGTAAGGATCTTCATTTGTAAACTCTTTAATGGTGAATATATGGTGAAAACTTTGTTTTTATTGAAAACTCTTTGTGTTGGTTTATGATCGAGAGATGTTTACCAACTCTTAACCTAGGTTTTCATCCAATCTTGTTTGTTAGCTAGAGATAGTAATGAATGATTTTGTTCACCATAAGGTTGAACCAAAAAGTTGTCATTTTGATAGATTGTGTTAGAGATAAACAATGGATCAAAATGGGAAAACTCACAATGTGTGTTAGAGATAAACACATTGGGAGGACTTTGTGAAATAGTTTATCATCTAAAGGAGTTTATAAGTTTTATTGATCTAACATATACATGCAAAGTGATCGTCGAACCCTAACTTTGGCAATATTTCTCAAATATTCAAACCAAAACTTTTACCGCATTTTATTACACTTTTATGCAAGATACCGTGACAAATACCAAAACCCCATTGTTACCTTAAGCTAAGAATTAAAACAACTGTCGAAAGGCGGTGATATCTCACAATCCCTGTGGATACGATAACAAAAACCCGACACTTAAAATTACATTTCAACAAAATGGCGCCGTTGCCGGGGATTGTGAATTGATATTGCGAGCATCGCAATAGTTGTTTAAGTTTTAGCTTTCGAATTTTTTACTTGTGCTTGTAATTTGTTTGGTTTAGTGTGCAGCTTACATTTTATGCCTGGGCAAATCCCTGTGGACGAACTTCTTTTTGATCCTGAGATCGAGAGAACCGCAAGGAGGCTTAATAGCAAAACGAGACGAAGGAGGCAACAAGCGAGACATCGACAAGAACAAGGAGAAAGTTCTTCTACCACAAATCCACCACCATTCATACCTAACATGGAGCCACCACCACCGCCGCCTATTTCTACTCCATGCATAAACAGTCCAAGAAATACTGCTCAGTTTGCCAACCACACGGGAAGGCAAGCTGAGATGAAAACGGGAACTCTCAATTTATTATATGGAAGTCCATTCACCGGAATGGACCATGAAGATCCCTTTGCTTTTCTCACGAAATTTTATGAGATAGCATTGGCGGCCGGAGTGGATCAGGCTCAGGAGCTCCCGTTATTCAGAAGATTATTTCCCCACGCTTTGCTCGGCAAAGCAAAAGATTGGTACTTAGATCAAACACCAGCCGTCATGACAGACTGGAACGTGTTGGAAGAGAAGTTCATCGAAAGATTCTTCTCCCATAACCGGTTCATGGAATCCAAGACGGCCATCTCAGTGTTTGCACAAGGAATCAATGAATCCTTAAATGAAGCGTGGGAAAGATTCAAATCCATGCTTCGGAAGTGTAAAGGGCATGGATTTGATGAGATGACTCAAATCCATATTTTCAAAAATGGACTTCAACCAAATTGCAAGACGTTGTTGGATGCTACCTCGGGTGGCTCTTTATTGTCTAAAAGTGCCGAAGAAGCTACAAATATCATAAATCGAATGGCTCTCAATGATCTTCAGAGTCAAAGTCGAGGCAACTCTTTGAAAAAGCCGGAAGTGCTTGAACTAGGGACGAACGATGCCATCCTTGCCCAAAACAAACTCATCTCACAACAAGTGGAACTCTTAACGCAGCAAATAAAAGAGTTGAGGGAACCTTCTAAAGCTAAACAAATAGCTTGTTGTGAGCTTTGCAAAGGTGAGCATGACACCGGATTCTGTCCACCTCCGGGGTTCGAAGACGTAAACTACATGGCAAACCAAAGGGACTACCAACCGAGACAACAACAACAACAACAACCTTATCAACCACACCACCAAAATCAACAACAACATTTCCAAGGGAACCAAGGGTTCCAACCTAGGAGTAACTATTACCATAACCAAGGTTATGGAGGTGGTTCTTCTAGCCGGCAAAACCCTCCCCAAAATCCTTATCAACCTCAACAACCGCCGGTCGTAACTTCTAAGTTGGAAGAGACATTGACGCAATTCATGCAAATGTCAATGGAAAATCAAAAAAGCAACGACGCGGCTATAAAAAATCTCGAGACTCAAGTTGGGCAACTTGCTAAGCAACTCGCGGAACAACAAACCGGTCCTTCCTTTTCGGCAAACACGCAAACAAATCCTAAGGAGCATTGTAAGGCGATCACAACGAGAAGTGGGAAGGAGTTGATGAGTGAGAATAACAAAAGAGTTGAGAGTGAACAAAGAGAGAAAAAGAGAGAAAATGAGGAGGAAATAGTGGAGGAAAATATTGATGGTGAAGTGGGGGAGTGGAGTGAGGAGGAAGAAGTTGAAAAGAACGAAAAGAATGGTGAAGTTGAAAAGAAAAAAAGTGTGGAGATTGAGAAAAATACGAGTGATGAGGTAATGGGGGAGGAAGTGAAAAAGCCTAGATGGAGGAGTTCTAGAGTTGCAAAGGGAAAGGAGGTAGTGAGCACTACTCCAATCCAAAACCTTCCTTATCCTCATGCCCTGTCCAAAAGGGAGAATGAACGGCATTACGCCCGGTTCATGGATATTTTTAAACAACTACAAATAAACATTCCGTTTGCCGAAGCCTTGGAGCAAATGCCCAAGTATGCCAAATTCATGAAGGACATACTTACAAAAAAATGGAGGTATACGGAACCAGAGACCATCATCCTAGATGCGAGCTGTAGTGCCATTATTCAAAGGACGCTTCCAAAAAAAGAGGTTGATCCGGGAAGAGATACTTTGCCAGTTAAAATTGGTGATATCTATGTCGGGAAGGGACTAATTGACTTGGGGTCAAGCATTAATCTTATACCTTTGTCAATTATAAAGAGGCTTGGCAACATTGAAATTAAGTCCATCCGAATGACGTTGCAATTGGCGGATAAGTCGACAACCCATCCTCATGGCGTAGCCCAAGATGTTTTGGTTAAAGTCGACAAATTCTTTTTCCCGGTCGATTTTATTGTTATTGATATGGAAGAAGATGATGATGCTCCGCTCATCTTGGGCCGACCGTTCATGAAAACCGCGCGAATGATGATAGACGTTGATGACGGTTTAATGAAGGTGAGAGTCCAAAATGAGGAAGTTACATTCGGTCTATTCGAAGCAATGAAGCATTCAAAAGATAGAAATGATAGCTTTCGCATCGATGTGATCGAAGAAGCAGTTTTGGAGGTTTCTAAGCATATTCATGAGATATCTCCTATGGAGTTAGCTCTTGACGACTCATTGGAGGTTTTCACCGTTGAAGAAGAGAAAGCTCTTGAGGAATGCTTAAAGGAACTTGATAGTTTAGACGAACTACAACCGTGGGAAGTTGAGGAGGAAGACTTGAAGAAGGAGGTCAATGACGAAAAAGCGCCTATTGAATTGAAAATATTACCTTCTACTTTGAAGTATGTATTCCTAGATGAGACCGAAGCAAAGCCGGTCATCATAAGCAACCTTTTGTCGAATGATGAAGAAGCCCGTTTGATCCATGTGCTAAAAAATCAAGAAGCCATGGGTTGGACTCTTTCCGATCTAAAAGGAATTAGCCCTTCCTATTGCATGCACAAGATCTTGATGGAAGAGGATTTTAAGCCGGTAGCTCAACCTCAACGCCGCTTAAATCCTACCATGAAGGAGGTTGTTCGAAAGGAAGTTGTAAAGCTGTTGGATGCGGGAATGATCTACCCGATCTCGAATAGTCCATGGGTTAGTCCCGTGCATGTGGTTCCGAAGAAGGGTGGAATTACCGTGATCCGGAATGACAAGGATGAATTGATCCCTACTAAAGTTGCAACAGGGTGGCGAATGTGTATTGATTATAGGCGGTTGAATACCGCAACTCGAAAGGACCATTTTCCACTCCCGTTCATGGATCAAATGCTGGAAAGACTCTCGGGCCAACAATACTATTGTTTCTTGGATGGCTATTCCGGGTATAACCAAATTGCGGTTGACCCGGCCGATCATGAAAATACGGCTTTCACATGTCCGTTTGGAGTGTTCGCATACCGAAAAATACCCTTTGGGTTGTGCAATGCACCGACGACTTTCCAACGATGTCTGCAAGCCATTTTTGCCGACCTTATTGAGAAAACAATGGAAGTCTTCATGGATGACTTCTCGGTATTTGGTAGATCCTTTAGTCTATGCTTGGAAAACTTGAAAACGGTGCTTGAAAGATGTGTGAAGACCAATCTTGTGCTTAATTGGGAGAAGTGTCACTTCATGGTGACCGAGGGGATCGTGCTTGGCCATAAAGTCTCTTCAAGAGGGCTTGAAGTTGATCGTGCTAAGGTTGAAGTGATTGAAAAGTTACCTCCTCCGGTGAATGTGAAGGGAATCCGAAGCTTTTTGGGGCACGCCGGGTTCTATCGGCGCTTTATCAAGGACTTCTCAAAGGTGGCTAAGCCTTTGAGTAATTTGCTAGCTAAGGACCAGGTATTTCTCTTAACCGATGAATGTTTGCAAGCTTTTGAAACTTTGAAAGAAAAATTGGTTACCGCTCCAATTATAGTCGCTCCAAATTGGAATTTAAATTTTGAGCTAATGTGTGATGCTAGCGACTATGCAATTGGAGCGGTACTTGGCCAAAGAAAAGAGAAAAATTTTCATGTGATTCATTACGCAAGTAAAGTTCTTAATGAGGCTCAAATTAACTATGCCACAACTGAAAAAGAATTACTTGCGATAGTGTATGCGCTTGAAAAGTTTAGATCTTATCTTATAGGGTCTAAAGTCGTAGTGTATACCGACCACGCGGCGATTAAATATTTGCTCACCAAACCGGATTCGAAGCAAAGGCTCATCCGTTGGATCCTCTTGTTGCAAGAATTTGATGTTGAAATCAAAGACAAGAAAGGATCGGAAAATTTGGTGGCAGATCATTTATCCCGCTTGGTGAATGTGGAGGTTACCGCGTCGGAGAAGGAAATCCGGGAAGAATTTCCTGATGAAAAACTGTTCAAAGTTCAAGTTAGGCCGTGGTTTGCAGACTTTGCAAACCACAAGGCTAGTGGTTTTGTGCCTCCCGACCTAACTTCGAACCAAAAAAGGAAGTTTCTTTCGGATGCCAAGTATTACGTATGGGATGACCCGTACTTGTTTAAGTTGGGTAGTGATAACCTTTTAAGGAGATGCGTTACTGGCGATGAAGAGCAGAGCATCCTTTGGCATTGTCACAACTCGCCTTACGGCGGACACTATAATGGGGTGAGAACGGCCACTAAAATCCTTCAGTCAGGATTTTATTGGCCCACTATTTTCAAAGACGCACATACCCATGCGCAAAGTTGTGATAGTTGCCAAAGAAGCGGTGGGATTGGTAAGAGAGACGAGATGCCTCTCCAAAACATCCAAGAGGTCGAAGTATTTGATTGTTGGGGCATTGATTTTGTAGGACCATTCCCACCCTCTTATGGTAACGAGTATATGCTTGTCGCAGTTGATTACGTTTCTAAGTGGGTTGAGGCGATTGCCTCACCTCGGGCGGATGCGAAAACGGTGATAAATTTTTTGAAGAAAAACATATTTTCCCGTTTCGGAACCCCCCAAGTGTTGATAAGTGACGGAGGGTCACACTTTTGTAATGCACCGTTGGAAAGCATTTTAAAACATTACGGTGTATCACACAGAGTGGCAACTCCGTATCACCCACAGGCTAATGGGCAAGCCTAGGTCTCTAATCGTGAGATTAAGAGAATTCTCGAAAAAACTGTGTCAAATTCGAAAAAAGAGTGGTCACAAAAATTGGATGAAGCGTTATGGGCATACCGTACCGCCTTCAAAGCTCCAATTGGCCTAACTCCTTTTCAATTGGTGTTTGGTAAAACTTGCCATTTGCCGGTTGAATTGGAGCACAAAGCCTTGTGGGCTCTGAAATTTTTAAATTTTGAAAATGATTTGGCCGGTGAGAAAAGGAAGGTGCAACTGCTTGAGTTGGAGGAGATGCGCAATGCCGCATACCACTCAAGCTGGTTGTACAAAGAGAAGGTAAAAAAATACCATGACAAAAAGCTCCGAAAGAAAGAATTTGTGCCCGGACAATTGGTCCTCTTGTTCAATTCCAGGTTGAAGTTATTCCCCGGAAAGTTGAAATCAAAATGGTCCGGGCCATTTCGGGTCAAAGAAGTTAAGGAGTACGGAGCTATTATCATTGAGGACCTGGAAAAGAAGGACAGTTGGACCGTTAATGGCCAACGTTTGAAGGTTTATCTTGGCGGTCATGTGGATCGCGAGAGCTGTGCTATTCCTTTGGATGCTCCTCTGTGAGCATCACACCGTCGAGCTTAGCCGACGTTAAACAAGCGCTTGTTGGGAGGCACCCCAACATTGTAAGTATTTACAGTTTTTCTTTCTATTGTAGTGGGATTCCAATTTGTAAAACCTTGCTGAAATGTACCTGGAATGTTGTCTTTGAAAAGGCAAATGCTGTCATGCTCGCTTGATGCTCGCTAGGCGAAGCAGCAGCGAGCGCTGCGTGACAGCACTAATTAAATCTCAGCAGGCCATGCATTTTGGGCCCAAACAAAATTTCTTTTTAACAATTCTACTCTCACGAACACTCAAGCACTCTATCACTTTTTCATCTCACTCAAACTTTAAACCCTAACATTGCATCCCTAACCTCTTGTGCATTTCAATTCAACAGATCTAAAATCAGGTTTGCCTCTTCTTCATTACTTTCTATTTCTTTCTGTTTCCAAAATTGCTTGAAATTTCTGAACATGAGACATTTAGGATGAAGATGTGGTGTGGGAAACTTTAGGTTTTGCATGTGGGGAATTTTAGGTTTTGCATGTGGGGAACTTTAGGTTTTGAATGTGGAAATTTTAGGTTTTGCATGTGGATTTGTAATTACATATAGCATAGAACGATTCTTTTCTTGATAGATCCTGTTGTTCTGAAATTGACACCATGAGAGACTTGGGTTTTTGGAAAATTTCACTGAAAATACTGCAGAACCCAAAAACCCGTAAGGTTCGCTAGCAACTCGCTAGGCGAACCAGAAGCGAGATTTCGCTGCCACTTCGCTAGGCGAAGCAGCAACGAGCATGGCAGTAGTTTGAATTATGTGTTGCTTTCTAATCTGTTTGTGTGTTGTGTTGCTTCCTCTTTATGCTTTGCAGATGGAATCTAGATCCGGCGCTTCAAAGAAGAGAAAGGGAGGGAACACTTCCCGTCCCGTGACAATACAATTTGACACCGACAAGTTTGTCGGCCCGAAGCAAGCCGCAAGATACGTTTCTTTGGAGAAGAGGAAAATTCTACCGGAGAAGAGATTCATCATCAACCCTGAAGGCACGAACCGAACATTCGCCGGGTTGATTGACACGAAAAAGTGGGATCGGTTAATTAACCCCCTGGAGCATTATGATATTGCAACGGTGCGTGAGTTCTATGCGAACGCATTTCCTGATGATGACGAGCCATTTACATGGACATCTAGAGTGGCCGGTCGTCCTGTTGCTTTTGATCGGGATGCTATTAACCGCGTCCTTGGTGAACCGCTCCAACTGGGAGCCGAGGAGAGAGACACCTACCACACAGAATTAAGGCTTCATCGGGATATGGATGCCATTTCTGCTGCCCTGCTTTTAAGAGGGAAATCAGTTGAGTTGAACCCATCTGGGGTTCCTATGAGATACCACAGGGAGGACATGACTCCCTTGGCTCAACTGATCCTGCTGTTGGTGCTTACAAACATCAAACCTAAGTCCCACACTTCTACAGTGCCGATCCCAGTGGCATACTTGGTACACTGTATCCTCACTAACGTCCAGATCGATGTGGCGAGGATTATTGCTTTGGAATTAAAGTCCGTGATTGAAAGCGGGCTGAAGGCGGGGGCACGAGTGAATTGTCCCCTGGCTTTCCCCTGCCTAATCATGAGTTTGTGCATACAAGCGAGGGTGAGACTACCTTCTAGGGGTCAAGTAAGGATCCCGCCACCCATCGATGACCGTTACGTGGCCAAGTATTGCAGGGCGAAGAATGTTAGAGGTAGTGCAGCTGCTGAGGGTACCCGGGCTTCTGATGGTCCTGGTACTTCTTCTCTCGGACCCGATCCTTACCAGCAAGCTGTCTGCAATTACAACTGGGACTGGATGGCGGCGACTCAGCGTGCCATGCTCGATATGCACGATTCTATGCAGCTGTTACAGCTGCAGGGACGTGACCTCACCGGTGATCACTCATTGATGACGCGTGAGCAGTTTCTGCTTAACGCTAACTGGCCTGTGGACAGGCCTGTGTTTGGTGAGGGGGCGGGTGCTGGTGCTTCTTCTGGTGTTGCCGATGGTGATGATGATAATGATGATGATGAGGCTACCGGTTCTGAGGCCGGTAGTGAGGAGGGTTCTGAGTCCTTGGAGGGCTAAGTTTTTTATTTTTTATTTTATGTTTTATTTCTACTGTATTTCCAGAATTCTGTATTTTGATTTTGGCTTTGTACTTTTGGGGTGTTTTGTCCCCCATGAACAAATTTAAATTTTTTTTAGTTAATGTTATTATTTATGTTTTAAATTTTGTTTGTTTTAATAAATTTTTGGTTGGTTGAATGGCAAACCTTCTAGATTGGTTGCTCCTCAAAGAAGTATCCAATGAAGGTGCATCCGAGCTTGGATGGCAATGATAAGAATAAACAAGTGAATAAGGCTAAGGTACATGGTTACCTCCGGCTAGAATTTTAGAATGCACTAAGAACTTTACTCTTTTTTGTAATTGAGTATTGTCTTTTTGCAACATAATTGAATGAATGTTTCATCTAGGACTTAAAACCACAAATTGTGAGGAAACCTCCATTGTACACTTAAATGCTGGATTCTAATAAGTTTTGTTGATTCATTTGATGCATGCTTTGTCTTTTATTATTGTGAATATGTGGAAGCAATTAGAAATGATCAAGGCACTTGTTTTCTATCGAGCACAACCAGTTCCAAATACAACTTACCTGTGAGCAGAGAGAGTATTCGTTAACCCCTTTGAGCTTAAACAGTTGAATCTCAGCTTGAAATAAAGCGAGATTTCAAAAATCTTTTTTTTACAACCCGGAAAATCTTGATTATTGTTCTTTTGCCGTAAAAAGTTAAGAGCATTCACTTAGGGTGAGTAAGAAATAAGTTGGGGAGAACGAAAATGAGAATCAGTAAGTGCCACAACTCTTGAAAAACCGAGCAAGCATTGAAAATAAAAATTAGAAAAGAAAAACATTTGTTTTGTAAATATGATGTGAAAGAAAAGAAAAAAAATAGAATATAGAGAAAATAAAAATGAATGCTTGCTTGGAAGAAAAATAGTGAAAAACAAAAATTGAGTTGTGAAATAAGAGTTGTGAAGGTTTCAAATGAGAAACAAATGGAACGAAGTTGAGATGTGTGAATAATGTACAGTGAATGTCTCTTTTGCATCGGCAATTTCGTTTTCAATGGCCTTAGAAATGACCCTTGTTTGTTAACCTAACCAAGCTTCAACCGAAAAGTCCTTAGTGATCTTCGTGCTTCCACATTACCATTTATAATTGTTAGACATTGTATGAATCGAATTGATTTCTTCATTATTTGTTAGAGAGTGAGATTATTCCCGCGGTTGCAATCGCGTAAATTCTTCAATCCTTATTCGAAGAGGAGAGATAGGGTGATTCATTCAAGATAATATTGTTGTAGATAGATACATATTTCGCATTGCTACTAAGTTTTAGCTCTTGTGTATTATTTTATTCGAACCGTTGGAAATTTGTATCTGCTGATTCGCTTGTGTTTGAGCCGTTTTATCCGACTTCGGAGAAACCTTTTTCTTAAAGCAAATCCTCTTGTCCTTCAAGGGGCATACTTTGCTTGAGGACAAGCAAGAATCTAGTTGGGGAGAGTTGTTAGATACCTAAAAGTGCTAATTTGAGCTATCAAATATGGGTATCTTTCACTCCATTTCCTTGCTAAAGTGTTCGAAACCACCTTTGTTTTGGATGAAATGCAATTCAATGATAAACGATCTTGGTACCTTTGATTTTTGTGTTATTGTGCAGGAAGTAGGCATGAAATAATAGAAAGTGAAGACACAAGAAATGTGGCAAAGGGATCAAATAAAACAAGCATTCATCAGCTTGCTCGCTAGGCGAGGGCTGTGGCGAAGGACTCGCTAGGCGAGCGTCCAGCGAAAGCCCAGCGAAAAGCTCCAGTATTTTACAGTGGCAAACATGACCACACTCGCTAGGCGAGCTTCCAGCGAGGTGTGTGGCGAACACGTCCAGACTTGGTGAAAAGCGCAGCCAGCACTCACTCGCTAGGCGAGCCTTTAGCGAGTTCCCAGCGAGCATTCCAGTAGCAAAACCTCTCAACCTCGCTGGAGCGAAGGTTGAAGCGTGGCCTTCGCTAGGCGAAGGTTTTGTTTGCTCAGCGAACAGGACAGTCTGGCAAAGGTTGTTTCTCTGGGCGCAGGTGCCTCAGGTGCCTTATTTAGGGGCTCGCTAGGCGAGCCATTCTGCTCGCCTAGCGAGCATGACAGCCCAGTAGCAGCTCTATAAGTAGCAAGGGCTACTTTTTGGAGCCATACATTATTTTTCCCTACTTTTGTACTTTTTCTAGATGTTTTTTACAGCATTGTTCTAAGGATCTTTTGTGACCTAGAAACCATTTTTCTTCATCTCTTAACCATCTTTCACAAAAAGAAGGTGGATTCCCATCCAATCTCGATTATTCGACTCGGATGTTGATCAACCTTCTTCCGAAACTTGTTGACCAAGCTACCATGAAAATGAGTAGCTAAGTCCTTCATTTTGTCAAGGTTAATTGTAGATGATCATTAGCTTTGTGTGTAAATGTAAGGATCTTCATTTGTAAATTCTTTAATGGTGAATATATGGTGAAAACTTTGTTTTTATTGAAAACTCTTTGTGTTGGTTTATGATCGAGAGATGTTTACCAACTCTTAACCTAGGTTTTCATCCAATCTTGTTTGTTAGCTAGAGATAGTAATGAATGATTTTGTTCACCATAAGGTTGAACCAAAAAGTTGTCATTTTGATAGATTGTGTTAGAGATAAACAATGGATCAAAATGGGAAAACTCACAATGTGTGTTAGAGATAAACACATTGGGAGGACTTTGTGAAATAGTTTATCATCTAAAGGAGTTTATAAGTTTTGTTGATCTAACATATACATGCAAAGTGATCGTCGAACCCTAACTTTGGCAATATTTCTCAAATATTCAAACCAAAACTTTTACCGCATTTTATTACACTTTTATGCAAGATACCGTGACAAATACCAAAACCCCATTGTTACCTTAAGCTAAGAATTAAAACAACTGTCGAAAGGCGGTGATATCTCACAATCCCTGTGGATACGATAACAAAAACCCGACACTTAAAATTACATTTCAACACATATGACAACTTAACACTTCATAAATAAGATTACCCATCAATGCCCAAGCAAAGAGCAGATCAACGGGGTGTAACAATTCAGGTAACATCTACGTCATTAACAAGGGTTCTAAAAACTCAAACAAATGGCATCTTACTTTATGGTGTGTGTGTGTGTGTATGTGTGTGTGTGTGTGTGTGTGCGTGTATGTGTGTGTGTGTGTGTGTATGTGTGTGTGTGTGTGTGTGTGTGAGAGAGAGAGAGAGAAAGAGATAGATAGATAGATAGATAGATAGATAGATACAAGGACATGGAGAGAGAGAGAGAGAGATGAAGAGACTTTTACCCCAAAGTATGAACGAGGACTAAAGTTTAAGAAGAAGAGACATTCGTTATATTTATATGACAAGAAAATGATCAACTCAGTACCAAACTTTTTATGATGAGAAAATGATCAACTCAGTACCAAACTTTTTATGATGAGAAAATGATCAACTCGCCCATCATTGCCTAAGAAAAGAATGGGTCAATATGGTGTAACAATTCAGGCAACATCTACGTCATTAACAAGGGTTCTAAAAACTCAAACAAATGACATCTTACTCTTAGGTGTGTATGTCTTATTGTGTGTGGGGGTGGGGGTGTGCGTGTGGACGCGCGCGCGCGTGTGTGTGTGTGTATGTGTGTGAGTGAGTGAGTGAGTGAGTGTGTGTGTGTGTGTATGTTTGTGTGTGTGTGTGTGCGTGTGTGAGCGAGCGAGTGTGTGTGTGTGTGTGTGTGTGTGTGTGTGTGTGTGTGTGAGAGAGAGAGAGAGAGAGAGAGAGAGAGAGAGAGAGATTGAAGAGACTTTTACCCCAAAGTATGAATGAGGACTAAAGTTTAAGAAGAAGAGACATCAGTTATATTTTTATGACAAGAAAATGATCAACTCAGTACCAAACATTTTATGATGAGAAAATGATCAACTCAAAACCAAACTACTGCATCCGCTCTTGGTGAAGATCGTGATGGAAAGGTTCGACGCCCGTTGCACGTTGGTGGACCTGTGGAATTCATTTGGTATCTCTTATGCCAAGTTTTTAAATACCATGCACTCACCCCATATTTGCAACCTTACAATAATATCAACCTCTAGAGGTTTGACGAATCTGACACCAATCATTAGGGGTACATGAACTTGTCACTTACATTCGAAAAGCTTGAAAATAAAAATGTTGCAAAAGTTCAATTTATTGTGATCAATTGTAGTATGTACATAATTGCATAGTGAGATGACCAAACTTGTATGTGTTATGTGTGATATCATCAATGATTCATTTGAACCTAAAATACCACATCAGTAAGGACGAAATAGAAATAATCGAAGCAGGCTTAGAGATGTCATGCGCATGTTTCCTCGTGTTACTGTAGAAGTACAAATAGGCCAAGGGAGCCACACCATAGTGGAAAATGGCATGAATTCAATCAATTTGGATACTCGTTCAAAACTGCAACCCATTAGCGCCAACCAAAGTGATAAGAAAGCACTTCCCTTGGATGGGCGTAGGAAGCATGAACGTTTGAAGCTAGGTATAAACTTTGTTTAAATCCATATGAGGGATGACCCTTTAAAAACTATCAAGATAATAATTGAATTACCTAGAGAGGTGAGGGACCAACTCACGAGATGCTTACAGATCGATTTCAACTTATTCTCTAGGTGAGCAAAAGAAATGTTTAACATAGATCCTAAAGTAACCTTTCACTTCCCATTTATCCATGAAAATTCTCTCTACATCGCCCAACAATGCAAGAAGCACTCATCCGAGAAGCAAGAATCACTGAGAAAGATCGGGAAAATCTCCTAAATGTCGTACTTGTCAAGAAATCAAACAACAACTAATGGACACGCATACATTATTCTAACCTCAACAAGGTGTCTCCCAAGGACGTATAGCCCTACGCAACATGGATAGCTTGATAGACAACTCATTCAACTTCAAGCTTTTGTCTGTCTTAAACGTCTAATCTAAATACAATTAGATACTGATGGAACCTAAATATTGCACATAAATGACCATCACGAACTAAGGATGATGAATAAAGTCTTAAAAATTCATATTAGGGATGATGAATAAAATCTTAAAAGTCTAAAAAAGTCATATCAGGGATGATGAATAAAGTCTTAAAAGGTCATATTAGAGACATATCGGAGATGTACATAAACGAAATGATAGAAAAATTCAATAAAGAAGAAGCTCATATTACCATTTAGAGATCATGTTTAGAGAGGCCTAAAATCACAACATATGAATGAACCTCAAAACTCAAAAAGTGCACATTCATTTTTCCAATTGATTGCGCACATGAATCACAAGTTAAATTGAATATAAACTAAGATATATTTAATGGAAGTTAAATTTAATATAAACTAAGATATATTTAATGGAAAAAAACATGAATTTTCTTTACTAATTTACAATTATTTATGAGTTGTAGAATTTACTTGTAAAACTAAGATTATACACAATGAACTTGTAAAATATAAGACTAATAAAAACAATTTGCTATTCACATTGCATAGAGTAATATATTAATTTCAAATTTCTTAATTTTATATGTAATCTAAAATTCCTTACTTGAACAAAATACTTTATGAATTCCCATCATTTTAAAATCATTTTAACTCTTTCATTTAAACAATAAACTTTACATAGAATAATTGAAGTTCTAAGAAATAATTCCCTTAACTTAAAATATTCACCACACTTTAACATATCAATACACGAAGAAAAAAAATCACCATGTATCCCACCCCTCCTTATTAAAAAACCACCAGGATGCAATTTAAATATGAGCAAGGAGCCCAACACAATCAGCTCTACCTTCGAAAGAAGAAAATTTTACCCTGTACCCCTACAATTGTATCCATACCCCTACATTTAAATTTTTTTTGACCAAAATACCCTCATATAAATAGGGTATATTTTCCATTTCAATTTTTTTTTTACCATTTTCGTTGAAGACTTCCGGAGAAGACAAATATTTGGCTTTTTTGCATTGTAAACCGGAACACTCAGAGTAAGTCTTCTGGTTCATTAATTGTATACCGGAACACTTCTCTAAAGAGTTCCGGTTTGTTGCCTTTAGGGGCACTGAACCAGAAGTCTTTTAGAAAGTCTTCCGGTTTGTATTGTTGTATACCGGAAGTCTTTCTTAAAGACTTCCGGTTTGGATGATGTATACCGGAACTCTTTAAGAAAGTGTTCCGGAAGGCTTTTTTTTTTACTAACCGGAACTCTTCTTTGAAGTGTTCCGGTACGTTTTTTTTTTTTTTTTTAATTTTAATTATTTTTTTAAACATTTTTTTTGCAATGGTTCGAAGACGAGGTGCAGATGGCCGGATTCCAGTCCGCACGTTAGACCGGGGTGCATCTTCATCTGCAGCTGAGCCGACTGGATATCCAGGAGGGCCGTACGATACGTCTCTTTTGGTGAAGTACGAGCATCATGTTGCTCGACATTTATGGTTCGGTGAGGTAAGTAAACGAGCTATATTTGAAAATGAATAATAGTTGAATATTTTATAATTTGTTTTCTAATATGTGTTTTAATTGTTTTTAGGAAAGAGGTCCAAAGAAAGAGTTGAAGGTTGCTGGACATGGACTGAAGTTGACTTCTAGGGTTCCATTGGCTCTTCCACCACAGATGGAGAGTTGGGTATCTAGATCCGGTTTATCTTCACTGCAGAGAACCAGTCTGAACAAGATAGACACAAATCTTGTCTCTGCATTTGTGGAAAGATGGCATCTAGAGACATCTTCATTTCACATGTCGTTTGGTGAAATGAGCATTACTTTAGATGATGTCGCATGTCTACTTCACTTGCCCATCAGGGGTATCTTCTGGAGTCCTCAGGATGTGACTGAAGAGGTAGTTGTTGAACTTGTTGTTGACTACCTAGGAGTGTCACAGGGCCAGGCACAGTCACATGTTCGTAGCTGCAGGGGGTTGTATTACAAGTTGGAGTGGTTATACGATTTATTCGTACATCATAGAGCTGCTTCCAGCTGGGCATATGCGACTAGAGCATATCTATTGATGTTGGTGGGTTCCACCATATTTGCTGATAAGACCTTTACACTTGTAGAGGCACGATACCTCCTCCTGTTTACGGACTTGGATGGATAATCAGGATATAGTTGGGGAGCAGCTGCACTAGTTACCCTCTACCGATATCTTGGAGATGCGTCCATGTACAGTTGCAAACAGCTCGGTGGATATCCTACTCTCCTACAGGTATATAATTTAATTTTGTTAATTAAGTGTTGGATTCATTTTATAAAATATGTTAACTTAATTTGTTTTATTTATTATGTTTGTATTTTGTAACAGTGTTGGATTCACGAGTACTTTCCAACTGTTGGAAAAAGAGGGGAGAATTGGAAACCTGTTGATAACTGTGGTCTTCCCCGAGCGATGAGATGGTCGTATAGGCAGGGAGTCCTGAAGGTCGATGATTTACGACCTATTTTGGAAGAGCTGACACCTACCGACGTCATATGGCGACCATTTGAGGATCATAGAGCATGGCGTGTATTTGATGAGATATGTCTTTACAGGGGCTGTTTGAAGTGGGGTGAAACAGTTGTTCCATACTTGCCTGATAGATGTTTACGTCAGTTCGGGTATAGGCAGTATGTTCCATCCCCACCTCTGGATTGTATGATGACGACGGATATTGATGTTGATTGCATCAGTTACCATCAGAGTGTTATCGCTGTGATCGGTTCATCTACCGTGGCCACCACTCCATCTGATGTAGAAGACAATTATCTAGAGTGGTATTATCGTGTTTCCCATCCACGGTTGGTCCCTCCCCATCGTGACGCTCCTAGAGAGGTACCAGTTCTTGTATATGACGTCGGGCCATCGGATCCTGATTGGGCTCGTGTATCTACATTGATTCATCGTTATCTGAGACAGGTTAATGCCGAAGAGGAAGATCCACAGTTTTCTGATTTATTTGAAGCTTTGCATATTTCTCGTTCACATTGATTTTATGTATTAAGCTTTGAATATAATAGACATAATAATATAAAATTCATGTTTTGATTACATATTTATGTTTTGAGTACATAATCATGCTAATACAGGTGTAAGTAATTGCCAATGTTGCATACGTCCTACAAATCCTAACATCCAAGTAGTTGCTATATGAGAATGGAATTTCTTCAAATCTAATGTGACCGGTGGCAATGGAAACCCCTCTTTCATGTTAACCTGATAAAGTAAAATAATTAAAAGATTAAGTCATATGACATAAAATATTAACTGAAATAATTAAAACATTTAGGCATATAAATACGTACCTGAACCCAATGATTGTGGTTAACAAAACCAATGCAATAAATAGAGACATTTGGTGAATGTGAACTTGTCATCGGAAAGAAAGTCGTGCACGGATTGCCTAAACAGACAAGTACAACATTATAGCGATTCGCTATCAAGTAACCCATATCTGGTATACTCATCCATTTTTCAGGTGGCTGTGAACCAAAGGATTCTATCATCAAAGATTCTCTCACTTCTGACAACCGATTAGAAAATAACTTGTCATACAAAGTTGACCTATCCTTGTCTATTATTTCCAACCCCAACTCTCTGCGAATCATTGGCAAACCATCCTCACCATATCCATGCAATGATGCAATGACTCTAAATCCACAATTACCATCTGATTCAACATTAACTACATCTTCAATGTATGACCTAATATGATTAGGAAATTGAAGAATGAATTGTGGTTGCTTCTTTGATAATTTAATCTTCTTCGAAGTCTGTGATGGTTGAGATTGCCTTTGTGAAGATTGAGATGCCTTATCAACATACTCATGATACGAAGGGTCCCTATAAACATCATAATCTGCTGGTTTTTTCCCTTTCTTCTTCACTCCTCCTTTGGTTTTTATTTTCTCAGGTGGTGGACACAATGTTGTCATTGTTGGGTATGCTAGTTCACATACCCTACTCTTTAATGCCCTTTTCCCAATAACATCTAATAACCTAAATCGTCTCCACAACTCATCCATTGCAGAAGTCATATCCACCTCTGATCCATCATCTTCACCTACCTCTAACTCAACTTCCATAGTTAGTTTCCTCCAATGAACATAAACAACATCAATGGGTATCGGTATACCACCTAGTCTGTATCTTCCTAACTCACAAGCACAAGGTAACCCATAAGATGTTCTAAGAGTACAACCACATATTTGCCTGTTAGTTCCAACATAATCAACTCTCAATAACTCTTCAGCAATACGTCTCAAAGCAGCTCGAGATACGGAACCACGCAAATAACCATAAAAGGGACTTACGTGCGCGTGCTCAACTTCGTAAAAACTCTTTTGAAAAGAAGCTCTAATGTTTCCCAATTGTAACCTCAAGTTGTTATTCATGGCTTCCCAACATTTGACCATGTCACCTATACTGTTTCCTAACATCTGCTTTAACTTCCAATGAGCAGATTCAACCCTAAAAATATTCAAAATAACACATAAAAAATACATAGAAATAATATCAGATATAAAAATAACACATACAAAATTATAAGACGTACCGATTAGTCGTTGTGTTACCCAAATGTAGCACTCGATTAATCCATGCTCCAACAAATCTATGCCTATGTGGAGTTAACCATGTGTCTTTCACATAATTAATAAGTCCACTATAATCAACACATGCTTGCTCAAGTTGATGCAACCGCTGACCATACTCAACCTCATCACTAGCCCAGACAACTTCCATCCATAATGTGTCTATCGTCTTTTGCAGGTCATTCACCACATGTTGTTTGCATTTGGCACCAACGTTTTTGTTAATGTGAAATCTACATAGCAAATTAATCGAGCTGGGAAACACAACTTCAATTGCTTTCATCAAAGCAAGATCTCTATCTGTCAAAATCACTTGTGGACACATGTCTTTCTTCACAAACAACTCTTTTAATTTCTCCAATACCCAGCAAAAATTCTCTGTTTGCTCAGACTCCATATACGCAAATCCAACAATAAAAGTCAACTCGGTCGATGTCATGCCAACAATTTCAAATAAAGGTTGTCTATATTTGTTTGTCTTGTAGGTGCTATCCATAACTAACACAATCGGAAATATATTCAACAACTTAACTGAATCAGGATGTGCCCAAAATATCTCTCTCACCACTTCCGAGTCATCCTTTTTTCTACTCCAATACACATATCCTGCATCCTCAATAAACTTAAACAGATGTTGTATCTCACTCCTAGGACCTCTTATCTCTTTTTGTATCACACTCTTATGCTTGTATACTTGCGTAATCCGAGTGACATTCTCAGGATAATTGTCTTGCAAGGAAAGCAATATGTGTCTAGGTGCTACATGTCTCTTTGCCAAATCAGCGACATGTTGCTTCTCATCTGTGGTCAACCTACCAATAAACGAATGACCTTCTAATCTATCAGGTAAACCATGATTATGTAACCCACATTTTACATCAATCTTCCAACCAGATCCATCTTTCGCCGGAGTCGACCTGATTTTAAATGGACATCCACATTTCTTGGATGCACTTTGGGTACCACTATCACTAATCTTGTGTTTCCCACCTTTATCACAACCAAATATTATTTTGTTACTTCTCCCTCTCTTCCCCGTTTCAGTATCTGAACGACTGATAATAACAGTTACTTTATTGTTGATTCCAACCTCTTTAATCCATCTGATAACCTCTTCTCGTGTATCAAATCTTTCCGTCGTCATAAACGCATCAGTAGTATCTACACATATTTGGGGAAGATTTTCCATTCCTGCAAAAAAAAAATTAAAAAAAATTATAAAAAAAAAAGCGAACCGGAAGACTTCTTGAAAGACTTCCGGAACACATATAATACAAACCGGAACACTTCTCCAAAGAGTTCCGGTATGTATAAATTTGTTCACCGGAACTCTTTCAAGAAGTGTTCCGATTTTGTAATTTTTTTTTAATTGAACCGGAACTCTTTCATGAAGTGTTCCGGTTCATTGATTTATGTGTTCCGGAACTCATTCTTGAAGTCTTCCGGTTTGGGAAAAATACATACCGGAAGTCTTTTTGCAGGAGTTCCGGTGCGAAGGGTGTGAAAGTGTAATTTCTGAAATTTTCAACTGAATGGTAAAAATAAAATGGTAAATTGGTTAAAACCAATTAAGGGTAGAATGAGAATTTTTAAAATTTTGTAGGGGTATGGGGCTAACTGTAGGGGTACAAGGTAAAATTTTCTCGAAAGAAATCATGTCCTCCATCCGTTTTAGAGAAAAAAAAATTATTTTAAAAAAATGTTATTTTCTTTCACATTGTTATTTTTTCAAGTGTCTTTTAATTACTCCCTTATTTTAAATTATAAGACATTTTGAATATTTCACGTAAATTAAGAAAATATAATAAATATTGTATGGGAAAGAAACATTATGTTTGGTTTTATAATATTGTCATTCATTTAAAGAAAAAATAGTAATAAATGATGGCCGTATATTGGAAAAGTGTTATTAATATTACATTGAAATTGTAAAGTGACTTATAATTTAGGACAATTTTTTTTGATAATGTAACTTATAATTTAGGACAGATGAAGTATTACTTTGTACACTACTTTCAACATATTAATAAGACTAATTTAACAAAAGTTCAATGTCTTATGACAATATTATTGCACTCCTTAATCTATGTGCAAAAAATTTAAACTACAATCATTTTAAAACAGATGAGTAATTTAGTAATTAAAGACAACATACTATCCAATGGTGATAACCAACTCAACTATTTGTGAATAGTTGGAACTTGGTACCAAACGATTGGTGAATAATGGAGAAATTAAAGTGTGAAGAGAGAAAGAGATAATTGAGGGCGAGAAGTAAATTTGCATTCACTATGATGAGGATGCCTCTAAGGCATTTATACAAACAATACAAAATGATTGGGACACAAGTCACACAATTACATAATTGAAAAAACAGAAATCTTAGGTCTCTATCGGATTACATTAAATTTGTAACTGGTTATAGATGACACAAAAATTAAATCTCTTTCAGTGATAACCGATTACGCGGTTACGTTAACCGGTTACAACCACGATGCATGTCTAGTTTCTTCAGCTCTTAAGTGATATTTGCCTTGTTGTAATCAGTTACACCCCCCGTGTTAACCAGTTACAACACTTGAATTATCTAAAATACTTTTAACACACCACCTTAAGTCAAGTGCTCCAAGTCTTTTATGCTCATGTTAATCTTCAACCTCTTGAACACATCATTTGCGAGTCCCTTAGTCAATATATCAGCCATTTGGTCTTCAATTCTATAATATCTCAATCTTAACCTTCTTTCACTAACAAGCTCTCTCAAATAGTAAAATCTCATCTCAATGTGCTTCCTCCTCTCATGTGCAATTGGGTTCTTAACAAGATTAATCGTGGAAACATTGTCAACCAGGAGTATAACAACTTCACCCTTTTCTGCCCAACTCTTACAATAGATTTATTAACTACACGGCTTATGCCTTCGTAGGTTAGATCGTTAACTTTTATTAATTGATCTAACCTATTTCACAAATTCTAAAACTCTTCCGCATTTGTAGATTAAACCGTTATCTTTTATTAATTGGTCTAACCTATTTTCACAAAAATTGTTTTAATGCAATTTCCTTTTTCTACATTTTCTAATGATCAAACAATTATTAACAAATTGTTTTAATGCAATTCCCCCCTTATTTTCTAATGATCAAACAATTATTAACAAATTGTTTTAATGCAATTCCCCCCTTATTTTCTAATGATCAAACAATTATTAGCAAATCGTAGGCATTTCCATGCAGATGAATAAATTTGCCTAATTAAAAGTGGGGAGTAACTATTCTACATTCATATCTATTTTTACCTTGCAATTGTGTATCGTAAAAGCATACAAGGTACCAATATAGCAAACAAAGCTAGGCCACGTTATCATACATATCTTATTTTGGAATCTCTAAGCTAAATATTATTTTGGACGAATCATAGCTAGAAGGAATAGCATTCCTAAAATTATTATAATCACTTTTCAAAAAAGTCATTTCTTTTAATGCAAATGCCCTCTTATTTGTGTACTATACTCACCTCTTGATATATTTCAAAGGGAACATTTGGAATTACTTCAACAACACGATGAACACGAATGATTCATCAAAAACTTGTATAAGACCTTAACATATCAAAAAGTCACACGTTGCACCAAAAACAAAAACACGTAGATTTTTAAGAAAAATCACATCAAAATATGGATTGCAAAACGGAACTATATATAACCTCAAACTATCATAATGTAAACTATGAAAGGTCTTTTCTCTAATTTAATCACTCTTGACCTCGTATTCTTTTGCATGATTTGGGACATACATAATGCATGTTCGTCTACTAGCTACCTATTGCATGTGTGAGTGTGCATAAAAATATAAAACATTGTCCGTTTATTAATAATTTAGCATATAAAAGAGAGAGACATGATTGCGTAAATAAAGATTTTTGTCTGTGGATTGGATGCCATGAGATGATGTATCATGATGCTTAGGTAGAACTATAAAATATACTCAGAAAGATATGAGTTCATGTTTTAAGTGATGAGAAATGAGAGCCTTAAATAGCAATTCTCCTTTTTGAGAATGACGTGTTTTAAATGATGAAGACAAATTAAAATTCAGACTAAAACAACAATTAAGTCTTATTGTGTTAAGTGAAAAAAAATTAATAATTTTTTTTATAAAAAAGAATAAAATAAAATAAATTATATTCATAGTTAATTACATATGGTTTTTATTAGTGTTGTTCATGGTCTGTGATGCTCAATCAAGTTTGATTAAATCGGTTAAATCGTATGTTTGGATAGGATAAAACAATGTGATCTAGTGTTAATTTATACTCCTTCTATTTCATAAAAAATGTCATATTTGAACAATCAACCGTTCTTCAAAAAATAATTAAATATTATTCGTTTTAATGGTCAAATCAATATCATTTATTATAATATCCTTATTAATTATAGTTTATAGAGAATAGATAAAATGAAAGTTAATAAATATGAATATAGTAATAGAAAAATAATAATAAATATGACATTGATATTATAAATGGACAATTATTTTAAGAAAGAAAAAATGCAAATGAGATATTTTTTATGAGACAAAAGAAGTATTTAAAAAAATAATTATTATTAATTTAGGTTAGAATTTCATATTAGTTAGAATTATTTAATTGAGTTCTCGTTATATTTTTGGTCTTTTTAGTTTATTATCAGTTATGAGTATTTTAATTCCAGAGTTTTTGGTTGTTTTAGGGTTTTGAGTATGAGAATCAGACGCCTTTAAGACTAATTTTGATTTGATACTATGTGGTGTAGATTATTTGAAAATTGCGGAACAAAGTTATTTTTAGTAGAAAAAATTTGACGGTTAATTAGTAGATGTCTATGATAATAGCTTGGCATGGAAGTAGGTTCATGCTCATGCTTTAGTTTCTCCATTTCTCTAATTGACTAGAAACATGACGCGCTCAAGTGGAAAGGTATTTAGGGGTGTGTCGGATGACTAACTGCCTTCATTTTGTTTTGCTCATGTGGAGATATCTATCTTCTTCCAACTTGCCAACTTTTTGGGTTGATTTGTCTTTTTTTTTTGGAGGAGGTTCGGGTGTTTTCTTACTTTTTTGTTTGGTTTAGGTATGTGTGTAATCGATTCGGTTTGGACCGATTTTTGGTCCAAAATTATATGATATCTTTATTGGTTTTGTTTGGTTCGGTCTTTAGTGTTTTTTTAAATGGAATCAAACAAAACTAACTGATTCGGTTTAGTTTGGTTTGGTTCCGTGATCAGTTTATAATATTTTTTTCAAATATTACATTCATCTATGTATTCTATGTTATCATATTTTTTGGTGTATGTTATGCTATTATTTTTTCAAATAAAATATTTCATATACTATATTTCATGTTCTACTTTTCAAACAACTTACAAGTTGCTCTTAATCCATACGAAGCATTGACATGATTTCATTCCATCATGAAATAAGTTCACTATCGAATACAAAAGTTTGCACTTGGCATGAAAAGGTTGGGAAGAAATTTGAAAGCTTAATAAATAAAACACAACAATAATAACAAAAGGTTTCAATACACATAAATTAACATGTTTCACACCTCAAACACATATAAAAACTAATTTTTAACAAGACTAGAAGGAATTTTATTGAAGAAGAAGAAAAAAAAAGGTAAAAAATATATATGAAACACAACATCAACCTTCGATGAATCAACAACAATACCTCTACTAAAAGTTATATGGCCTAAGAAACTCACTTCCTTCAGCCATAACTCACACTTTGATAACTTTGCATACAACTTCTTATCCTTCAAGGTTTGTAATACAATTCTCAGATGTTTTGTATGATCTTCATCTGACTTCGAATATATCAGAATCATCGATGAATACAACCACAAATTAATCTAGATATGAATGGAATATTCAATTCATATACTCCATGAACATTTCAGGCACGTTATATACACTAAACGACATCATAGAATATTCGTAATAACCACACCTTGTTCTGAATGCAGTCTTCGGAATTTCTTTGGGTTTCATTCAAATTCGATGATATTGTGACCTCAAATCAATCTTGCTAAAAATAAAAAACGCCAACCAACTGATCCATCAAATCATCAATCCTCAGAAGTGGATACTTGTTCTTGATAGTCACTTTATTTAGTTGTCGATAATCAACACACAACCTCATGCTACCATCTTTCTTCTTAACCAACAACATCGGCGCTCCCCATGGCAAAACACTTGGTCGGACAAACTTCTTCTCAAGTAACTCTTCCAATTGCTTCTTTAGGTCACTCAGCTCTAAAGCAAACATTCTATAAGGAGCCATTGATACATGATGTGTACCTGGTACTAAGTCTTTAGTTAATTCCACCTCGCGTTCCGGTGGCAAATCACTAATATCATCTGGAAACACTTCGGGAAAATCACATACAACTGGAAACTCTCCCATCATAGCTTTACTGTCGATTCCCAAAGCAGCAAACATAACAAACACATGTGCCTCCTTTTTCAACAATTCTTCTACTTGCTTAGATGATATAAACATCAACTCCCCATCTCCTTCCATCTCTGGAAACATCACAGTGTTGGAAAAATAATTGATATGAACACAATTAAACTCCAACCAGTTCACTCCAAAGATAACATCAAGTTGAGTCAACTGTAGACAGACTAAGTCCATCGGGAAACTATTACCATAAATAGTCAGCCGACACTTCAAACACACCAATGGAGTAGTTATTGAACCATTGCCCATGGTATCAATAATAATACTTCCAACCATAAAAGATAAATTTAAATCCAATCTCTTAGCATAATCAAGATAAATAAACAAATTTGTTGCACTCGTGTTAATAATAGCAGTCAGAGGGATACTATTGATAAAACATGTACCTCGAATCAACCTGTCAACACTAGTAGTCTATGTCCCAGACAAGGAAAAAACATTTCCTCCAGAGTAGGTCTTCTTCGGCTTCTAGAAATGAGTACTGATATGGCCTTGCTCCCCACAATTGTATCAAGTCACGACATTACCCTTACATTTAGCGATGGGGTGCCCTGTCTTCCCACACTTGTAACATTTCTTCTCAGCACTAGAGCACTCGTTGGCATAGTGACTTATCACACCACACATATAACACTGGACCGAAGCATGATCTCCTCCCCCACCTGGCTTCTTCTCAAATATGGCTTTATATTTCCCTTTGTCAGTAGTAGTCACATACGGCTTCCCTCGAAACTGACCTTTCCATTTCTTTTTAATAATACCTTTGTAGTGAGCAGATCGAGCTCTGTTGTCTTCATCATAGATTATGCACTTATTCACCAATATATAAAAAAGATGGATCTCCTGGTAAACCAACAACTTGTTTGATCTCGGGACACAACCCGCTCTCGAACTTGATGCACTTTGACCCTTCAGCAGCATCACTATTATAATGCGGACCAAATTTCACTAGTTCCTTAAATTTCAAAGCATACTCTGCAACAATCGAATTTCCTTCATTCAACTCAAGGAATTCAATCTCCTTCTTGCTATGCTCATCCTCTAGAAAGTACTTCTCCATAAACTGTGTTATGAATACAACCTAGGTAACCTTAGTACCAGTAACCTCTAGTATTTGGTGTGCATTATCCCACCAATCCTTAACTTCCTTAGACAACATTTGAGTAGAAAACAATACCTTCTGCTCCTTAGTATAAGCCATTACTCGAAAAATATTTTCAATCTCTTTCAGCCATACATGAGCAACCTTTGGGTCATACCTACCCTTGAAATTCAGTGGATTATTCCTCTGGAACTTTCCCAAGCTGCGAAACTCATCACCGACTTGATTATGTAGCCCATGCAACGCCTGAGCCATTTACTCTAAAGTGTCACCAATCACGCAACCATTTATTCCATCTATTATGCACATCACAAAAAAGACGTTAGAAGAAACAATGCATCGACAATGTACACACACATGTTGCAAACTATGGAATAATTATCATGCAAATACATGACCGAACATATCGACATGCTCTGATACCACTATTGTAACACCCTAAACCCCGAAACTTATAAATGAAGAATTAAAAGACAATTTAAGATGTCACCAATGATAAACTTTCAACAAAACATATACATTTAGAAAACACGCAGCGAAAAATAATCAACAAACAACACTTGTCATCACATGCTCACCTTCACTTAGGGTATCATTGTAGCAGAATTATATTAATCATAGTAATAAAATATTTAACTTCAATTTTCATCTTATAAAGATTCATCGTTCACAAAATAACTCAACAGGAAATTCAATATCAACTCTACACAACTTTAAAAACCTCTTAACATGACAATTATTAAAACTCGGAAAAATAAGCACATCAACATTAAAATATAATAACTAAAATATCGTTCACCCCCAGTGTTACAGAATCAGAGCACTACGACTATTAATAAAAGCGACAACTAATGAAAATAACTCCAAGAGTTATTTCCAACTCACATCAACAACTTTACTCCTGAGTATCTACAAGATGTCCATGACGGACAACATCAAAGCAAAGGGGGTGAAAATTCACATCAATAAATTAAAGGTATAAACTGCAAGGTAGAATTCAAATATATACATATTTAACAATAATCAAACAACATCATTCTCACACCCAATCCATCAACATACACAATAATCACGTGTTCATCATGTAATTATGCAATGTGACTCTCAATTTCAACTAGACTCATATGCATGTGGTACCATATCATCATTAATTGGTTCACTCAGGAACCAAGTTCACCCTGCTCGAACCCTGATTCCACCCTAGTCATATTCGGGACAAGTCTCTAATCCACCCCACTCGGATTGCCACTTGCCTTTTTCATCAACAATAATGGCATAATGAATGCATGTCACCACATTTCAATGCAACAACAAAATAATATTTAAAGTCCCATATCTATAATAAACAAAATATGCATTGACCCAACGATAATAGTTCCCCTCCCAAACTACCATCCATAACAAAAACTCACAATTTAACAACAGAATCATGCTCATACAGCTGCATATCACCATCACAATTCACATAATTCATCACAACATCATCATCATGTATACACATCTCCATCATTCATGTTTAATCGTTAATTCATACCAACCATCAACTAAAACAACAGATAATAGAACATAATAGTGCCAAAACATTTACAAAAGTCGAAAAAAATCAAAATCTTCCATTTAATATCATCAACGCAAGCATATGTGCTCACTGCAGACCCATGACGAGTTACCCGTCACAAGTGACGCCCATCACCAACCCTAAAACCCAGAATGGCATTCCTGTTGTTGGTCGACTTGAAAGACAAGCCTGGGAAGCATGACAGGTTACCTGTCGCGGTAGGGATGTCTGTCAGCGCTCTGTGATTTGCAGAATTCGCTTATGCTAATGGAGTTCACCGTAGACTCCAAATTTTCCCATATCAATCATACAAATTTGACCCAAAATAGCACATACATGTTATAGCACATCCAAAATAGATTAATTCAATATTTTTGACACATTTAATCACTTGTTCCCATTATATCATGTTCACCCCAAAAGCTTCAAAATGATAACAATGGTGAATTTTCATCCACAACTCAAAAACAAAATTTCATATATATCATAGTGCACAAATTTAACATAAATAACAACACAACATTAATTCAATCATCATAAGATTAGAATTTTATCAAAACCCAAAGAATCCTAATAGAGGTTAAGGACTCCTCAATTTTATCCCTCAAGTATATATCTATTATTGAATCAGTTCTCCCCCTTACCTGGTTTTTCTAACAGCAATAGAAAAATCCTAGTCTTTGATTGTTCTTCCCCTCTCACCAAAACTCTAACATTCTATCTCTCTTGTGCCTCTAATCCTCTTTTTATGTAATGATAAAAATCCCTTCAACCTAGGTTATCACTTAACCTTATATAATTAAGGTAATCTAGTCATAATTATAATTATTCTCTCCCTTGCTAACAATTATTCTCACTCCTTCCTCCCCTTTATTTATTTTAATTTACAAATTAAACCCAACTCTCTAAATTATTTTTTAATTAACTAAATCCACTAAAAATTATTATTTTAATTATTAAAATAAATTCCAATTATTCTAAATAAACTCCACTAATCTCTACTTACTCTCTACACCCCCTCTTCAAGGCCACACAGCCCCAAATTAATTCAATTATCCCACATGATAATTAAGTTAATTAAAACAATAACTCAAAAATTAGAGTATTACACTTATTCTCAGTTTGACCTACATAAAGTCATTCGAGATAGAGCCTTGGTGGAGGGTGACATCGTAGCTCCCCAAGATGGAGAGGTTTGACTTTATTTTATGTTTAATGTAGAATATGCTTTATGCCCTTGTGTTTTCCTGTTACATGTATAAAAATATATATCTATTTATTTACCTTCTTTAATTAACATTTTTTATGCTTTTCATAATGTTTTAATATTCTTTCTGGTCTTCTTGTTGTACTACCTGGGTCATTCTTAACACTGTTTCTTAGCTTAGAATGAGCTTGTGGTTTTTGCCTTTGTTGTGATTGAATTTGGTTGTTCCATCAAGTGGGAGCTTGCACTATTTGTATTGTCCCCTTTGGGTTCTTTCTTGAGTCAAAACTAATAAAATCTCTGGAGTTCGATGTCATCCACCTTTTTGGTGAGACTCGAAGTAACCGTTAAAGTTTGTTGTATCTTGCTCGGATTGATGAGAGTCAGAGTAACCCTCAAGCTTCGTTGTTTCCCATCCCAGACAAAGGGAACTAGTGTAACAACTAAGCTTTTCATTATCCATCCCAGTTAAGGGGTGTTGGTGCAAGTCCTTAGCGTCACTAGGAACAGTTCCCTGCCAAAGGTGGGGTTCCTGTCCATGCCCCCGGGTTTTATTCTGGTTTAGGGTAGACATCTTCTAGGATCCACCGCCTACGCTCTTGGTATGAATAATTCTTAAGAAGTGTTGCGTTAGCTGCGTTTAAACTCCTTCTGCATAGTGGGATAATGTTTCACAAATAGAATATATGTCATATTTCCAAGGGTTATAATATTATTTGTGTGTACACCATATCTTTAGGCAATAAATTTATTCATTTGAATTTTGAGGAACTTTGAGAAAAACTTATCTTGTGCGTGGATGGGATTGACATTTATCCTTTGGAAAATCGAAACTAGGAGGCCCACGTATGACCATATAGTGATCAAATTTACCTTTGATGGGATATGCGTCAGGAGACTTTAATTCCATGCATGTTTCTTCTCTCTATAATGAGTCGCGGGCTCAGATTCTACATGTTTTTATATCTGGAGTCTCGCTCAGAGTCATGAGATAACATTTTTATCAGATTATTGCCTTTCCTGGTGTCAAGGTGAGTTGTTTGGATTTTTGGCAACAGACCATGTGTCGGTCAGTCTTAAGCCTACTTCATTACGGCTACGAGGTGTTATCCACCTCGGTGTGGGAAACCTCACGACTTTGTCCTTTAGAAAGGGCGACTCATTTTAAAATTGTTATGTGTGTCAATTTAACTTATCCAACATTATGAATAAATTGGATTTAGATGTCTCCATCTATAGGCATTCGACATATTTTCGGGATCTACGGGGTTTTCTCTCTCCTTCCACTTCGGCCAGTGTGTAGGAGATCCATTTTCATGTTTGTCTCGAACTATATTGGAGTATGTCAAACTTCAATTGTAGATTAAGTTTCTCAAAGTTTGTCATTAGGATAAAGAAGAATTCATGACAAATGTTTGTTTCTTCAATTGCGACAACACTAATTCCATTACTACTTGAAAGCCATTTCACAACGGTTGGAAAAGGGATACCACCAAGTCTGACAAACCATTGTGAGGTAAGGGTGGTTGTAGTATAATTCTTTCCACCACGGTCGCACGGCCGTGATTAGAAGTTATGTAGCACGCTATCTATCACACCGATTACTTCAAACAATATTGTGATATTCTTTAATGCATAACATTTAACAACAGTTGTTCTAAACAACCGTTGTGATATATACATTGAGTTTATCATAAATTATGTGGAATGCTTATTTTACTAATGCTCACTAAACATATAACTTTTCAATCTGATATAGAATATTATAATATGACAAATTAAGTTATATTAGAATAACAAGTTACATGTTCAATGCTAAACAAGAATTCTTCAACTCTTTATCTATATTTTTCTCTTTAACTGTTAGAACTTGGTTTAATGCTCCTAATTCTTAAACCTCTCATTCCTTCACCTCTATGTCATTTTGAAAAATATTATTTACTTTACAAACAAAATTAGAGGTGGAGAAAAGAGCGGTTGAAGAACTAGAAGCATTAACCCAAATTCTAACAGTTAAATAGCGAAATGCAGATAACAAGCTGAAGAATTATTGTCTTGAATCAAACGTGTAACTTGTTTTATAATATAACTTTATCTATCATATTATAATTTTCTAATGCAATCTGAAAATTTATATATTCGATAAGGGGTTGGAAAAACACTCAAACCAAATAAGATATAATAAACTCATCTTTTAAACAAACATTAACAACAACATTCATCAACAACAAACCTTAAACAACATACAAGATACAACAAACAACTCTTATTTAAAAACAACAAAATCATAAACACATTGCATAAACTACATACAACATATAACTTTTATTAATAACAACAACATATCAATTCATAAAATGTTTCAGAAACGTACTTGTCCCACAATGGCATCCATAATGAAATGAGGATGAAACTGAAGTGAGAGCTGCAAAATTGTGTTAATTTTGAATGGATGTCATTCTTAGTCTTTCACAAAAAAGCAGAAAGTTCAAAACAAGTAGAAAGTCAAAATATTATGAAACAAACTATTGAAATGTAAACAATAATACATAAACATAATTTGAAACATAAACTATTGCGAAGACAAACCTGTAAGGTTGCCATTTGCTAAGATTTGATGCAATAAAGGTAACCCTTCAAAGTAGACGAGTTCACTGCATAAGTCCGGGGTTTCCATAAGCGAGAGACGAGTGACAGGGATGTTAGAGTGTTGTTTTGAGAGAGACGAGTGAAAGAGATATTAGGGTTTTGTTTTGAGAGAGACGGTTGTTATGTACTGAAGCGAGAGATAATTTCGCTTATATTTAAATATGTAACACCTTTCACCACAGTTGATAATACGAACCGTGATAAAATAATTGCACTTATATTTAAATATGTAACACCTTTCACCACAGTTGATAATACGAACCGTGATAAAATAATTGTACCTTACACCACAATTGATTATAAGAACTGTGGTGATATACAAGGTAAAGCCCATTATGTCATGATAAATGAAAAATTGTTGGTGCTGAGATTCAAACCCTTTCACTCCGGGTACATTTCACTACAGTTGCTAACTATAACCGTAGTGAAATATATTTTAGTATATAAAAAAACGCTCAAAAAGAGTTATTATCACGGTTAACAGGAAGGTTGTTATGATATGGTGTTACGAAAGGTCTATTTTATAGTAGTGTTTTTGGGTTCTTTTGAGTTATCTTTCGTACAGGGTGAGATTTGGTGATAATGAGGTAATTATCTTTGTCATAAGGTTTCCTCCATGAAATTCCTAATTATACTTATTGGAATCGATAGTTGGTTCGGGGAGGGTGGAGAAAAGGTACTCTACCACAAGGTTGGGAACAAAATGAGCTTCGAATGCAATTTTTACGCAATTTTGCTCTAGATCAAACATGATCGGATAATCGAATTTTTTGGGAATTCGATGTTGATTCACACATCCGACACTACTATTCCATGCAGGAACCACAATTGATGTTGATTGACTATGATGGACTGTTGAATGTGTTGATCTCCGATAAGATGGCGCGGAATGGACTTACAAGATTAGTACTCAAATGGTGAAGTCAGTTACAAAGTCCAAGATGACAAAGCGAAAAGTGAGATTTAGAAAAATGTAGATAGAATCTTGTGTATCTTTATTATATATGTTGGATTATTTTGAATGAGTTTTCTGAAATCATACCTCAAAGACACATAAGCATTTGTAAAGAGTTGATTTTCAATTCCCAAAATAAATAACATAATCAGGCAGTAGCGAAGCAACTGCAAATGAAAAACAAATAGAAAAAAATAAAATCGTTAAATTAAAGTTATATAAATATGAAAATAGGAAAAATGTTGTGTAAAAATGTCCTTATACATAAATCAAATGTTAAACTAAAAGAAATTATAAAAAATGCTTTGATATAAGTTGTTAGACTTAATTTAAAAATTATTTACAAAACATGCTCAAATAAAATTAAAACTATACTTAAAATTTTAAGCAGAAATAAAACAAACATAGGTGCGTACATATAAACTATCAACTACAACGTAATAATTTATTAAAAATTATATAAACATTTGGATTCTTGACCAAATGTCTCTAAGCATGTGACGAAAATTAAAAAACACACATAAAGAAGAGAAACGGATGACAAACACGTGATAATTGATTCGTATAATTTCTTTTATATATATATATATATATATATATATATATTATTATATAATATATATATATATATATATATATATTAAGATCAAATAACATCAATGTATCAAATTTAATAATATGACATTTCTGATAATTCTTTATCAGATATTTGTATATTAAAATCTATTACTAAATTAAAAAATTTATTATCATGTCTATAAAATTTAACATCAATCGAAAATTATTTGACATATCAATAAGATACATAAAAACTAATGACTTACAGAATTTTATAAAAATCATTAATTTTGTTATTTTATTTAAGAGATTAATTATTATACACTGTCAGTGTAAAAAGTTTTACATCGTCGGTTTATCACCATCATCCGTTTGTATTACTTTATAGATTTTTAAAATAAAAATCAAACTTATTTTAATATCCAACGTCTATAATTAACTGATGGTGTAAAACTCTTTTACACTGACAGTGTATTTCAATTAATCTCTTTATTTAATATATTAATTAATTTTTAATTGATGTAAAATTTTATAGACGTGATCTATATGATAATATATTTTAATTTAACCGTGAATTTTATTATATGAAAATGAATTGAAGAGTTATACACATGTCATACTAAAATATATATATATATATATTATATATATATATATATATATATATATATATAGAGAGAGAGAGAGAGAGAGAGAGAGAGAGAGAGAGAGAGAGAGAGAGAGAGAGAGAGAGAGAGAGAGAGAGAGAGAGGAGAGAGAGAGAGAGAGAGAGAGAGAGAGAGAGAGAGAGAGAGAGAGAGAGAGAGAGAGAGAGAGAGAGAAGAGAGAGAGAGAGAGAGAGAGAGAAGAGAGAGAAGAGAAGAGAGAGAGAGAGAGAGAGAGAGAGAGAGAGAGAGAGAGAGCGAGAGAGAGAGAGAGAGAGAGAAGAGAGAGAGAGAAGAGAGGAGAGAGAGAGAGAGAGAGATTAATTACTATGCACTGTCAGTGTAAAAAGTTTTACACAATCGATTCATCACCATCACTCATTTGTATTAATTTATAGATTTTTAAAATAAAAGTCAAATTTATTTCAATATCCAATGGTTATGATTAACTGACGGTGTAAAATCCTTTTACACTGTCAGTGTATTTCAATTAATCTTATATATATATATATATATTATATATATATATATATATATATATATATATATATATATATATATATATATTATATATGTATATGAATATATATATATATATATATATATCAATTAAATTGCTCATTATTTTAAAATGAACCGTTATAAAGTCTGTATATATTGAGCCAATATCAAAATAATTGAATATAATTAAATGAATTGTTCAATTAGAATGCATACTATTACAAGTCATCAATTAGTTCAATAAGCCTATGATACTCTTTATTTAAAGAATGGCGTTGTAAGTTGTTTATTATCATGGTATCATATTTACAAATTACAATCTACTTGTAGATATTCAAGATAAATATGTTAAGTGTGTGAAGGATATATTCTATGGTCTAGTAGTGCTTGGAAACTGTGTGGTATTTGTTCATTAATCTCTCATAGTAACTCTACGACATTGTAACAAGCATTAAATACCCTTGTTCATTAGAACATACTATAACATTTCTGTTACAATAATTGTCTTTATAATGTATTCTCCTCCATCTTAAAATATACGCATTTTTTATTTCAAATTATAAGTAAAAAAATATTTTTTTATATTTTTTAAGGTGAAACTAAATGTAAAATGTATTTTATTTACTCTCTCATTTTCCATATCTAATAATTACTTAAAATTGTTTTAAATTTTTCTGTAAAATTTATTTTAAGATAAACAGAAAGAAAAAAAGAGAGTATACTAATACAGATGAAGCAGCTACTTTATTCTTTTTCCAATTATTCTTTTTCATTTGGGCCTCAAACATGGGCCAACTCTACCTTACTTTTGAGAATTTATCCTCTCAGCCCTAGTTTGACCCGGCACTCTCACATTTTTCAATAATTTCCATATTATTCTTGTTAAAATGTTATTAAAAAGTTTGGATAAAAATTCGATAGAAGAAGTGAAATGTTTGGTACAAATAAAAAAAGATTGACAGTGTATTTAAAAAAATCTGGTATATCGGTTATTTAAAAAAACCAATATGTGGAGAAATTTACCGGTTATTTAAAAATTATCTTTTCTTATTGGATTTTTTTACAAAATGTAAAAAAATTCGGTAGTTTAAAGATGTATTGTGTTAGATGTGAGAAATTGATCACCATTGATGAACATGTTCATGCATGAGAATAAAGATGAATGTATGAAAGAGAAGATTAAGCTCTGCTTAATTCTTGTATGTAATTCTCATTAATGAAGTGATTAACACATAGTCTATATATACAATGGTGAAGTTAGTTACACTCTAACTAACTTCATGCATCTATTAACTATCTTAGCATGCTCCATAACTAACCTACCATACACCTTCACTACTACTGCATTCCAATACTCCCCCACAGACTCATGATAGTGTGGCATATACAATCTTGAGTTTGCCCCTAAAGGTGGCAAGCTTTGTTCATCGAGAAAGCAATGGATGGTCTTGTTAAGGTAACATATTGTAGTGCATCCACTGTAGATCTATAAAGAAATTGATCTGGCATTTTTTTATCACCTTGTTTACTCAGTTTGCAGGTATTGAACATTGGTGTGTTAACTCCTTTTGCTTCTGACATGTTCACCTTGCATAACAGATCTTTAATGTATTTGGTTTGAGTGAGAATAATGGCTCCAGTTGATTGTTGATGTACCTCAATGCCTAAAAAGTACTTTGGTGTGCCAAGTTTCTTGAGAGCAAAAGTCGTATGCAGTTTATTAATGAGTTTATGCAACAATTAGGATGAGGACCCTCTAAGTAGAATATCATCCACCTAGACTAAATCATACATTGTGATATTATGGTGATGATAGATGAACAATGAATGATTATATTTACTCAATACAAAGCCAAACTGAATCAAGGCTTGGTGGAGTTTCTCATACCATGCACGTGGGGGCTGTTTCAAGCCATAAATTTCCTTCTTGAGCTTGCAAACTAAGGTTCCTTCAGTATTAAGAAAACCGGGTGGTTGTTGCATATACACTTCCTCTTGTAGGTCGCCATTCAAAAAGGCATTATTAACATCCACCTAATGTATTTGCCACTTGCATGAAATGGACAAGGTAAAGATGATCCTAATTGTGATGGGTTTGACCACAGGAGAGAAAGTCTCATGGAAATCAAATCCATGTTGTTGATGAAAGCCTTTGGCTACCAGTCTTGCTTTGAGCTTATTAATGCTTCCATCTGCATTCTCTTTTACCTTAAATACCCACTTACATCCAATATATGTCCTATGTGATGGTAATGTTGTGAGTTCTCACATGCCATTCTAAATTAGGGAATCATACTCAGCTTTCATGACTTGAAACCACCGAGGATCTTCTGAAGCTTGTTTTGTAGAGGTTGGTTCAGAATGTACCACAAACACTTTAGGTTTGGATTTTCCAGTTTTAAAACAAGTGAGCATGAAATGGTTATTTATAGTAAGAGGAGCTTGAGGTTGAGATAGTTGTGTTTGAATTGAGGGTGATATTGTGTCTAAGCTAAACACATTCCAGTTGGATGTGCTAGATTATGATGGTTCAAGAGTAGGTATGACAATTACATCAGATGGTTGTGGTACACTACACATAGGTGTGTGTAGCGGTAAATTCATGACCGTCAAGCTATGAATAAACTTGACGTCAATAAAACCAGAGTCGCCATCGCGCTTTTATTGTTTCCAAAGGAAAAGGGAAAATTACGAACAAAACCCAAAGATAAGAAGTTTTCAAATCAAAACTAATAAAATGTCATAGATTATAGGTAAGGGGGTTGGTTACACAGAGGGAAAGTGTTAGCATCCAAAGTGTTCTAGGTACTCCTAGGGAGCCCTTTTTATGTGTGCATATGTGTTTGGTATAAAAGATGTTTGAGAAAAATAGAGTGTGGAGATGAGAAAAGAATTCATTGATTATATTTTTGTGTTTGACAAGACCTTCGGACTTGTGCCTACGTACCAACATAAAAATTAGGGATCAAAACCTCGTAGTTCGTGGTAAAAATTTCAAATGAGTTGGTGGATTGCTTTTAACAAAAGTTTAATAAAAAAACACAAAGGGCCAAAAGTTTGAATGAAGTTGTTAGTTCTTTTTGTCTTTTGAAATTTTAAGTCAATATGTTTAAGTTTATTTGCAAATTTGATTAAGAAAAGTCTGAAAATTCAGTGGCATAAGCAGTTTCTAATCATTAAACAATGTCTAAGTTTGAAATCACAAGCAAAGAAAGTTTTTTTAAAAAGGGGGGAGAGATTTTGAAATTTAATAAGTGGGAGGAGATGAAGAGGCTATCCTAAGCATAAACTTAAAAGTTAAGAGTTGAAAAGATCTGACCAATGGGATGCAATCCAACAGACAAGAATGTCATATAGAAACCCATTTTTCCTTTGGACTTTGAATCAAGCAATAATCAATAAAGCCATTAGCAATATCCTGACATCATGAAGGTTAAGGCATCAAGTAAAGATAGCCACATCCAAATAAGCAAGCCCCCTAGCTAGCAGTCTTCTTTGTCTTCACATGTATCAGATGAATTATTCCTTGATCAACTCAGAGCAAAGCATCAGACACAAAGTCAAAATAATAATTAAGCACAAAGAAAGAGTAGTAGATAAATTCAAACAAATCCCAAGGTCTTCATCAGATGAAGACTCAAATTACAATAACTCAGTCCTAGAATGTTGGCATTGGCCAAGTCCTTTTTGCACAGGGAATGTTGCCTAATTCTAAGTCCAAAAGTTCAGATCAAGTTCAACAATCCCACATATGTTTTTTTAGTGTTTTTGTTGTTACTAAGTATTTTAAGGTCCTAAGACCACAAGCAAAATCAAAACACACAAACAAAATATATACAATCACAAGATATGGCTCAAATGAGCAAAGTGAAAATGACATAAACGTAAACAAGTTATATGAAATGTAAATGACAATGAATGATAAATGAATGGAATTTAAATTGCATAAAGTAAATGACTTGAAAGTAAATAAACGTTAACAAGAGTTAGTCAAATGTCAGTTAAAAGTTAGTCAAGTGTTAGTGGTGATTTTTAATTGATTAAGTCATTCTTTGGAGAACACTCAACCATTCATTCACAAGTATGAATCCTTAAACCAAGACATCTTCCATGAGAAGGGATCCAACTTGGATAATTCAACAAGTATGCCACTAGCTCTCATGAAAGGAAAAAAGGTCAAGTCTCCACACAATGCCATGAAGAATGAGAGACTTACAATCTCACTTACTAGAATGTTATGCCTTGAGGATCAAATTTAGCTCTATGCTAAGCAATCATAATTGGACTTATGTAGAAGTCACAACTATCTGAGGTCGGGCAATAAAAATTTAGGTGTTAATGCATGTTAGAGATTTGGTAGGAAGAACCAAACTCCTAAAACATACCACACACTAAAAGAAAAGATCAAAAGGGAGGGACTTATCTCAATCATACTTGTATTGATTCATCTGACACAAGGTCATTGATGAACCAATTAGCCTTTAGACATTAGAGATTTTATTGGTCAAATGATGAATGGGTAAGAATAGGGATGAAGATGAAGAGGGAGGGGAAGATAGAAACACAAATTGATCATGAGAGGAATTTCATCAAATCAAAACCATTCATTCATTTTGGAAGATGAAATGTACATTTCATCAATCCCCTAAATCCAATGGTTTTGATTCAACAAAAGTCAAATCAACCTTGACCAAGGCCCAAACAGAAAGTCAAACATCACAAGACCATAAAAATGGCTCAACATAATTTTTAAACAATTAAAAATCCAATTAAAAGTGAATTAAAATACATTTTAATTTGGTTAAAACCTAAAATCCTTCAAAACACCAAATAAATGGCCAAGGGATTTATCCTAGGTCAAACAAGGTCAAAGGACCTTAGACAAAAAAAATTCACTATTTTCAAAAGTCATAAGTATTTTTAAACAATTAAAAATATGCACAAAAACATTTAATTCATAAAAAATATCAAAATTAATCCAAAAAATAATTTTAATTTAGAATATGGAAGAGAAAAATATTTAAAGATTTTTGGTGAAAGTCCCATATTTTTTAGATTAAAAATGAAATTTCTATGAATTAAACAAAATAATGCAATTAAAAGTAAATTCAGAAAATAAAAAGAAATTGGAAAAAATGAGGGCCATCAGATCTCCCTCATTAATTGAGGTGGCAGATCTGATGGCCGTACGCGCGCTATCCACGATGCACCTCAGTCAAAGCATCACATGCGTGGTAATTCAAAGGAGTGGCTGAGATTAAAACCTTTAAACATGATCTGATGGCCAGGAGGCGTGCCAACACACCACCGGAGCTAGGGCTCCGGTCATCTTCTCCGGTGAACCTCATCGGACTGGTCCAACTTCATCTCAATGAAAAATTAAAAACAAGGACACTATTTCAAAGAGAAAATGCTCAGGATCTCGAATCTGGCCTTAGTTTTCTCCAATTCCAAGTATATCAAAAGATACAGGGATTTGAATTTTTGAGGATCATGGAATGAGTTGCTTCAATTTGACCTCAAAGCAACTCAATCTTGTTGCCTACATTGGTAGGACTTCATCCAACCAAAAATCAAAGAGAATGGTGAAGAATTGAGAGAGAATTGAAGAGATGAAGTTTCTGTAAAATCACCTTCGAGGGAGCTTGAAACTTGCTTGATCTTGCTTCCAATTGACCTTGGCTTGACTTCAGATGCTTGCAGGAAGTGGAATGGATCAAGGAAGGGCTTGGATTCTTGGAGTTTCAACTTCAAAACTGAAGTGAAATTGAAATTCGGTTTTCAATTGAAAACCTTCAAGTTTATCCTTTAATGGTGAGGGTTAGGATTACAGGTTCAAAGCTTGGGCAAGGTGTCCTTAATTCTGAGCACGAGGGGTCTTATTTATAGGCTATGCATTTGCTTTTCACACACTTAATTTGAAATGCCAAAAATAGAAATCTCACTTGCATGGATGCATGGTCGTGTGATAGAACCATCTAATGATGTCAAATGATCCATAATTCTGTGTTATCCAACCTGAAATGATGTCACATAGCCATGCATAAAGGAAATGAATGTTTACCATAAATCTTACCAAATGGAACCTTGTGGAGAACTCATGTGTATGTCCATCAATCTTGGTCCAAATGAGGTGATCTTGGACTTTTTGAAAAGGTGATATCAAGGGGAACAACTTTCATGTTGAACACTCTTCCATTTGAAGCTTAGATAATGATGAATTTTGAGGTGGAAGAAGTGAACATTTGACTTGGGACTTAGAAAAATTTCAATTATGGGCATAAAATGGAACAAGTTCCTTGATCAAAGTTGTATATCTTTCAAACCTATTCAATTTTGTCACAATTTTGACCTCATTTGGGTTTTTAATGAAAGAGTTTTGCATTTTAGAAGTTGAGGAAAATCTCTTGTTCAATGGTATTGGCCCAAAATGACCTATGATGTTTCCTATTGGCACATGCCCTTGCAAGTTGAATTTGAAGTTTATAAAAGAATAAAATTTGGATAGGACATCTTTAAATTTATCATGAAACTTGGATGTCCTTCATATCATAAAAATTGAGCAAGTTATGGTCTTTGGAAGTTGACCTCCTAACTAGGGCACATACAAAATGACCTATAATCTTTCACCATAAACAATGACTTTCAAAGAAAAACTAGATCTTTACCTTAACATGAAGTTTTTTGGAATGTCATAAGGAGTAAATTTTCTCTTGGAATCATTTTCATATGACAAAAATTGTAGGAGATAGGGTCTAGTGAACCCCAGTTTTGACCAGTTGACTTTCTCTGGTCAACCACCATGAACCAACTTGCAAACTTGAAGTTCTCTTGATATTGGGGACTCCTGGAAGATCATATATCTATAATATGATGTAATATGAAGTATCCCTTGAAATATTTGATCAAATGTTGAGGAAACTTGATGAGAAAGTCACACAAGATACCCAGATGAATTAGGGCTTCCAAGGAAAACAAGCTTCAAACTCTTGATGATTTCTTGATCAAAATGATAAATGAAGATCATGAGGACCCATATATGATGTCTAGAATCAATGTGAACCATCTCTTGATTAATCTCCTTGTATTGAGGGTCTTAAACCCTAGTTGTGAGCTTGGCAAGGCATAGGTGGATGCACACACTACCTACAAAAGAAACAAGGCTATACATAGACATATTTTTGGTATTTTGGTTAGTAAACAAAGAAAAAATAAAGTATGATACAATCAAATGTGCTTGGTGACCTCTCCCAATGCAAACCCAATGAATGAGGGGTAAGGAGGATGCCAAAGTGTGATCCCAAAGCCAATACAAATGATGAGATAACATGAGGGATCTTAGGGTCAAAATTGGTGTCTTACGGTGTGGCATTTGATATCTGAGGTATGCCAGATGAGGATGAGTCATGACGCATGAAGGGTGGTGTTTTAGACACACGATAGTTGCTTGAATGTGGTTCTTGGGGGAAGAGAAAGAGGCAGGTTATTTGTGGTAGGAGGAAGGATAGTATTTTGAGGTCTTTGTGCAATGTTGGTATGATTATCATAGTTGGGAGATATCCTAAGTGGCTGTACAATTTTAGTATGATTATCACACGTAGGAAGTATCCTTAGTGACAAACCATTAGACGAGGTATGGCTGCTGCAAGACTGAGGGAAGCTTGATGAGTACAGAAACTCTATTTAATTAAAGACCACATCTTTGGAGATGAATATTCTACCTTTCGTATTTACACATTTATGGCCCTTGTGAGTGGGGGAAATATTGTTGGTGTAAGCCCTAGAGGCCAATACTTTTGGTACTTGTATCGAATTATTTATTAATAATAAAATACTTTTTCTTTATTATGTTTGTTTAATAAAGTCCCTAGAATAGATAGTCCGTTTAATGTATCAAGTGTGACTTAATCATGAGATCCCATTAAACATAAGGATATTATTCTTAAAGTATCAGTAGTCGAGCTTTGTTATGAAGTGGGATACCATTAAAGCATTAAGACTATTATGTGTATAGACTGATGATCACATCTCATGGATCATGGATAAGGAGTTATCAAGTCTTAAATATAGGTATGAATATTAGGAGTAATATTTATACTGGATTGACCCACTATGAGAATACCATACAAAACGTTATGCAAAGTGTTATAAGTTATTCTCATGGTGATAGTGGTGTATACCATCCTTCGACCTGAAACCACTATGGACCCTAGATGTAGAGTTGAGTTCTTTATTGCTGATCAAACATTGTCCGTAACTAGATGACCATAAAGACAGTTGATGGGTACTCCACGAAGCATGCTGAGGGACATGAGTGACCTAGATAGAATTTGCTCATCCTACGTAACATGATAAATGTCTACGGGCCCAATATTGAACTAGACAAGGATGACACGGTCTATGCCTTGTGTTCAATATAGACATAGGGGCAAAAGGGTAATTATACATATAAGTATTATCACAATAGGATTTGTCAGATCACATGACATTTTCGTGTCTTGGGTAGCAGTGATGTGTTGCTAGATATCGCTCACTGTTTATTATGTTAAATACGTGATTTAATATAATTGCTAATGTCGCGAAAACCTACAGGGTCACACACAAAAGAACGGATTAATGAGAGATAGAGTAAATAAGGAACACCGTAAGGTACGATGCACTTAAGTGAATTGTAGAACATCGTAAGGTACAATGTACTTAAGTAGAATACGAAATATGGTAAGGTACCACGTGCTTAAGTAATTTTGGCATATAATAAGATATGGGTCACATACACTTAAGTGGGCTTTTTAGCTTGGAGCCCACACAAGTGGTTCTATAAATAGAACCCTTGTGCAGAAGCATTTGTGCAGTTGAAATTTTATTTCTCTCTCTCTCTCTCTCTCACTCTCTCACTCAAAGCCTTCATTCGTAGCAGCTAGCACTGAGATTGAAGGAATCCGTTCCTGCGGACTGAGTATAGGCGTTGTTACCATTCAACGTTCGTGATCACTCCTTAGATCTGCATCAAAGGTTTCAATTGCCACAAGAGGTAACGATTCTATCACTGATCATGCCCATTCATAAGGATCACTAAAGGAGAAATTTTTTAATTTCCGTTGCGTTTTGGATCGCTATTCTCCTTCAAACACCAAGATAAAGGCATTTAGAACTCCTGAGGTCCAATTTGTTCTTGTTGAAGGGTCTCAAGTGCGAGTAGTAGGCACTCCTAAATACTTTGAGTGATGCATAATCAGGTTGATTGTTTAACAAGACTTGAAAGGGTGTTGTGAAATTAGGTAAAGCACTTGATGGAAGTCTATTGACCAAGTATAGTGCAGTAGTGAAACTATGATCCTAGAATTTCATTGGCATAGAGGCATGTGTAAGAAGAGTTATCCCCATTTCAACAATTTTCCTATGTTTCCTTTCCACTATTCCATTTTGATGAGAAGTTTGTGGACATGTGAGTCAATGCAGGATGCCTTGATCATTAAGTAAGTGAGTAAAGGATCAAAATGCTCCTCTAAAATCTGATTGAATGACTTTAATTTTGGCACTAAACTATGTAGACACATAGCTTTGAAATTTTTTGAATGCAATAAAAGCATCACTTTTTGTGCTTTAGAAGATAAATCTAAGTATACCTGGAAAAGGTATCAACAAATGCAATATAATAGGAGTATCCACTGCTTGAGGGAGCAGGAGAGGGACCTTATAAATCATTATAAACCAGATCCAACATAGTAGTGTATTTAGTAATAGACACATGAGCATATTGTTTGTGAGATTTTCCAAGACAACATAAATGGAAGAAGGAAAATGATTCTTTATTGTTGATAGAAAAATTACACATTTGTAAGACTTTTAACATGGCTTTAGGGTGAAAATTTCCTAACCTATCATGCCACAAAGCACTTTTATTAATGCAAGGACTCACTACTAAAGAACCATTAACCGGTTGATCTACAAATACAACATTGTTAGCTACTGAATATAGTTTTGGTGACTTAAGATTCAAGCTATCCACGGAGGATGCCACATTGAGCTTATTGAAACAATATAAACCATTGTCATCTAGGAATCCCTTTAGCAGCACATGATTAGATTCCTGATATTTCATAAAGCATGTGTTAGGATCGAATTCAAAGTAAACCTTATTATCTTTGGCAAAATTTGACACTGAGATAAGATTTCTAGTGATGTGTAGTACATGAAGTAAATCAACAAGATGTAAATATGAATTAACGTCATAGGAAGATTTAAACTTGGAATTCCCCACTGTTTTAACTGCTAGACTATTACCATTTCTAGCTACTACTTTGTTTGATCTAACACGTGATTTTATATATTGCAAGTTTGATAAATCAGAAGTAGTGTGATGGGAAGCACGTGAATCAACAAACTAGGCATGAGATTCCAACTATTGAGGAATTTGCAGTTGATCCTCATGAGCTAAATATGCATTGGGATGAGTTGGAGAAACTACTAAAGTCTTGTTGTTAGCTTGAGCATTATCAGCATTATGAGAGGTAACAACTTGATTTTGAGTCTTGGGTGTTAAGGGTTTAAATTTCTCATCAAATTTATGCCAAAACTCCATCACTGAGTGATCAAAGATATACTATATGTCCCTGGAATGAAGTATAATATGCTAAGTGTTGGACAACTGGTCGAAAATGGGTTCTCAGTGGTTATGAAAGATGGAGCCTTATAACTTTTCGACATCCAGAATAACATGGTCTTGAAATATCCTCTGTCGAAGAATAGAACATTTAAGACCATCATCAATTCAACTTAGGTACAATGTCTGAAAATAGTTGTTGACCATAAAAATAGTTGGTTGTAGCATCTGAGGTTTGGCCATCTGAATTTTAGGTCACTCAATCAACTAATCACTTAAGATATGGTAACTGGTATACCAAGTCTTGAGATGCCTGACAAACTCTATAAAGGTTGTCTAGTCGGAAAGCAGTCCAGAAAGTCTTTCATTTCGACTATGCCAATAAGATCATCTTGTATACTCGAAGTTGTACATTCAGATGTATATAGTCCTTTTGAGGAGCATACCATTGGTGGAAATAAGTATTTTGTTTCGTTTGTCAATGAGTTTTTGAATGGAGCTTTAGACGAAGAGGTGTATGTCACACAACCTTCTGGGTTTGTGATTCAAGAGGGGGAAAAGAAAGCATTAAAGTTGCATAAAGTGCTTTATGGTATCAAGCAGACACCTAGAGCATGGAACAAGAAGATCAACACATACTTGGTCGAATTGGGATCATCAAATGCAAACCTGAGTATGGTGTCTATGTTCAGGTTGTGGCACAAGATATAATAATCATCTGCTTATATGTCAATGACTTACTAGTAATTGGAAATAGCTTGAAGAACTTGTCAAAGTTCAAAGAGATGATGAATAAGGAATTTGAAGTGTCGGATCTGGGAAAGTTGTCATACTTCTTAGGCATGTATTTTCAAATGTCGAAGAAAGGTATGATCCTACATCAAAGAAAGTATGTCCAAAAGATAATTAAGAGATTTAGTATGGATGATTCGACTTCTGCATCTTCGCCTATCAAACTAAATTTGAAGTTGGAGAAGCATGGAGAAGAAGACAAAGTCGATGCAACTTTGTTCAAACAAATTGTCGGATCTCTGAGATATGGGTGCAATAGTCGACCTGATATATGTTTCTCAGTCGGATTAGTGAGTAGATATATGAGTGAACTAAGGATGTCACACATGAAAGTTGCAAGAGGAATCCTGAGATACTTAAAATGATCGAAAAACTATGGAATTTTATTTTGACGAAACTCTGAAAGCAAAGAAACTATGGTTACTTGTTATTCATATGTTGATTGGTGTGAAAATAAGGAATATCGAAGAAGCATTATTGGATATTTCTTTCAAGTATTTTGTGCCCCAATCTTATGGTGCTCGAGAAAGTAACATGTGATGGCACTCTCATCATGTGAGGCTGAATATATAGCAAGATCATATGATGTATGCCAAGAAATTTGGATAAGATCTGTGCTGGAAGAGATCAAGGTTGAAGTGAAGAAACCTCTAGTACTGTAGATCGACAACAAGTCAGCCATAAATCTTGCGTAGAATTCAGTTTTGCATGGAAGAAGTAAGCACATAGAAGCTAGATTTTACTTCTTAAGGGAGAAGGTGAATCAAGGTGAACTTGAAGTAAGACATTGCTCAAGTGAACCACAATTGACCGATATTTTCACCAAAGAATTGAAGATCGACAGATTCCTAACGGTTAGAAAGAAATTATAAATATTTCATATTGACAATGATTAGTGTGTTTCGACAATTTGAATTATAGGGGGGTATGTTGAGATATTAGATATAATCCAAGTTGAATTGTGTGACCTAAGCCCAAAGCTAATTAGGGTTTAGAGTTTGTTACTTACTTTGTTATTTTACTTAATAGTCAAGTTACTTAGATTTATATAAATAGACACTTTACAATTCAATTTTATTTTTTATTCCATTCAATAATACAATCATTACTTCATTATTCTCTCTTTCACTCTTCACTAAAAATGTTTTAAACACTAATAATAATGAGCTTTGATAACACATTCGTGTTACTATTGCATGATTTCTTCCCTTTATACAAAATTTGTCATTTTTAATAGTTTTGATTTTGCTTTTCATTCATCATAGTATGTGACTTATTGTTAATGGCTTGCTTTGGAATTGAATAATAAAATATATGCTACTTCAAAGTTTTTAACTAAAAAATCAGTTTTAGGAGTTTTGATTGTGTTTGTTTAAGCTTTTTAAATTTATCAAAATCTAAAACGAGAAGCTATTTTTATAGTATATATAAACGTATGATCTTAATGAATATGGTAGAGATGACAAAGAAGGTTAGGAAACTGATTTTCACTATTAAAGATACAAACACAAATTAGATTTTGCTTCCCATAAAATCTATAGATTATTTTATCTAATACTCTATAATCACTTTATTTATATTTTAATCTTAAAAAAACAGACTCATAGTCATGCAGTTAAGAATTTTGTTTCTCACTTCCTTATTCTCCCGTGGCTTAACTGTATTTTTAATATCACTCTTTCTCTTATAATCAAGACATGATTATGATTCAATTTGAGAAAATAAGTCCAATATAGTGTAACATAGAGAAAGCAAAAGTTTTATAAACTAGGGAGTATAAAAGTATAACATAGTTCCTTCTGTCTCAGATATAAGTAAAAAAAATTATAAATATAAGTAAAAAACATTCATAATTATCACATGACACTATTCAAAATATATCTTGTTTTTTTTATATTTCCATGTTTTTAACAATTTTAGAAATAAAAAACTAAGATAAAATTAAAAAAAAAAAGTAAGATTTAAATTTTCATATAAACATTTTTTTTAAAATCAGTTTTTTATTATAAAATTACTTATATTTAACACCGGAGGAAGTAAAATACACGAAAAGTAAAAATATATCATTTGAGATAAATACTTAAAAAGATATAAAAGTATTTTTAATTAATAGTTGATTATTGAAAAGATGAGACTTTACATTTATTTTAATTTTAAAAGGATGAAAATTGATTTTGTTTATTTTATATTTTAGAATAATATTTTAATATAAAATAAGTCAAAGTACACTGTAGTTGAAATCTGGTTTTGAGAAAATATTAGTACAACTACACAAAAGTTAAAATTAGAAGCACGCAATCAACAACTAAATAATAATCATGAAAGATATAACATGAAATTCTTGTTTACTTGTTTGTTAGATTCGCTTGTTACCAATTCAGTTCTGAAACCGAATTTTTGATTTTATCATTGAATATTTTATCTTCCTACTTATTGTAAAAGTACATGGCTAATAGTGCTAGTAGTTGCATAGTACACTTTCAGTATGTAACTCTTGATTGAAGTGTGTTGTTTTTGACAATTTAATGTGATATTTAAATATTTGTCTACACAATTGAAATTTGTTAGAATTCTAAAATAGACACGGATCTTTAAAAAACTTTTTTAATATTAGTATTCTCAAAAGACATATATCTTTTTGTATGTAGGTGGAATACAAATGGCTTGAAAACGACATAGTTAACACTAAAAGGAGCTTTAATAACTCGGGATCTTGGGCCCTAAAAATATTTGTACAAGACTCCTAATGGTGAGAATGAAGAAAAATTGGAATGATGAATATAATATAAAGAAGTTAAAGACTCAAGAATAGTTAATATGAAAAGTTACAAAATTTCTATGACTAAATAAACAAAAAATAAAACATTAATTTGGATCCAATGTGTATAGCAGATGATCTACTGTATAAACAAAAAAATAGTTAGTAATTCTTTTCGATGTCGGTGGATGTTTTTTAAATATATTTATATTAACCTAATGTATATGATATTTGTGTTGGAGTTGGTTAAAAATATATATGGAGAAAAAATTTCACATCACTTAGTTTTGTAATTGAAAAAGAGAGTTCACGACTTTATATATAATACAAATTCTTTGAAGTCCCATCTGAGACGGAGTCAGAAATTTTAAATTGCGAGGGCATAATATTAATTCATGAATTTGTCGAATAATATTTTTCATATATATATATATATATATATATATATATATATATATATATATATATATATATATATATATATATATATATATTATGAGATTTATCTGATATTTAATAATTTTTCAATTTAATTATCAACAAAATTATTTATCTATCTTTATAATAAAAGTGGGAATATGGTAGGTTGGGGACTTTAGTAAACTTAAGTTTAGACTACATAAATTTTTTACGGTTTTAGTCTTACATATGACTTACTATAAGCTTTTTTTGTATTTGACTTAATATTTTCAAAAGTTTGGCATTATCTTAGAGTTTATTTAAAAGTTTGTTTCACATTAAAACTTTCAAATAGTCAATTTTACTTCTTTTTTTCTATAGACCACAAGGTCTTTTATATACTATTTAACATATTTTATTATAAATATACATATATAGACGAATATATAAGACGTCATAAGCTTTTTTAATAGTTTAATCATAACCTATTTAACTAAATATGCTTTTAAAAAAGTCTAAATCTATTTTTGTGTTAAATAGACGAGATTTGATCAGACTTAAATAGGTCATGCTATAGACCTTTGTAAGCCTGTCTGTCTGATTCTTATATATATATATATATATATATATATATATATATATATATATATATATATATATATATATATATATATATATATATATATATATATATAATTAATTAATTAATTATAATACGAGTAGTTGTCTGCAATATTTTTTGGTGATATCTTATAGTTAAAATAAAAACAAATGAAACAATTTTTTTTAATTTAATGATTTTTTTTAAATAAAGCATAAAATAAATTTGACTATATTTTGGTTTTAAAATTGATTTTTGATTTTAAAAATTCACAATAATTTTGAACGGCCTAAACAATTATTCAAATAATATATTCGTAGGAAGAATATTCTTTCAATTATTAATGGATTATATATATATATATATATATATATATATATATATATATATATATATATATATATATATATATATATATATATATATATATATATATATATTTGACAGAATTCTAAACAATTATTTATATAACACATGTTTATATGTAATTTCTAATAGGAAGAATATTCTTTAATTAATTGAAGAATTATATTATTTTAAATAAATACAATATAATTGTATTTAAAAATTTCTTTTTAAAATTTAGTGGGGGCACATTCCCCCATATTATCATACATACCTCCGTCCCTGAGTCCCACAATGTTTAGTTTTGTGAAGTAAAAGGGAAACAAATGTTATATATAGGATCCAAGTTCTTTATTTCAAGATGTACCAGTCAAAAAGACTCACTACAACAAATAATATTTTTCATGATAAAACTTTCATCTCGGACAATAGAAAATTGAAGCATAAAGTCAATGCACATTATATATATATATATATATATATATATATATATATATATTCCCTCGGTTTTTCATAACACGGATGTGAAAAAACAACTCAATACAAACTTTGATTCCCAGCTAATGCAATTTATGATTTTATTTATTTATAAGTGTAAATAAAATGTTCTAACCCTTCAGTTTTCGATTTAACTGAGGCATAAAATAATAAGATTTTACTATAAAGGCACTCGTTAAACCGATTTTACCATAATCCTTACTAATATGAAGTCTCCCCAAACTCGCAAGCATCATTCTTTGGAATGAATTGCAAGACAAAAAAATATTTTGTTAAATATATGTCACCCCCTACCAATGTAACGAGTTTTGATTTCACCCCTATAAGTTTTTTTGTGTGACTCCCCCTTACCAAATCCAAATTCCCTCAATGAAGACCCTGGAGTACATTTTCACTCAGAATCTGAAAAGATGTCCTACGTGGTATTGTGCAACTTACTGACTGTGTATTTAGTATTTTATTTAAAAGAAAAAAGAACTTATATTTTATTCAGATTCTTTTTTACCCCCCGTGAAAAACCTAGGGCTCAAATTTGGTCATTCACCCAAAATTGAAATCGGAAAAGACAAAGAAATCAGAGAAGACGAATTTACGGTGTAGTCATGGTGGTGCGAAGACGCATACGAATCGCAAATGTCACATGTTTCGTTTGAAGTTTCGTTTAAACATCATTCTTAACTATTTTCGCATCTACTTTGGCTTAAAGTTTCTGTTATTTGTAATTTCAGATGTTTAATGTTGTATGGAGTGGAATTTGTAAGGTTTAATGTCTTGTACATGTAATTTCTGGGAGTTGGTAGGCATTCCTTGTAGGCATGTTGTTGCAGCTTTAGGTTTTAGGCAACATAATCCATAAATGTTTGTTAATGAATGTTATTCTAGGGAAAAAAATGCCATTTGTTATGGTTTTGTTGCGAGTCCCATAAATGGATAGGAAATGTGGCATGAAGCTCAAATTGAAGAGCTTCTACCTCCTATGTATAAAAAAGGTCTTGGCAGACCAAGAAAATTAAGAATTAGGGAGTGTGGTGAGGATGGCACTAGAAGAAGATTGCTTGTTGTATCTTATAGGTGTACAAAATGTGATACGTTTGGACACAATATTCAGTAATGCAAGAGCAAAAAATAAGATCCAAATGCCTTGAAAAGAAAGGTATGTTATTTGTTTGTTCAGTCATGTTGTTTGGTTTCTCTGTCAAAAAATGAATATGATATTATCTATTAGTTGGATTGTTGTAGAAAAAGGTCAAGGCTGACGAGGTAATGTAAACCAAAGTGGAAGCAAAGCTGGAACATAAACTGAAACTAACATCAACGCAACAAATCCAGCTATGCAAATAGAAACAGACATCAATACAACCAATGCCAAAAATAAAGGCAAATCTAAAGTCAAACAAGAAATTGACATCAACGCAACTAGTGTCAACAAGAAAGGAAAATCTAAAGTCAAAGAAGAAGTAAAAGCAATAAGAAAGAGGTCAATTGAGAGAATTAAGCTGAAAGGGTTTCAAAAACTAATCATAGGGCCTAGTTCAAACCTTAACCAACCAATGTATTTTATAGAAGATGAATGAGGTATTCTGACACAAGAAGGCAATGGATCTCAAAATGTAAAGAAGATAACAAATAAATCTCAAAAGAAGAAATCAAAGAAGTAGTTTTATGTAATGACTTTTGTAATCTGATAATGTCCTTTTGTAATCACTTATGTCCTTATGTAATGACTTATGTCTTTTTATTATGTCCTTTAGTAATGTATTATGCCATTTTGTAATGACTCATGCACATTTTTTGTGCCATTTTATAATGACTAATGCACACTTTTTGTTCCATTTTATAATCATCTTATGAACTACTAATCTCATTACTTTTTACCACAATTATTAAATGACAACAAAATGAAACATTTCATTAATACAAAGGCCTTTTACACTGTCTGCATAATCTTCAAAATACAATAATGCATTTTCTGCATAAACTTCAAAATACATCAAGCTACAGCAAATTACAACAAGATGAAAATTACATAAACTTGTACAACATTGCAAACATAAACTACGAGATCACAAGTCCCATCTTCAAATTGAAATATTTCTTCTTTTGAACATTAATCTTCATCTTTGCTTTTTCTAACTTCTTTGTTGTGATTTCTAACTTCATGTTTGCCATCTCACAGTTTGGCAACTTGCTGGAATATTAGTATTCAAATTCATACAGTGTCCAATTTCATCATCCCACACAAATAGGTTACATTTATTCCCATTCTGCAAACACAAACAACATTTACACACAAATATCACAGACTGGATTTATGATGTGCAACATTATTAACTTTCTTACCCCTGCGTTACGACATCTCAAGAATTTCCTATTTTGGTTTTGAACAGTGTTGGCGACCCATATCTTCATTGCACGATCACATCCACACCTGGGTAAAGAAGAAAATCCAACGAAAGGTATGTTGATGCTTCCAACCATGTTAGTTGTTAGATGCCCAAGTTTGCTTATTTGAGCTATCAAATGTGGGCATCTTTCACTCCTTTTTGTCGAAAAAGTGTTCGAAACCGCCCTTGCTTTTGTTGATTTGCAATACTATGTGAAATGATCTTGGTACCTTTAATTTGTGTGTTATTGTGCAGGAATTAGGCATGAAAGAGTAGAAAACTAAGGCACAAGAAAGATGGCAAAGGAACCAAGAAAGAAAGCAAACATAAGCAACCTCGCTAGGCGAGTGAGGTAGCGAAGTATTCGCTAGGCGAGCATGCAGCGAGATGTCAGCGAACACTCGCAGACTTGGACAGAACCAAAAAGATCAAAACTCGTTGTGGCGAGGGAAGTAGCGAAGTATTCACTAGGCGAGCATCCAGCGAGCAAGTAGCGAACACTTCCAGTAGCAAAAACATCAAGACTCGCTGGAGCGAATGAGAGAAGCGAGGGCTTCGCCTAGCGAAGGATTGTTCGCCTAGCGAACAGATGCAAACTTGTCTGGGATGATTCCTCTGGACACAGGCTCTTCTGGTGACTTATTTTGGGGCTCGCTAGGCGAATCATTTTGCTCGCCTAGTGAGCATGACAACTCAACAACCATTTCTATAAGTAGTATGGGCTACTTTTTGGAAAAGATCTTTTTTTGATCATCTTTTTACTTGTTTTTTGCTGAGAGGTGATTTTTGTGCCCTAGAAACCCCATTTCTCATTCTTCTTCTTCTCTTGACAATATTTTACTAAAAGAAGGTGGATTCCCATCCTATCTCGATTCTTCGACTCATATGTTGATCAACCTTCTTCCGAAACTTGTTGTTCAAGCTACCATGAAAATGAGTAGCTAAGTCTTTCATTTTGTCAAGGTTAGATGTAGATGATCATAAGCTTTGTATGTATACGGGTTGATCTTCATTTGTAAACTCTTTGATGATGAATGTATCGTGAAAACCTTGTTTTATTGATAACTCTTTGTGTTGGTTTATTATTGAAAGGTGTTTTCCAACTCTTGACCTAGGTTTTCATCCATCCTTGTTCTTTAGCTAGAGATAGTTTTGAATGAGTTTGTTCACTAAAAAGTTAAACCTAAAAGTTGTCATTTTGATAGATTGTGTGAGAAATCAACAATGGATCAAAATGGGAGAAACCCACAATGTGTGTTAGAAATAAACACATTGGGAGGATTTTGTGAATGTGTCTATCATCTAATGGAGTTTATGAGTTTTGTTTGATCGAACATATGCATGCAAAGTGATCGTCGAACCCTAACTTTGACAATCTTTCTTAAATCGTAAAACCAAAACTTTTACCGCAATTTCTTACGTTTTATGCAAGCTACCGTAACCGAAAACTAAAACCCCCTTGTTACTATAAGTTAAGAACTTAACAACTGTCGAACGGCGGCAATATCACATAATCCCTGTGGAGACGATAACAAATCCCGATACTCTATCCCTGTTCTAACAAAATGGCGCCGTTGCCAGGGATTGTGAATTGATATTGCGAGCATCACAATAGTTGCTGAATTTTTAACTTCTGAATTTTTGACTTGTGCTTGTTAATTTGTTTGGTTTAGTGTGCAGCTTTTGTTTTATGCGAGGGCAGGTTCCTGAGGACCAACTTCTTTTTGATCCCGAGATCGAAAGAACCGCAAGGAGACTGAATAGCAGAACGAGACGAAGGAGGCAACAAGCTAGACAATGACAAGAACAAGGAGAAGGTTCTTCTACAACACACCCACCACCTTTCACACATATCATGGATCCACCACCACCACCGCCCGTTTCCACACCATGTGTCAACAGTCCGAGGAATACAGCTCAGTTTGCCAACCACACGGGAAGGCAAGCCGAGATGAAGATGGGAACTCTTAACTTGCTATACGGAAGTCCATTCACCGGAATGGACCATGAAGACCCCTTTGCTTTTCTCACCAAATTTTACGAGATAGCATTGGCAGCCGGAGTTGATCAAGCTCAAGAGCTACCGTTGTTCAAAAGACTATTTCCTCATGCTTTGCTCGGCAAAGCCAAAGATTGGTACTTGGATCAAACACCTGCAGTCATGACGGATTGGAACGTGTTGGAAGAGAAGTTCATTGAAAGATTTTTCTCCCACAACCAGTTCATGGAATCCAAAACGGCTATCTTCATGTTTTCGCAAGGAGCCAACGAATCATTGAATGAGGCATGGGAAAGATTTAAATCCATGCTTCGAAAGTGCAAAGGGCATGGCTTTGACGAATTGATGCAAATCCATATTTTCAAGAATGGCCTTCAACCTAATTACAAGACTTTATTGGATGCTACCTCGGGTGGTTCTTTGTTGTCTAAAAGCGTCGCCGAAGCTACTGATATCATTAACCGTATGGCTCTAAATGACCTCCAAAGTCAAAGTAGAGGCAACACTTTGAAGAAACCGGGAGTGCTTGAACTTGGGACAAACGATGCTATTCTTGCCCAAAATAAACTCATTTCACAACAAGCTGAACTCTTAACTCAACAAATAAAAGAGTTGAAAGAGCCTTCAAAAGCTAAACAAATAGCTTGTTGTAAGCTTTGCAAGGGTGATCATGACACCAGGTTTTGTCCACCTCCCGGGTTCGAAGAGGTGAATTACATGGCGAACCAACGAGACTACCAACCGAGGCAACAACAACAACAACCGTATCAACAACATCCTCAAAATCAACAACAACACTTTCAAGGGAATCAAGGGTTCCAACCAAGGGCTAACTATCACCATAACCAAGGTTATGGGGGTGGTACTTCTAGCCGTCAAAATCCTTACCAACCTCAACAACCGCCGGTCGTGACTTCAAAGTTAGAAGAAACATTGACACAATTTATGAAATTGTCAATGGCTAATCAAAAGAGCAACGATGCGGCAATCAAAAATCTCGAAACTCAAGTCGGTCAACTTGCTAAACAACTAGCGGAACAACAACCCGGACCATCTTTTTCAGCTTGAACTTGGGACAAACGATGCTATTCTTGCCCAAAATAAACTCATTTAAAAACAAGTTGAACTCTTAACTCAATAAATAAAAGAGTTGAAAGAGTCTTCAAAAGCTAAACAAATAGCTTGTTGTGAGCTTTGCAAGGGTGATCATGACACCGGGTTTTGTCCACCTCCCAGGTTCGAAGAGGTGAATTACATGGCGAACCAACGAGACTACCAACCGAGGCAACAACAACAACAACCGTATCAACAACATCCTAAAAATCAACAACAACACTTTCAAGGGAATCAAGGGTTCCAACCAAGGGCTAACTATCACCATAACCAAGGTTATGGGGGTGGTACTTCTAGCCGTCAAAATCCTTACCAACCTCAACAACCGTCGGTCGTGACTTCAAAGTTAGAAGAGACACTGACACAATTTATGCAATTGTCGATGGCTAATCAAAAGAGCAACAATGCGGCAATCAAAAATCTCGAAACTCAAGTCGGTCAACTTGCTAAACAACTAGCGGAACAACAACTCGGACCATCTTTTTCGGTGAACACGCAAACGAATCCAAAAGAGCATTGTAAAGCGATAACGACGAGAAGTGGAAGGGAGGTGATTAGTGCGAGTGAAAAAAGAGATGAGAGTGAAAAAAGATGAGGAGAAAAAAAATAGAGGATAGCATTGATGTTGAGGTTGGGGAGTGGAGTGAGGAAGAAGTTGAAAAGAATGAAAAAAATGGTGAAGTAGAAAATAAAGAAAGTGTGGAAGTTGAAAAAAATAAGAGTGATGAAGTGAAGGTGGAGGGAGTAAAAAAGAAAAGAGAGAGGAATTCTAGAGTTTCTAAAGGAAAGGAGGTAGTGGGCGCTACTCCAATCCAAAACCTTCCGTATCCACATGCTCCATCTAAGAGGGAGAATGAACGGCATTACGCTCGGTTCATGGATATATTCAAACAACTTCAAGTGAACATTCCGTTTGCCGAAGCATTGGAGCAAATGCCTAAGTATGCGAAATTCATGAAAGACATACTTACTAAAAAGCGGAGGTACACGGAACCGGAGACAATTGTCCTAGATGCTAGTTATAGTGCAATCATTCAACAGACGCTTCCGAGAAAAGAGGTTGACCTGGGACGAGTTACTTTGCCGGTTATAATTGGTGATGTCTATGTCGGAAAAGGGCTAATTGATTTAGGGGTCAAGCATTAATCTAATACCATTGTCTATTGTGAAGAGGCTTGGCAACATTGAAATGAAGGCCATCCGGATGACTTTGCAATTGGCCGATAAGTCGACTACCCATCCTCATGGGTTAGCCCAAGATGTATTGGTCAAAGTTGACAAATTCTTCTTCCCGGTTGATTTCATTGTGATTGATATGGAAGAGGATGATGATGCTCCGCTTATTCTTGGTCGACCGTTCATGAAAACCGCACGCATGATGATTGATGTTGACGACGGTTTGATGAAAGTAAGGGTCCAAAATGAAGAAGTTACTTTTGATCTATTCGAAGCCATGAAGCATTCAAAGGATAATCGTGATAGCTTTCGCATTGATGTGATCGAAGAGGCAACTTTTGAAGTTTCTAAACATATTCATGAGATATCTCCTATGGAGTTAGCTCTTGATGACTCCTTTGAAGTTTTCACAATTGAAGAAGAGAAAGATCTTGATGAATTCCTAAGGGAACTTGATAGTCTAAAAGAGTTACATCCGTGGGAAGTTGAGGAGGAAGTATTGAAGAAGGAGTTTAATGAAGAAAATCGCCGATTGAATTAAAAATGTTACCTTCTAATTTGAAGTATGCATTCCTCGACGAGACCGAAGCAAATCCGGTTATCATAAGCAATCTTTTGTCAAAGAATGAAGAAGCCCGTTTGATCAATGTTTTGAAAAAGAATCAAGAAGCCATGGGTTGGACTCTTTCCGATCTCAAAGGAATTAGTCCTTCCTATTGCATGCACAAGATCGTAATGGAAGAGGACTTTAAGCCGGTAGCTCAACCGCAATGCCGCTTAAATCCTACTATGAAGGAAGTTGTTAGAAAGGAGGTTGTTAAGTTGTTGGATGCGGGAATGATTTACCCGATTTCGGATAGCCCATGGGTTAGTCCTGTACATGTGGTTCTGAAGAAAGGTGGCATTACCATGATTCGAAATGAAAAGGATGAGTTGATCCCGACAAAAGTGGCAACGGGGTGGCGTATGTGATTGACTATAGGTGGTTGAATACCGCAACTCGAAAAGATCACTTTCAACTCCCGTTCATGGATCAAATGCTAGAAAGACTTTCTGGGCAACAATACTATTGTTTCTTAGATGGCTATTCCGGGTATAACCAAATTGCGGTTGACCCGGCCGATCATGAAAAGACGACTTTCACATGTCCTTTTGGAATTTTCGCATACCGTAAAATGCCCTTTGGGTTGTGCAATGCACCAACGACTTTCCAAAGATGTGTGCAAGCTATTTTTGCCGACCTTATCGAGAAAACAATGGAAGTCTTTATGGACGACTTCTCCGTATATGGTGGTTCCTTTGGTCTATGCTTGGACAACTTGGAAACGGTTTTTGAAAGATGTGTGAAGACAAATCTTGTTCTTAATTGGGAGAAGTGCCACTTCATGGTGACCGAGGGGATAGTGCTTGGCCATAAAGTCTCTTCAAGAGGGCTTGAAGTTGATCGTGCTAAAGTTGAAGTGATTGAAAAGTTGCCTCCTCCGGTGAATTTGAAGGGAGTCCGAAGCTTTCTGGGGCACACCGGCTTCTATCGGTGCTTTATCAGAGACTTCTCAAAGGTAGCTAGGCCTTTGAGTAACTTGCTAGCTAAGGATCAGGTATTTCTTTTAACTGATGAGTGTTTACAAGCTTTTGAAATTCTAAAGGAAAAATTGGTTACCGCTCCAATTATAGTCGCTCCAAATTGGAATTTAAATTTTGAGCTCATGTGTGATGCGAGCGCCTATGCAATCGGAGCGGTATTAGGCCAAAGAAAAGAGAAAAATTTTCATGCGATACACTACGCAAGTAAAGTTCTTAATGAGGCTCAAGTTAACTATGCCACCACTGAAAAAGAATTACTTGCGATAGTGTATGCGCTTGAAAAGTTTAGGTCCTATCTTATTGGTTCCAAGGTCATAATGTATACCGACCACTCGGCGATTAAATATTTGCTCACCAAACCGGACTCGAAGCAAAGGCTCATCCGTTGGATCCTCTTGTTGCAAGAATTTGATGTTGAACTCAAAGACAAGAAAGGATCGGAAAATTTGGTGGCGGATCATTTATCTCGCTTAGTTAATGTGGAGGTTACCGCTTCCGAGAAGGAAATTCGGGAAGAGTTTCCTGATGAAAAACTTTTCAAAGTTCAAGTTAGGTCGTGGTTTGCGGACTTTGCGAACCATAAGGCTAGTGGTTTGGTGCCTCCCGACCTAACTTCGAACCAAAAAAGGAAATTTCTCTCGGATGCTAAGTACTACGTGTGGGATGACCCATACTTGTTTAAATTGGGTGGTGATAACCTTTTGAGGAGGTGTGTTACTGGCGATGAAGCGCAAAGCATTCTTTGGCATTGTCACAACTCGCCTTACGGCGGACACTACAATGGGGCAAGAACGGCCACTAAAGTCCTTCAGTCAGGATTTTTTATTGGCCTACTATTTTCAAAGACGCAAATGCCCATGCGCAAAGTTGTGATAGTTGCCAAAGAAGTGGTGGGATTGGTAAGAGAGACGAGATGCCTCTCCAAAACATCCAAGAGGTTGAAGTATTCGATTGTTAGGGTATCAACTTTGTTGAACCATTCCCACCCTCATATGGTAATGAATATATGCTTGTGGCGGTTGACTATGTTTCTAAGTGGGTTGAGGCGATTGCCTCACCTCGGGCGAATGCTAAAACGGTAATAAATTTTTTGAAGAAAAACATCTTTTCCCGTTTTGGAACCCCCCGTGTGTTGATTAGTGACGAAGGGTCGCACTTTTGTAATGCATCGTTAGAAAGCGTTTTGAAACATTACGGTGTATCACATAGAGTGGCGACTCCGTATCACCCACAAGTAAACGGTCAAGCCGAAGTCTCTAATCGTGAGATTAATAGAATTCTTGAAAAAACCGTGTCGAATTCAAAAAAAGAGTGGTCGCAAAAGTTGGATGAAGCTTTATGGGCATACCGTACCGCTTTCAAAGCTCCAATTGGGCTAACTCCTTTTCAATTGGTATTTGGTAAGACTTGCCATTTGCCGGTCGAATTGGAGCACAAAGCTTTGTGGGCTCTGAAATTATTGAACTTTGATAAGGATTTGACCAGTGAAAAAAGAAAAGTGCAATTGCCTGAGTTGGAAGAAATGCGTAATGCCGCATATCACTCGAGTTGGTTGTACAAAGAAAAGGTGAAAGAGTATCATGACAAAAAGCTTAGGAAGAAGGAATTTGTGCCCGAACAGTTGGTCATTTTGTTCAATTCTAGGTTGAGGCTATTCCCCGGAAAATTTAAATCTAAATGGTCCGGGCCATTTCGTGTCAAAGAAGTCAAAGAGTATGAAGCTGTTGTCATTGAGGACTTGGAGAAGAAAGATAGTTAGACGGTTAACGGCCAACGTTTGAAGATTTATCTTGGCGGTCTTGTGGATCACGAGAGCTGTGCAATCTGCTTGGATGCTCCTCTGTGAGCATCTCGAACCGTCGAGCTTATCCGACGTTAAACAAGCGCTTGTTGGGAGGCACCCCAACATTGTAAGTATTTACAGCTTTGTGTTGTGTGGTATTGGTATTCAAATTGGTGGAACCTTGCTGAATTGTGCTGTGCAGTGCTGTTTTGAAAAAAACAAGATCCTGTCATGTTTGCTAGTTGCTCGCTAGGCGAAGACAGTAGCGAGCCATTCGCTAGCTCTTCACTAGGCGAACGTTGCGTGACAAAACTTTATTTTATTTTTTAGAGGGCCACTCATTTGGGCCCAAAATTTATTTATTTTGTTTTAGTCTGAACATAGGGTCACGAACTCACTTTCACTTTCACACTTTTCACTTCCATCTCACACAAAAACTTTGAGAATTATCCTTGTGCAAACCCTAACTGTTGCATTTCAGAATCAATCAACCTCTTCAATCAGATGGCATCCAGGTCAAGTGCTGCAAAAAAGAGAAAGGTCGGGAGCACTTCCCGCACTCTGCCAATTCAATTTGACACCGATAAATTCGTTGGGGCGAAGCAAGCCGCACGTTATGTGGCATTGGAGAAAAGGAAAATCTTACCTGAGAAGAGGTTTTTGATCAACGCACAAGGCGATTATCGGACATTTGCAGGGTTGGTAAATAGCAAGAAATGGGACAAGTTGATCTCTCTACCCGAAAGCTATGATATTGAGATAGTGCGCGAGTTCTATGCGAACGCGCTGCCAAATGACGACGAGCCTTTCACTTGGACTACAAGAGTGTCAGGACGTCAGGTCGCTTTTGATAGGGATGCTATTAACTGAGTGCTTGGTGAACCGCTTCACATGGGAGTTAATGAGAGGGATGCATACCACAGAGATCTGAGGCTCCACAGGAACACTGATACTATTTCTGCGGCCATGTTGTTTGAGGGAAAGTCGGTTGAGGTGAACCCATCTGGGGTTCCTGTGAGGTACCATTGGGAGGATATGATACCCTTGGCTCAGCTGATCTTGATGCTGGTTCTGACTAACATTAAGCCCAAGTCACACACGTCGACCGTGCCGATCCCAGTGGCACATTTGGTGCACTGTATTCTAACTAATGTACAGATCGATGTGGCGTGAATCATTGCGATTGAGATGAAGTCTGTGGTTGAGAGCGGGATGAAGTCGGGGGCGCGAGTTAACTGCCCCCTTGCATTTCCTTGTCTCATCATGACTTTGTGCCTACAGTCGAGGGTGAAGCTACCCTCCCGCAGTCAGGTAAGGATTCCGTCCGCAATCGACGATTGATATGTGGATAAGTATTGTAAGCCGAAGAACTTCCGAGGTAGTACAGCTGCTGATGATACTGGGGCTGCTGATGGTCCTGGTGCTTTTTCTCAGGGGTTTGATCCTTTCCAACAAGCTGTTTGCAATTACAATTGGGATTGGATGGCGGCGACTCAGCGCGCCATGATTGATATACATGACTCTATGCACGTATTACAGTTGCAGGTACGTGACCTTTCTGAAGAGCATCCTATGATGACGCGTGAGAAGTTCCTGCAACATGCTAGCTGGCCTGAGGACAGGCCTATTTTCGGAGAGGGGGCGGGTGCTGGTGCTTCTGGTGCTGATGGTTCTGGTGGCGCTGATGATGATGATGATGGTGATGATGATGGTTCCGGTTCTGAGGCCGGTAGTGAAGAGGGTTCTGAGTCCTATGAGGACTAAGTTTTTTTTATGTTATGTTTTATTTTCTTGTATTTTCAGATATTTGGTATTTTGGTTATGTACTTTTTGGGGTGTTTTGTCCCCCACGCACATTTTAACATTTTGAAGTGATGGTTGTTGTTTATGTTTTAAATTATTGTGTTTGGTTTGAATTTCTTTTGTTTAATAAAATTTTGGTTGTTAAGGGTCAAACCTTCTAGATTGGTTGCTCCTCAAAGAAGTATCCAATGAAGGCGCATCCGAGCTTGGATGGCGATGATAAAAATAAACAAGCGAATAATGCTAAGGTACATGGTTACCTCCGGTTAGAATTTTAGAATGCATTAAGAACTTTACTCTTTTCGTAATTGAATATTGTTCTTTTTGCAACATAATTGAATGAATGATTCACCTAGGGATTAGAACCACAAATTGTGAGGAAACCTCCATTGTACACTAAAATGCTGGATTCTAATAAATTGTGTTGATTCATTTGATTCATGCTTTGTCTTTTATTATTGTGAATTTGTGGAAGCAATTAGAAATGATCAAGGCGCTTGTTTTCTTTCGAGCACAACCAGTTCCAAATACAACTTACCCGTGAGCAGAGAGTATTCATGAACCCCTTTGAGCTTAAACAATTGAATCTCAGCTTGAAATAAGGCGAGACGTCAAAATCTTTTTTCTTAAAACCCTGAAATTTTTGATAATTGTTCTTTTGCCGTAAAAAGTCAAGAGCGTTCACTTGGGGTGAGTAAAAGATAAGTTGGGGAGAACGAAAATGAGAATCGGTAGGTGCCACAACTCTTGAATAACCGAGCAAGCATTGAAAAAAAATTAGAAAAGAGAAACATCTGTTTTGTGAATACGATGTGAAAAAAAATAAAATGAAAATGAATGCTTGCTTGGAAGAAAAATTGTGAAAAACAAAATTGAGTTGTGAAATAAGAGTTGTGAACGTTTCAAATGAGAAACAAGTGGAACGAAGTTGAGATGTGTGAATAGCTTGTACAGTGAATGTCTCTTTTGCATCGGCAAGTTCGTTTTCAATGGCCTAAGATATGACCCTTGTTTGTAAACCTGACCAAGCTACAACCGAAAAAGACCTTAGTGATCTTTGTGCTTCCGCATTTTCATTTATAATTGTTAGACATTGTATGAATTGAATTGACTTTTGCATTGTTTGTTGGAGAGTGAAATTGTCCCCGCGGTTGCAAACGCGTAATTTCTTCAATCCTTATTCGAAGAGGAGAGATAGGGTGATTCATTCAGGATAACATTGTTGTGGATTGATACATGTTTTGCATTTCTATAAGGATTTAGTTCTTGTGTATTGTGTTATTCTAACCATTGGGAACTTGTGTCTGGTTGATTCTCTTGTGTTTGAGCCATTTTATCCGATTTCAGAGAAATCTTTTTCTTTAAGCAAATCCTCTTGTCCTTCAAGAGGCATACTTTGCTTGAGGGCAAGCAAGAATCTAGTTGGGGAGAGTTGTTAGATGCCCAAGTTTGCTTATTTGAGCTATCAAATGTGGGCATCTTTCACTCCTTTTTGTCGAAAAAGTGTTTGAAACCGCCCTTGCTTTTGTTGATTTGCAATACTATGTGAAATGATATTGGTACCTTTAATTTGTGTGTTATTGTGCAGGAATTAGGCATGAAAGAGTAGAAAACTAAGGCACAAGAAAGATGGAAAAGGAACCAAGAAAGAAAGCAAACATAAGCAAGCTCGCTAGGCGAGTGAGGTAGCGAAGTATTCGCTAGGCGAGCACGCAGCGAGATGCCAGCGAACACTCCCAGACTTGGACAGAACCAAAAAGATCAAAACTCGCTGTGGCGAGGGAAGTAGCGAAGTATTCGCTAGGCGAGCATCCAGCGAGCAAGTATCGAACACTTCCAGTAGCAAAAACATCAAGACTCGCTGGAGCGAATGAGAGAAGCGAGGGCTTCACCTAGCGATGGATTGTTCGCCTAGCGAACAAATGCAAACTTGTCTGGGATGATTCCTCTGGACGCAGGCTCTTCTGGTGACTTATTTTGAGTCTCGCTAGGCGAACCATTCTACTCGCCTAGCGAGCATGACAGCTCAGCAACCATTTCTATAAGTAGTATGGGCTACTTTTTGGAACAGATCTTTTTTTGATCATCTTTTTACTTGTTTTTTGCTGAGAGGTGATTTTTGTGCCCTAGAAACCCCATTTCTCATTCTTCTTCTTCTCTTGACAATATTTTACAAAAAGAAGGTGGATTCCCATCCAATCTCGATTCTTCGACTCGGATGTTGATCAACCTTCTTCCGAAACTTGTTGTTCAAGCTACCATGAAAATGAGTAGCTAAGTCTTTCATTTTGTCAAGGTTAGATGTAGATGATCATAAGCTTTGTATGTATACGGGTTGATCTTCATTTATAAACTCTTTGATGATGAATGTATGGTGAAAACCTTGTTTTATTGATAACTCTTTGTGTTGGTTTATTATTGAAAGGTGTTTTCCAACTCTTGACCTAGGTTTTCATCCATCCTTGTTCTTTAGCTAGAGATAGTTTTGAATGAGTTTGTTCACTAAAAAGTTAAACCTAAAAGTTGTCATTTTGATAGATTGTGTGAGAAATCAACAATGGATCAAAATGGGAAAAACCCACAATGCGTGTTAGAAATAAACACATTGGGAGGATTTTGTGAATGTGTTTATCATCTAATGGAGTTTATGAGTTTTGTTTGATCGAACATATGCATGCAAAGTGATCGTCGAACCCTAACTTTGACAATCTTTCTCAAATCGTAAAACCAAAACTTTTACCGCAATTTCTTAATTTTTATGCAAGCTACCGTAACCGAAAACTAAAACCCCCTTGTTACTATAAGTTAAGAACTTAACAACTGTCGAACGACGGTAATATCACATAATCCCTGTGGAGACGATAACAAATCCCGATACTCTATCCCTGTTCTAACATTAGCTTCTAAGAAAATCCGTACTAGGGTGATAACAAATAAGCGAATGGAAGAAGAAGAGGAACGAATACGCGAATGGAAGAAGAAGATAACAAAAAAGTGCAATGTATTTATGAGCCCTAGATTTCATAGGGGTAAATCAAAAACCGTTGCAACATGTGAAAATAAATACATAATCAGTAAGTTGCCCAATGCCACGTTGGACATCTGAGCAAAAATATGAGTCCAGGGACTTCATTGAGGGAATCTGGATTTGGTAAGGGGGGAATTACAAAAAAATCTTATAGGCAATAAAATCAAAACTCTCTACATTGGTAGGGGGTGACATATATTTAACCCCAAAATGTTCAATGTTCTTCTATGTTGAGCAAAATATTTTTTATGCCCTTGCAATCTGTAGAAGTAAATTCATGATCATCAAGCTATGGATAAACTAGAGATCAAATAACAAGAGTCGTCACCGCGCTTTTATTGTTTCCAATGGAAAAGGGAAAAAGGATGAACAAAACCCAAAAGTAAGAAGTTTTCAAATCAAAACTAATAAAATATCAGAGATTACAGGTAAGGGGGTTGGTTACATAGAGGGAAGGTGTTAGCACCCAAAGTATTGTAGGTACTCCTAGGGGGCCCTTTTTATGTGCATATGTATTTGGTACAAAAATGATGTTTACAAATAAATAGAATGGGGGGATGAGAAAAGAATTCATTAATTATATTTTTGTGTTTGACAAGACCTTCGGACTTGTGCCTACGTACCAACATAAAAATGAGAGATCAAAACCTCGTAGTTCGTGATACAAATTTCAAAGTGGATGCATTGCTTTTAACAAAATTTAAGTTTGAAAGGCACAAAGGCCTAAAAATGGTTTGAATGAATTAGTTCTTTTTGGCTTTTTGAAAGTTTAGGTCAAGTATAGTTAAGTTTATTTACAAATTTGATTTAAGAAAAGAAGTTTAAAAATGCAATGGCATAAGGCCAAAGTTTCTATCTTTTTGCAAAGTGGTAAAAGTTTAGAACAAAATAAGTTCAAACAAAGAAAGTTTTAAAAGCAGGGAAAGATTTTGAAATTAAAGAAATGGGGAGAAGATGAAGAGACTAACCCTATGCATAAAATTAAAAGTTAAGAGTTGAAAAGATTTGACCGATGGGTAGCAATCCAATATGCAAGAATGCCATATAGCAATCCCAAATTCCCTTGGACATTTAGAATCAAGCAACACACAAATGCACAGTTATATCAATCTTGAAGAGCAAAGGCATCAAATAAATATAGCCACATCCAAGCTTAGCCACTCCATGATCTTCTTCAAATTAGCCCATGTAACAGATGAATTCCACAAGTCACGGGTTCAAAATAACAGCTTCACAATGATCATGTTGCAGACGCACTCAAATGTATCTTCAATGATGTATCAAATGAAGTTTCAAATTGTAAGCACTTGTTTTCACAAAAGTTGGCATTGGCCAAGTCCTTTAGCATAGGGAGGTTGCCTAAATTCTAAGTCTATTTGTCCAAGATCAAGCCAACAATCCATACAAAAGTTTTTTAAGGTTTTTGTTGTTATTATGTACATTAATGGTAAAAGACCACACAAACAAGCAAAGTATACACAAACAAGATATATCACACAATATGGTCCAAGTGGACAAAGTGAAAATTGCATTAACATAAACAATTAGAATGGTATGAATAATGGCAAATGAACAAAGACTAAAATTAAATGACATTAAAGTAAATGGCTTGAAATTAAAAGTTAGTTGTTAATGAGTTAGAAGTTAGTATTGTTTTGCTTTTTCTTTTCATTTTTTAAGTCATTCTTTGGAGAACACTCAACCCACTTATCATAAGCATGAATCATTGAGCCAAGACATCTTCCAAAGGAAGGAAAAAAGGCCAAGTTTCCACACAATACCATGAAAGAGGGGGAGACTTACAATCTCACTAACTAGAATGCTATGCCTTTTGTGTCACAAATTTAACGCTATGTTAAGCAATCGTAATTGGACTTATGTAGAAGTCACAACTATTTGAGGTCGGGCAATAGAATTTTGGTTTTAATGCATGTTAGAGACATAGTATAATGGACTATGCTCATGAAACATACCACACACAAAAAGAATATGCAAAATAGGTGGCCTAATCTCATCCATACTTATGTTGATTTTTCAACCAACTAGCCTTAGGACTTTGAGATATCATAAACCAAATGAGGTTAATGCATAAAGAATGGGAATGAGATGAAGAGGGAGGGGAATGGATCAAAACTCAAATTGGTCAAAGGAGGAATTTTACCAAATCAATATCATCCATTCATTTTGGGAGATGGAATGTACATTCCATCAATCCCCTAAATCCAATGATATTAACTTGACAAAGTCAAATCAACCTTGACCAAGGCCCAACAACAAGAGTCAAACTCAAACAACTCATCACAATTGGTCAACACAATTAATTGGCATTTATTCAAATTAAAAAGACTAAAATAATATATTTAAATTAAATATGGTTTGTCAAATTCCTAAAACCTCATCAAAACACCAAAGAAATGGCCATTAGATTTATCATAGGTCAAACAAGGTCAAATGACCTTGGAGAAAAAATTTCAGAATTTTTAAAGACTTAAAAGTATTTTTAAACAATTAAAAATAAATGCAAAATTAATTAAATCATGAAAAATATTAATAATGATCCAAAAAATAATTTCAATTCAGAATATGAAAGAGGAAATTATTTGAATATTTTTGGTGAAACTCTCATATTTTTTTGATCAGTATTAAAATTAATATGAATTAATGATAATAAAAGGATTAAAATGAAAATCAGAAAATAGCAAAAAAACGTGGACCACTTGATCTCCCTCATTAATTGAGATGGCAGATCAAGTGGTCCTCAGCACGCGTTCCATAATGGACACTAGTCAATGCGCTGCAGGGATGGTAATCAGAACCAACGCGTGAGATTAAAATATTTCAAATGGATCCTGTGGTCTAGAGAGATGCCAACACATCGTCAGAGCTGTAACTCTGGTCTTCTTCTCCGGTGGACCTCACCGGACTGGTCCACCCTTAACCATCACCAAAATAAAAAAGGAGGACATGATCTGAAAGAAAAAATAGCGTAGAACACGAATCTGACCTCAATTTAAACTAACTCCAAATATATAAAAAGATATGAGGAATTGAATTTTGAGGTGTGTCAACTGAGTTGCTTCGATTTGACCTCTAAGCAACTCAATCTTCTTGCCTATATTGGTAGGGCTTCAGACAACCAAAGATCCAAGAGAATTGAGTAGAATTGAGTGAGAATCGAAGAGATGAAGTTTTTTGAAAATTACCTTCAATGCTATGCAGTTCTTGATGTGGCTTGTTCCAAACATGATCTGATCACACTTGAGAAGCTAGTAGGAAGTGATTAGAGAGGTTGCAAGGCTTTGGATCCTGGAGTTCTTGAATCTCCAACAGTTGGGATTCAAACTCAAATTTCAAATTGAAATTTCTCAGGTTTTCCTTTAGAATGAGATGGTTTCAATAGGGGGCAAAGCTAGCGCGTAAAGTGTTGTTCAGATGAGCTCAGAGGCCTTCTATTTATAGCCAAAGGGAATGATATTTGCACACTTCAAAATTTGTCCACAATCGGCAATATCGATGGCACAAGTGCATGGGCATGTACATGCCCATGATGCAATGCATTAAGGTCCAAAATGATTCCAATTGAGGTTTGAATGAAGCTTGAATGGCAAGGCATTATGAATTGAAGTTTGAGCAATTGATTCTTTCCAATGATGCAACCCTGTTAAAGCCATGCGCAGACCTAACAATCTTTGTCCAAAATGCATGAAATTGGGTTCTTTGAAAAGCTTGGATGAAGGGGAACAAGTTTTATGTTCAACACATTTTCATTTGGAGCTTGGAAAATGGAGAATTTTGAGGTGGAAGTTTGGAAATTTCAACATGTTGAAATTTTTTCGAAGTGTCAAGCCATATATCTCAATATTCCACCTTGCTTAACTTTTTATGTGAGCTTAAAATAAGAAAAGTGTCTTCATAAAAGTTGTATCTCTTTCAAAGACATTCAAACTGGTCACCAATTTCATGTCATTTGGGTTTATAATGATAGAGTTATGCATTTTTGAAGTTTGGAAAAATCACTTGTTCAATGGTATAGGTAAAAAATGACCTATAATGTAACCTCATATCACATGCTCATAAAAGTTGAGTTATCCCTCACTCTAAACATCACAGTTGAAGTAGACATCTTGAATTTGATTGTGCAACTTGTAAATTTTTCATCTCATGAAAATTGAGCAAGTTATGGTCTTGGGAAGTTGACTTTCAAATTAGGGTTTAGACAAAATGACCTATAATGTTTCAACATAGAAAATGATTTTCCAAGAAAAACTAGCTCTAGGTATAAACATGATAGTTGTTTGGAATATCATTCAGAGTAACGTTTCTCTTGGAATCATTTTCATATGGTGAAAATTGTAGTAGATAGGGTCTAGGGAGTCCCAGTTTAAATAAGATGAATTCATCTGGCCAACCACCACCAACCAACTTGCTAATCTTCAATTATTTTGACTTGCTTGGCTCATGGTAGATCATACATGCATAATATGATGAATTTTGAAGTGTCCCTTGAGAAATTTGATCAATTGGTGAGATAGCTTGTTAGAGAAGTTACTCAAGATACCTAGTCAAACTAGGGTTTCCAAGGCAAATCACCCTCAAACTCTTGAATAAAACTTGATCAATATAACATGTGGGGGTCAATGGAACTCATATATGATGCTCATAACCATTCTTGGATCAATTCATGGTTATGCTCTTTGTCATGAGGGTCTCAAACCCTAGATATGAACTTGATAGATCAATGGAGATCATGCCCCACCTACAAAGAGTTAGGCAAAAGCAAAGACATATTTTTGGTATTTTGGTTAGTAAAATGATGATATACAAGTATGATACAATCACATAGTGCTTGGTGATCTCTCCCAAAAAAAACCCAATGAAAGAGGGGTAAGGAGGATGCCAAGGTATGATCCCAATGCTAATGCATATGATGAAAATACATGAGGGATCTTAGGGTCAAAATTAAGGTCTTAAAGCTTCCCCTATTTGAGGACATTCTAATTGAGGAGGTGAAGGTTAAAATCTTCATGTTGACTCAGTAGAATGGGTTTAAATAACAACATAGAAACAAATTTTGGTCCCTGATCACACTAAAATTTACGTATTTTTGACTCCGATTTCACATGCATTCTAGTCGTTTTATTGTCATTTTGTTGTGTTATTACTGTGTTTTCCTTTATTTTCAGGTTTTTACTTTAATCGGAGCCCCGATCGAGAAAAGGAGTGAAAAAGAGCTAAAAACCCTAAAATTTAGCATTTTGTGCTTATGGCCTACCCCATGGCGGGTGCCACAGACCAAGCCATGACGTGTCCAAGTCCAACTTCCTCAACTCCCACGTTTCCCCACTTCATCCACTAAGGCGCCCCACTTTGTGCTTGTGGCGGGCGCCATAGCCTTATGGCGGGCGCCACAAGAAGGAAACAGTTTCCTCTATTTTCAAGTTGAAGGGCATCCAAGTCAATTCCACTTTTTTTATTTGCTTATAAATAGAAACGCGAATTCAGTTTTACAATCATCCAAACTTAGAGCAGAGGCAAACTGAGAAGCAACTTTGTTTCACTTAGGCATATATTCAGTATTTTATAGTGGTAATCGCTTCGCATTGGAGTGTTACCACAATTGTGTCATCAAGCCTGTGATAGAGTCTGTAATCGAGTTTGGAGCACTTTGGAAGGAAGTTAATCCTGCCGCCATTTTCTTTTCCGCATTGCAATTTACTCAGCCCTCCGATTGGAGCAGGTTTTTATTACTCGCCTTTACTTTATTTATTTCCCGCACTCTCTTTACTTTATTTATTTCCCGCACTCGCTTTACTTTATTTATTTCCCGCACTCGCTTTTACTTTATTTATTTCCTCGCACTCGCTTTACTTTTATTTATTTTCCGCACTCGCTTTTACTTTATTTATTTCCCCGCACTCGCTTTACTTTTATTTATTTCCTCGCACTCGCTTTAAATTATTTACTTTCCGCACTCGCACTATTTTTATTTATTTAATGCACTTTTACTTTACCATGTCTAGCTAAATTTATAAGGCTAGAATGTAAGGATCGTAATTAAACCAGTAATCCGTACAATTGTTCGTAGAAACACTTAAAGGGCTATTTTAACTTTCAACTTAAGTTTTCCCGCACTTCAATTCCGTTGGGTAAGATCGAAAGCCGTCCAACGTCTTCTAAAACTTAATTGTTTTTAACTATTTCAAAAACAGCGAAAGCGCTTTGTTTAGTTCATTAGGAGTTTTTAACATCAAGAAGAAAAGAGATTTTAAAACTATTTTCGGACGCGTTTATAAGTTTTGAGTCTGGTTCGTGAGAACCTCTTTTGGTTAAGAAATCCAGGTTATAATACTTTTCAACTTAGTCAAGATACTATATTTCTTAAAAATAGGTTTACTACTCTAACGCAATGCGCGCCTTTTTATAAGTGACAATAAGAGGGTTTGATTAGGGAGTACAACTCGGTTCTGAATACGCGAAAGCGACAGTTCCTGTTAAATTAGTTCTTTTCAAAGTAGGAAACGTTGCCCATAAGTAGTTCTATTAGCAAGTACTTGGATTACAAATTGATTACGTGAATTACATTCGACCCTGTCTTTATTAATTATATTCTATTTCAATACTTTACTTTTTATTGCACACTACAAAAACACTTATTTTGATTGCCTTTCATAAACACCATAACAACAGATAACGATAGCTTGACACTTGGTCTCTGTGGATACGATAATCTTTTATATTACTCTGACGCGTTCATATACTTGCGAACACCGCATCAAGTTTTCCAACACATCAAGTTTTTGGCGCCGTTGCCGGGGACCAATTTCGTCAAATTTCATTTTCCTGTTGTTATATCGTTTAGACTTAGGTTATTTCCCGCCGGTCGATGCGAAGAACTCGCAGCACCGGAAGTTTAAGCTTAGTAAACCCTCTGGCGGAACCTGAACGTTACGCTCGCGCACGTTTATTCTTTCATAGAATTAAGAGAGCTATGGCCGAAGATCAAAACCAAAGACCTCTTAAGGACTTCACTCAACCATCTAATGAAGAACCTAGTTCTAGTATAGTAAACCCAATCATCCCAGCCAATAATTTTGAACTTAAACCATCCCTGTTACAACTAGTGCAACAGAGACGATTCGCGGGTCTCGCTACCGAGAACCCTAACCAGCATTTAAAAATATTTCTTCAATTAGCAGATACTTTTAAAACCAATGGAGCTTCTCCTGAGGCAATACGTTTAAGATTAGTTCCTTTTTCCCTCAGAGATAAAGCCCTATCATGGTTAGATTCCCTTCCACCCAATTCCATTACGACTTAGGGGCTAGTGTGAGTTTAATGCCTTTAGCGGTTTGTGAGAGGTTAAACTTAGGAGAATTACAACCCATTAAGATGTCACTTCAGTTAGCCGATAGATCTGTCAAATATCCGATAGGCATTTTAGAAGATGTTCCTGTTAGGATAGGTCAGTTATTTATCCCTACTGATTTTGTCGTCATGGACATCAAAGAAGATAATGATATACCAATTCTTCTAGGTAGACCATTCTTATTGACTGCAGGAGCCATAATAGATGTCAAGAAAGGAAAGTTGACATTTGAGGTAGGTGACGAGAAAATAGAATTTATACTTTCGAAATTTCTTATGGCACCTGTGATGGGAGACTCGTGTTATGCCTTAGATATTATTGATGAAAGTGTTAGAGAATTAGAACAAAAAGAAATTATAAAAACAATCAAGTTACCATCAACCCCCATAAAGGAAGATGATGACTTTAAAGAACCTTACATCGATGATAACCTTTACGAATGTTTATCCCTTACTCTAGATCCTATGCCATGCCCTAAGAAACCAACCTTAGAACTTAAGGAACTGCCTAAGAACCTGAGATACGAGTTCCTCGATGAAAAGATGAACCGTCCAGTTATAGTTAGTGCTACCTTGAGCCAAGAGGAGACGAACAAACTTTTAAACGTTTTACGAAGATATCCCTCAGTCTTAGGATATAATATCTCTGACCTGAAAGGTATAAGCCCATCCGTATGCATGCATCGGATTTCGCTCGAAGAAGATTCAAAACCCTCTAGGGAGCATCAGAGAAGAATAAACCCTATAATGAGTGATGTTGTTAAGAAGGAAGTTCTTAAGTTACTTGAGGCAGGTATAATCTATCAGATCTCGGATAGTAAATGGGTGAGCCCTGTGCATGTAGTACCTAAAAAGGGAGGCATCACAGTCGTGCAAAATGATAAAGGCGAACACGTAGCAAAACGTTTAGAAGGAGGATGACGGATGTGTATAGATTATAGAAAATTAAATAAAGCAACTAGGAAGGACCATTTCCCTTTACCATTCATAGACCAAATGTTGGAGCGTCTAGCCAGACACTCTTACTTCTGTTATTTAGATGGATACTATGGATTCTTCCAAATACCTATTCACCTAGAAGATCAAGAAAAAACTACCTTTACATGCCCCTATGGAACCTTTGCCTACAGACGAATGCCTTTCGGCCTCTGTAACGCCCCAGCTACTTTCCAACGCTGCATGATGTCAATCTTTGCAGATTATCTAGATGGTATCATGGAAGTGTTTATGGACGATTTCTCGGTTTGCGGATTCAATTTTCACAATTGTCTTGCTAACCTTGAGAAAATCCTGGAGAGATGCGTGGAGGTGAACCTCGTGCTAAATTGGGAAAAATGTCATTTTATGGTAACCAAAGGAATAGTTTTAGGACAAATAGTTTCCGAAAAAGGTATAGAGGTAGATAAAGCTAAAATAGAAGTTATAGAAAACCTAAAACCCCCCAAAACCATCAGAGAAGTCCGAAGCTTTCTTGGACACGCTGGATTCTACCGGCGTTTTATTAAGGACTTCTCCAAAATAACTAAACCGTTAACCGGACTTTTAATGAAAGATGCTGAATTCATTTTCGACGAAAAATGTAATGACGCATTTAATCTTTTAAAGCAAGCATTAATCTCTGCACCCATTATGAAACCGCCCGATTGGTCGGAACCTTTTGAGATAATGTGCAATGCTAGTGATTATGCAGTTGGAGCCGTTCTAGGACAAAGGAAAGATAAAAAATTACATGCCATTTCTTATGCCAGTAGAACCCTAGATGCTGCCCAACTTAACTACGCAACAACCGAAAAAGAATTACTCGCTGTAGTTTTCGCTATAGACAAATTTAGATCTTATCTAGTAGGAGCAAAAATTATTGTTTACACCGATCATGCTGCCATTCTTTACCTATTAAGTAAAAAAGATGCCAAACCCAGGTTACTCCGATGGATTCTATTACTACAAGAGTTTGATTTAGATATAAGAGATAAAAAAGGCACTGAAAATGTAGTAGCCGATCACCTTTCTAGGCTAGAACATCTAAAACCTGAACTAGTACCCATAAATGATGATTTCTCCTATGATAGACTGATAGCTAAAGTAGAAACCATTGAAGACAATAACCTAGATCCGTTTGAGCATTCCCAAAAATCCTTAGCAATAAATAACGTACCCTGGTATGCAGATTTCGTTAATTACCTAGCTGCTGATATAGTACCCCCTGATCTTGACTACCACCGCAAGAAGAAATTCTTCCACGATGTGAGAAACTTCTATTGGGACGAATCGCTCCTTTTCAAAAGGGGTAAAGATGGCATTTTTTGCTGTTGCGTTCCAGAAGAAGAGGTAAATAATATTATCGAGCATTGTCATTTTGCACCTTATGGTGGACATGCAAGCACCTCTAAGACATACACCAAGATTCTTCAAGCTGGCCTATTCTGGTCCACCATGTGGCGTGATGTCTATGCTTTCATTGTCAAGTGTGATAGATGCCAACGCACTGGAAACATTTCAAGACGTGATGAAATGCCTCTAAGAAACATTCAGGAAGTAGAACTCTTTGACGTATGGGGTATAGATTTCATGGGACCTTTTCCACCATCCTTAGGAAATAGGTATATCTTAGTAGCTGTAGACTATGTGTCTAAGTGGATTGAAGCTATAACTGCACCCACAAACGACACTAGGGTAGTAATCAAACTATTTAAAAACTATATATTCCCTAGATTTGGAACACCACGTTTAGTCATAAGCGGTGGAGGATCACACTTTATATCAAGAATATTTGACAAACTTTTAAGAAAATATGGAGTTAGGCATAGAGTAGCAACACCGTACCACCCACAAACTAGTGGCCAAGTAGAAGTATCTAATAGGGAGATAAAACAAATCCTAGAGAAAACTGTTTCTATTTCCAGGAGAGACTGGTCTCAGAAGCTTCAAGAAGCGTTATGGGCCTATAGAACCGCTTTCAAAACCCCTATAGGAACTACCCCTTACCAACTAGTTTATGGAAAATCATGTCACTTACCATTCGAATTAGAGCATAAAGCCTATTGGGCCATTAAAAATTTGAATTTAGACTACCTAGCCGATGGAGAAAAGCGTACCCTAGACATTCATAAATTAGAAGAACTTAGGCAATCTGCCTACGAGAATGCAAAAATATATAAAGAGAGGACAAAAGCCTATCATGACAAAAGAATAGTAAAGAAAAACTTCAATGTAGGCGATTTTGTTCTCCTTTTCAACACTAGGTTACGACTCTTCCCTGGAAAGCTACGTTCAAGATGGACTGGTCCTTTCGAAGTATCCAAGATTCTGAGATCCGGAGCCGTAGAAATCAAGAACGATACCTGTAGTCCATTCATTGTAAATGGACAAAGACTGAAGCTCTACGAAGGAGGAGACATTCCAGCATACTACTCGAGCCACACCCTGATTGATCCACCGATTCATACTACTACAGGTGTATAAATTCTAACCGTCAAGCTAATGACATTAAACAAGCGCTGCGTGGGAGGCAACCCATGGTTTTTCTTTTCATTTTACTTTTTTTTCGCATTTATTTACATTTATTTTTATTTTTATTTTATTTTATCTTATTTTGCATTGAGACTAAAGTTTGAATGGTTTGTATTTTCAGGATCACTTTCCTAACTTTTACAGGATGCAGGGTTTTGATGACATGCATGTTGCCTATAGAGCCAATGCTCAGAGGGAGCGCTACATTGCTTTATACCAGTGCCCTATGGCACCCACACGTTACCCTGATCAGCATTGTATGGAGGCACTGGGTATCAAGCCTAGTATTCGATTCCTTAGCCACCAGCTCCACTGGGACGAATTTGCTGATGACTTAAGTAACACATATAGGAACCTGACTTTGGAGTTCCTGAGTTCATTCGACTACAACCCATATTCTGGACCAGATGGGTATGCTGCTTTCAGGCTCTTTGGAGTTGAGTACTCCTTCAACCAGAAAGAGTTCGGCGACTTATTAGGTTTCCAGACTACTCCTGATGCTATCCCGGAGACACCTTTGGGATATTTCCTGGGTAAGGAAGTGGAGAAGTTTTAGAGTGATATATCAGGTGGCGGAAGCCAGGATCCATCTACACAGTTATCTTATGTCATACATAACCCAGCCTTCAGATATTTTCAGATGATATTAGCACATTCCTTCTTGGGAAGACAGGATGCAGAGACACTATTGAGTGAAGAGGAGATCTTCCTATTATTTTGCGCATCCTAGTCTCGCCCAGTAGCATGTGGGAACTTTTTATTGAATAATCTCAGCGGTATCTCTAGATCCACCGAAGGAGTCATCCATGTTGGTGGAATCATCACACAGATTGCAGTCGCTTTGGGTCTGTCTCGCAAGCTGTTGCATCTTCGGACCTACTGTGGATATACTACCATGGACATCGATTTCTGTTTGACCAGAGGATTGATGAGGAGAGCCTCTTTCCACCCATGTCAGTTCCGACTGCTAGTCGACAGCGAGGCCATCCATTACTTCACATTGCCAGACCCTATGATGACCAGTGTGCATGATCCAGCGAATTGGAGTTATGCTTTAGAGGGCCAGGGAGAGACCGTCGAGGAGTCGAGATCGCCCTCAGTTGCTGAATACACACCTGCACCACCATCTCCTAGAATCACCGTTCTCTCTAATAATCATTCATTGCAGACACCCGACATACGCACCCAGATTGCTGAGTGCCGTAGAGAGATTGCAGAGCTTAGACAGGAAGTGGCGGATCTAACTTCACCCATGCTACTGAAGTCGATTGTCTATATCAGAAGATCGCAGAGCTCAGGCAGGAGATAGCCGTGCTCCATGGATCCACTCAGGCAGACGACACCCCTCATACCTGATCTCACCATCTTGCTTTATTTCTCTTTTATATATTTATCGTATTTGCATTACTCATTTTATATTATCAGATTTGGATATTATATAAACTACTACTATACATTAGTGTTTCTATTTTTATCTATATATGTTTTATATTTATTTTATTTGCATTTTAATTTTTCAGGTATTTATTTATTTATATTTAATTTCTGTTTTTGTTTTTGTTTCAGTTTCACTTTTTATTTTTCGTTTTTACTTTTATAAAATTATGCAAGTCAAAGAAACTAGGAGAATCACAAGACAAATGCTATCCAGACCCCTCAAAGTCAAAAGACAAGCGAAGCCCAAACCAAAGGACCAAAATCTGGCCCAGCCAGATTTTGCCTTGTGGCGCCCGCTGTAACACCCTTCTAAAATACCCCAAATATTTAATTTACAACAACCAATATATAAATCAGAGTAATTATTGCAGTTAAGGGTGTCACACAACACTTCACACATTTCACCATAAAAATCAGTCATGCTCATTATTTAATTCAACATAAACACTTCTTTGCAAAATACGCAGCGGATAGAGATCATTCAACATAGGTAATACATTACACCTAAAATTATTCAACAAGTTAAAACATCCCGTCCCGATGTTACATCTATCAGAGCATGACCCACTAAGGAGACCACACTAGACTCCAAGCACTAGCTTCTACTCACTCACTGCTCGTTACCTGAAAAATAGTTGTAAGGGTGAGTTCCTCAATCGATATAATAAGCATTATAAATCATCATGTAATGCTAAGTAAATTTACACGTTAATCACCCTAATCATATCATGCATTCAGTAACGGCACATCAACTCAAATATCATACTCAAGAACAACGTAAAATGCAACTCAATAACAACATAAAATGCAACTCAAATGAGACTCGACTCGTCATGCATGTGGTACCAATCGGAGTAAAACTCCCAACTTAAAATCATTGCCATTTTATTGGGCATCAAGGCATAAGCCTTCAACTTTCAACTTAAAATTTGCCAATCCAGGCCAACGTGGTGTGAGCAAAGCTCCATCAAGGCGTAAGCCTTCAACTTTCAACTTAAAATTTGCCAATCCAGGCCAACGTGGTGTGAGCAAAGCTCCGACTTAATGCATATGAATGTACATGGCATACACGACTTTACAATTCCGACAACATAATAATAATAGCAACACAACAAGGTTTTCAACATAATCAACTTATAATCAACTTTGGCTCATCAAGCCTACAACTCAGTATTTTTAACAACTTTCCGTACACGGAACAACTTAACAACTCAGTCATACTTACATCGACACTTTATAACACAAACCCAACAAATTTTACTCATCAAAATTGACTACAATATTACTTCATAACATAACTCAATCCCTACTATGTCACATACCAACCTAGGCAAATCACCAATTATGTTCACAACATTAAAATATCAATTTTTCACTTTTCCAACAGTGTTAACCGGTTAACGCCCTGGGTTAACCGGTTAACGCAGGACAAAACTCATTTTCTGGCAAAACGCAACAGTGTTAACCGGTTAACGCCCTGGGTTAACCGGTTAACGCAGGCAAAACAGCACATTTCCACAAAATATAACAGTGTTAACTGTAGCACCTCAAATTTGCACCTATCATTATACATACATTCTCATATTAGGTCATAGCATATCATGGTCCATTGCATAGCATTGCATTGCCTCTTTTGCCTCAAGTGCAAAGCCAATCAAGAAGTTAGGTCAAACTGATCAGGAGATCAGTCAACCAAGCAAGCAAGCACAATTCTCAAGGAGCCAAGGCCCTAGGGTTGGTCCAACATGTTCAAATGACTTGGGGATCCATTTGAAGTGATTAGGTCAAAGATTGGAGGCTCAGAGGTCATCAGTCAATGCACAGACAGTCAGAAACCCTAAAAGTCAACTGTTGGTCAACTGTCCATTTAATCAGTGTTTTGATGAATGGAAATGGTTTGAGAGAGATTATTCATGTCCCAATAGGCCTCATATATCATGTCAAACACCATCATGGAAGAATTTGAAGCCAGATCAGAAATTTCCAAAAATGGAAACTGGACCTGTAACTGAAACTTGCCAAAAATGGAAAGTCTTGATCCTCAAACTTACATCATGGTACAAGCTTCAAATGAATTTTTGCCCAACATGAAAGTTGAAGATCTTGTTCTCCCATTTCCAAAAAGTCCAAGAACTCTTAATTCCCATGTGTGGTTGGCAAGTTATGATCGAATCGATTTCAGAAAATCTTGAACTTCAAAAGGCCATATCTCCCAAACCATTTGGCCAATTTTGGTGGGGTTTTTTCCTACAAGTCACATTTGATCCCCTCTTTCCAAAAATATAAATTTCATGAGCCAAAACTTCACCAATCAAAATGGCATTTTTTGACTTATCTCATTTAAATGCAAGTTTGACCAAGAGTTGACTTTTTGATTTAATCATTTTTCTACCATTTGGCCAGTTGAAACAGCTCAGAAATGTCATTTAAAACATGTTTGCCAAGTCAAATTATGCAGTACTTGCACCCATCATGTATCCATACTTAGTTGCTTGAATTGGAAGAAAGGTACACTTTCACCATGTCCATGGACCATACCATGCTTTGTACTCTAAAAATAGAAAATTAAGAGACCATTTGCTGTCATTATGAACACCATTTAGCAGCCTCAAAACAACAGAAAGAAGGCCATGCCCTAGCTGCTTGAAATGTGGAGAACAAGTACATGTTTCAATAGCCATATCCACATTTTCATGACTTTTGATGCAGGACCACAAAACAGCAGGTTTTTCATCATTTTTCTGTCATGTTACAAACCACTACTAGCAGCAAAAACCAACAGAACTTCATTCATTGAAAATCACTTTGGCCATTCTTTAGAAAACCTGTCAAACTGTCAAGAGAAAGCATGGCAAACAATACCAAACAACAGACCTTATGCATGATTCTTCTGTCATTTTGAAATTCAATGGCAGCCACACAAACCATTTTGGGCTTAGGCAGAAAAACCTACTTCACTCATTTTCCCTAGAACATCATCTGGGATGCATTTCTTTTTTCTGTCCAAAAACTCACAAAGGAAACCAACCCTGCCTTGCCAACCAACAGCAGCCAACATAACACAACAACACAACCAACTTCACACTCTCTCAAGCTTCATGTGTGTGCATTCCAAAACTCTGTCCAAAACACCCTAAGAACCAAACCCTGCAGGATCAAAAGCAACACAAGACAGCAGAGGATATGATTATTTCCTGTCATTGTGAACCTTGCTAGCTGCAAGAAAACCAACCAAATTCACTCATTCTCCAAAAAACTCACTCATTAGCATTTGCTCCAAAACCAGTCAAAAACTTCCAAGGGAACGAAACCTGGCCATTGCTTTTCACCATCTTTTCATCATGTTGAACCACTAGTTGCAGCCTACAAAACACATAACAAAAAAACACTTGTGCTCTCATTCATAAAACACTTCATTCTTTGCATTTCCCAATTTTCTGTCAAAACTCCAAAGTCACCAAGCCTTGCTTTGCCCTGAACACAATCCAAGCACCCTTTTGAAACTGCTGGCAGCCACTTTGGAAAAGAAAAAGCAGCAAAAAACTCATATTATCAAAAAGCCATTTTCTGCATTTTTGCATTTTTCTTGAAGAAACATCAAAGAACCCTAGCCATACATATTTGTGCCATCATTCATAACCATAATGGAGGCTATTGCAAGCAAGAAGAGGCAGCTGTAGAGCCATGTTCATGGACTGTTGTGGACAAGCCTCATCAATGACAGAAATTGTTTGAGCTCACTCCAAGCCATTGCAAGCCAAACAACCTTCATCATTCATCATTTGGGACCCTAAGGTGCAACTGTTCCACTTCAAAACAACCAAACAACATCAAGAACACAACTGTCCTTCAATTTTTGGTATGGATTCGACCCCCCCCCCCCCCCCCTTTTGTTTAATCAATACATGCTTAGTGTAGGTCTTTTGATGCTGGTTTCATGGATGGTCTTAGTTTTAAAAATGGTCAAGTAATGGTTGAGTTATGTTGAAATGAACATTGATGATCCAAACTTATTTTGCATATTACTTAATGGATAGCTCGATTTCATGGTTTTTGATGTTAGGATGTTGATGTGTGTTGTTTGATGATCACCATGATGTCTTTGATTTGTATTTCTGGGAATTTTGATTTTTGAACTTGATTGAAGATGATGAATGAAAACTGTATGTGAAACCCTAGTTCCCAATTGCATTTTCCAGATTTTTTTCCCTTTCATTCACGTGTGCATGGCCCTTTCCTCCATCAACCAATCAAAACATTTCTTTTCATGGCCAAAACGACTGTGTTTAAGTTAGTGGATTCAAATATTACAAAAATGCCATTCTTGCTTTATTAATTCATTTTACTTCTTCATTTTATTTCATTTTGATATCCAATCTTCCAAAAATCATAAATGCTTCAATTTTAATCCAATTTGAATGGGATTTTTTGTGTTGTGTTCATCATGATCTCTACTTTTTTATCATTATTTTTCCAGAATTTTTGGATGAGTAGTTTTTAAATGGCCTTAGGGTTTGTGACATGTGACCAAATTTTGTACACTTTGCCAAATCAATTGTGAAATGATGAGAATGTATCCAATGGCTCCCAAATGTTTTGTGCTTAAACTAGACACACTCATGGTGATTTTGGTGTAAAGTTTGTGAATTTATCATTTGTGGTTTGTGAGTTATGATTTTTTGAATTAGGGTGTGACAATTTGTGTCACACCATTGATGTCCAACTTCATGATTTTCATTACCATGCTTATTGACCTCCAATTGATCCAATTTTTTGCATGAACCTACTCTTGTATGTCTAGTTTACATGTGAATTTTCTTGGAATTATTTGTGGCATTTCCTAATTGTTTGAGATTTTCTCCCCTGCTTGGTCATATGTTGACTTTTTGTGACACTTGTTCCCATTTCATTTGTGAAATTCTCATACTTTATTAGATGGACATGAAATTTGACATGTGATAACTAGACATCCTCATCTTTGCCATGGTTTTGATCCCATTCATTTATCATACACTATCACTGATTTATGAATTTTCTAAGTTGATGCATGTTTGGTTGACTTCTTTGAACATGTTCAAAATTGCTTTGACTTTCTGATTTTCATTGACTGCCTTCCACTTGTCCAAATGGGATGAAATTTGACATGCTTACCATGCTGTGGGTTGTGATTGGTCATGATTTATTTGGTGATTTTTGGAAATGTTTAGGATTGCTTTTGAGTTAAGTCTTGCTGTTGACTTCTATGAGCTTCTAAATGCCATACCTTGACCTAAATTGTTCATGAAATGATAATGGTGATTGTTATGAATGTGAAACCAATTGGGTTTGTTTCTTAAATGTTTGAACTTGATTTTGATTGGGCATTGCTTGCTGTTTTGACTTTTTCATTCATGTTTGACCCTAGGCTTGCCCTAGTGGTCCTGTTACTCACCTTTGAGCTTGTGTTTTCAGGTTGACCATCAAATGGCCGTTGAGACCAATTCTTTTGATTGAGCTTGCTTGATTATCATTGACTAACTTGTGTGTTTTGTAGGTGTCTTGGCTCACATGCCTTAAGCTTTGTGCCTTGCACATTCACTTGCTTGTGTTGACTGGTTGATGTCTGTTTCATTTTGATTTAACTCTGACTTGTATACTAACTGTGCTTGACTGTTTCAGGTGCTTTTAGTTGTTTAGTTCCTTGTGAACTTTTTGCTTTGCTTTGCTTGTATAGGCAATTTGCATTGAGGTATGACTTCCTAACTTCATGTAGTCTGGAAGACCTGGCCTGTTACTTGGCCAGGCAACTGTCTGAAGTCCTCCTTAAGAGGCAATGTTTGTGATTGTTTACTTTTGTCCTTGCATAGAGTCAAAGTCCTCCTAAATGAAGAGGCAATTGGTGGAAGGTAGGGATATGCAATCTATCCCCCACTATTCAGTGTGTCATCTGCTTTGCTCACACCACTGTGTTGATGCATTGCAGATAAAAACCCAAGATCTTGTACAACTGTACAGTTGAGTCAGTTTCAAATGTGTAGAAGGGTTCCCACTTTCTGAACCCACACATTCTTGTCTTGAGCTCTCCCAGGCCAGGGATAAGAGCTGTGAAGTCTTACCTTCACTCACCTTTCATCTGCTTCACCTTAGCCCCTCAATGGCAAGGTTAAGAGCAACATTCACCCAGTTCCAGAGGTTTGTTTGTTGAGGTTGATATGACCCTTTGACTAAAACCTAACCCTTGTTTGAGCCACTTGTTTGTGTATAGTGTGTGCTATCTGTGCTTGTAGGATTGTTTGACTTGCTTCCTGTGCAAGTTAGGATTGTTTGACTTGCTTCCTGTGCAAGTTAGGATTGTTTGACTTGCTTCCTGTGCAAGTTAGGGTTAGTTTAGACTTGCTCCCTGTGCAAGTTAGGTTTGCTTGGCTTGCTTCCTGTGCAAGTTAAATGTGTGTGTGGCTTGCTTCCTGTGCAAGTCATGATTAGGATAGGCTTGCTTCCTGTGCAAGTTAGCTAGAAACCTTAACTTAGGGATGAATTTGTATGATAACATCTAGGCTCGAGTCGTAGTCTCCCTAGTTGTGTCTGTAACACCCCGATAATAATATAATAATTATTTAAATTAAGTTAATAATATGTTTATTAATTTAATTAGATAATTGAATTATTATTATTATTATTTTGGAATAATAATTATTGGGATAATTATTTATTGAAATAAAATAAGTTGGAATAATAAAAAGTCCCATTTTTTTTGGTAAAAAGGGTTTGCACGTGAAAAGGAAAACACAGAGAAGCGGTTGAAAGTGGAAAAAGGGCAAAAAGGCAGAGCAAGAGAAGAGGAAAAGCTTGGAGCTCAGAGATTGCTGGATTAACTCAGGTAAGGGGGGTTTTATCATCGATTAACGGGTATTATGGGATGATATGTACTGGGTAGTAAGAAACTATTGTTTTACCTCTGATTAGATTGATGCATGATGAATTGTGAACCCTTTGGATGAACGAAATTGGGGTATAATTGAGAAAGAATTCGTAGGAATTAGATGTAAAAGTGTCAAATTTTGTGTAATCGAATAAGATACGAATTGTGTTGAAAATATGAATGATTTCTGTGTAGAAATTGGACTGTGGAAGGTTGGATTGGGTAGATCTCGTAGTAGAGAAAGCCATGGCAGATCTGAGAGTTCTGGTCTCTGGTCATACGCGTATGGCACTAGGCAATACGCGTATGAGATGGCTGGTACGCGTATGGCACTAGGCAATACGCGTATGGATGAGGAAGATGAAATTTTGAACGTGAAATGGTCTCTGGTGGTACGCGTATGGGGAAGTGATACGCGTAGCATACGCGTATGAGACAGGTGATACGCGTATGGGTTGGGCGAGGAAATGCGCAATACGCGTATGAGAGTGGGCATTACGCGTATGGATTTGGTCAGGCGTGGGCAATACGCGTATGGGCATAGGCAATACGCGTATGGGCAGAATTGTGTATTTTCTGTGCTGTTGTTGTGCAGTTTTGGTTGTTTAGGCTGAGTGTTGTAATTCAGCTGATGTATGACATATTAGGGATCATTTCCCGTGGCTTTAAGTAGTATAGGTATTAGTAGAGTGTACTAATACTGTGGTTGTTGTTTGTCATGATCTGATATGCTTATGTGATAAAATATTGAGGATGTCTGATGATATGCATATCGTTGTGAATGTATATATATTATGCATGGCATAGCCTTTGGGGCTGTAGCTAATTCCCATGGTGAGGAATTAGTGAGTGAATCATTGTGGATTTGTTGTTGATGTTTGCATGCTAGATGATTAGTGTGCATAGTCTAGCCTTCGGGGCTGTAGCTAATTCCCACGGTGAGGAATTAGTGAGTGAGTCATTAGATCTCAAATGAGTGGGACTAGTGAGCTTAGTAGCCGTATCTGGATTTGATCGGTGAGCTTGAACTGTATGTTCAAGAATAGTCGGTACCGCATGTGTGGAGTCTCATTTCATAATGAATGTATGGCATATAATATGAATGGATGTATTCCAGTATTATATGTGTGTTATGTGTTGTGTTGTTGATGTTGAGTATGGTTGAGATTATACATATGCTATATGTTACTGTTGAATATGATGTTTGAACGGATATTGCCGTTGCTGAGTGCGTAGTCTGATTAGGGTGAATTGATGTGTTATTTACTTAGCATTACATGTTGTTCTATAATGCTTATTATATTGATTGAGGAACTCACCCTTACATCTATTTTTCAGGTAACGAGCAGTGAGTTGAGTAGAAGTTAGTGCTATGGAGTCTAGCGTCGTCCTTAGTGGGTCATGCTCTGGTAGATGTAACATCGGGAGGGAATGTTTGACTATGTTTTAATTTAGTTGTTGATTCAACTTTACATGTAATGTAGTACATGATTTGAATGTCGATGTTTTGTACCCGCTGCGAATTATGCAAAAGAGTCTCATTTTGATTTAATAAATGAGCATGACAGGATATTTGATAATTGTTGTGAAATGATTGTGTGACACCCTTCGGGGCATAATTACTCTGATTGATATGTTATTATTTTAATTAAATATTTTGGGGTATTTAGAAGGGTGTTACATTAGTGGTATCAGAGCATAGTCGGTCGAGTCGAGTCGTAATTATTCTGTTTCCCCTGTACGGTATAGGTGTTGTGTAACCTATCAGTACTCATGGTTTTAGTTTGTTTGGGTTTTCAGAATAGAGATGGCTGGAAGAGGTAGAGATGATGCTGCAATTGCTGAGGCTCTGGGTATGCTAGCTGGAGTACTTGGAGGAAATCCGAATGTTGTGGGAATGGGAGCTGCTCGTCAACTGAGTGAGTTCCAGAAGAACAATCCTCCAATGTTCAAGGGAGCATACGATCCAGATGGCGCTCAGAAGTGGTTGAAGGAGATCGAGAGAATCTTCCGAGTAACTGAGTGTGCCGAGAACCAGAAGGTCAGGTTCGGTACGCATATGCTATCAGAAGAAGCTGATGATTGGTGGGTTGCTACCCGCACTGAGTTGGAAGCTGCTGGAGGTGCTGAGATCACTTGGGTTGTGTTCAGAGAGAGATTTCTGAGGAAGTACTTTCCAGAGGATGTCAGAGGGAAGAAAGAAATAGAATTCTTGGAATTGAAGCAGGGTAACCGGTCTGTTACTGAGTATGCTGCTAAGTTCACAGAGCTGTCAAAGTATTATACTCCCTACAGTGAGGCTACTGGGGAATTTTCCAAATGTGTGAAGTTTGAGAACGGGCTGCGTCCCGAGATCAAGCAGGCGATTGGATATCAGCGGATCAGGGTGTTTTCTGATTTGGTTGACTGTTGCAGGATTTTCGAACAGGATTCCAAGGCTAGAGCAGAGAGCTATCAGCAAAGGGTTGATAGGAAAGGCAAGAGTCAGAATGACCGTGGAAAACCGTATGCAGCTGGCAAAGGTTTTCAGAGACAGAGTGGGATGAAGAGGCCTAGTGGGGGAGACTCTAGTGCCCCTGTTAAGTGTTATAGATGTGGTCGGGCTGGACATCGTGTCCATGAGTGTACCAGTGCTGAGATGAAGTGTTTCAAGTGTGGAAAAGGTGGTCATTTGGCTGCAGAGTGTCGGTTGAAGACTGTGACTTGTTTCAACTGTGGAGAAGTGGGTCATATCAGTCCACAGTGTCCTAAGCCGAAGAAAGAGAATCAGTCAGGAGGCAAGGTCTTTGCTTTATCGGGTTCTGAGACTTCTGCAGATGATCGTTTGATCCGAGGTACGTGTTATATTAATGGCTTTCCTCTTGTAGCTATTATTGACACAGGTGCGACTCATTCTTTTATATCTTTGGATTGTGCTGTGAAACTTAAGTTAGAGATATCTGAGATGTTGGGTAGTATGGTGATTGATACTCCTGCGAAGGGTTCAGTGACTACTACTTCGGTTTGTTTGAATTGTCCTTTAAATATTTTTGGTAGAGACTTTGGGATAGACCTTGTGTGTCTTCCACTAGTGCAGATTGATGTTATCCTGGGTATGAATTGGTTGGTGTTTAACCGAGTCTCTATCAACTGTTTTGATAAGACTGTGATATTTCCTGGGATTGAGGAAGGAAAGAGTTTGTTTCTATCTGCAAGACAGGTGAATGAGGCAGTAGTAGATGGGGCAGAGTTGTTTATGCTGTTAGCGACTATGGAAGCTAAAGATAAACTGGTGATTGGTGATCTAGCTGTGGTGTGTGATTTTCCTGATGTGTTTCCGGAAGAGGTGAATGAATTGCCGCCAGAGCGTGAAGTTGAGTTCTCGATTGATTTGGTACCTGGTACTAGACCGATATCGATGGCTCCGTACCGTATGTCTGCTGTTGAGTTAGCTGAATTGAAGAGTCAGCTGGAAGACCTGTTGGATAAGAAATTTATTCGTCCGAGTGTGTCACCGTGGGGTGCACCAGTGTTGTTGGTTAAGAAGAAGGAAGGTACTATGAGGTTGTGTGTGGACTATAGGCAACTGAATAAAGTGACGATCAAGAATCGGTATCCTTTGCCGAGGATTGATGACTTGATGGATCAGTTGGTTGGTGCGAGTGTGTTCAGCAAAATAGATTTGAGATCTGGGTATCATCAGATACGTGTGAAAACTGAAGATATTCAGAAGACTGCTTTCAGAACAAGGTATGGACATTATGAGTATTCTGTAATGCCGTTTGGTGTGACTAATGCGCCTGGAGTATTCATGGAGTATATGAATAGAATTTTCCATCCGTACCTGGATAAGTTTGTTGTGGTGTTTATTGATGACATTTTGGTGTATTCGAAATCTGAAGAAGAGCATGCTGAGCATTTGAGAGTGGTTTTAGAAGTTCTACGAGAAAAGAAGTTATTTGCTAAACTCTCTAAATGTGAATTTTGGTTAGAAGAGGTTAGTTTTCTTGGTCATGTGATTTCAAGAGGTGGTGTTGCTGTTGATCCTTCTAAGATAGAAGCGGTATCTAAGTGGGAAGCTCCGAAGTCTGTTGCTGAGATTCGAAGTTTCCTTGGTTTGGCTGGTTATTATAGGAAGTTTATTGAGGGATTTTCCAAGTTGGCGTTACCGTTGACGATGTTGACTAGAAAGGGGCAAGCGTTTGTTTGGGACTCAAAATGTGAAGAGGGTTTCCAAGAGTTAAAGAAAAGGTTGACTACTGCTCCTATTCTGATATTACCGAGTTCGTCGGAATTATTTGAGGTTTACTGTGATGCTTCATTGTTGGGTTTAGGTGGTGTGTTGATGCAGAATAAGCAGGTTATAGCTTATGCTTCGAGACAGCTAAGGGTTCATGAGAGGAACTATCCGACACATGATTTAGAGTTGGCAGCTGTGGTATTTGTTCTCAAGTTATGGAGGCATTATTTGTATGGGTCAAGATTTGAAGTTTTCAGTGACCATAAGAGTTTAAAGTATTTGTTTGATCAGAAAGAACTGAATATGAGACAGAGAAGATGGTTAGAGTTTCTGAAGGATTATGACTTTGGGTTGAATTACCATCCGGGTAAAGCAAACGTGGTGGCTGATGCATTGAGTCGGAAATCGTTACATATGTCTATGTTAATGGTTAAGGAATTGGATTTAATTGAGCAGTTTAGAGACTTGAGTTTGGTGTGTGAGAGTACTCACAATAGTGTTAAATTGGGTATGCTAAAGTTAACGAGTGGTATTCTGGATGAGATCAGAGAGGGTCAGAAATCCGATATGCTTTTGGTTGATAAGTTGACTTTAGTGAATCAAGGTCAAGGTGGTGAATTCAGAGTTGATGAGAATGGTGTTTTGAGATTTGGTAATCGGGTGTGTATTCCGGATGTTACTGAGCTTAAGAAGAGCATTCTTGAAGAAGGACATCGTAGTGGTTTGAGTATTCATCCTGGAGCTACGAAGATGTATCATGATTTGAAAAAGTTATTTTGGTGGCCGGGAATGAAGAAAGAAATTGCGAGTTTTGTTTATTCTTGTTTGACTTGTCAGAAGTCAAAGATTGAGCATCAGAAGCCGTCTGGGCTAATGCAACCGTTGGCTATTCCAGAGTGGAAGTGGGATAGTATCAGTATGGATTTTGTTTCTGGTTTGCCGCGGACAAATAAGAATTTTGAAGCTATTTGGGTGATTGTTGATAGATTGACGAAATCGGCTCATTTCATTCCGATCAGAATGGATTATCCGTTAGAGAGACTAGCCGAGTTGTATATTGAGAAGATTGTAAGTTTGCATGGTATTCCGTCGAGTATTGTTTCGGACAGAGATCCTAGATTTACATCGAAATTTTGGGAAGGTTTGCAGAAGGCTTTGGGAACTAAGCTGAGATTGAGTTCTGCATATCATCCGCAGACTGATGGTCAGACTGAGAGGACGATTCAGTCATTAGAGGATCTTTTGAGAGCTTGTGTTTTGGAAAAGGGAGGTGCTTGGGATTGTTATTTACCTTTGATTGAGTTTACCTACAACAATAGTTTTCATTCGAGCATTGGTATGGCACCGTTTGAAGCTTTGTATGGTAGGAGATGTCGGACACCTTTATGTTGGTATGAGTCCGGTGAGAGTGTTGTGGTTGGACCGGAGATTGTTCAACAAACTACGGAAAGGATTAAGATGATTCAGGAGAAGATGAGAATTGCTCAGAGTCGTCAGAAGAGTTATCATGATAAGAGGAGGAAGTCACTTGAGTTCCAAGAGGGAGATCATGTGTTTCTTCGTGTTACTCCGATAACTGGTGTTGGTCGAGCTTTGAAGTCAAGGAAGTTGACACCTCGATTTATTGGTCCTTATCAGATTTTGGAGAGGATAGGAGAGGTAGCCTATCGTATCGCTTTACCGCCGTCGCTTGCGAATTTGCATGAGGTTTTTCATGTGTCTTAGTTGAGGAGGTACATTCATGATCCGTCGCATGTAGTCCAAATAGATGATGTACAGGTGAGAGATAACCTGACTGTGGAAACATCACCTATGAGGATCGAGGATCGAGAGTTGAAGCAGTTGCGGGGTAAAGAGATTGCCTTGGTAAAGGTAGCTTGGGGAGGACCAGCAGGTGGCAACGTGACTTGGGAACTGGAGAGTAAGATGAAGGAGTCTTACCCAGAGTTGTTCGCTTGAGGTATGTTTTCGAGGACGAAAACTCTTTTAGTGGGGGAGAGTTGTAACACCCCGATAATAATATAATAATTATTTAAATTAAGTTAATAATATGTTTATTAATTTAATTAGATAATTGAATTATTATTATTATTATTTTGGAATAATAATTATTGGGATAATTATTTATTGGAATAAAATAAGTTGGAATAATAAAAAGTCCCATTTTTTTTGGTAAAAAGGGTTTGCACGTGAAAAGGAAAACACAGAGAAGCGGTTGAAAGTGGAAAAAGGGCAAAAAGGCAGAGCAAGAGAAGAGGAAAAGCTTGGAGCTCAGAGATTGCTGGATTAACTCAGGTAAGGGGGGTTTTATCATCGATTAACGGGTATTATGGGATGATATGTACTGGGTAGTAAGAAACTATTGTTTTACCTCTGATTAGATTGATGCATGATGAATTGTGAACCCTTTGGATGAACGAAATTGGGGTATAATTGAGAAAGAATTCGTAGGAATTAGATGTAAAAGTGTCAAATTTTGTGTAATCGAATAAGATACGAATTGTGTTGAAAATATGAATGATTTCTGTGTAGAAATTGGACTGTGGAAGGTTGGATTGGGTAGATCTCGTAGCAGAGAAAGCCATGGCAGATCTGAGAGTTCTGGTCTCTGGTCATACGCGTATGGCACTAGGCAATACGCGTATGAGATGGCTGGTACGCGTATGGCACTAGGCAATACGCGTATGGATGAGGAAGATGAAATTTTGAACGTGAAATGGTCTCTGGTGGTACGCGTATGGGGAAGTGATACGCGTAGCATACGCGTATGAGACAGGTGATACGCGTATGGGTTGGGCGAGGAAATGCGCAATACGCGTATGAGAGTGGGCATTACGCGTATGGATTTGGTCAGGCGTGGGCAATACGCGTATGGGCATAGGCAATACGCGTATGGGCAGAATTGTGTATTTTCTGTGCTGTTGTTGTGCAGTTTTGGTTGTTTAGGCTGAGTGTTGTAATTCAGCTGATGTATGACATATTAGGGATCATTTCCCGTGGCTTTAAGTAGTATAGGTATTAGTAGAGTGTACTAATACTGTGGTTGTTGTTTGTCATGATCTGATATGCTTATGTGATAAAATATTGAGGATGTCTGATGATATGCATATCGTTGTGAATGTATATATATTATGCATGGCATAGCCTTTGGGGCTGTAGCTAATTCCCATGGTGAGGAATTAGTGAGTGAATCATTGTGGATTTGTTGTTGATGTTTGCATGCTAGATGATTAGTGTGCATAGTCTAGCCTTCGGGGCTGTAGCTAATTCCCATGGTGAGGAATTAGTGAGTGAGTCATTAGATCTCAAATGAGTGGGACTAGTGAGCTTAGTAGCCGTATCTGGATTTGATCGGTGAGCTTGAACTGTATGTTCAAGAATAGTCGGTACCGCATGTGTGGAGTCTCATTTCATAATGAATGTATGGCATATAATATGAATGGATGTATTCCAGTATTATATGTGTGTTATGTGTTGTGTTGTTGATGTTGAGTATGGTTGAGATTATACATATGCTATATGTTACTGTTGAATATGATGTTTGAACGGATATTGCCGTTGCTGAGTGCGTAGTCTGATTAGGGTGAATTGATGTGTTATTTACTTAGCATTACATGTTGTTCTATAATGCTTATTATATTGATTGAGGAACTCACCCTTACATCTATTTTTCAGGTAACGAGCAGTGAGTTGAGTAGAAGTTAGTGCTATGGAGTCTAGCGTCGTCCTTAGTGGGTCATGCTCTGGTAGATGTAACATCGGGAGGGAATGTTTGACTATGTTTTAATTTAGTTGTTGATTCAACTTTACATGTAATGTAGTACATGATTTGAATGTCGATGTTTTGTACCCGCTGCGAATTATGCAAAAGAGTCTCATTTTGATTTAATAAATGAGCATGACAGGATATTTGATAATTGTTGTGAAATGATTGTGTGACACCCTTCGGGGCATAATTACTCTGATTGATATGTTATTATTTTAATTAAATATTTTGGGGTATTTAGAAGGGTGTTACAGTGTCTCCCTCTGTTATCTGGTTAGGCTAGTCCTTTATCCCTCCGTAGGGGAACTACATCGCCCTGATCTTCATACCAGATGAAGTATGTAGGCAGGAGATTGAGCTGATCTCTCCGGGCGCCCTTTTTCTTTTTGTGTGAGTTGTTTGACAGTTGCTAGGCTCGAGTGCCTGACTCCTTAGCAATTTGTTGTCTGTTTGTTCGAGTGTGTGCTTGACAGTTATAGGCTGAGTCCCCGACTCCCTATTGACCTGTTGTGTTGTTGTGTGCTTGGAAGCTGATGTAAGTCCATCGAGTGGCATTTGGGTTCCAGTGTGCGTGTGTTTGGTTCGGATGCTGATGTAAGTCCAGTGATTGGCATTCAGGCTCCATGTTTGCCTTCTTGTGTGTGTTTTGGTTCGGATGCTGATGTAAGTCCAGTGATTGGCATTCAGGCTCCACGTTTGCCTTTGCCTGTGTTTGTTTGTGTGCGTGTTAGCCGAGCTACGAATGCTCTGATTCTTCTCTCGTCCGAGAAGATACGTATGCATAGGATGCGATATCCTAGCGAGCATGTGTCGTTTCCCCAGTCCGAACTACTTCGACTCTGATGTCTATGCCTGATAGATTAAGTAGGCCCAGGATACGATATCCTGCCGAGTCAGTTTCAGTCAGTTTCTTGTGTCTCTTTCAGCCAGTGTGTGTGTGTGTTTGAGCAGTGTTTAGCAACCAATTTATCTTTCCTTTTGTGCGTGGATCCCGTAGAGTACTACGGATGCGTAGGGGTGCTAATACCTTCCCTTCGCATAACCGACTCCCGAACCCATACTCTTTGGTCGCGAGACCATGTTCTTTCCCAGGTTTACTTCGAGCGTTTCCTTTCCCTCTTTTGGGATAAATAACGCACGGTGGCGGCTCTGTTGTTCTTTCTTTTCCCGCCGGTTTTTCGCGTGATGCGACATTAACCGGTTAACGCCCTGGGTTAACCGGTTAACGCAGACAAAACAGCAGTTCCTGCGCTAACACAAGGCAGAATGCAGAGTTCTCCGCATTTTCCGCCGTTGGAGGACTTCCGGACCTCCGATTCCAATTCCGTAAAAAGCTCTACGTTCGGAAAATCACAACCCACTCGAATACAAATTCAATTACAGCTTTAACACACTTAGCCAACATAATTTCTCAGCATTCAACAATCCCAATTAGGGTCAAATCAACGGTTATCACTACCCATCACATGTTAACCCATAATACCCATTAAACGACGGTAAACCCCCCTTACCTGAGATAATCCGGAAATCTCTAAGCTTCAAGCTTTTCTGTTCTTCAACCTTTGCTCTGCCTCTTTGCCCTTTCTCCACTTTCCACTTTTCAGCCGCTTCTCTGTTTCACATGAAAACTCTTTACCAACAAATGAAACCCTTTTCTCTTGTTCCAACTTATATATTTTTTCCAAATAATTATTATTCCAAATAATAATACTAATAATAATCCAATAATTCAATTTATTTAATTAAATTATTAAATATATTATTAACTTAATTTAAATAATCCTCTTATTTAATTCGGGGTGTTACAACTCTCCCCTACTAAAAGAGTTTTCGTCCTCGAAAACATACCTCAAGCAAATAACTCTGGATAAGACTCTTTCATCTGACTCTCCAGTTCCCAAGTCACATTGCCACCTGCTGGTCCTCCCCAAGCTACTTTCACTAAGGCAATCTCTTTACCCCGCAACTGCTTCAACTCTCGATCCTCAATCCTCATAGGCGATATTTCAACAGTCAGGTTATCTCTCACCTGTACATCATCTAATTGGATCACATGCGACGGATCATGAATGTACCTCCTCAACTGAGACACATGAAAAACCTCATGCAAATTCGCAAGTGACGGCGGTAAAGCGATACGATAGGCTACCTCTCCTATCCTCTCCAAAATCTGATAAGGACCAATAAATCGAGGTGTCAACTTCTTTGACTTCAAAGCTCGACCAACCCCAGTTATCGGAGTAACACGAAGAAACACGTGATCTCCCTCTCGGAACTCAAGTGATTTCCTCCTCTTGTCATGATAACTCTTCTGACGACTCTGAGCAATTCTCATCTTCTCCTGAATCATCTTAATCTTTTCCGTAGTTTGTTGAACAATCTCCGGTCCAACCACAGCACTCTCACCGGACTCATACCAACATAACGGTGTCCGACATCTCCTACCATACAAAGCTTCAAACGGTGCCATACCAATACTCGAATGAAAACTATTGTTGTAGGTAAACTCAATCAAAGGTAAATAACAATCCCAAGCACCTCCCTTTTCCAAAACGCAAGCTCTCAAAAGATCCTCTAATGACTGAATCGTCCTCTCAGTCTGACCATCAGTCTGCGGGTGATATGCAGAGCTCAATCTCAGCTTAGTTCCCAAAGCCCTCTGCAAACCTTCCCAGAACTTCGATGTAAATCTAGGTTCTCTGTCCGAAACAATACTCGACGGAATACCATGCAAACTTACAATTTTCTCAATATACAACTCAGCTAATCTCTCTAACGGATAATCCATTCTGATCGGAATGAAATGAGCCGATTTTGTCAATCTGTAAACAATCACCCAAATAGCTTCAAAATTCTTAATTGTCCTCGGTAAACCAGAAACAAAATCCATACTGATACTATCCCACTTCCACTCTGGAATAGCCAACGGTTGCATTATCCCAGACGGCTTCTGATGCTCAACCTTTGACTTCTGACAAGTCAAACAGGAATAAACAAAACTCGCAATTTCTCTTTTCATTCCCGGCCACCAAAATAACTTTTTCAAATCATGATACATCTTCGTAGCTCCAGGATGAATACTCAGGCCACTACGATGTCCTTCTTCAAGAATACTCTTCTTAAGTTCGATAACATCCGGAATACACACACGATTACCAAATTTCAAAACATCATTCTCATCAACTCTGAATTCGCCACTTTGACCTTGATTCACTAGAGTCAACTTATCAACCAAAAGCACATCGGATTTCTGACCCTCTCTGATCTCATCCAGAATACCACTTGTTAACTTCAACATTCCCACTTTAACACTATTGTGAGTACTCTCACACACCAAACTCAAGTCTCTAAACTGCTCAATTAAATCCAATTCCTTAACCATTAGCATAGACATATGTAATGATTTTCGACTCAATGCATCAGCCACTACGTTTGCTTTACCCGGATGGTAATTCAAACCAAAGTCATAATCCTTCAGAAACTCTAACCACCTTCTCTGTCTCATATTCAGCTCTTTCTGATCAAACAAATACTTTAAACTTTTATGGTCACTGAAAACCTCAAATCTTGACCCATACAAGTAATGCCTCCATAACTTCAGAACAAATACCACAGCCGCCAACTCTAAATCGTGCGTCCGATAGTTCCTCTCATGAACTCTCAGCTGTCTTGAAGCATAAGCTATAACCTGCTTATTCTGCATCAACACGCCACCCAAACCTAACAATGAAGCATCACAGTAAACTTCAAATGATTCCGACGAACTCGGTAATCTCAGAATAGGAGCAGTAGTTAACCTTCTCTTTAACTCTTGGAAACCTCCTTCACATTTTGAGTCCCAAACAAACGCTTGCCCCTTCCTAGTCAACATCGTCAATGGTAACGCCAACTTAGAAAAATCCCTCAATGAACTTCCTATAATAACCAGCCAAACCAAGGAAACTTCGAATCTCAGCAACAGACTTCGGAGCTTCCCACTTAGATACCGCTTCTATCTTAGAAGGATCAACAGCAACGCCACCTCTTGAAATCACATGACCCAGAAAACTCACCTCTCCTAACCAAAATTCACACTTGGACAATTTAGCAAATAACTTCTTTTCTCGTAGAACTCCCAAAACCACTCTCAAATGTTCAGCATGCTCTTCTTCAGATTTCGAATACACCAAAATGTCATCAATAAACACCACAACAAACTTATCTAGGTACGGATGGAAAATCCTATTCATATACTCCATAAATACTCCAGGCGCATTAGTCACACCAAAAGGCATTACAGAATACTCATAATGTCCATACCTTGTTCTGAAAGCAGTCTTCGGAATATCCTCAGTTTTTACACGTATCTGATGATACCCAGATCTCAAATCTATTTTGCTGAACACACTCGCACCAACCAACTGATCCATCAAATCATCAATCCTCGGCAAAGGATACCGATTCTTGATCGTCACTTTATTCAGTTTCCTGTAGTCCACACACAACCTCATAGTACCTTCTTTCTTCTTAACCAACAACACTGGTGCACCCCACGGTGACACACTCGGACGAATAAATTTCTTATCCAACAGATCTTCCAACTGACTCTTCAATTCAGTTAACTCAACAGCAGACATACGGTACGGAGCCATCAATATCGGTCTAGTACCAGGTACCAAATCAATCGAGAACTCCACTTCGCGCTCTGGCGGCAATTCATTCACCTCTTCCGGAAACACATCAGGAAAATCACACACCATGGCTAGATCGCCAATCACCAGCTTATCTTTAGCCTCCAAAGTCGCTAACAGCATAAACAACTCTGCCCCATCAGCTACTTCCTCATTCACTTGCCTTGCTGATAGAAACAAACCCTTTCCTTCCTCACTCTCAGGAAAGACCACAGTCTTATCAAAACAATTGATAGAAACTCGGTTAAACACCAACCAGTTCATACCCAGAATAACATCAATCTGCACTAGTGGAAGACACACTAGGTCCATCCCAAAGTCTCTACCAAAAATACTCAAAGGACAATTTAAACAAACTGAAGTAGTAGTCACTGAACCCTTCGCAGGAGTGTCAATCACCATACTACCAAACATCTCAGATATCTCTAACTTAAGTTTCACAGCACAATCCAAAGATATAAAGGAATGAGTCGCACCTGTGTCAATAATAGCTACAAGAGGAAAGCCATTAATATAACACGTACCTCGGATAAGTCTGTCCTCACTGGAGGTTTGAGTTCCGGTCAATGCTAACACCTTCCCAGTCTGAGATTTCTTTGGCTTCTGACACTGACTTCCAATATGCCCTTCTTCGCCACAATTAAAACAAATCACTTCCTTGTGCTTGCAATCAGCTATTGCATGGCCAGTCTTACCACAACGAAAACATCTCTTTACTTCAACAGTGCATACATTACTCTTATGACCAGCCTGACCACATTTGAAGCAAACTATACCAACAGGAGCACCTCCCTTACTAGTCCTCTGAGCCGGAGCAGCTCCTTGTTTCCCTCTTCCCACTGGAGCATCATACGGCTTTCCACGGTTTTGATGTTGCTTGCCCCTGCGGTCACTGACAATCTTGTAATGAGCATTATTGTCTTCTTCAAATATCCTGCAGCTATCAACCAATTCAGTAAAAATGTGTATCTTCTGATACCCAACAGCCTTCTTAATTTCAGAGCGCAGTCCATTTTCAAACTTGATGCACTTTGAAAATTCAGCACCAGCACCAGTGTAATGAGGATAAAATTTGGACAGCTCCACAAATTTTGCAGCATAATCAGTGACAGACATGTTTCCTTGCTTCAGCTCAAGGAACTCAATTTCCTTCTTACCACGGACATCTTCCGGATAATACTTTCTCATGAATTCCCTACGGAATACATCCCAAGTAATGACTTCACCTGCCACGGTCAACCTCTCGTGAGTCTCTAGCCACCAGTCATCAGCTTCGACTGCTAGCATGTGAGTACCATACCGAACCTTCTGAGCTGGAGTGCAATCCATAACACGGAAGATTCTCTCCATCTCTTTCAACCATCCCAAGGCTGCATCTGGATCATGCTTCCCTTTAAACACCGGCGGATTCTCTCTCTGAAAAGTCGCCAAGCTACGTGATCCAGCATCACCACCAGCATTTGGCAAGTTCTGCACAGCTTGTGCCATCGCTTGCATTGCGGCAGCCATTGCAGCGTCATTCCTTCCAGCCATTTCAACTTATCACTACAACACAACTTAAAAGTTAGACTAGTAACAATTACACAATTGTTAGACAGTGACGACACGACAACTGGCCGGACAGACCGACCTGCTCTGATACCACTAATGTAACACCCTTCTAAAATACCCCAAATATTTAATTTACAACAACCAATATATAAATCAGAGTAATTATTGCAGTTAAGGGTGTCACACAACACTTCACACATTTCACCATAAAAATCAGTCATGCTCATTATTTAATTCAACATAAACACTTATTTGCAAAATACGCAGCGGATAGAGATCATTCAACATAGGTAATACATTACACCTAAAATTATTCAACAAGTTAAAACATCCCGTCCCGATGTTACATCTATCAGAGCATGACCCACTAAGGAGACCACACTAGACTCCAAGCACTAGCTTCTACTCACTCACTGCTCGTTACCTGAAAAATAGTTGTAAGGGTGAGTTCCTCAATCGATATAATAAGCATTATAAATCATCATGTAATGCTAAGTAAATTTACACGTTAATCACCCTAATCATATCATGCATTCAGTAACGGCACATCAACTCAAATATCATACTCAAGAACAACGTAAAATGCAACTCAATAACAACATAAAATGCAACTCAAATGAGACTCGACTCGTCATGCATGTGGTACCAATCGGAGTAAAACTCCCAACTTAAAATCATTGCCATTTTATTGGGCATCAAGGCATAAGCCTTCAACTTTCAACTTAAAATTTGCCAATCCAGGCCAACGTGGTGTGAGCAAAGCTCCATCAAGGCGTAAGCCTTCAACTTTCAACTTAAAATTTGTCAATCCAGGCCAACGTGGTGTGAGCAAAGCTCCGACTTAATGCATATGAATGTACATGGCATACACGACTTTACAATTCCGACAACATAATAATAATAGCAACACAACAAGGTTTTCAACATAATCAACTTATAATCAACTTTGGCTCATCAAGCCTACAACTCAGTATTTTTAACAACTTTCCGTACACGGAACAACTTAACAACTCAGTCATACTTGCATCGACACTTTATAACACAAACCCAACAAATTTTACTCATCAAAATTGACTACAATATTACTTCATAACATAACTCAATCCCTACTATGTCACATACCAACCTAGGCAAATCACCAATTATGTTCACAACATTAAAATATCAATTTTTCACTTTTCCAACAGTGTTAACCGGTTAACGCCCTGGGTTAACCGGTTAACGCAGGACAAAACTCATTTTCTGGCAAAACGCAACAGTGTTAACCGGTTAACGCCCTGGGTTAACCGGTTAACGCAGGCAAAACAACACATTCCCACAAAATATAACAGTGTTAACCGGTTAACGCCCTGGGTTAACCGATTAACGCAGACAAAACAGCAGTTCCTGCGCTAACACAAGGCAGAATGCAGAGTTCTCCGCATTTTCCGCCGTTGGAGGACTTCCGGACCTCCGATTCCAATTCCGTAAAAAGCTCTACGTTCGGAAAATCACAACCCACTCGAATACAAATTCAATTACAGCTTTAACACACTTAGCCAACATAATTTCTCAGCATTCAACAATCCCAATTAGGGTCAAATCAACGGTTATCACTACCCATCACATGTTAACCCATAATACCCATTAAACGACGATAAAACCCCCCTTACCTGAGATAATCCGGAAATCTCTAAGCTTCAAGCTTTTCCGTTCTTCAACCTTTGCTCTGCCTCTTTGCCCTTTCTCCACTTTCCACTTTTCAGCCGCTTCTCTGTTTCACGTGAAAACTCTTTACCAACAAATGAAACCCTTTTCTCTTGTTCCAACTTATATATTTTTTCCAAATAATTATTATTCCAAATAATAATACTAATAATAATCCAATAATTCAATTTATTTAATTAAATTATTAAATATATTATTAACTTAATTTAAATAATCCTCTTATTTAATTCGGGGTGTTACACCCGCCATAGGACCTGTGGCGCCCGCCACAGCGTCTGTAAATGGTCGGGGCAGACCACTTTTCTTCACCATTTTTGATACTTACAACCTCCAAAACCCATTTTTTCACCTTGGAAAAAAGCCCTTGAACCCACAAAAAGCTCATTCTTTCCTAACCATCATACCACACAAATCATTAATCCACTTTCCATTTTCGATTTCATCCGCCGGATTTTGTAAAAATCCAACCTTTTCACCAACCACTTCATCTTCTTCATCCACATTTCAAGAGCATTCAAATGGAGTTCAACGGATTCATTCTTCGAGGAGGGAAACCAGGGGAGAGACAAAGAAAAATCATTAAACGGTTGCAAAATCGGGAAATTCTCCCGACAAGGTATTTTGACGAAAATTGTCTCTATACTTTAGGTATCTACCATAGCGTTTTTCATTTATTAGACATCTTAGGTTTGCATAATTTCTTTATCAACAAAGAACCCACCTATGAGCGGCTGACAATTGAATTTTTTAAGTTCCTTAATTTATATTGTCAACCCTAACACTGCTAGCACAGTCGGTACTGTCCAATTTAGAATGTTTGTTGGGGAATACCAATTCAGTACCAATGAACTAGCTAGTCTGTTAGGGATCCCTCATGGGGTAGGTGCTATTTGTGAGGCCCCTTTGGATTCCGAATGGTCTGTTGAGGTATTTTCCTTTTGGGAGCGTTTATCAAACACTTCCATTAACTCTTTTGAAGGAGTTCTTGCCTCAACTATCCATAACCCGGCCACCAGAGTTTTTAGATATCTGTCGGTATGCACTATTTTGGCCGGGAGAATCCAAATAAGGTTAATGCCAAAGAGCTTCTATATTTGCAAGGAAGCCTCACAAATAGGAAAATTAATTCGGTTCCGTTCATGCTCGCCCATATGATTTTAACTCTGAATAAGGCGGGACCAATTTCTTTTGTTGGATTGATTACGTCTATTGCTCGGGCACTTAACCTGAACAATGAGATGGCTACCCTAGACCCCTTACCTCCTCGCACAATTAACTTAAAATTTCTGAGAGACATGAAATTGTGCCGCTCAAGGAGAGAAGGAGGTTATACACTTATGATTCATGGTGTGGCCATCCCATCTGTTATTCTACCTTGCACTAGACGTACAGATATACGTGATGAGAGGAATTGGACCTACGACTTAGATGCTCCACCTGTTTTGGGTCCTCTTCCTCCTAACATTCCTGATGAGGCGGGACCAGACACTGATGATGAATATGATCGGAGAGAGAGATCTCCCGTACCACATGTGTCCCCCCATCATCCTTCACCACCACACACCGCACCATCTTTTTCTTCTGCAGGTACCACTCCTGGCTTCTATATTACAGAGGAGATATGGCGTGACCACCTGGCTAGAGAGCAAAGGCGTGACGACCTACTCTCTACCATCCAGCAACAAATGACGGATAATATGAACTTCATGCAACAATCACAGCGAAGGACAGACAGGTCCTACGACACTGTCCTACAGTCCCTCCAAGTGATCACCAATACACAAGCCCGTCAACAACAATATCACCAGAGACACATGGCACTAATTGAAGCCACCCAAGGTTCCATTATTGGTAACCTTCGAGAGGTGAGAACTGCTCAGGATGCCCTGCAGGCGAGGATGGATCAGAGAGATCGTCGTCGTACCCGATCCCGTCGTCCACCTCAGGATGGCGAGGGCACTAGTGGTCAGCAATAGGTTTCCAGGTAACTCTTCCTTATCTTATTTCGAAACATTGGGGACAATGTTCGATTTAAGTGTGGGAGGAGACTCTATCGTCTTTTCTTTATTGTTTTTCTCGCTTTTCCTTTATCGTTTTTATTTGCTATTTTTAGATTGTTTAATTTCCCTTTTAGTTGTTTATTTTGTCCTTTTTAGTATAATGCATGAGTCTGACGAGTCACCAACTATAGTAGATCCTTAGTACAATCCTACCTCCCCATACCTTTAGCCCCACCAAATTTTTTTTGCAAAAGAAAATAGTGTTATTTCGTAAGTTTTCAGGTTTTAAGGACATGTTTTGAGTAAGGATGCGGTGACTTGGGAGAACTTTGCGAAACATCAGTATCTGTTTTAGCACCATAAGCTTCGTAAATATAGGAATCATTCCTGAAACCCCATATACCATGGCCTTAATCATCATTTCCGTATAAGTCCTTAGTAGTTTATCTCAGCAGTCAGCTCCGGCCTACGCATCCTCCACGTAGGGGACCGATGCAAATAAGTGAATGATCCAGAAAAACAAAAAAATAAAAGAAAGCAAAAAGGCAACTCCAGTATAGGTGACCCTCACAAAGTCATTTAAACCAAAGAATTGTAAAAAATTGCTACAAAAAGAAAAAGAAAAAAGAAAAAGAAAAAGAAAAGCAGTACTCACTGTTAGTTGGTTCAGAGGTATCTGGCACTGAACTCGGTAGGGCGGATTACGATCTGATCCCCCACAACTACAGTTGGGTCCAATAAAAGGGTTTACACATGTTTATGTGCCAGAAACCCCAAGCTCTGATCATAACACTAACAGGCCACTCTACTATGAAGCATGTACGGATAACGGGCTTAATGTGATTGCGCCTTAATGAAAAGGACACAAAAAGAGATGAAGAGGCAGGCCTAGGTATTTTGGGATAATATGGGTTGGTTAATATAGGAATGAAGTTTATGTCCGTATTTACGGATTAGTGTCATCATGATACCCTTAGTTCACTCAGTTAGTACCTATCACTGCATCCCGACTTGAACTTAGAATTTTTACCTGAAGCACTCGTTTACACAAATTTTCTTTTATGAGCTTTTCAATGTTTTGCTTGAGGACAAGCAAAGGTTTAAGTGTGGGAGAGTTTGATCACACTAAAATTTACGTATTTTTGACTCCGATTTCACATGCATTCTAGTCGTTTTATTGTCATTTTGTTGTGTTATTACTGTGTTTTCCTTTGTTTTCAGGTTTTTACTTTAATCGGAGCCCCGATCGAGAAAAGGAGTGAAAAAGAGCTAAAAACCCTAAAATTCAGCATTTTGTGCTTATGGCCTACCCCATGGCGGGCGCCACAGACCAAGCCATGACGTGTCCAAGTCCAACTTCCTCAACTCCCACGTTTCCCCACTTCATCCACTAAGGCGCCCCACTTTGTGCTTGTGGCGGGCGCCATAGCCTTGTGGCGGGCACCACAAGAAGGAAACGGTTTCCTCTATTTTCAAGTTGAAGGGCATCCAAGTCAATTCCATTTTTTTATTTGCTTATAAATAGAAACGCGAATTCAGTTTTACAATCATCCAAACTTAGAGCAGAGGCAAACTCAGAAGCAACTTTGTTTCACTTAGGCATATATTCAGTATTTTATAGTGGTAATCGCTTCGCATTGGAGTGTTACCACAATTGTGTCATCAAGCCTGTGATAGAGTCTGTAATCGAGTTTGGAGCACTTTGGAAGGAAGTTAATCCTGCCGCCATTTTCTTTTCCGCATTGCAATTTACTCAACCCTCCGATTGGAGCAGGTTTTTATTACTCGCCTTTACTTTATTTATTTCCCGCACTCGCTTTACTTTATTTATTTCCCGCACTCGCTTTACTTTATTTATTTCCCGCACTCGCTTTTACTTTATTTATTTCCTCGCACTCGCTTTACTTTTATTTATTTCCCGCACTCGCTTTTAATTTATTTATTTCCTCACACTCGCTTTACTTTTATTTATTTCCTCGCACTCGCTTTAAATTATTTGCTTTCCGCACTCGCACTATTTTTATTTATTTTAATGCACTTTTACTTTACCATGTCTATCTAAATTTATAAGGCTAGAATGTAAGGATCGTAATTAAACCAGTAATCCGTACAATTGTTCGTAGAAGAACTTAAAGGGCTATTTTAACTTTCAACTTAAGTTTTCCCACACTTCAATTCCGTTGGGTAAGATCGAAAGCCGTCCAACGTCTTTATAAACTTAATTGTTTTTAACTATTTCAAAAACAGCGAAAGCGCTTTGTTTAGTTCATTAGGAGTTTTTAACATCAAGAAGAAAAGAGATTTTAAAACTATTTTCGGACGTGTTTATAAGTTTAGAGTCTGGTTCGTGAGAACCTCTTTTGGTTAAGAAATCCAGGTTATAATACTTTTCAACTTAGTCAAGATACTATATTTCTTAAAAATAGGTTTACTACTCTAACGCAATGCGCGCCTTTTTATAAGTGACAATAAGAGGGTTTGATTAGGGAGTACAACTCGGTTCTGAATACGCGAAAGCGACAACTCCTGTTAAATTAGTTCTTTTCAAAGTAGGAAACGTTGCCCATAAGTAGTTCTATTAGCATGTACTTGGATTACAAATTGATTACGTGAATTACATTCAACCCTGTCTTTATTAATTATATTCTATTTCAATACTTTACTTTTTATTGCACACTACAAAAACACTTATTTTGATTTCCTTTGATAAACACCATAACAACAGATAACGATAGCTTGACACTTGGTCTCTGTGGATACGATAATCTTTTCTATTACTCTGACGCGTTCATATACTTGCGAACACCGCATCAAGTTTTCCAACACATCAGTCCCTAAGAGACCTCATGATGCAATTGATATGAATGTAAAAGTAAATTCTTTGTGGGGAAATATTACCACAAAGGAAAAGAAATCAAAGACCAAAAGTCCGCAGGAGTATAATGCATTCCATTAGGGAAACTCACTGGGGACACAAAGACTCTGGGGGGATAAAGGAGTTATGTGTAGGCCAGGCTACGACTTAAAACTGCTAGGGGACTTGAGGAGTTTCATACAAACATGGAAAAGACTTAGCCAGGGAACAACAATACCTGCAAAGGATACGAGTAAGTCAGGATAGAACTGAAGTACTTGAATCATCTAGGAAAAGCGACTTCACTAAGGATATGCACACTCAACTCGACTGGGGAAGAAATAAACTTCAACACAGGAGGAGCAAAAATCTATTATCTACTACCTGTTACTGGGTGAAGAGATAATAAAGATCTGACAGAAGGACATCCGTCATTGGTTAGGATGAACATATCAAGGATGGCTCGCTGGGAAATGCCAGGAGGGAGTATTCATTACCGGTTACTGGGTAAGAATAGCCTTGCTGGGGAAAACCGCAAAAAATAGGATTTACAACTACTAGTTACTAGGTAGAAGACCAAAGATGAGAATATTTGTAATCGGTTAGGATGAACATATCAAGGATAAACTCAATAGGGAAGAGAATCCGTCATCGGTTAAGATGAACATATCAAGGATAGACTTGCCTGGGACTGTCAAGGAGGATACCCGTCATCGATTAAGATGAACATATAAAGGATAAACCAACTAAACAAAAAGTAGGAATTACATCTATCGAATGCTGGATAGAAAACCATCAAAGAGAAAATCCATCACCGGTTAGGATGAACATATCAAGGATAGACTCTGTGAGGGGAGAAAATAGGAATTACATCTATCAGTTACTGGATAGAATACCATCGAAGAGAAAATCCGTCACCGGTTAGGATGAACATATCAAGGATAGACTCTACGGGAAAAAGTAGGGTTTACAACTACCGGTTACCGGGTAGAATACCACAAAGAGAAGGAAACCCGTTATCGGTTAGGATGAACATATCAAGGGTTACCTCTCTGGGGAACACAATAGGGATTACAACTACCTTTTTACTGGGTAGAATACCAAGGATGAGAATATCCGTCATCGGTTAAGATGAACATATCAAGGATAGACTCAGGCAGGGGAGTGAAAGATATTTGTCATCGATTGGGGTGAGCATATCAAGGATATACTTCCTGGGGAATCAAAAATAAATGAATCTGCTGGGAACTCCACTGTTGGAAAAACAAGGGTACTTTTGCCGGGTATTGGGCAAGAAGTAACAAACTGCAAACTAAGGAGAATATTACCAATTGCTGGGTAATAAGCTCTTAGGAGACTCAAAGCATCTATCTAGGTAAGAGCTAGAAAGAGACAGTCAATCAAGACTCAACCCAATGAGGACATAAATCAAGGGGAGTGATTCCATCCAGATAATCAACTAGAAAGGAAACTGAAGTAATAATCATCCATGAGGAAACAACTCAGTGGGGAAGAGGAGAAAGGTTAAAGTCTTTCTCCCTAAGGGGATGACACTCTACAATTGAGGGAGGACAACCACCGAACTCGTATGGGGACAAAGTACCGCCATACAGAGAATGAGAATCTCAAATCGACAAATCAATCAAATATGATGGTGCCAATATGGAATTATGAAATTATACGAGTGTATATGTATATATATGTATATGATGATTATATTGATGAAACGATCACGAAGGATGTAAAGGTGTCGCAAAGAATTTGAATCATCGGTACAATCCTCGGTCAATCCACAAAAAAAGGGAGACAACTGCTGGAGAACAGAGGAATCAACAACCCAAAGGGTCAAACCTAGCCGAGGGAGGAGATCTGCTGAGGAGAGAAAAAGTTATCGAGTCTGTAGGGAATTTTAGGTCACCGCCATATCAAATGGGAGACAACCCGGTAGAGGATAAACACAAAATAGCTGCTCAGGAACCAGGAGGAAACTCTGACTAGGAGAGAGTCAGATGGTGACTGGTGGAGAAACTAACACGATCTACTGGGGAAAACATCTTACTTTGCCGAAGATCAACCTTGCTGAAGAAACGCGAACTCCGCTGGGGAGCACAGAAACACCGCCGGGGAAATAACACGCCGCAAGGTACTGAATCAACCAACTCAGCTGGGGAAAAGAATCGGAACTCTGCTAGGGAAGAAACACTCTGCAGGCGAACTGGATCAACACAAACAACTAGGGATACCCGAAGGGTTCACTGCTTGGGGAACCTCTGATGTTTTGCACTTAAGGACTTGTTGTTTTTTGAAGTGCCGTTGATACTTCCTTTTAATTGCTTTGAAAAATTCTTGTTTTTATATGTTTTAAGAAAAAATGATTTTGATTAAAAATTTCAAATTTCCAAAATGATCATAATAAAATTTAAACTATTGGCTGAAGTAAATAAGAGTAGAAATAATTGGACAAAAGCTCAACTTTATTTATGGGATGCTAGTCTGTAAATGACAAGACTCCATAGATTTTTACAAAGTTGAAAATGGTAATTTACATGGAAAAGGGTTACATTGAATACAAATGATCCTTAATCCTTTTGTCAAACCTTGATATCCACTGCGCTCTTGACCGCTTCAGGCATTATGAATCAATGTCAACCTTGTGCTCAGAGTTTCTCAAAATTCGAAGATCAACAAAATGTAGTTACTTGCCATAATCCCTAATTTTTGCATAAGTTGCCCCAAGATGGGGTACTCAACTTATCGGGAAATTCTTTATGTTTTTATGTCTCTAATTTTTGCCTGGATCGCCCTTTCGGGTTTTCAATCCACCGAGATGCTCATATTTGCCTAAGCCGCCCTTTCGGGTTTTCAACTTAGCGAGTTATTCTTTTCTTTTTTAGGAGAAGTATTTCTTGACTACATCTACGTTCATATGACGAGTGAACTCTTCACCATCCATAGTTGTAAGAATCAAAGCACCGCTCGAAAAGGCTTTCTTAACAACATATGGGCCTTCATAATTAGGAGTCCATTTTCCCCTAGAATCTGGTTTGAACGACAAGATCTTCTTGAGCACAAGGTCACCTTCTCTGAATACCCGAGGTATGACCTTCTTATCAAAAGCTTTCTTCATTCTCTGCTGATATAACTGACCATGACACATGGCAGTCAATCTCTTCTCTTCAATCAAATTCAGATGATCAAACCTAGTCTGACACCATTCAGCCTCAGTCAACTTGGCTTCCATGAGCACACGTAATGAAGGAATCTCAACCTCCACGGGGAGCACTGCTTCCATACCATATACAAGAGAAAAGGGGTTTCCCCTGTTGAAGTGCGGATGGATGTACGATACCCGTGCAAAGCAAACGGGAGCATCTCATGCCAATCCTTATACGTGATAACCATCTTTTGAATAATCTTCTTGATGTTCTTATTTGCAGTTTCAACAACCCCATTCATCTTTGGTCTGTAGGAAGAAGAATTATGATGTGCAATATTGAAGTCTTTGCAAAGAGCTTCCACCATATTGTTATTCAAGTTCGATCCATTATTAGTAATGGTCTTGCTTGGCACACCATAACGGTATATGATCTGATTCTTGATAAACCTTACAACAACTTGCTTGGTTACATTTGCATACGATGTCGCTTCAACCCATTTTATAAAGTAGTCAATTTCCACCAAAATGAAATGATGTCCATTCGAAGCTTTGGGCTCAATCATCCCAATCATATTAATTCCCCACATGGTGAAGGTCCATGGGGAAGAGATAACATTCAATAGTGTCGGAGAAACATGAATCTTATCAACATAAATTTGACACTTGTGGCACTTCTTCTCAAATTTACAACAATCAGATTCCATTGTCAACCAATAGTAACCTGCTCGCAACATCTTCTTTGCCATTGTATGTCCATTGGAATGAGTACCAAAGGAACCTTCATGCACTTCAGTCATCAACAAGCCTGCTTCGTGTCTATCCACGCATCTGAAAAAAACCATGTCGAAGTTTCTCTTGTACATTATATCACCACTCAAGTAGAAATTACCGGCTAATCTTCTCAAAGTCTTCTTATCCTTCAAAGATTCTCCAAGCAGGTAAATTTGACTTTGGAGGAAACATTCGATGTCATAATACCACAACTTATCATCTTTGATCTCTTCAATAACAAACACACGAGCTGGCCTATCAAGACGCATCACAGACAAATTGGGAACCTCATTCTAATACTTCACTACAATCATTGACGCCAATGTTGCAAGAGCATCTACCATCCGATTCTCATCTCGAGGGATATGATGAAACTCAACCTTTGTAAAGAAAGTTGAAATCCTCCTCGCATAATCTCTATATGGTATTAAACTGGGTAGATTGGTCTCCCATTCACCTTTGATCTGATTCACAACCAAAGCTATATTTCCAAAGACATCCAAATACTTGATTCTGAGATTCATGGCCTCTTCAAGCCCCATAATGCAAGCTTCATATTTTGCCATGTTGTTCGTACACTTGAAATTCAATCTAGCTGTAAATGGTAGATGCGTGCCTTGAGGAGTAATGATCACTTCCCCAATGCCATTAGCATACTGATTAACAACTCCATCAAATACCATGACCTAACGAGAACCAAGTTCTGTCCCTTCTTCAAGCAATGGCTCATCACAATCTTTCATTTTCAAGTACAAAATCTATTCATCAGGAAAGTCATATTGCATTGACTGGTAATCTTCAATTGGTTAGTGAGCCAAATGGTCAGCCAAGATACTACCTTTGATTGCTTTCTGAGATCGATATTCGATATCATACTCTGATAACAACATCTGCCAACAGGAAATCCTTCCAGTTAAAGCAGGCTTCTCAAATATATACTTGATTAGATCCATTTTGGATATCAACCAAGTGGTATGATTCAACATATATTGACACAGACGTTTAGCAGCCCAAGCCAATGCGCAACAAGTCTTCTCTAGCATAAAATACCGAGTCTCACAGTCGGTGAACTTCTTACTGAGGTAGTAAATTGCAAATTCTTTCTTTCCAGTCTCATCTTGATGACCAAGAACATAACCCATACTATCTTCAAGCACAATCAAATACATGATCAACGGTCTTCCTTCAACAGGTGGAGACAAATACGAAGGTTCAAGCAGATATTCCTTGATACTGTCAAAAGCTTTCTGGCAGTCTTCAGTCCAATCACAAGACTGATCTTTCCGAAGAAGCTTGAATATAGGCGTACATGTGACAGTCATGTGGGAAATGAATCTGGAGATATAATTCAAGTGGCCGAGAAAACCTCTGACTTGCTTCTCAGTTTTGGGCGCATGCATCTCTTGTATTGCTTTGACCTTGGCAGAATCAACTTCAAGACCCTTCTCACTGACTATAAATCCCAACAACTTACCAGAACGAACACCAAAAGTACACTTATTGTGATTCAAGCGGAGTTTATACTTCCTCAAATGCTGGAAAAGCTTCAATAAATGCTCAACATGTTCCTCTTCATCAATCGATTTAGCAATCATGTCATCGACATAAACTTCAATCTCTTTATGCATCATATCATGAAAAAGAGTAGTCATTTCTCTTTGGTAAGTTGCACCAGTCTTCTCCATATCTTCGGGTGCCATCTTGATCTGATTATATTCGGAAAATCCATCCATAAGCGAAAAGACTTTGAATTTAGCAGTATTGTCTACCAACATATCAATGTGTGGTAGAGGGAAATCATCTTTCAGACTGGCTTTATTCAAATCTCTATAATCAACACACATGCGTACTTTTCCATTTTTCTTCGGCATATGCATATTATTGGCCACCCATTGCGGATACTCAGCGGTTACAAGGAAACCGACGTCAATCTACTTTTGCACTTCCTCTTTGATCTTCACAGCCATAACAGGATGCGTTCTTCTCAATTTCTGCTTGACTGGCGGGCATTCTAGCTTCAACGGCAATCTATGCTCGACAATCTCAGAATCCAAGCTAGGCATGTCTTGATAGGACCAAGCAAACACATTTGAATACTCTCGAAAAAGATCAATTAACCCCTTTTTGACATCTGGACACAGGCGAGACCCAATCTTGACTTCCTTCACATCATCCTCGGAATCCAAGTTGACTAGCTCAATCTGCTCTTCGAACGGATGAATGGTCCTTTCATCTTGCTCAAGAAGACAAGATAATTCACCACTCACTTCCTCATCACTTTCCTCCTCGGCCTTAAACACAGGGAATTCAAAATTTGGAGAAGGAGAAGGATCATTGTATTCAATGGGGTTATGAACCAACCTGCATAATGATTTGATATTTTGATTTTAGAGAAGTGAATTTATGACCAAATATTATGCAGATGGACAATTATATTGTTTATTTATGTTTTTTGTGATTACCATTTTTAGAATAAAGCAAAAAGTAAAAACAAGACATCATAGATATGGATGAATAGAATTAATTTTGTTAATGATCAATTCGGAAATGCCCAAACAATGTTCACTTCTCCCTTAGGCATAGGAGAAGGATTTTAAAAACATATAAAAGCAATTACTTAGATCGATGCAAAATAACAGGAATATCAACAATAGTCCAATTGTTGCAAGCCTTTCCGTGCATCACAAAGTTGGTGCAGCTTCCTCTTTGTCATCCTCTAGCACAACAACTACGTGTTGTTCATTGCCATGAATGAACCCTCCGCTACGGAAGCTAAGTTGCATATCTTCAGACCTTGTAGTTGATGAACCTTTTTGGAACCCCAAATCGGTTCTGCCTCTGTTGTCGGAGACCTCTACCATGCGCCCCCACTGATCAACATCGCCTTCTTCCACAATCTTCTTAGCATCTTTCAATGAGGACATAGGTGCCCCAACCCTCTTTTCAACAGCAATAGATAAGGCTTGGAATGGAGTTCTAACCTCATCCTTAGCTTTAACATAAGATAAAGATGACAAGTGGATAACCAACATCGCTTTCTCCCCACCAACAATCACAAGCTTTCCATTCTTGACAAATTTGAGCTTCTGGTGCAATGTGGAAGTAACAACTCCTGCCTCATGAATCCATGGCCTTCCCAACAAGCAACTGTAGGCCGAGTGGATATCCATTACTTGAAAAGTAATCTGAAAATCACTCGGACCTATCTTAACTGGAAGGTCCACTTCACCAATAACCGTTTTGCGCGAATCGTCAAAAGCCTTGATGATTACACCGCTATACCTCATAGGCACTCCTTGGTATGCTAGATTTGACAGAGTTAACTTCGGTAGCACATTCAGTGACGACCCCGTGTCAACAAGCACATTTGACAAAGCATCCTCTTTGCAATTCATAGAAATGTGCAAAGCCAGATTACGATTTCTACCCTCCTCAAGGAGTTCTTCATCACAGAAGCTAAGATTATTGCAGGAAGTGATGTTAGCCATAATATGATCGAATTGATCCACTGTAACATCATGTTCCATAAATGCTTGTTCTAGAACTCTCTACATTGCTTCTCTGTACGCTTCAGAATTCATGAGCAGAGACAACACTGAGATTTTTGAGGGGGTTTGGAGCAACTGCTCCACCATATTAAACTCACTCTTTTTGATCAATCAAAGTACCTCATCTTCATCGTTAGCCTTCAAATCGCTGGATTCACCAAACTTACCCTTTGAAGCACCAACTGGATCTACAACAGGCACTTCCACCTTCTTACTCACAACTGATTCTTCCTTATCTTTTAGGAACACCGGCCCAAACACTCGACCACTGCGGGTCACCTTGGTAACATCAACAATGCTCACCACATATCTAGTCGTAGGAAACGGGACCTCTTTACCAACTTCTATCATTGTAGCATTATACTGATACGATACAACTTTATCAGATGAATATGGGACTGGGCCCGCTAACCGTATAACCAACGGTGATACTGATCTATTGCTGACATTGTTACTGTTGTTGTTGTTGTACTAAATTACCAATCTCTTTGGTTGCTTGAAAATGGGTACTATGACATTCACATCGTCATCTACATGATGGGATTGAACAATTTGACTCATGCCTTCATCCATCAGTCGCTGGATGTCCCTTTTCACAACTTCGCAACCGCTCGGGTTAATACTACAAACAACACAACCATCATGGTCATGCTCATAATCAATCACCAAACAAATGTCCTTATGCATCTGCACCAAGGACCTCCGGATAAAGCGCACATCAAAAACTTTAAACCCTCTAGGACAACCATCCACCATATTCACAGAAGAGTTCCCATGAGTGGGCAATGGATTTGCTTTCACATTCGGCGCACGGTCCTCGAAGGACACCATTCCACTCTTCATCAGCTTTTGAACCTCATACTTGAGCGGATAACAGTTCTCTATATCATGTCCAGGTGCTCCTTGATGAAAATCACAACGGAGCTCAGGCTTATACCACCATGGAAGTGGTTCCAGAATTTGCGGCGGGTTTCTCGGTTGGATTAGGTTCTTGAGAACCAAAGATGGGTATAATTTTGCATAAGACATAGGAATCGGGTCGAAAGAGACCTTCTTCCTCTCAAAGTTTTGTTGATGATGATTGTTGGTATTGTTGTTGTTGTAGGTGTTTGCTCGTTGTTGCGGTTGTTGTTATTGACGTTGTGGTTGTTGTTGAACTGGTGTTGATTGTTGATTAGAAAATACAGGGATAATTGAAGATACTTAATGATGATGTTAACGGGATGGTGAATTCCTTCTGACCTGAGGCCTCCTCTGCCTCCCACTGCTTATTACATTCGCTTCATTGTCCTTTTTCGTCCCAAAATTGCTACCATACCTCTTAGTCGACGATGCTTCATCTTGCAAAAAACGTCCCTCTTGGACTCCTTCCTCAAGCCTCATCCCCATGTTTACCATTTTGGTAAAGTCACTGGGGACACTGGCAATCATTTGTTCATAATAAAATGAACTCATAGTTTTCAGAAAGATCTTTGTCATCTCTTTTTCCTCCAAAGGAGGAGTGATCTGAGAAACCAATTCCCGCCGTCTCTGCGCATACTCTTTAAACATTTCCTTATCTCTCTGAGACATGGACCTCATATTGTCTCTATCAGGCGCCATATCCACATTATACTTATATTGCTTGACAAAAGCCTCTCCCAGGTCATTGAAAGTACGAGCGCTTGCACTGTCTAATCCCATATACCATCTGAGTGTAGCACCGGTCAGACTGTCTTGGAAGTAATGAATCAGCAGTTGATCATTGTCAGTTTGGGTATTCATCTTGCGAGCATACGTCACGAGATGACTGACTGGACAAGTGTTCCCTCTATACTTTTCAAATTCATACACTTTGAACTTCATCGGGATCTTGATGTTGGGCACTAAACACAACCCATCAACACTCTTTCCAAACAAGTCCTTACCCCTTAGCATCTTCAATTCCTTGCGCAGCTGAAGAAACTGATATTTTATTTCATCCATTTTCTCATAAACATCCGGACCCTCAAATGGCTCAGAGTGATAAATGGTGTCCTCTACACGAGGTAAAGTGTGCACAACGGGAGGTGGCATAGACATGACCGGGCTAGATGCGGGCATGGAAGCAAATGTAGGTGCAAATCCTTCAGGCATAAAGTTGGATGGCATTCCCCACGGGAATTCGGCAAGCATATTGGGCGCAAAATAAGCAGTAGCAGCAGGCATGGTAGAGGTAGCCACCTCTGAAATAATTGTCCTCTGAGTTGGAGGAGTTGTAGGCATTGGAGAAGATTGGCTCTAAGCAGCAAGAACTGACTCCATCATGGCAGTCAGGAGGGCAATCGCGTCCTTCAGCTCTCTGTTCTCTTTCTCTAGATGCTCCATAATTTTGAGATGATTGACGCGGATGTTGTATCGATGAGTCAGCTTGGCTAAAGCATAAAAGAAACACCAATGAGACATCTGGAGAAAGAGAAATATGCTTATACACATGATGCAGGAAATGCAATGCTTGTTTATTTATTATTTCATTTGCAAATATATATTTAACAACAATTACAATAATTTTTATATGACCAAAAATCTCTTTTCATTTATATAATTGGAAGGATTACACTGAGTACAATTTCAGAGACCAAATGAAAAATATAAGAGAAAAGGAGACTAGTCATCCTAAGGATCCCTAACAACAATGTCAGAAGACCTAGCTGAAGGCGCGTACTTCCTTCGAATACGACGGGTCTCGGTCTCAAAAGAAGCCTTCATATGAGTCTTCTCGAGGATAAGCTGATCAACAATCTTCTTCCAAGTAACAAAAGGTTGAGGCATGCTAGAAGATGAAACCTCTGGCTCTCTCTGTCTTTTTGTCACTCGGTCTTCAAGTAGCTCAATAAGTGCATCTTTGTCCTTAGACTCCAACTGTAACTCTTCATTCTTTTTGCTCAAAGCACGGAAACACTCTTCCCACATATCTTTCTCTTGCTTCATCTAGACGAGTGCGTCTTCCAACTCCTATACATCTTGGTTAGGGAGAGTTAATGGCTCAACGACAACCATAGACATAGGTCTTTCACAAGGATAAGGCATCTTCAACTCCAAAGCTCTCTTCCTCACCCAAAGAGTGTAAGCTTCCAAAGTTACACAATTGCGCGGACCAAGCTCAGATCTTCCTTTCCTATGCACATTATGCCAAGCATGCACAATCTTCTGCTTCAAATGTTGGGGATCTTTACTCTCTTGATAGAAAAGACCTTCTAACGAAGTGTTATTAGGTTTGTCTCTCAAGGGGAACCCAAGTTGACGACGAGCCAAAGCAGGGTTGCAGTTAATTCCTCCTTGTGTACCAATGAAATGCATATTAGAGAATTCACCATAACTATCAATAATCTCCAAACTACCCAAAGAAGGATCATACCAAACTATATCATCATTAGTGAGAGACATAAGTCTCTGAGACCACCGTAGACATTATTTGTTCTCCACAAAAGCAGTTGTCTAAGGCAAGTGCTAAATAAACCACTTGTACAAAAGAGGAATGCAACAGACAATAGTTCCAACACCCTTAGAATTCCTTAGATGTAAAGAGAAATACATATCACCCAACAAAGTAGGCACAAGATTCCTAATCAAGAAAAGTCTAATGGCGATAACATCAACAAAACCGTCAATGTTAGGGAACAAAGCTAAGACATAAATGAGCAACACAAAGATAGCTTCAAAATCATCCACACTACCAGCTTGTGCAAAAGTAGTAGCTTCCTTGATGAGGAAGTCAGATGGCAACCCAAACAATCCTCCTTTCTTCACCCAATGAGCCTCTATCTCAGACTTCTTCAAGTGAAGAGCTTCAACAATAATACTAGATCGGGGAATCTCCTCTAATCCACTAAAAGGAACTCTACTAGAAACAGGTATCCCCAAAAGATGAGAATACTCCTCCAAGGTAGATACAAGCTGAAAATCTGGGAAAGTGAAACAACGGTAGAGAGGATTATAGAAATGCACTAGCACACTCAAAAGTCCTTCAACCACATCAGTAGACAAGATAGACAGAAGCTTCCCATGACGTTGTTTGAAGTCCAAGGGATCTAATACAAAAGATGCTAGCTTCCTTAACTCTTTCAAGTCGGGACATCTGAAACTGTACTTCTTAGTGTTCCTTCGTCCACAATCCATGGTCTGAAAATATTTGCAGATAATACCTCAGTTCCTTGAAATTTTTCATGTAATGAATGTTATGATGCACATGAATGCATGAACGAAACAATCACAAATAAGGGATCACACACAAGGCAAACAAAGGTCAAGGGATGAATCAAGTCATTGTCAAGATCAATCATCCATTTTGGTGGATTATGGTTTACATCTTATCAGCACCCAAGTTCCATTGATATTGACAAGACTTGATTGGATAAACCAAGAATCAAGGGTTTGTTGTAAGTCACGAGCATGGAGTCTGGGTAAGAACCATCGCAAAGCAGTGAACTAAGGATAAAAACCTGCAGATCATGTTCTAAAAAGTTCTTAGAGTCTTAATTCCATCTATCGGATATTATAGGTTAAGATGACTGACTCATCGACCCATAATATTCTCAAGAGAAACTCGTCTGAGTGTAGTATCGCGTAACAACTGTTATCAAGTCCACACTTGAACAGTTTCCATACTACCTGATAAGTAGGCCAAGAGCGGGTAAATGTTCTACGGTCCTCAGCTTCACGGATCCAAATTAGAGATAGTAATGCCTAACCACAAATACTTGTGTGACATTTCCAAATCCAAAAGAGTCTCCATTGAGCAGACGGATCTCAAGCCAACTTGTTAAGGACTACTCCACACAAGTTAAACATGACTATAACATCCTCCTCTCTTAATTGCACTCAAGTTCGGGTTAGAACTTATCTCACCACTCAGAGATCACCAAGCACAACAAACAGATTATATCACACATACATATATACAAACATCACATATATACAAATATATACACACAAAAAGTAGGCTAAACCCACTAGAGACTACTCCCCAGCAGAGTCACCACTTAATTTATGTAACGGTAAATTCATGATCATCAAGCTATGGATAAACTAGAGATCAAATAACAAGAGTCGCCATCGTGCTTTTATTGTTTCCAAGGGAAAAAGGAAAAAGTACGAACAAAACCCAAAATTAAGAAGTTTTCAAATCAAAACTAATAAAATGTCAGAGATTACAGGTAAGCGGGTTGGTTACACAGAGGGAAGGTGTTAGCACCCAAAGTGTCCTAGGTACTCCTAGGGGACACTTTTTGTGTGCATATGTATTTGGTACAAAAATGATGTTTACAAACAAATAGAATGGGGGATGAGAAAAGAATTCATTAATTATATTTTTGTGTTTGATAAGACCTTCAGACTTGTGCCTACGTACCAACATAAAAATGAGGGATCAAAACCTCGTAGTTCGTGATACAAATTTCAAAGTGGATGCATCGCTTTTAAAAAAATTTAAGTTTGAAAGGCACAAAGGCCTAAAAATGGTTTGAATGAATTATTTCTTTTTGGCTTTTTGAAAGTTTAGGTCAAGTATATTTAAGTTTATTTTGCAAATTTGATTTAAGAAAAGAAGTTTGAAAATGCAATGACATAAGGCCAAAGTTTCTATCTTTTTACAAAGTGGTCAAAGTTTAGAACAAAATAAGTTCAAACAAAGAAAGTTTTAAAAGGAGGGAGAGATTTTGAAATTAAAGAAATGGGGAGAAGATGAAGAGACTAACCCTATGTATAAAATTAAAAGTTAAGAGTTGAAAATATCTGACCGATGGGTAACAATCCAATAGGCAAGAATGCCATATAGAAACCCCAAATTCCCTTGGACATTTAGAATCATGCAACACACAAATGCACAATTATATCAATCTTGAAGAGCAAATGCATCAAATAAAGATAGCCACATCCAAGCTTAGCCACTCCATGATCTTCTTCAAATTAGCCCATGTAATAGAAGAATTCCACAAGTCACAAGTTTAAAATAACAGCTTCACAATGATCATGATGCGGATGAACTCAAATGTATCTTCAATGATGTATCAGATGAATTTTCAAATTGTAAGCACTTGGTTTCACAAATGTTGGCATTGGCCAAGTCCTTTAGCATAGGGAGGTTGCCTAAATTCTAAGTCCATTTGTCCAAGATCAAGTCAACAATCCACACAAAAGTTTTTTAGGGTTTTTGTTGTTATTATGTACATTAATGGTCAAAGACCACACAAACAAACAAAGTATACACAAACAAGATATATCACACAATATGGTCCAAGTGGACAAAGTGAAAATTGCATTAACATAAACAATTAGAATGATATGAATAATGGCAAATGAATAAAGACTAAAATTAAATTACATTAAAGTAAATGACTTGAAATTAAAAGTTAGTTGTTAATGAGTTAGAAGTTAGTATTTTCTTGCTTTTGCTTTTCATTTTTTAAGTCATTCTTTGGAGAACACTCAACCCACTTATCACAAGCATGGATCCTTGAGCCAAGACATCTTCCAAAGGAAGGAAAAAAGGCCAAGTTTCCACACAATACCATGAAAGAGGGGAGACTTACAATCTCACTAACTAGAATGATATGCCTTTTGTGTCACAAATTTAACGCTATGTTAAGCAATCGTAATTGGACTTATGTAGAAGTCACAACTATTTGAGGTCGGGCAATAGAATTTTGGTTTTAATGCATGTTAGAGACATAGTATAATGGACTATGCTCATGAAACATACCACACACAAAAAGAATATGCAAAAGAGGTGGCCTAATCTCATCCATACTTATGTTGATTTTTCAATCAACTAGTCTTAGGACTTTGAGATATCATAGACCAAATGAGGTGAATGCATAAAGAATGGGAATGAGATGAAGAGGGAGGGGAATTGATCAAAACTCAAATTGGTCAAAGGAGGACTTTTACCAAATTAATATCATCCATTCATTTTAGGAGATGGAATGTACATTCCATTAATCCCCTAAATCCAATGACATTAACTTGACAAAGTCAAATCAACCTTGACCAATGCCCAACAACAAGAGTCAAACACAAAAAAGTCATTACAATTGTTCAACACAATTAATTGGAATTTATTCAAATTAAAAAGACTAAAATAATATATTTAAATTAAATATAGTTTGTCAAATTCCTAAAACCTCATCAAAACACCAGAGAAATGGCCATGAGATTTATCATAGGTCAAGGTCAAAGGACCTTGGAGAATAAATTTCAGAATTTTTAAAGACTTAAAAGTATTTTTAAACAATTAAAAATAAATGCAAAATTAATTAAATCATGAAAAATATTAATAATGATTTAAAAATAATTTTAATTCAGAATATGAAAGAGAAAATTATATGAAATTTTTTGGTGAAAGTCTCATATTGTTTGGATCAATATTAAAATTAATATGAATTAATGGAAATAAAAGGATTAAAATGAAAATCGGAAAATAGCAAAAAATGTGGACCACTTGATCTCCCTCATTAATTGAGGTGGCAGATCAAGTGGTCCTCAGTGTGCGTTCCATAATGGACACTAGTCAATGCGTTGCAGGGATTGTAATCAGAACCAACGCGTGAGATTAAAACATTTGAAATGGATCCCGTGGTCTGTAGAGATGCCAACACATTGCCGGAGCTGTAACTCCGGTCTTCTTCTCCGGTGGACCTCACCGGATTGGTCGACCCTCAACCATCACAAAAATAAAAAAGGAGGACATGGTCTGAAAGAAAAAATGGCATAGAACACAAATCTGACCTCAATTTCAACTAACTCCAAATATATAAAAAGATATGAGGAGTTGAATTTTGAGGTGTGTCAACTAAGTTGGTTCGACTTGACCTCTAAGCAACTCAATCTTCTTGCCTACATTGGTAGGGCTTCAGACAACCAAAGATCCAAGAGAATTGAGTAGAATTGAGTGAGAATCAAAGAGATGAAGTTTTTTGAAAATTACCTTCAATGCTATGCAGTTCTTGATGTGGCTTGCTCCAAACACGATCTGATCACACTTGAGAAGCTAGCAGAAAATGATTAGAGAGGATGCAAGGCTTTGGATCCTGGAGTTCTTGAATCTCCAATAGTTGAGATTCAAACTCAAATTTCAAATTGAAATTTCTCAAGTTTTCCTTTAGAATGAGAGGGTTTCAATGGGGGGCAAAGCTGGCGCGCAAAGTGTTGTTCAAATGAGCTCAGAGACCTTCTACTTATAACCAAAGGGAATGATATTTGCACACTTCAAAATTTGTCCAAAATTGGCAATGTGGATGGCACGAGTGCATGGGCATGTATAAGCCCATGATGCAATGCATTAAGGTCCAAAATGATTCCAATTGAGGTCTATATGAAGCTTGAATGGCAAGGCATTGTGAACTGAAGTTTGAACAATTGATTCTTTCCAATGATGCAACCATGTTAAAGCCATGCGCAGACCTATCAATCTTTGTCCAAAATGCATGAACTTGGGTTCTTTGGAAAGCTTGTATGAAGGGGAACAAGTTTTATGTTCAACACTTTTTCATCTGGAGCTTGGAACATGGATAGTTTTGAGGTGTAAGTTTGGAAATTTCAACATGTTGAAAAAATTTCTAAGTGTCAAGCCATATATCTCAATATTCCACCTTGCTTAACTTATTATGTGAGCTTCAAATGAGAAAAATGTCTTCATCAAAGTTGTAGCACTTTCAAATACCTTAAAAAGGGTGACCAATTTCATATCATTTGGATTTATAATGATAGAGTTATGCATTTTTGAAGTTTGGAAAAATCACTTGTTCAATGGTATAGGTCAAAAATGACCTATAATGTAACCTCATATAACATGCTTATAAAAGTTGAATCATCCCTCACTACAAACATCACAGTTGAAGTAGACATCTTGAATTTGATTGTGAAACTTGAAAATCTTTCATATCATAAAAACTGAGCAAGTTATGGCCTTGAGAAGTTGACTTTCAAATTAGGGTTTAGACAAAATGACCTATAATGTTTCAACATAGAAAATGATTTTCCAAGAAAAACTAGCTCTAAGTATCAACATGAGAGTTGTTTGTAATATCATTTAGAGTAACTTTTCTCTTGGAATAATTTTCATATGGTGAAAATTGTAGGAGATAGGGTCTAGGGAGACCCAGTTTTTATCAGATGAATTCATATGACCAACCACCACCAACCAACTTGCTAATCTTCAATTCTTTTGACTTTCTTGGATCATCGTAGATTATATATGCATAATATGATGATTTTAAAGTGTACATTGAGAAATTTGATCAATTGGTGAGATAGCTTGTTGGAGAAGTTACTCAAGATACCTAGTCAAACTAGGGTTTCCAAGGTAAATCACCCTCAAACTCTTAAAGAAAACTTGATCAATATAACATGTGGGGGTCAATGAAACTCATATATGGTGCTCATAACCATTCTTGGATCAATTCATGGTTGTTCTCTTTGTCATGAGGGTCTTAAACCCTAGATATGAACTTAATAGGTCAGTGGAGATCATGTCCCACCTACAAAGAGTTAGGCAAAAGCAAAGACATATTTTTGGTATTTTGGTTAGTAAAATGATGATATACAAGTATGATACAATCACATAGTGCTTGGTGATCTCTCCCAAAACAAACCCAATGAAAGAGGGGTAAGGAGGATGCCAAGGTATGATCCCAATGCTAATGCATATGATGAAATTACATGAGGGATCTTAGGGTCAAAAATAGGGTCTTACACAATCTATATCACATAATGGTGTTGATGTTGTTGTTTTTGTGTTTTTGGAATAACCCTTAGTTAAAGAAAGGATCTTAACCTTTGAATAATACTCATTTAATAAATTGCAAGTGCAGAAAATCATTCATGTTTCACAAAAAATTGTTTTAAAGGGTATTCAACAAAATCTGGATATCACTAAAGATTTGTTGTAAACAATGTAGTTTAATATTATGTGTAAACAATGTAATTTTTATTAAAAATTATTCACAAATCGAGGTGTTTAATAATCACATTTTACTATAAAAATACTCGTTAAACAAATTTTACCCTAAGACTAACTTATATGTAGCCGCCCAAAGAGATATTCATCAAACGTCATTTTACCCTAGAGATATGTTAGAAGATTTTTGATGAATATTTGTTGAAAGAGATATTCACCATAGTGTATTTGATCATGAGTTGCTACTACAGATCTCTAGGATGGATTGCAAGGGTAGAAAACAAAAATTCTCATTGGAAAACAGATCTCTAACATCTTGCATGAGACTTGGGCATGAAAAATAAAAATTCTCATTGGAAAACAAATTTTACAATGTATTTTTAATATTCTATGTAAACAATGTAATTAAAAATACAACTTATTCACCTCGGGTTTCTTCGTGACCGAGGGGATAGTTAAGCCTTTTTTATCTATATTCAACGTCCTTAAACAAATATTTGTCATCCATTTAACATTTATCAATGCTGAAGAATATATCATTAGTGATGCGCGTGAAACCTAAGGGACATTAATTATAAAAGCACACTGCATATTGAAAATCTAACATATATGGAAGATGAAGCGCTTGAAACATATAGATGTTTGAAAAAGTTATCTAAGATGGATTGTAAGAGCAGAAAATTACTTGAGTTTAAGGTTTGTTTTCTTAAATATTTATTTGAACACAAAATCATATATTTTAATATTGATTTTATTTATCTAACTCTTATGTTGTTTTGCTTTAAAATCAAATGCATGCAAGATCCGTAGAGAATAATGTTGCATCTAACATTTGATTTTCTTCAAGATTCAATAATTCGAAGATCTAAAATCTAGATCTTCAGAGAATTTCATTTTTATCAAGATCCCAAGGGAATTTGATTTTTATCTATATATCTAGGAATTTTCTTTTTATTTTAATATTATATGTAAACAATATAATATTTTGGGTAAACAATGTAATAATTAGAAAAAAATAATAATCTTACCCCTCGATTTTCAAGATAAACCGAGATATAAGATACACTAGTTTTGAAAATAATAAAAATGTTGTTGTTGGGGTTTGAACCCATGTGCATATAACGTTACCCCTCGATTTTTAAATCACCGAGGTGATAAGTGGAAACTTTTCATGACGCCCTTCGTTACCTCGCTATTGCAGCCGAGGTAAAATGCATTTCACGTCCGATGTTAAAAGAACTTTTTGTAGTAGTGACTTTAAAGTTGTATTTGACTTTCTTTGTTATCTTATACTCTTGTATTGGAGTGTTGCGAGATGTAGTTAAATACTTGTTTTGGAGGGTGTGGGTGTACTGTGGGCATAAGTTAGTTGAGGGTATATTATATGTTGTAACAATTTTCTCACAGTGTTATTCTCTGATTTTGATTTGATAACGCTCGTGGTTTTTTCTCCGATTTTGAAGTTTCCACGTTATGTTTTTATGTTGTGATTGTGTTCCTCTTTTTGCTCTATTCTTTGTTTTTTTCCCAACAACCGGTATCAGAGATTTTGGTCTGATTTGGGGATAAATGTTCGTAGTATGCTTTGTGGTTGCAGTTTTGTCTCATCTTCCACATCAAAAAAGAAGGGTCGTTTTTGAAAGAGTTGTTAAGCTGCAGGTAAAATAATGTTGTGCAGTTTGGGCTAGAGAAAATTGATGGATGATTTTTTGTTTGACTTGTGAAAAGTTCAAGTCAAAGATGTGTTGATACAATTAGGATTTTACACAAGGTGCGGGATTATGTCGGTGGTTGAAGAGCTTCTTGCCAACAAGGAAGTTGCACCATAAGGTTTCAACCTGGTTTTCGACATGTAAAAATTCTTGAAGTGGTTTACCTTTAAATTAAGTATAATCTTCTTTAGGTGGAGTAAGATAGTTTTTAAAACTATGATTGTCGGTTAAGACAATGTGAAATTCTTGGAGTGGTTTAACTTCAAGTGAAATTTATTCTTCATGATAAAGTATATGATTGTCGATAATGACAATTTGAAATTCTTGTAGTGGTTTATCTTGAAGTGAAATATATTCTTCATGAGAGAGTATGATAGTTTTTAAAACTATGATTATCGGTGAAGACAGTGTGAAAATTCTTTGAGTGATGTAGCTTCAAGTGACTATACTTTTTATGGTGGAGTATGATTATCGACAAAGACAATGAAAGTTTATGTATTATTTTAAATCAAGGTGGAGATTGTTAGGGTTGGTTGAAAATATACATGTTGATACTCTTTATGGTCGAGTATGATTGTCGGTAAAGACAATGAAACCTTATGTATTATTTTCAATCAAGGTGGAGATTGTTGGGGTTGGTTGAAAATATACATGTTGAAAAAGTCCCACATCGATTAGTTTTGTGAATGAAAAGAGAGTCCAGAACTATATATAGGATACAAATTCTTTGAAGTCCCACATTAGTTAGTTTTGTGAAGAAAGAGAGAGTACACGGCTATATATATGATTCAAGTTCTTTATACCTTGATGCACTAGTTAAAAGCACTTTAAGCTTATATTTGACTTTCTTTGTTCTCTTATACTCTTGTATTAGAGTGTTGAAAGATATAGTTAAATAATTGATTTCGAGTGTGTGTGTGTATTGGGGGCCTAAGTTAGTTGAGGGTATATTATGTGTTGTAACAATTTTCACATAATGTTATTCTCTAGTTATCATTTAACAACAATTATGGTCTTTTCTCTGATTTAAGAGTTTCCATGTCATGTTCTTATGTTGTGATTATGTTTTTTTTTGTTTATGCTTTGTATGTGTTTTCCTAAGAGTTTGTTATTTTAGAGGGTGGAGTTGCATATAGGGCCAACATGTTTTCAGCTTTATCAATAAATTCAGACAAAGGAAAAACCTATTAGTTCATGAGGCACTTTTAATGAGGAGAGAGAGAGAGAGAGAGAGAGAGAGAGAAGAATAAGGATTGTTATTATTGAATTGTGATTGTATACACTATTACAAAATATGTCTATTTATATACAAGTAACTTGTATACTAAGTAACAAACTCTAAATCCTAAATAACTTTGGGATTGGGCTACACAACTTGGATTAAATCACAACATACCCCCTATAACCCAAGTTGTCGAACATACTCTAATCATAGTCGATCTGAATTATTTCTAATTTCTTTCTCAAATTCAGGAATCTGTCGATCTTCAATCCTTTGGTGAAAATATCTGCCAATTGTGCTTAACTTAAGCAATGACTTACTTCAAGTTCACCTTGATTTACCTTCTCCCTTAAGAAGTGAAATCTAGCTTTGATGTGCTTGCTCCTTCATGCAAAACTGGATTCTTTGCAAGATTTATGGCTGACTTATTGTCGATCTTCAATACCAAAGGTTTTTTCACTTCAACCTCCATTTCTTCATGCATAGATCTGATCCAAATTTCTTGACACGCAACATAGGATCCCGCTATATATTCAGCCTTACACGATGACAATTCCACCACAAGTTTCTTTCTCGAGCACCATGATATTAGGGCACCAAACACTTCAAAGGAATAACTAGTTATGCTTCTGAAATATTCCTTATCTCCACACCAATCAACATCTAAATGAAAAGTAACCATAGTTTCTTTGCTTTCAGAGTCTCGTCGAAATAAAATTCCATAATTTGCAATCCTTTTAAGTATCTAAGGATTCCTCTTGTAGCCTTCATGTGTGACACCCTTGGTTCACTCATGTATCTTCTCACTAATCCGACTGAGAAACCTATATCAATTTGATTGTTGCACATATATATCAGAGATTTAACAATTTGTTTGAACATAGTTGCATTGAATTTGTCTTCCTCTCCATGCTTCTCCAACTTCAAATTTGGTTCAACAGGCGAAGATGTAGGAATCAAATCATCCATCCTGAATCTCTTGAGTATCTCTTTGACATACTTTCTTTGATGTAACACCATACCATACTTTGACATTTGAAATTTCATGCCTAGGAAATAGGACATGTTTCCCAGATCCGACATTTCAAATTCCTTCATCAGCAGCTCTTGTGCCACTACCTGAACATAGACATCAAACTCCAGTTTGCATTTGAAGAATCCCAATTTTACTAGGTATGAGCTGATCTTCTTGTTCCAAGCCCTAGGTGCCTGCATGAGACCATAAAGCGTTTTATGCAACTTGTATATTTTCCTTGCTTCCTCTTGAATCACAAACCCAGGAGGTTGTGTGATATATACTTCTTCATCTAAGGGACCATTTAAAAACACTAATTTCACATCTAAGTGACATGTCGACCAACCTTGCTTGCATATGAAGGAGACTACTAGTCGAACATACTCTAATCTTGTTATTGGTGCGTATACTTCTGAGTAGTCAACTCCTACTCTCTGAAGAAAACCTTAGCTACCAATTTTGCTTTATGTCTTGCTATCGACCCATCAACATTGTGCTTCAACTTTAACACCCACATCATTCCAATAGCTTTTGTATGTGCTAGCAATTTGAATAACTCCCATATGTTGTTTCTTTCGACTTCTTGTAAATCTTCGACCATAGCTGAATTCCATTGTTTATCGTTTAAGGATTTCTATAGTTGCTTGTGTCAGATTAGATGTAATTAACAATACTATTATGAATTTCTTTTGATCCTTTTTATATGAACTAGTTATGAATCAATATATATGTATCTTTGTTTACATGTTTTCTTTTATGGTTTGAACTATTATTGAGAAATATCTTTCAAACCTTGACCTAAGATCATCATCTATCAAAAACCAAAGCCTAGACATAGATTTGGGGTTTGATATTCACGAGTATCAAGTCTTAATGTTATTTTATTGCTTAATCGATTGAGAGATCATCGGTTAAACTATATGGTTAAAAACCCACAACATCAGTTAGACATAAGTGATGTTAAAAAGTGATACACGATTATAGTAATTGATAACAATGTTCATATACTAGATTGGCTGAAAACATATGAAAAAGGTTAATTAAATCTAAACCTTACATGTTTATTTATCCATTAATTTTTGAATCATTTAGCGTTGTTACATTTTATAGCAATTGCTTTTTTTTTCATAAGCAAAACCATTTTAAACATATCCTTACTACAAAATTAATTGTGGAACAACGGTGATATCGCACTAATCCCTGTGGAGACGATATAAAAATACCTACCCGATACAAAGAGTTTTCAACAGCATGTATCTCTCCATGTCGGTTATGGTCATGTTTCTTCTTTCTGCAATTCCATTATGTTGAGACATGTAAGGAGAAATTACCTCATGATCGACACCATGTTCTGCACAAAACTCTTCAAACATCTTGGATGTGTATTCACTATATTCATCTATTTGCAGAACTTTGATCTTCTCCTCACTCTGGTTTTCGACAAGCATCTTGAATCTCTTAAAGATATTGAATACTCCATCCTTTCGCTTGATCACATAAATCCACAAATTTAGACTAACCTCATCAAAAACGAAACAAAATGCTTATTTCTACCAAGAGTATGCTCCTCAAAAGGGCCACATACATATGAATGTACAAATTAGGGTATGCATGAGGATCTCATTGGAATAGTCAAAACGAAAGACGTTATAGAATGATTTCCAATTAAACAACCTTCACAGAGATTGTCGGACATCTCAAGACTTGGTATACCAATTACCATATATTGAGTAATCAGTTGATTGAGTGATTGACAATTCAAATTTCCAAACCTCAAATGTCACAACCAACTATGATTATGGTCGACAACAGCTTTTAGACATTATACTTCAGTCGAACTGATCATGGTCTTAAATGTCTTCTTCTTCGACAAAGGAGATTTTAAGACCAAAATATTATGTGTGTCGAAAAATTCCAAGGCTCCATCTTTCATAATCACTGAGAAACCTTTTTTGACTAGTTATCCAACACTTAGAAGATTGCACTTTATTCCAGGTACATAGAGTACATCTTTAATCATAGCTTTTCCTTCATTGCTCCTTTGAATAACTATGTCCCTAGTACCTTCTGCTTGTAACAAGCTATTATCAGCAAGTTTGACATTGCTCTTCTTCAACGATTCAAAATATTCTAACCACACTTTTCAACCAGTCATGTGATTCGAGCAGTCTGATTCGAGGAACCAGATCTTGGAGTTGACATGGGCATCCGTAACTGCAGCCATAACCATCATATCTTCATAATCATCTGAATCTTGGTGTGCAAGGTTTGCTCTTTCCTCCTTGAATTTTTTTGCTCCCTTGTCTTTATTGAACCAATAATTCTAGGCCAAGTGACCCTAATTTTCAAAGTCATAGCACTGCACAACTTTTTTCTCTTTGTCTTTCTATTAGGAGTTTCCTTCTCCTCTTTTTGAGGATTTATAAGCCCTATCATCGACCTTATGATTTTGAGGGTTCGACCAAGAGTTTCTGCTCTGGTTCTTTTCTCCTTTGCCTTTGAATTTGTCGGAACCACCATGCTTCTTCCAAGCCTAAGCCTGCAGTGCTTCTATCAAATCTTGAACCCCTTTACTTTCGACAATCCTAATCTCACGGGCCTCCAAAGAAGCAACAAAATCTTCCAATTTCAAGGTTTCAAGATTGTTGGATTCTTGAATAACTATGATAACGATTCATCATGAGAGATCTTGTCAAAATTCTCTGAATCTATCGCCGACTAAATGCAATATGCGACCTTGCAATTTTTTTTCTTTGCCTCCTTGTTCTTGACTTTCTGAGAATCAGTTGCATTCTAAGAAAGCTTAGGGACGTCATTAGTAACCACTTCTAGGGTTTCATGAAAGTCGAACAAGGACTTCATCTGCTTGGTCCATCGGTTCCAATTTTTTCTGTCAAGAATTGAAAGAGAATTCAAAATGCCATTAGTACCATTCATCTTTGCAACGATTGATTAACAACATGCAATTTCAGAAACACGATCACCGATGTGTCTTTCTTGAAAACACGATCAAGAATCTAACAGGAGCTTTAAATACCAATATTTTAGTGCGTGAGACACTTTTAGTGGAGAGAGAGAGAGAGAGAGAGAGAGAGAGAGAGAGAATAAGAATTATTATTGAATTGTGATTGTACAAACTGAATTATATCACAACAAACCCAAATGAGTGGTTTAATGAAAAATAAGTTAAGATAGTAGTAGGAATTCACTTCTATTCTTTATATCTTTTACAAATATAAATATATATTAATAGCATACATTTTAATAAGAAATATATCAAACTCAAATATGTGAGAAAAATCCAGAGTACATGGTAGTTATTGTTAAAGATTATGACCATTTACAAGTCATGGGTGATTCCTAATAGTGATCAACCATGTTATTGAGAAATCCGAGTTTTTGAATCCAAAACTCCAAAGAAGTCATGAAATGACTCACAAAATACTATGTGTGTTTTCAAGCTATTCTTCTTCATTTACTCTGCAAAAGTGTAGATATTAATTATTTAGCTAATTATTTTCATAACCCGTCATGTATGGTGGACTTTAAGCTTAAAGAAGGCACTCAATTATGTTTATTCTAGCTGGTGATCTATAAATTAAAAAAAAGTGTCAAAGGTTTTCTTCTAAAATGTATGAAAAAGAAAGTCTTTTAAAGTCATGGTTAAGGTCTAATAAAGACTTAGTTCTCATATATATGGTTGATATATCACCATGTATATTATTGGCTCACCATAACAAAATAATGCCTCAAATATTCTAAAAGGTGTGAAACAAATCAGCTTCATAATCCAATACAAAGGGCATCTTTAGAATTACCATATTCAATTGTCAAACCTTTGCCTTTAATAGGATGTATTATGGATGTGATTGGGAAAATTTATCATATTTCTTATAAACGATACATTTTTTTATCACAATGAATATTTGAAAGTTTTACTAAATGGGTATTGGGGTCAATTTAGAAGGTCAACACGAGAAAGCATTTTTATTTTGGGGTTTTTTCTTTAAGAACAACACCCCGTTGTGAGAGACATACTACATATTCACCCAAAATATTAAGGTGATAGGCATGTGAGTTTTCCCACTTATAAATGCTCAAGTATGTATATTCCTAACCAATGTGGGACTTCCACACACTACTCGTATTTGCAATTCTTTTTAAACACTCCTTTTCAAGTGTGAGTTTATCCATAATGCTCCCCCTCAAGTGGAAATTCTTTTATCCACATACACTTGTACCGTCATTGACAATTTTCAACGGATCACTTCCTACCCAGTAGGGAATTTCGATACAAGTAATTTGGTCATTTCACTTGAACCAAAGGCTTGTGATACCATTGTTGGGGTCAATTCGGGAGGGTCAACACGAGGTGACATTTTTACTTTGGGGTTTTTCTTTAAGAGCAACACACCTTTGTGAGAGACAAACAACATACTCACCCAAAACTTTAATGTGATAGGTGTGTGGGTTCTCCAACTTATAAATGCTCAAGTCTCCATATTCCTAACCATTATGGAACTTTCCCACACTACTCACACTTGTAAAAGAATTTCAACACTCCCCCTCAAGTGTGACTCTATCCACAATGCTCCCCATCAAATGGAAACTCTTTTATCCATATACACATGTACTGCCGTTGACACTTTTCGACAGGCCACATCCTACCAAGTAGGGAATTTTAATATAAGTAAATCGGTTTCTTCACTTGAACCAAAGGCTCATGATACCACTATTGGGATCAATTCGGAGGGGTCAACACGAGGGGACATTTTTTATTTTGGGGCTTATCTTTAAGAATAACACACATTTGTGAGAGACACGCCACATACTCACCAAAAACCTTAAGGTGATAGGTGTGTGGGCTCTTCAACTTATAAGTGATAAAGTCTCCACATTCCTAACCATTGTGAGACTTCCCCACACTACTCATAATTGTAATTCTTTTTCAACACTTTCCCTCAAATTTGAGTCTATCTACAATGCTCTCCGTCAAGTGAAAACTTTTTTATCCATATACACATGTATCTCCGTTGACACTTTTCAACAGGTCACCTCCTACCCAGTAGGGAATTTTGATATAAGTAAGTTGATCCCTTCCTTAAATCAAAGGCTCATGATACGACTATTGAGGCCAATTCGGAGGGGTCAACACGAGAGAACATTTTTATTTTGAGACTTTTCTTTAAGAGAGACACATATTTTTGAGAGACACACCATATACTAATCCAAAACCTTAAGGTGACATGTGTGTGAATTTTCTCACTTATAAATAGTCAAATTTTCATATTCTTAACCAATATAGGACTTCTCCATATTACTCCCACTTATAAATTTTTTTCCAACAAAATATCTGGCGACAAATAATATAGGTGTTATAAGATTTAAGTGTGCAAGTGTAGATACTAACAAGTAGTATAAACAAATCCCTCTTCTGCGGGGACTAATTATATTCTTAGTTTCAATACTTTTCTAACCAAGTTACTTGTCTGTGAAAAAAATAAAATAAAATAAAACTTTTTTGACAACATAAAAAATAAAGTTTCAAATGTATAATTCATATGATAAAGAGTAGGTAAATATATAACTTGGTTATAAGTTCTATATAGATGTACTTAGATGTTGTACTATGTTGTTGAATTCCTAAGACCATTTGACTTTAAGGATTTTTCAACTCATTTATCATGATTTTTCGTTAGACTAATGTTATTGATAAGTTTATGATGCACATCCAATCTAGAAGAATTACAAGTACAAATCTTCATTATAGGATTAAAACTATTAGTCATTTAATTCAATACCTTTTTAAGTATAATGATGTAATCCATATTTAAACACAACATTTTCATTTTTCCCTTTTCCAAGTTTAAAAAGAATATCTATAGAATATAAGTGATCAAGTTAAGATTCATATATTAACATTAAAGTAGTTTGGTCAAGAGGAAGCTAAACATGCAGCAACATACTAATTAATCATAGAGAATTTCATTAACACAATATTAAAAAAATAAAGAAAAGAGTTACTAGAGGATATGATGATATAATCACTATGATCGTTAATTATTTCCAACTTTTCTACTATATACATAGATTTTGGTCTAAGATTCTCCATTTCTTTCTTGATTTTCTTGTGTTCTTCCTTGAGGAATACAATGTGATCCTCAATCTCTTTCATCCATTGATGAGCTTCTTAAAGTGTTGCATCTGTCTCTTTAAGAGGAATATTGTTTACTGTGAGCTCATATATCTTTTGAAGATCATCAGATGCATGCTCGTGTTAATCCTTGAAGCACAAATAGCTTTTAGATAGTTCATTCAGTTGAAGAATTGTTGAATAATGTAACATTTGAATTATAGAAACATTTTAACTAATAAAATTCTAACTGAAAAAGATGAATTAGTTCTTTAGTTAAATAAAATAAAAATAAATTATAAAACTCATTCACTTTTAAACAAATGGATAATGTAGTTTGTGTTATACTTTTTTGAAATGATAAATCATATTTGTATTACAACAATTAAATCAGTAGCATGGGACTAATAACAACATTCTTATAATAAAAGTCCATGTCTTTTTTTTAATATCCGAGTATACATCCTACTTTGACAAAACTCAAAGTTATCAGGCAAGACTAAAATATTTTAATACTAAAATATTTTAATACAATAATGGGATAAAACATATCATAAACATATAAATAGACGAGTTTTGTTTTAATATAGAACAAATCTAGTAATAATGAAAATTACTTTTAATAAATTTGAAAATCAAATGAGGTGTGTGATTGATTGTATTAATGACATTAGTTATTGACAATTATATAATTTGAAAAGAAATAAAAGATAAAGAGCTTAAATAAAATTTAATCTAGACACTACTATACTAGTAACATCTTGTAGTAAATATTTACATTCATTACTACAAAATGAAATAAAATAAAATATACCTAATTTATTTTACTACTAAAATTAAAAAATTACATGAATTTCTAAAGTATTTATAGAATATAATATTTTAATATCAATTCATGATAATGTTTTGTTTTATACAGATTTTAGGCGAGTTGAAATTTGATATCTCGTCAGAATCAAAACAATGTTACAAAATTTAAAAAGCGTTTACCGAAGTATTTATAAATTATTTGTAAAAGATTTCTTCAAAGCATTTACCGAAGTATTTATAAATTATTTGTAAAAGATTTCTTCACATCGTGAATAAATATTAAATTTACGATCTCCAGGTGTGTGCTAACATTTTACTTACTGAATTAACCTTCTTTGTCGTATGATAACATGTTTTGACATAGAAGTAAAATAAATATTAACAAAATGTCTATTAAATTAATCTAATATTTAAATAAAATAAAAGTGGAGTTCAAATAACTTTATAATTGATAAGGCTAAAATATATTCATCTACTTTTAATATATAAAAGTTAATTACCACCATAATTACTTAATTACCCTAATTACAATTTATAATACAGCTACTTTCATATTAAGTAATTTCGTACTAAACTCTGTTTATACTACTAAAAATATTACCGTTATTTTATTGTTGTTGCAATCTTATCATTCCAAAATGAAATCAATATTCTGAAATCAAATTAATTATTATTGTAGTTTTAATTATGTTATTTCTATAAATTAAATTTTATATTTTTTGTTGTTTTTTTTTATTTTTTAATTTTTGGAAATTTTTATATATCCAAAATCCAAAAAAAATCTAATCAATCAAAAATTTGTTTTTAGTATATTTTAAGAAGAACAATTTTTGCATATTTTCTTAAAACTTTCGAATTTAATAAACAAAATCAAGTTTGCACATTCTATTTCAATTTTCGAATTCAATGTCAGTCTTTATTTTGAAATTAGTATCTTTAATATAAAATCAAAAATCTCTTTTATCATTATCAGTATTTTATTCTAAAAAATATTTTTTTTTTTAATTTTATTAGAAAACCTCTCTTAATTAGCCTTAATGACTTAGTCTAATAGTCTTTATGACTTGGTCCACTATTTCCACTATTTGAGGAAATCTGTTATCATGTGTTACCGTTAGGTTTTTTTGTATCTTTGGCTATATATTTACTGTAACTTTCAATTGGTATGATATATGAAATAATACCATTCAATGGTTCATGAGTTCCAATATGGTATTAGCCTGATATCTTTCCTTCTCCTCCATCTTGTGTGGCTTCCCGTTTCCTCCTTTCACTATTTTGTCTCCTTCTTATCTTCTCCCAACACGTGCCATCTTTTAATTGCTTCTTTCCAAATTTTCCAGATTATATTTCTCCTTCAATACGCAAAATCCACTTTTCTACACTAAATTGCCGATTTCTTTTTTTTTCTTCTTGAATTTTCTCTCTTCATATTCAAGAACTTGTTCTTCTTTTTCTAAAACCTTTTTTTTCTTCCCCACACCACCTCTGTTTTCATGGCCGCCGCCGTCCCCTTTTCCGATTTCGCCACCAATCCCTCCAACCCCTACTATCTCCACCCTAACGAAAATCCCTCACTTGTCCTCGTCACTCCCCTTCTTGATCATATATACCAACTACAACTCATGGTCAAGAGCCATGAAAGTTTCACTAATCTCAAAGAACAAACTCCGCTTCATTGATGGCACCTTCGCTCAACCCGCCGCCGGCACCACTCTTTACGATCCCTGGCTTCGATGCAACAACATGGTCCTTTCTTGGCTGCAAAAATCGGTTCTGAAACCATTGCTCAATCAATTTTGTGGATTGATAATGCATCAGTTGTTTGGAAAAAATTTAGAGACACGGTTTTCTCAAGGCGATATATTCAAAATCTCCGATCTTCAAGACGATCTCACCAACCTGCATCAAGGTACCCTCGACGTTTCCACCTATTTTACCAAACTCACATCTCTTTGGGAACAAATTGACGCATTTCGACCAACTCGGGACTGTACTTGTGCTATTCCATGCACCTGTGGCGCTGCCTCGGATCTTCGTCGATACAAAGATCAAGATCGTGTTATCAAGTTTCTTAAGGGCCTAACTGATCAATTCTCTACGGTTCGCTCTCAGATTCTTCTGTTGGATCCTCTCCCCTCCCTTGACAGGACTTTCTCCATGGTTCTTGGCCAGGAAAGACGTTCCACCACCATCCCTGTTGAATCACCAGACCCACCTTCATTAGCTATGCAATTTCAACCTTCTAACGACTATGGGGGAGCTCGCGGCAATGGTTCTTCTTGCGGTCGCGGCCGCTCCTTTCCGGGTCGTGGTGCTTCTTCACAACGCATATGCACTCATTGTGGTCGTACAATCACACCATCGATACCTGCTTCATGAAACACGGCTACCCTCCCGGTTATCAATACAAAAGCCAAAAGTCATCCATCAACAACGCTATGGCTTCTCCTTCGCTCGAAACTCCGGTTGATTCTACTTCTGTACCCTCTATTGCTACCATTCAGAGTCAATATAACCAGATTCTACAAATGCTTTAACATCATCCCTCGTCTGCTTCCGCTCCTACTACCTCTGATGCCACTCCTCTACCTAACATTAACTCTGTTTCTCCTCTCATCGATGGTAAGCCACCTGTATATTGGGTAATTGATACAGGTGCTACTCATCACATCACTCCGAATTTACGCAATTTTCACTTTCATTGTTCTGTTCCCCCCATCCACATGAAACTCCCTAATGGAACCATTGTTAAAACTGACATTGCTGGCACAGTTCATCTATCTAATTCCTTAATTCTCTCTAATGTTTATTATATACCTACTTTTCATGTTAATTTAATATCTTCTACAAAATTTATAGATTCTTCTGGCTGTACCCTTACTTTTACTAACAAAGATTGTCTTATTATGCAGAAAAACTCTACGAGAACGATTGGTTTAGCTGAACGATACGGAGATCTTTATGTGCTCAAAGTCCAGGCCATCCCATCTCCTTCCTCATTTACCTGTAATTCTGTCCATCATTCTAACTTTGATTTATGGCATAGAAGATTAGGTCACCCTTCTTCTAATGTTCATAAAATCTTAGCTTCTCAATGTCCCGTTGTTACTTACACATTAAATAAAAAATCTCCTTGTCATCTTTGTCACATTTCTAAACAAAAGCGCTTACCATATCCTGATAGTATTACTCAATCTATTAAACCTTTTGATCTTCTTCATGCTGACATTTGGGGTCCTTATGCTACCCCTTCCATATGTAATCAACGATATTTTCTAACTCTTGTTGACGATTTCTCTAGGTTTACTTGGGTTATCTTCATGACCCACAAAAGTGAAACTAGGTCTCATTTGATGCATTTTATCACCTTCATTCACACACAGTTTTCTACTACTTTAAAATGTTTGCGTATTGACAATGGTCCTGAATTTTTGATGACTGATTTTTACAAATCTAAAGGGATCTTACACCAAAGGTCTTGTGTTGAATGTCCTCAACAAAATGGAATTGTTGAACGAAAACATCAACACATACTTAATGTGGCAAGATCTTATTTCTTTCAATCTCACAGTCCTCAAAATTTATGGCATTTATCTATTGCTCATGCTATACATCTCATTAATCGACTCCCTTCCCTTATTATTAATCATAACACACCTTATTTTCTTTTATATAACAAATTGCCTGACTATGATAATTTGAAATGTTTTGGCTGCCTTGCGTATGCCTCCACTCTTTCTCATACTCGTACCAAGTTTTCTCCTCGGTCTCGCAATTGTGTGTTTTTAGGTTATAAAGAGGGAACCAAAGGCTATCTCTTGTATGATTTAACCGCTAACTGTCTTTTTGTTTCAAGGAATGTAACCTTTCATGAAAACTCATTTCCCTTTAAAAACCCTCATGATCATCTCAATCTCCCTCCCATACCTACTATCCACCATAACCCTACTGACCTTGAACCTTTCAATCTTCTTTCTCCTCCTCTTGAATCTAACCCTCCTCTTACCCCTCCTCCCCTTTCACCACCTGCTCCTCCTCCATCTCCTCCAAACCATTCAGCCAATAACCCCCCACCTCCACCCCTTCGGAAATCCATTAGACAAACCAAAAAACCTCATTACTTGAGCCATTACCATTGCAATCTTACTGATGCAGCTACCTCAATTCCCACTTCTCCTATAAAACCCAAATTCCCCCTTTCCTCTGTCCTCACCTACACCACTTGCAACACAAAATACAAACAATTCTGCCTCTCTGTTTCCTCCACCTCTGAACCCAACACTTACACCCAAGCTTTGCAGGATCCAAATTGGCTGCAAGCCATGAAAACCGAATTACAAGCCCTTGAAAACACCAACACCTGGACCATCGTTGACCTACCCCCTCATAAAACACCTATCGGTTGTAAGTGGGTTTATAAAATTAAATATCTTTCTGATGGCTCTATTGACAGGTACAAAGCTCGTTTGGTTGCAAAAGGTTACACCCAACAAGAGGGTGTTGATTATTTTGACACTTTCTCTCCTGTAGCCAAACTCACTACTGTTCGGACTCTCCTTTCCCTCGCCTCCATCCAAAATTGGCATCTCGAACAATTAGATGTCAATAACGCATTCCTTCACGGAGATCTTCAAGAGGAAGTTTATATGACCATTCCCAAATGTTATACCCTTCCTCACCTATCTCCCAACACTAAGGTTTGTAAACTTAATAAAAGTATTTATAGCCTCAAGCAGGCTAGTCGCCAATGGTATTCTAAACTATCGGAAACATTAACTTCTCTTGGTTATCATCACTCAACTGCTGATCATTCACTTTTCACTAAATTTTCTCCTAATAATCTTTTTACTGCTTTGTTAGTCTATGTCGATGATATTGTTTTAACAGGTAACGATGTCACAAAAATTTGTAGTGTCAAGGCCCTTCTTCACTCTAAGTTTCGTATTAAGGACCTAGGTCCTTTACGTTACTTCCTTGGACTGGAAGTGGCTCGTTCTACATCAGGTATCTTACTCAATCAACGCAATTACACTCTAGACTTACTTAGCAAAACAGGTATGCTCGCCTCTAAACCTTCCCCCACTCCATACAATTCCTCTATCAAACTTATTTGTACTGATTCACCTCTATTTCATGATATAACTCAATATAGAAGGTTAATTGGTCAGTTACTCTATTTAACCACAACACGTCCTGACATTTCCTTTGCTGTCCAACAACTTAGTCAGTTCGTTTCACAACCTACTGACAATCATTTTAAGGCTTCTATGCGAATCCTTCAATATTTAAAACTGAATCCTGCTCAGGGTTTATTTTATCCATCCAATTCTGACTTGGTTCTTTCTGGTTTTGCAGATAGTGACTGGGTAACTTGCCCAACAACACGCAGATCTACAACTGGGTTCGCAGTCTTTCTGGGCAAATCTCTCATTTCCTGGAAATCAAAGAAACAGACGACTGTCTCCCGTTCCAGCTCTGAAGCTGAATACAGAGCGCTTGCTGCACTTACTTGCGAGATCCAATGGTTACATTATCTTTTCAACGATCTTCACATCAAGTTCACATCGCCAACATCCCTTTATTGCGACAACAGATCAGCAGTCTACCTTGCCCATAATCCAGCTTTCCATGAAAGATCGAAACACATTGAAATCGACTGTCACATTGTTCGCGAAAAATTAGAAACTGGTCTCATCAAACTGTTTCCAATTCCATCCACTGCACAACTTGCTGACTTTTTCACTAAGCCCCTTGCTGCTCCTGCATTTTCCAGTTTTATTGTCAAGCTTGGCCTTATGTCTGTACATAGTCCAGCTTGTGGGGGAGTATTAGAAAACCTCTCTTAATTAGCCTTAATGACTTAGTCTAATAGTCTTTATGACTTGGTCCACTATTTCCACTATTTGAGGAAATCTGTTATCATGTGTTACCGTTAGCTTTTTTGTATCTTTTGCTATATATTTACTGTAACTCTCAATTGGTATGATATATGAAATAATATCATTCAATGGTTCATGAGTTCCAATAAATTTCATTGATTAGGGTTTAATTATTAGAGTTAAATTTGTAATTTTACTATCACTATTATTTATTTATTTAAGCTTTAAAATTAATAGTAATTTAGTATTATTATGAGACAACTTAAAGGAAAAAATAAAAAATATTTCTATGTTAGATTAGCATCCATTTACATTAATTAATTATTTTATTTTCGATTCACATTTTAATATTATAATTAAATATTTTATCCTAATAATTTAATAATAGAAGAAACATTTTCACACATTGAATTTTTCCCACTTTTAGAGTTTCTTCTTCTTTTTACCTGCACTTATATTATTTTAAAATTAAAATTTGTATTTTTTATTTTTATATTTAACTTTGAATTTTTTATTGATTTATTTATAATTATTATATTACTTATTTTTAATGTATTTTAATTTAAAAATCAAGGAAAAATCAAAATAAAATAAAATAAAAATCAAGATATTTTTATTCATGTTATTTTTGAAATATTATATTTTTTAAAATTATTATGCATTATTATTATAACATCAAAAGTTATAAAAAAAATCAATTTCATTTATATTTTGCTGTTACATTGTACATAAGCTATGAATTCATCTAGATTCATTGTTTTTGCAATATTATATTTTTTAAAGTTATTATGCATTATTATTATAAGATCAAAATCACATGAAAATCTTCCTAAATCTACAAATCTCATTTAATTTTTGATCTAATTCTACCCTATAAATAAACCTAACTTAATATCCCTAAAGTTGTTGTTCTTCACATCGAAGAACAACAACATTAAAATTCTAAGCTTCAGACATCTCGACAGTTCAAATTCCAGCAAGCATAAAAGCGAAAAGCGGTAGAAAGTGGAAAGAAGGAGAAAATAGCCGACACATTTGTTGAAAGCCAAGAAAATCCTCTTTTCTGTAGGTTGATCTTCCATTCATGATTATACTTTTGTCATAAAATTTAGTTGTTGTTGTGCCTTATATGGTGTTTGTATGCTTTTGAATGTGTTTTAGTACTATGTGATAATCTATTTAAAAAAAACATGATCATTTTCTAAACAAATTCAAGTAAAAATTACATCATTTTTTAATAAAAACCATAAAATTTGTTTTTTTAAATCAATTTTTAATCAAATCTACTTTTAATATATAAAAGTTAATTACCACCATAATTACTTAATTACCCTAATTACAATCCATAATACAGCTACTTTCATGTTCCTATAAGTAATTTCGTACTAAACTCTATTTATACTACTAAAAAATATTACCGTTATTTTATTGTTGTTGTAATCTTATCATTCCAAAATGAAATCAATATATCAATAAATTGTAAAAATATTTTTGTATTATATTTTTTGATTATTTCCTTAATATAGTATACAAAAAAATTAAGCAAATTATATTACTATAAATTAATAATGTTTTACTTTATTATGTTCCAAACTGGAAAAAGTTATTTGTGGAAATTTTTTGAACCCATTTATTGATCATTTAACATCCATTACATTAAAAAAAACTCTTATGCAATAAATTTGTGTACGTTGATCCAACCATATATATATATATATATATATATATATATATATATATATATATATATATTAAAAAAAACTCTTATGCAATAAATTTGTGTACGTTGATCCAACCATATATATATATATATATATATATATATATATATATATATATATATATATATATAAAAATAAAAATATATATTATATTTTAATTTTTTTAAAATAAATTATTACACTTGCGCGACCTTTGCGAACGCACGGGTCCTTTACTAGTTGAATTATAAAATATGATTGGGTCTTACCTTATTTTTTGGCGTCATTCCTTATATGGTCTGATGACTCCTTTCTTGTTGAAGTTTATCATCACTAATTTTTGGCATTCTTCCTTGTATGGTCCAGTGACTTTTCTCTTGTTGAAGTACATCCTCACATTGATGATTATGAGTATCCTCAATTAATTCCTCTTTCTTTTCCTTATTTTTTTATATAAAATAATAGGAGAATATGGAGATTTTTAGGGAGATTTTTATTATTTAATGTATCATTTGTGGTCATTTTACAACTATCCTTGAATAGATTCGAACTCAACATGTTGAGGTTATAAGGTTATACTCTTACTACTAAGTTAGGCAACTCATATATAAATGTAAATCAAGAACTTCAAGTCCATCTGAAATTAAGATCACACCAACTTTAGTTCTCCTATTGACAAGTTTAAGTCAAAATTTAAATCAAGAAGCCCCCTCCAAGAGTTCCTATTTTTTTTAATACTTTCAATGAAGCAAAAATTACATTTCTTCTACTTAGGTATCTACCACAAACCTTTCTTGGATGATAGTTGAACTTGAACTCATATTGCTTAAGATAGTTAATTTTTGCATTTTCCATTGTCGCGACACAAATGCCATTACTTTCTTATTCTGCATATGAATTCTCTTTGATCAATTATTTGAGAAGTCACAATAACTTTCATATGGTTCATGTGGTATAATCATCATATAAACTTGAAATCATCAAACATTCCTCCAATAGTTAAAAACTTGCTTCGCATTTCATTGTCAAAGAAAAATGGTGATGCTTATAGTATGTGGTGTCAAAGGAGAAACAATCTTAGGGAAACTCTCAACCATTTAAGCCCAAAATCATTTACTTCACATAAGGCCAATCCATTCACCTTGAGAGACATTAATTGTGAAATTCAATTTCTCATAAGTCGTATCACATTTGAATCCACATAAAAAAATAAGTCTTATAATAACAAGTTGTAAAATTATATCTTATTAATTCCAAACATTCATAACAGAGGTTATCTGTCTAGGAGAGTCCCTCAAAAGACTTCTTAATCAGCCTATTGCAATGTATTTTTCAAAATAAGTTTTGTATTGTTTCATTAGTTCTCGGTTTCTCTAATTAGAGATTAAGTAATGTAGCTTTCCTTTAACTCAAGTGGATAATTCACTTCTTCAAAAGGAGTATCCTCTAGCCCTCATAATCCATGAATCAACATCTTTTATATATTCTAACCGTCTATTGGGTTTATGTCATTCAACTTTTCCTCTTTCCTCTAAAGGAAGAGATTTGTCATCACCCTCTCTTCCTCGAGGGGTCTGCTATCTAACCAGGAATCCAACTCCATTTGTCTATTGGTTATGGGTTCACCGGCCTAAATTTATTGGGATTATTAATATTTCATTAGTAGGGTCAAAAAACAAGTGTGGGTGCCTCTAAGTTTATTTCGAGTACAAAGACTCTATCAATGTCAGGTGACACTTTAACCTCAGATTGAGGATACCACGCATAACTCCGCCAACTTTTGTCTTCCCATGATGCAATTGTTGACATATTTGCATATGATGATCAATAACTCGACTCTTATAACTCTTATTTGTTTGTTTTCTCTAGGAGATACTAATAACTTCACATGCCACCAAGGTTTGGTATCAGAATTATCAATTCCCTATATGTTTCATTCATACTAAGGTAGCAAGATTTGGTCTACCAGCACATGATGTTGTAAGAATTTATTTGATCTTGTCTACTATATGTTCTTGTTTACTATATGTTTTTGTGTACATGATGTTGTAAGAATTTATTTGATCTACCAGCACACAGTGGACATCAAAATCGATCACCCTCGCCTTTATCACTGGAGGGATATGGTGGTTTAGTATGCCATTAATCAGTCCTTTCTCATAAATAACAACATAGGTATTCCTATTTCATAAAACAACCATAACTTTGTGCCTACAACATTCCCTTCTTTATACTTCCCATGAAAGAGTAGCATGCCTATCCTTCTAATTTGGGACTTCATTCTATAATAGCAAGGGATTGAGTTCAACTTTCTGATTTGTGCTTGGAAAGGATATTTAGGGGTAGGTATTCACAAGTTATGCAAAGTTGTTATGCAATGCAGGCTACAACATGGATATCATCTCATTGGTTGAATACTTTGTTAAAAGGGGAAGTTTTGAAATGAGGAGTGTTGTTCTCCTTTTATTCTACTCTTACCCTTCAGAAAAATCATCTCATTTTTGGATCTTATTTATATGTCTCTAAGTGTTTGTCTGTGGACTTTTCATAGAACCTTTTTTCACATTCTTGTTTGTATTCTCCTTCTATAGTTTTGTCAGAACTTTCAACTAAAGTGAAAAAGAATGGAAATGTTGAAGATTGTTTCACACATATGATGCCCGTTGATTTGGGATTGAACTATATGGTTTACAACTAAGGGGGCTAACTAGGATCCGATGGCGAACTCTGGTGATTTATTTGTTACCTTGTTGCTCTAATCTGATTGTGGAGTGCTGGGGTAGCTATAGACACTTCGACACTCGAGTCAATGATGGCCGAAAGTTATAGGTATTTATGGTTAAAATAGTGTGCACATGAATATGTGGCCTTCCTTTTGATTTTATAATATGATTTTAGGGTTTAGACCCCTAGAACCTTCTTTTGGGGTTACCTAGATAAAGGGACATATGTGTGTAGATCACAGTTTGTCCTGATCCTAAGATCACATTTTCTTTGTTGGGAATATTTTCCTTTTGTTGTATTGGTCTTTTTCGTTATTGGGTCTCCATGAAGTGAACACCATCCCAGTATGGAATTATATATGTTACCTATATTATTTTTAATATCTTTTTACACATGTGACACACGTTAGATAATGAAATCAGGATTTTTTACCTAATTAACCCACATTTTCGAAGAAATTCCCAAAATAACCCAGTTTTCAAAAAAAATCCCAATATACCCCACTTTTAGAGGGAGGCGCCAATTGGATTGGCGCCCCCTCTTAAAAATTGCAAGGAGGCGCCAATTGGATTGGCTAGGGCACCTGCCCTAGCCAATCCAATTGGCGCCTGTGTGTAATTTTTAAGAGGGGGCGCCAATCCAATTGGCGCCTCCCTTAAAAAAGCCTCAAATGAAAAAACTTCCAACATGAAAGTTGTAGATCTTTTCAAGACAATGAATTTGGATATAAATTTTGCAACATTTGGAATTTGTTTGAGAAAGTTATGGGCAGTTGAAGTTGGACTCCTGAGTTTGTCAACTGTTATCAGACCGATAATGTTTTGTATTATTGCATGTGTTTCTTTTAGGAATATGAATTTTTGTCCAACATAACATTTGAACTAGACATCTTAAATTTTCCAATTCACTTGGTCCCACCTCAAAATAATAAAAAATGAGTGAGTTAGGTCCCTGCGAACTTGACCCAAAATTAGGGTTTATGTCAAAACAAGTGTATGTGAATTTTGCCAAAAGGGACCAACTTCAAGCCCTTTAGTTTGAATGATAAAAGCCTCAAATGACAAAACCTTCAACATAAAAGTTGTAGATCTTTTCAAGATAATGAATTTGGACTAAAGTTTTGCATCATTTGCAATTTTTATGAGTTAGGTATGGGCACCTGAAGTTGGACTCTTTGACATTTTATCTGTTATCTGATCTATAATGTTTTGTATTATTGCATGTGTTTGTGTTAGAGTTATGAATTTTTGTCCAACATAAGAAGTGAAGTAGACACCTTAAAGTTTCCAATGCACTTGGTCCCACCTCGCAAGGACCTACCTCACTCATTTTTAATTATTTTGAGGTGGGACCAAATGCATTGGAAACTTTAAGGTGTCTACTTCACTTCTTATGTTGGACAAAAATTCATAACTCTAACACAAACACATGCAATAATACAAAACATTATAGGTCAGATAACAGATAAAATGTCAAAGAGTCCAACTTCAGGTGTCCATACCTAACTCATAAAAATTGCAAATGATGCAAAACTTTAGTCCAAATTCATTATCTTGAAAAGATCTACAACTTTTATGTTGAAGGTTTTGTCATTTGAGGCTTTTATCATTCAAACTAAAGGGCTTGAAGTTGGTCCCTTTTGGCAAAATTCACATACACTTGTTTTGACATAAACCCTAATTTTGGGTCAAGTTCGCAGGGACCTAACTCACTCATTTTTTATTATTTTGAGGTGGGATCAAGTGCATTGGAAAATTTAAGATGTCTAGTTCAAATGTTATGTTGGACAAAAATTCATATTCCTAAAAGAAACACATGCAATAATACAAAACATTATCGGTCAGATAACAGTTGAAAAACTCATAAGTCCAACTTCAACTGCCCATAACTTTCTCAAAAAAATTCCAAATGTTGAAAAATTTATATCCAAATTCATTGTCTTGAAAAGATCTACAACTTTCATGTTGGAAGTTTTTTCATTTGAGACTTTTTTAAGGGAGGCGCCAATTGGATTGGCGCCCCCTCTTAAAAATTACACACAGGCGCTAATTGGATTGGCTAGGGCAGGTGCCCTAGCCAATCCAATTGGCGCCTCCTTGCAATTTTTAAGAGGGGGCGCCAATCCAATTGGCGCCTCCCTCTAAAAGTGGGGTATATTGGGATTTTTTTTGAAAACTGGGTTATTTTGGGAATTTCTTCGAAAATGTGGGTTATCTCGGTAAATTTGCCATGAAATCATTCTCTTACATCTTGTTATCATCAAAACAAAAATTAAAGGGCATTATTCTCTAAACCAAATTTGGTTCAACAATATCTTCTTTTTTATGATGACAAGCATATATATTTTGATGAATAACTTTAAATTTTTAAGAGATAACGAATCACAGAGGATTGGGCTATATATATCCCATTGAGACTATGCCAAAACTCATACATATTTGGGTGGATCTACGTGTTTGCAAGTATAAAGTTGGTGATCCAGTTGAGAAACCTTCTAATGTTTTTATGATGAAAACAATAATGATTGTTGAAGTCTGTGGAAATATATTTCTAACTCCTTGGTGATGGTGACCAAACATGAATACATCTCAAACCTCATCAAGTAGAAAACTCAAGGTTCCATTTAAGTGCTTATATGATTGATGTATCTGGCAAAAGATCTTGAAAGCCTTAGAGTTTTAAAGATAAAAGGTATGAAAACTTGTCTGGTCGTATTTGTTTGAGTGACTAGAGTTTTGTGAAAGTATGAGAGTATCTCATAAGATACTAAGGCAACAAACACACATATACATAGACACACACATACACACACACATGCACTCTCTCTCTCTCTCTCTCTCTTAAAAGCTCTTTTGAACCTATTTTTAACTATCAAAACTCCTAAAAATATTTTTAAGCTAGGTCTATTGATTAGGAAACTGTCAACTTCTTTTGAAGCTTTTTTTGACCAAAGTCAGGGTAAATCTAGGTTTTTAGGTTCCCAAAGTCATAGGTCGCTCTTAAGAATATGAATATCACCCCCTTAGCAAAAATTACTTGCTAGTTGACCATATCCTTAAGAGCACCTTATCTGGGTGTGATTCTTGTGCTACCCCAACAAGACAAGTGCACTTGGTAGGCCAATGCTACGCAACCACGGTGTCCCGGGTTCTAAAAGGTCCTTAGAGTCACTGATCCAACAAGAAAATATTTCCCCCTTAGAAAAATTACTTGTTATTTTACAATATCCGCAAAAGGATCTAGTCTAAGTGTGGTTTTTGTGTTACCCCAACAAGACAAGTGAGTTCGGCAGGCCAACACTACACAACTACGTCATATCTTAATCATTTTCTAGAGACTTGGGTGTAGAGTCTATCTCATTGAGTATAACAAGCAATTAGAACATCTTTAGCAGTACCAAGGACCAATGACAAATAAAAGCACAAATAAGCAAGATCAACATTTAATCGCAAATTAACTAAGTTAGGCTTGACTCTATATAACTTGGAGCTACATTATCCCCAACAGAGTCTCCATCTTTCGTATCTCGAAAAAATGTGAGGCGCTCGCAGAAAAATTGATTCGAATAAAGTCGCCACCGAACCTTATTTAATATTAAAAGAAGGAAATGAAAAATATTGATAAAACCCTTAAGAATAAGGAAGATGGTTGTCGCAACCAAATTTGGGTTCGAGAGTCAATTACGCAAGTGGAAGTTATTAGAACCACTTACATCCGTTGTACTCAATGAGAACCTTTTAGTTAAACTTGCGATTGAATGTTAGCTATATGTTGTCATACCCCAAAACTTTACATCCCCTTTCACTTTTCATTTAACTTATGACTAGAGATTCATTTGTACTCATTCATACGCATTATTCACTCATGTTAATGCTTGCTAATAAGCATCATAGATTCAAAGCTTGTGGATAATAAATATTAGGGTTTTGTTTAAGCATTGGTGTTTTGCTCATCATATGAGGGGAAACCCTAATTTCTTGGTCTTTGGGACCTTGATTCATGAATATCATAACATGTTATTCATCTGTGCATTCAAACCCTAATTCAGGACCTAGTTATTCATGAAACATATGTTTGACCTCATGAGCTTTCATCGGGGCATCTAAACCCTAATTTTGGGGTCCTTGTGTTGGGATGTGTTTGTAGAGCTTCATGAAGACCTTGATTAGAGGGTGTGCATCATGAAACCCTAATCAAGGATGCTTGGTCTTGTGTGCCACTTTTGAGTTGACTTTGACCATGGGATTTCTTGAAACCCTAGCTCATTGGGAAGATGTTCTCGACCATCTTATCATGCATCATTAACCATTAAATTTTCTTTGTGCATAAAATTCATTCATCTAACCTACATGTCCACTTGGTTGGGATTTCATCTGGTTCATGGTTTAGTCATTACATCCATTCAAATGAATCTCTAGGAAAAATATCGATAAAATCCTTAAGAGAAAAGGAAGATGGTTGTCGCAACCAAATTTGGATTCGAGAGTCGATTACGCAAGTGGAAGTTATTAGAACCACTTACATCCGTTGTACTCAATGAGAACCTTTTAGTTAAACTTGCGATTGAATGTTAGCTATATGTTGTCATACCCCAAAATTTTCCATCCCCTTTCACTTTTCATTTAACTTATGACTAGAGATTCATTTGTACTCATTTATGCCTCATTCATACGCATTATTCACTCATGTTAATGCTTACTAATAAGCATCTTAGATTCAAATCTTGTGGATAATAAAAATTAGGGTTTTGTTTAAGCATTGGTGTTTAGCTCATCATATGAGGGGAAACCCTAATTTCTTGGTCTTTGGGACCTTGATTCATAAATATCATAACATGTTATTCATCTGTGCATTCAAACCCTAATTCATGACCTAGTTATTCATGAAACATATGTTTGACCTCATGAGCTTTCATCGGGGCATCTAAACCCTAATTTTGGGGTCCTTGTGTTGGGATGTGTTTGTAGAGCTTCATGAAGACCTTGATTAGAGGGTGTGCATCATGAAACCATAATCAAGGATGCTTGGTTTTGTGTGCCACTTTTGAGTTGACTTTGACCATGGGATTTCTTGAAACCCTAGCTCATTGGGAAGATGTTCTCGACCATCTTATCATGCATCATTAACCATTAAATTTTCTTTGTGCATAAAATTCATTCATCTAACCTACATGTCCACTTGGTTGGGATTTCATCTAGTTCAAGGTTTAGTCATTACATCCATTCAAATGGTGTTTTCAAGATCAAGCTCATAAGTTTTGATCATCAGTCTTTGGTCATTGGTTCTTGGATTCATGCTTGCATCAGTGCATTGGTCTTTTGGGTCCTTGGTTTGTCTTTGATCCATCAAGATTCTTAAGCCATTATAAGTCATCATTGTTGGTCCATCATATGATTTCTAGTGTCATTTTATTTTGAATAAATGAAATGACACATTTGGTAAGAGAGCATTTGTAACAAGTACAATCATAAGGTCTTGGGTTCAAATCCAAACTTTCCCATTTTTTAGTACATTTTTCTCTTTTTTCTGTTATTTCTATTTTTCACAAAAAATAAAAATAAATTACATTTTTATTTTTGATTTTAATTAAATATTTTTAGATAAATATTGTTTTTTCCATTTTTATGCACTTTTATTTAAAAAGAGTAAAAAAATCCAAAAAAAAAAAATATCATTAATATTATTTGTTTCATTTTATGCACTTTTATTTAAAAAGAGTAAAAAATATATATATAAAAAAAAATGTTTATTGTCATATAGGTTTTTGCTCCATTTTATTTCAAATAATCATAATAGCTTAGTTGGTGAAAGTTTAAGTATGAATAATGGTAAACATATGGTCCTAAGTTTGAATCATGTTGGGACCTTTTATTAATTTTTATTTCTTCTCATTTTCTTATTTTAGTTCATTTGCTATTCTTTCCTTTTTTTATTATAACTATTATTATTATATTTTGATATTATTAGTAACATTAGGTACTGTTATTATTATAAAAAGAAAAATCAAAAAAATCTTTGTTAGTTAGTTTTACTATTAATTTTATTAGGTGTAGTATTATCATTTTCTTAAATATTATTATTACTAGTATTAAAAGAAAAAAAAGTCAAAAGAATTTTGTTATCATTATTACTATTATTAAATTGAATAATTATTTTTGTTATTATTATTATTAATTTAAATTATAACCAATTATTATTATTATGCTATTTAACAAACAAATACCCAAAAATAAAAAATAATAGTACAAGATCTTGCAACAAAAAAACACGTTCTTTCCTTCCTCAATCCTCCAAAAATATTCCAAAGTCAATCTCAAATTAAAACCAAATCAAACCTTCATTTTCTTTCCCAAATAAAAATAGAAAAAATCATAATCTTAACCCCACATATCACTTTTGTAGTTCATTTTTCTCTTTGTTTTTAACTTTATCATTTTCCTATATTTCTCACTCTTTTATTTTTACTTCCTACTGTTTTCATTATTAATTTCATTATTAATTTCATTATTAGCATTGTCTAATATTGTTTCAGTATTATTAGTAAGTATTAACTTATTCTATTAACGTATTTTATCTATTTTTATTAGCATTATTATTACCACTATTATTACTCATTTAATTATTTCACTATTTTTTTATTAGTATTATTATCTTTAGTGTGTTTAGTCAAATTAATTGAGTCAATAAATCACAAAAAATCAAATTTAAAGAACGCTTACGGAAGTATTTATAAGTTATTTGTAAAAGATTTCTTCACATCGTCAAAAAAAATTAAATTTACGATCTCTAGGTGTGTGAATTAAAATTTTACTTACTGAATTAACCTTCTTTGTCTTATGATAACATGTTTTGATATAGAAATAAAATAAATATTAACTAAATATCTATTAATAAGGTTAAAATAATTCCTCTTTCTTTTCTTTTTTTATATAAAATAATAGGAGAATAGGGAGATTTTTATTATTAATGTATCACTTATGGCCATTTTACAGCTATCCTTGAATAGATTCGAACTCAACATGTTGAGGTTATAAGGTTATACTCTTACTACTAAGTTAGGCAACTCATATATAAATGTAAATCAAGAACTTCAAGTCCATCTGAAATTAAGATCACACCAACTTTAATTCTCCTATTCACAAGTTTAAGTCAAAATTTAAATCAAGAAGCCCCCTCCAAGAGTTCCTATTTTTTTAATACTTCAATGAAGCAAAAATTACATTTCTTCTACTTAGGTATCTACCACAAACCTTTCTTGGATGATAGTTTAACTTGAACTCATATTGCTTAAGATAGTTAATTTTTGTGTTTTCCATTGTCGCGACATAAATGCCATTACTTTCTTATTCTGCATATGAATTCTCTTTGATCAATTATTTGAGAAGTCACAATAACTTTCATATGGTTCTTGTGGTATAATCAACATATAAACATGAAATCATCAAACATTATTCCAATAGTTAGAAACTTGATTCGCATTTCATTGTCCAAGAAAAATGGTGATGCTTACAATATGTGGTGTTAATGGATAGACAATCTTAGGGAAACTCTCAACCATTTAAGCCCAAAATCATTCTTCACACAAGGCCAATCCATTCACCTTGAGAGACATTAATTGTAAAATTCAATTTATCATCAGTCGTATCACATTTGAATCCACATAAAAAAAAAGTCTTATAATAACAAGTCATAAAACTATATCTTATTTATTCCAAACATTCATAACAGAGGCTACTTGTCTAGGAGTTTCCCACAAAAGACTTCTTAATCAGCCTATTGCAATGTATTTTTCAAAATCAATTTTGTATTGTTTCATTAGTTCTCGGTTTCTCTAATTAGAAATTAAGTAATGTATCTTTCCTTTAACTCAAGTGGACAATTCACTTCTTCAAAAGGAGTATCCTCTAGCCCTCATAATCCATGAATCAACATCTTTTTATATATTCTAACCCTCTATTGGGTTTATGTCATTCAACTTTTCCCCTTTCCTCTAAAGGAGGGGATTTGTCATCACCCCCTCTTTCTCGAGGGGTTGACTATCTAACCAGGAATCCAACTCCATTGGCCTATTGGTTATGGGTTCACTGACCTAAATTTATTGGGATGATTAACATTTCATTAGTAGGGTTAAAAAAACAAGTGTGGGTGCCTCTAAGTTTATTTCGAGCACAAAGACTCTATCAATGTCAGGTGACACTTTAACCTCAGATTGAGGATACCATGCATAACTCCGCCAACTTTTGTCTTCCCATGATGCAATTGTTGACATATTTGCATATGATGATCAATAACTCGACTCTTATAACTCTTATTTGTTTGTTTTCTCTAGGAGATACTAATAGCTTCACATACCACCAAGGTTTGCTATCAGAATTGTCAATTCCCTATATGTTTCATTGTAAGAATTTATTTGATCTACCAGCACATAGTGGACATCAAAATCGATCACCTCGCCTTTATCACTGGCGGGATGTGGTGGCTTAGTATGCCATTAATCAGTTCTTTCTCATAAAAAACAACATAGATATTCCTATTTCATAAAGCATCCATAATTGTGCCTACAACATTCCCTTTTTTACACTCCCTTGAAAGAGTAGCATGCCTCTGCTTCTAATTTGGGATTTCATTCTATAATAACGAGGTATTTAGTTCAACTTTCTGATTTGTGCTTGGAAAGGATATTTAGGGGTAAGTATGCACAAGTTATGCAAAGTTGCTCTACATTGCAGGGTACAACATGGATATCATCTCATCGGTTGAATACTTTGTAAGAACAAAATTAGTTCTACAATAAACTTCCAGGATTTTGATGATGACAAAGGATGAAACCAAAAATGGCACCCTAACGAAATTTTTCTAAGTGTGCAGGACTCTGAACAACAATAAAGGACCCTGATCATTTTATCAGATACAAACACTGATCAGATACAAAGTGCTAGAAGATCAGACGCATCTGAGGAAGAAGTGCGCCCAAGAAGTTCCGAATCTGAGCAAAGCAAGACAGTAAAAAGAACCAGAAGCTCTAACATCTACTGGTCTTAGTTCTGATGATCTAGAAGACTAGTACTATGAGAAGCTCCGATGAATTCAAACATGATCTCCTTCTGAAGAATGACTCCGATACAACAAGACTCTGATGAAGATTCACCAAATCCAGAAAGAGTAACAAAAAGAATTTCTCAATATGGAAAGGAAGTATTTTAAGAAAGAATTTATTCAGGGAGACAAAATGGTTTTAGCAAGAAACACATAAGTAATGACATTGAATGCTCATCAAAGACCAAGATTCTGTCATCACTCCAACGATCCTTCTCACTAATATATAAAGGACAGTCTACCTCATTGAGAGATACAACAACAACGCACAGAAAAAGTCATTCATATTCTCTCTCAATTTTCACGAGTTGCTGCTCATACGTGAAAACTCTTGCTCCAATATTTTGTTGTAATACTTGCTTACTCCTAGAAGCACTTTCTATTACAAATTTATTTTGCTAAATTGCTTTTGTTCCTCAAGTGACTATGCGCAGTCTGTATACTTGAGAGGACTAAGAGATCATTCTCTTAGACGTTTGGTTGTGTAATCTTTCAAGATTAGTGGATTAAGTCCTTTTTGAAGGTGAAATCACCTTGGCCGGGTGGACTGGAGTAGCTTTGTTTTCTAAGCGAACCAGTATAAAATTTTGTGTCTTCTTATTTTTTGAAAAAGCTTTTATTTTCTAAAACAATTCAAACCCCCCTTTCTTGTTTTTCTCACCTTCATACTTTGTTAAAATGGGAAGTTTTGAAATGAGGAGTGTTGTTCTCCTTTTATTCTACTCTTACCCTTCAACAAAATCATCTCATTTTTGGATCTTATTTATATGTCTATAAGTGTTTGTCTATGGACATTTCATAGAACCTTTTTTCACATTCTTGTTGTATTCTCCTTCTATAGTTATGTCAGAACTTTCAACTAAAGTGAAAAAGAGTGGAAATGTTGAAGATTGTTTCACACATATGGTGCCAATTGATTTGGGATTGAACTATATGGTTTATAACTAAGGGGGCAAACTCGGATCCGATGGCGAACTCTGGTGATTTATTTGTTACCTTGTTGCTCCAATCTGATGGTGGAGTGCGGGGGTAGCTCTAGACACTTCGACACTCGAGTCAACGATGACCAAAAGTTATAGGTATTTATGGTTAAAATAGTGTGCACATAAATATGTGGCCTTCCTTTTGCTTTTATAATATGATTTTAGGGTTTAGACCCCTAGAACCTTCTTTTGGGGTTACCTAGATAAAGGGACATATGTATGTAGATCCTAGTTCGTCTTGATCCCAAGATCACATTTTCTTTGTTGGGAATATTTTGCTTTTGTTGTATTGGTCTTTTTCGTTATTGGGTCTCCATGAAGTGGACACCATCCCAGTATGGAATTATATATGTTACCTATATTATTTTTAATATCTTTTTACACACGTGACACACGTTAGATAATGAAATCATTCTCTTACATCTTCTTATCATCAAAAGGGAATTATTCTCTAACCCAAATTTGGTTCAACAATATCTCCTTTTTTTTTATGACAAGCATATATATTTTGATGAATAACTTTAAATTTTTAAGAGATAACGAATCATAGAGGATTGGGCTATATATATCCCATTGAGACTATGCTAAAATTCAAACATATTTTGGTGGATCTATGTATTTTCAAGTATAAAGTTGATGATCCAGCTAGGAAACCTTCTAATGTTTTTATGACGACAACAATAATGATTGTTGAAGTCTATGGAAATATATTTTTAACTCCTTGGTGATGGTGACCAAACATGAAGACATCTCAAACCTCATCAAGTAGGAAACTCAATGTTCCATTTAAGTGCTTATATGATTGATGTATCTGGAAAAGGATCTTGAAAGCCTCAAAGTTTGAAAGATAGAAAGTATGAAAACTTGTCTGGTTGTGCCTGTTTGAGTGACTAGAGTTTTGTGAAAGTAGGAGAGTATCTCATAAGATATTAAGGCGACACACACATACACTCTCTCTCTCTCTCTCTCTCTCTCTCTCCCTCTCTCTTAAAAGCTCTTTTGAACCTATTTTTAACTATCAAAACTCCTAAAAATATATTTATGCTAGGTCTATTGATTAGGAAACTGTCAACTTCTTTTGAAGCATTTTTTGACCAAAGTCAGGGTAACTCTAGGCTTTTGGGTTCCCAAAGTCATAGGTCGCTCTTAAGAATATGAATATCACCCCTTAGCAAAATTACTTGCTAGTTGACCATATCTTTAAGAGCACCTCATCTCGGTGTGATTCTTGTGTTACCCCAACAAGACAAGTGCACTCGGTAGGCCAATTCTACGTAACCACGGTGTCTCGGGTTCTAAAAGGTCCTTAGAGTCACTGATCCAACAAGAAAATATTTCCCCCTTAACAAAATTACTTGTTATTTTATAACATCCGCAAAAGGATCTAGTATAAGTGTGGTTTTCGTGTTACCCTAATAAGACAAGTGAGTTCGGAAGGCCAACACTACACAACTACGTCATATCTTAATCATTTTCTAGAGACTCTGGTGTAGAGTCTGTCTCATAGAGTATACCAAGCAATTAGAACATCTTTAGTAGTACCAAGGACCAATGACAAATAAAAGCACAAAGGAGATACAAAAAATACAAATAAGGAAGATCAACATTTAATCGCAAATTAACTAAGTTAGGCTTGACTCTATATAACTTGGAGCTACATTATCCCCAACAGAGTCTTCAGCTTTCGCATCTCGAAAAAACGCGAGGCATTCGCGCGCTTGCGGAAAAATTGATTCGAACAGATTCGTCACCGAACTTTATTTAATCCTAAAATAAGGAAAGGGAAAATATCGATAAAACCCTTAAGAGAAAAGGAAGATGGTTGTCGCAACCAAATTTGGGTTCGAGAGTTGATTACGCAAGGGGAAGTTATTAGAACCACTTACATCTGTTGTACTCAATGAGAACCTTTTAGTTAAACTTGCGATTGAATGTTAGTTATATATTCTCATACCCCAAAATTTTCCATCCCTTTTCATTTTCCATTTAACTTGTGACTTGAGATTCATTTGTACTCATTCATGCCTCATTCATATGCATCACTCACTCATGTTAATGTTTGCTAATAAGCATCATAGATTCAAAGTTTATGGATAATAAAAACTAGGGTTTTGTTTAAGCATTGGTGTTTGGCTCATCATATGAGGGGAACCCTAATTTCTTGGTCTTTTGGATCTTGATTCATGAATACCATAATATGTTATTCGTATGTGTATTCAAACCCTATTTCATGACCTAGTTATTCATGGAACATATGTTTGACCTCATGAGCTTTCATTTGGGCATCTAAACCCTAATTTTGGGGTCCTTGTGTTGGGATGTGTTTGTAAAGCTTCATTAAGACCTTGATTAGAGGGCGTGCATCATAAAACCCTAATCAAGGATGCTTTCTCTTGTATGCCACTTTTGAGTTGACTTTGACCATGGGATTTCTTGAAACCCTAGCTCATTGGGAAGATGTTCTCTACCATCTTGTCATGCATCATTAACCATTAAAATTTCTTTGTGTATAAAATTCATCCATCTAACCTACATGTCCACTTGGTTAGGATTTCATCTGCTTTAAGGTTTAGGCATTACATCCATTCAAATAGTGTTTTCAAGATCAAGCTCATAAGTTTTGATCATCAGTCTTTGGTCATTGGTTCTTTGATTCATGCTTGCATCAATGCATTGGTCTTTTGGGTCCTTGGTTTGTCTTTGATCCATCGAGATTCTTAAGTCATTATAGGTCATCATTCTTGGTCCATCTATGCATTGTAGTCCATTAAGTCAGGTGTCGCAACCTGAAAAATACAGAGGTGCGAAAAAAACAACCGGCGAAGAAAGAATGACAGAAGAGTCGCCACCGTGCGTTATTTATCCCAAAAGAGGTAAAGGAAATGCTCGAAGTAAACCTGGAGAAAAGGAAAGGAAAAGACAAGGTCTCGCAACCAAATCTTGGGTTCGGGAGTCGATTATGCGAAGGGAAGGTATTAGCACCCCTACGCATCCGTAGTACTCTACGGGATCCACTCTTGTTGTTTCTTGTCTAAAGGGTGTGTGTTTATCTAATGTACTATTTACTAAAAGGGTCAAGAGAAAAATGACTCGCACGGATGTCGCATCCACTGCATACGTATCTCATCTGGAATGAGAATCAGAGTCTTCGTAGCTTGGCTACCTATGGGTTAAAGAGATGTGTGCTCGCTAAGACATCGCATCTTATGCCTACATATCTCATCGGGAATGAGAATCAGAGCAAAACGTAGTTCAACTAACTACGGGAACAAAGGTCTCGATTGCAACTAGGGCAAGAGAAAGGGAAGGTCTCGATCGCGACGAGGGCGAGAGAAAGGATCGCAACAAGGGCGAAAGCAAACAAGGATTAGTTGTTAGTCGTTAGTCAAACTCGGCAAGACATCGCATCTTGTGCCTACGTATCTCATCTGAACATGAGAATCAGAGTTGCCGTAGTTCAGCTCATGCACGCCGAAACAAACACACGCACAGACGCTGAGACGTCAAAACAAACACACAGACAGGCAAACGTGGAATCCGAACGCCAATCGCTGGACTTACACCAGATTCCGAACCAAACAAAACCATATTGGAAACCAGATGCCACTTGATGGACTTATACCGGACTCCAAGCACACAACAATAGGATACGCAATGCCAATCGCTGGGCTTACATCCATATCCTAACACACACAAGAAGAAACAAGCAACAAGTTACTAAGGAGTCGGGAACTCGAGCCTAGCAACTGTCAAGCAAACACACACAAAAAAGGAAAAGGGTGCCCGGTGAGATCTCGCACGACCTCCTGCCTACGTACCTCATCTGGTATGAGGATCAGAGCAACGTAGTTCCCCTACATAGGGATTGCCATCTGAATATGGACTTACAAAAGGAGGACACCAGTTGTGTCAAAGGAGAGTGGGCGATGTGTTCACGTCCTAGCAGTAGGTGTCGCAGCTCGCTGAATCGAGTCTTAGGCAGTTACCTCTTTGCAATAGAATGGACTACATGCCACAAGATCGGAGACGCTCGGAAAGGTCTAGAAGTGGGGGAAGCTCTGCCCTAGAGTTGTCATGCAATGTGTACTTAAGTGTTAGGATTTACAAATGGGAATATCTACCTAATGTTAGCATGCAAAGAAAATGGGGATTCTAACTATGTTATCATACAAAAGGATATGGGAATCCTACCTATGTTATCATACAAAGGGTTCTATCTAATGGGTGCTACCTAATCGGAACAAGAGTTGATGAGTGGAGCAAGGAGAAGTGTTAGGGATAAGGGTAGATGGCGATGCATGAAGCAATCGACTTACAAGGTTGATGGCGATGCATAAAGCAATCGACTTACAAGGTTGATGGCGATGCATAAAGCAATCGACTTACAAAAGGGTGGATGAATACGTGTTGGTTCTGTTAGGTTTTGAGAAAAGTGATTACTCGACGTTGGATCGAGGTTTTGGTCTTGTTTTGAAATGATTATCGGATGTTCATTTTATTTCTTGTATTAACAGATGGATAAAGAATGAAAGAATATTATACATTTCATGGGAGAGGGATACATTTGTTATGAATGGGGATTGTTCATGGCAAACAAACAATAATAATACATGCCTCAAACACCATACAAAGGCCACAGTTAATCAAACAAGTAAGATATAAGCAAGTATATAATCGAATCAAATAATCAAAGAATGAAATAATGAAGCATTAAACAATGTATGAGTGTAAGTGCAAAGGAACCGGCTCATTGTAAGAAAGCCCAAGAGTAAGCTATGTGAGGTCGATGGCGATGCTTAAAAAGCAATCGACTTACAAGGGTGTAAAAAATGGGCTCGATATTAAATCGAGAAAAATATGATTTTTATAGTTTTAAAATGGCTTTGAATTAAATTAAAATACAACAACTTTACATTATTAACAAAATGAACATATGAGTGTAATAAAGGCATAAACATAAAAAGAAATGAAAATGCTAAAAGAAAAAATAATATAGCTAAAAGAAATAAAATGCCAAAAAAATGCCACACATGAGTATTGAACCCACCCCACTCAAGAATATACACACTGCCCTTCTCCACCAGACCACTTATGATCATCTGCTACTGTGATACTATGTTAAATATATAAACCGAGATAAAAAATAAATCAAAAAAAAGATTAAGGACAATAACAGAAAATACTAACATATAAAACCTTTTTTATGTTTTTGTTTATTTCTATTAAAACAAATTAAATTAAATAAATTAAAAAAAAGATTAAAAAAAGAAAAAAAATAACGAAATGGAGACGAAGAAACAAGAACTCGTCTTCCTCTCTTCTCCCCCACCTCACGAACTCAACCTTCCCCAACAATGGCAATCTCACGAACTCGCCCCTCTCGTCCCTCTTATGACATCACTCATCAACAAAACCCTCTCACGCTCTCAAACTCAGCGAATCAAACTCTCTCAACTCTCACAAATATTTTCAATCAACAAGCATATGGGAAGGATAAAGAGAAAGAAAGAGAGGTTCTTACAAAGTGTCACTGCGGTGGTGGTGAAGGATGCGCAGAAGCTGGCCTCCAGGTAAACGATTTTGGGGTTTTTAGGGTTTTTTCTCAGATTTTCGCCTCCACCTCCCTGTTGTTAGTTCCTCTTTTTTTTTGGATTAGGGTTTATAGTCTCTTTTCCGCCTCCAAGTTCTCTGTTGTCTCCTCTACTGATTTTCTCTCCCTCTCTATTTATGTTCCTTGATTAGGGTTTCCAAGGGGGTCTTTGATGTTCAAAAGAGGCGTTCCTGCAAAGTTCCTTTTTTGATGCTCAGAATTTGGTCCATCTCGTTTGATACTTGGATCTGGAACAGGTAACCTGAGCATGTGCCTTCTTCTTTGATTTTGTCTCTGTGCCAAATTGGGATATTTCTGAAATTTAACCGACTCGGTAATTATTTTGTTTACTGCAGTGAAAATTGGAGCTTTGGTTTGCTATGGTTTGTTATTGATGTAGTTAGGCATGTTGTTGTGGCTTGGAAAAGATGCTATCCATCTGTAGAATTTTGGATTCGATGTAGACATCTAATGTAACAGGATCATAGCATGCTGTAGGGCCAATTGTTGTATGCATTACCCCTGTCATGGTGAGTTTCAAGTGACCAAATGTATTACTCTATTAAGACATGTTTATGGAGAGTGATGTATGGTTGGCTCACATATTTGGACTGATGGATGCAGGGTGTTTGTTGACTTGCACTTAGGCATTGAAACAAACTTGACTAGGCTTCATGTTGGCTGCAAGATATGGATGCGTGTACCTGGACTGGTGTTGGATATGGTGGGCTTCCTGCTAGGCTAGAAATGGAATTGACATGAGATTGTGGTTTTGCTGCAGGTCTGAACTAGTTTGTAGGCTTAAAACAAGTTGGTCATTGACACACATATTCATGGATTATGCATTGATGCTTCTGGTTGGTCTTGTTTATGTAGGTTCAATGACTGGACTGGTTCAACATATCTGCTTCTGCCTTCATTGGGACTTAATGCAGGATGGTATTGATGATGGTCAGCTATAGTAGTCCTCTTGTTTGAGATGCAAGGTGCAGGTTATGTTATTGCAGTATGTTTTCATGGCCATGAGTGCAGGACATGGATTGATGATGATGATCAAACAAGGCTGCAAGTCGACTTGGCTTATGCAGGGCAAAGCAATGTTCATGGTCAAGGTTTGTGAACTACTGCAGGGCGTTTCCATGGCTTCATTGCAACCTCTGATATGGTTTTGTTGGCTAATTGTTTTGACCAGTTGCATTGCTATTTGATGGTGTTTGATGCTACTAATTTTGCTCTGCACCATTACCAGTTCTGTTGGCATGTTTGGAGCTTGTCTTGTTGATCCTTTCAGGTTCATTGCAGCTTTGTCATGCTTACTTGCATAGCTTATTTTGCATTGATTCTGACTTTGTATTGCTGCCTGTATTGACTTGGTTTTAAAGCATGCTTCATGTTGCCTATGCACTCCTTCTAACATAGTGTTGCAAAGAGTTTCATTTTATGCTTATGTGCATGATCCTGACTTGACCTTTCCTTGTTTGCTTATGGTTTTGGACATAATTATCACTTGCTGCAGGTTGAATGCAGGTTTGACATGTGGTTTGTTCTACTGCATGTTTGAGCTTCCATGGTAAGATTTTGTTGTTGTTAATTGTTCATGCTTGATAATCAATATGTATTGCAATGAATGATCTTATGATTAAGGACAGATATCATTCCCACTCAAAGTTTGTTTCTTTGGATAAAACCAAGGCAATTAGGCACTCAGATGGATCGGGTGCAACAGACAGCAACGAGCACATTTCAAGTGAATGAGGAAGTATAAATAGCAGCCTTGCCCATATTGATTTTGAAGCTGGGATTTTAATAACTCCAACACAATCCCTCTGTTTTAAGTATGATATGAAATCCTGAAACCTTCTGTCGTCACTTCTTGAAGATGAGATGGAGTAGCAGCAAATGTTGATTGCACATGTCGAAAATCTGTGCGTTTAGTCATGTCTAATTTGGTAGGCCATTCGGCAGGCTCAGGTATGGCATTCGAATATCTGCAAATATTTGAATCTGCTCTGCATGCATTAATTGTACAGTAGCTGACTCCACTTTTACAGAGATTTCCCTGCCATTGATACTGCAGTGGCTGCTCCGAACATTCCATATTGACTGGTTCTTGGACAGGCAAGGGTGTTGGTTTTCTAAAATGCTCATGGTGCATTGATGCTTCAGCTGCAACTGGCATTACAGGTTGGTCTTTGAATTAACTTGTCTGTTTTGGTGATTCCTGACATGTCATGATTGTTGTGTTGGACTGTGAGCAGGGAGGCTTCCTCGTTGCAGCTTTTCATGAGCCTTCTCCACTATCATAAGTCCAAGGCCTGCTGCATGTGTAAGTATGTTCAACTGGTTATGTGAGTGTCATGCTGCAGCTGGTAACATGTTTGTTTTTGGCAGCCTCATTGCTTGGAGATGGTATCACCTGGTAACAGGCGCATTTACAGCATGTCTCTACTGTAGGTCTTGGCTTGGTAATGATGTCCACTACAGGGTCCCCACACAAACTCTTTGTTCAATAGCAACAAGGCAAGGTGATGTACAACAGGGCCAACAAATAATGTGTTTCCATGTATTGTTTTGGTTAGCCAAGAGTGATAAGCAAAGGGCAATGGTTGAGCTGTGTTAGACCTCCTTGGGAATTAATTAGGGAGAAGCCAAAGCCCATGGTTATTAGTTCCAAAATGCCAAATGACGTGGTGTGCACAAACTGAATTGCTCGTAATGGAAGTAAACAAGGAAAAGACATCACCAAGCATGGAAATTGGATGGCTCATCACAGCAAAAGGCTAGACAAAGTTTGGATATTCAAGAGCAAGTGAGAGTTGACTTTGGTCAAAGTTGACCAAAAAGTCAAATGTTGACCAAAGTCAACAAATGATCAAAATTGTATTTTTCTTTGTAAATGGACAATGAATTATTGGTTAGGGTGAAATTTAGGGTTTTTGGATTTTGGGTTGACTTTGGTCAAAGTTGACCAAAAAGTCAAACGTTGACCAAAGTCAACAATTGGTCAAAAATGTCAAATTTTGTATTTTTCTTGTATGGAATCAAATGTAATGGTTTACAATGACATGAAATAAATTGAAATGGATTAACAAAATGGTTTGAAGTTGGTTTCCAAATTGTTTTTTTTTTATGACTTGGATGACTTTTGATGTACATGAACAAGGCCATGAAATGAGACCATAAGGTTAGGGTTTTGACATAGTATCCATGAACCAATAACATGACTGGCAAGTGGCTAGAAACACAAGAAACTTGGTTGTTCAGATGACCCAGACCATAGATGTATCCACAATCACAACACCATGACTTTGGATAAAAAAAAACAATCCTCATATAAAAACCAAAGTAAGGTTAGGCCAAGCATGCCAAACAAACATAAAAAATTTAGGACCAAAAGCGGGGTATGACAGCTGCCCCTATTTAAACATCTTCAACTAGAGAATATGAAGCAAGACGTTCTTCATATGATCATTGTGGGAGATGGTTAAATATTAAGAAGACCCGGATTTTGATCCTGAATCCCCATGAAATAATTAACAATGCCTGTCAGAATCGGCAAAGGAGCAATCTCAAAAGAAGAATCTGGCTGGTATGGCGAAAATCGGCCTGAGTACTGAAACAGCAAGTTGATCTGGATACCAAAATAAATGGTAACACAGGAATACCCATGGCCTGAACGCCGCACATTAGTCTGAACACTAAGCATCGGAATATGAGAGTATCAATGTTGGTCTGATCACCGGAAATCTGGTCTGAACACCACTTCGATCTGGAAATCGGAAAAACTAGCCTAAATGCCCCAAGTACTCCGACTTGATCGTCGGAAACTTCTTCGATCTGAAAATTGGAAACTGGCATGGATGCCACTTCGGTTTGGATACCGGAAACTGGCCTGAATGCCACAAGTTGCATCGACCTGAATGTCGGAAACTTCTTCGATCTAAAAATCGGAAACTGGCCTGAATGCCACTTCGGTCTGGATACCGAAAACTGGCCTGAATGCCACAAGTTGCATCGACCTGAATGTCGGAAACTTCTTCGATCTGAAAATTGGAAACTGGCCTGGATGCCACTTCGGTCTGGATACCAGAAACTGGCCTGAATGCCACAAGTTGCATCGACCTGAATGTCGGAAACTTCTTCGATCTGAAAATTGGAAACTGGCCTGGATGCCACTTCGGTCTGGATACCGAAAACTGGCCTGAATGCCACAAGTTGCATCGACCTGAATGTCGGAAACTTCTTCGATCTGAATATCGGAAATTGGCCTGAATGCCACTTCGGTCTGGATACCGGAAACTGGCCTGAATTCCACTTCGGTCTGAATACCGGAAAATTGGCCTGAATGCCACAAGTTGCATCGACCTGAATGTCGGAAACTTCTTCGATCTGAATATCGGAAACTGGCCTGAATGCCACTTCGGTCTGGATACCGGAAACTGGCCTGAATGCCACTTTGGTCTGAATACCGGAAAATTGGCCTGAATGCCACTTCGGTCTGAATACCGGAAAAAACTGGCTTGAATGCCACTTCGGTCTGGATACCGGAAAAACTTCATGCCTATCAACATCGGCAGAAATAGGGAAAATGAATAATTGAGGCGGCACGTGGGCCGACGATCTATGCTGGGGATAATAAGTCATGAACAACCTTCAGTCTGAGCACTGGAAACAAACTTCTGGCTTGTCACTTGGGATACCGAGAATGTTTTTATGCTTACATGCGTATGTTTGAATTTTGCGATGGCGTAATGCTCCATGAAAATGGAAATGCTACGCGATTTGGGAGGATGCAATAAAATATGACTCTACATGCAAGGACGCGAAATGCTGGGGAAAATGCCAAGCTGAAGCAAGGAATCCCGTTGGGGAAATGATTATAATCTTCTGGACCTTGGCACTACTGTTGGAGATGCACAGCATAATGAACTATGTGGGGAAATGACCGACCGCGCGGTGGTCTGGCAATGGCGAGATACCGAGACTCTGACTGGGGAGAGAATGGCGCTGAAAACTTGTTGCTGAGGAAAGTGACAGTGGTTCTGGCAACCATAATCTACGAGAGATGACTCAGCAGGGGGGGCAAACACCGATACGGTACCGAGGTTATGCTTCCAGGAAAGAGATCATCGATCTGGGATTGAAATCCTCGATCTGGCATCGAACTCTGAGGAGCAGCCGCTTCTGCTGGAAAGATACGGTCTGACACTGTCAACTCCGCTGGGGATATACAGTCTGGCACTGTTAACTCTACTAGGGAGTGTATAGTCTGAAACAACCGCTTGGGGAGTACAGTAGTGAGAACCTGCTGGGGATTGAAGAATCCAACACTCTGATCAGCTCTGCAGGGATAAGACACCGGATTCGTCTGTTGGCGACTTCACTGGGGAAGATATTCACGGTCATCTGCAGGGGATTTTAAGGAAATGCCTCGAGAGTATCTGTTCTGAATAGACGATCCAAAGCACTTAAAATTTACAGCAATTTTAAATGTTTATTGAGCATGTACCTGTAAAGCCCTTATGTGTCATGATGCAATGTTTATCAAAAATTTGGACGTCATTTTTGCAAACAAAACAGTAAAATGAAAATGAAAGCAGAGATATGCTGAATAACATGATTTTATTGATTGAATGGCCTTTGAATAGGCATTTACATCAGGAAGCAATCCCTGGAAAGAAGTAATCGCACAAAAGATAAAAACAGAAATTAATCTAATGGCAATGTGAAATGGATTTCTATTGGGTTCCAATTCTGCTATGACTTGCCCGTCTTCAAGATCTTCCAGATGATCAGCCTTCTGAAAAGGTGGTTAGATTGTTTTCTTCCTTTTGAAAGTTTCCGGTTATCGACACGAGATGATATTTAGAACTACTCAGAACGCAGTCATTCGCTTAATCCCTAACTTTTGCCTGGATCGCCCTTTCAGGTTTTCAATCCACCGGGATACCCATTTTTGTCTAAGTTGCCTTTTCAGGTTTTCAACTTACCGGGTGTACGATCTTTTCATTTTTAAATCCCTAAATTTTTTTTTCCCGAACCTTTTCATTTTCTTGGTCCGTCGGGATGCCCATTTTTGCCTGGACTGTTCTCTTTACCGTCCAGCGGGTTTATTTTATGCGAAGTATTTTTTAACTGAGTCTGAGTTTACCAGGGAAGTGAAGTCTTCACCATCCATCGTTGCAAGCATTAAGGCCCCTCCATCGAAAACCTTGGTGACGATATACGGTCCCTCATAGTTAGGAGTCCACTTGCCCCTGTGATCTGTCTGAGGAGGAAGGATCCTTTTCAACACTAAATCTCCGACTTGGAAACAACGAGGACGCACTTTCTGGTCAAAGGCTCTCTTCATCCGACTCTGATACAACTGCCCATGACAAATGGCTGCCATTCGCTTCTCTTCGATAAGACTCAACTCATTGAACCTTGTTCGAATCCATTCAGCTTCATCTAGCTTGACAACCAACAGGACTCTTAGAGAAGGAATCTCCACTTCAACAGGTAGGACTGCTTCCATACCATACACAAGGGAGTAAGGGGTTGCCCCGGTCGACGTACGTACTGAAGTGTGGTACCCATGCAAGGCGAAGGGTAACATCTCGTGCCAATCTCTGTACGTAACGACCATCTTCTGCACAATCTTCTTTATGTTCTTATTGGCTGCCTCAACAGCACCATTCATCTTAGGACGATAGGGGGAAGAATTGTGATGCTGAATGTTGAAGTTCTGGCACAACTCCTTCATCATTTTGTTATTGAGATTGGAACCATTATCAGTAATGATTCTTTCGGGAACCCCATAACGACAAATGATTTCCTTCTTAATGAAACGGGCAACCACATGTCTGGTGACATTCGCGAACGATGCTGCTTCGACCCACTTGGTGAAATAGTCGATGGCAACAAGGATGAAGCGATGCCCATTGGAAGCAGTCGGCTCAATCTTTCCATTCATGTCAATGCCCCACATTGCAAACGGCCACGGCGAAGACATCACATTCAGAGGATTCGGCGGTACATGCACCTTATCAGCATAAATCTGGCATTTATGGCATTTCCGAGCATACTTGAAACAATCTGATTCCATGGTCATCCAGTAATAACCCGCTCTCAACAATTTCTTAGCCATTGCATGTCCGCCGGCATGAGTACCGAAGGAACCTTCATGAACTTCCTGCATCAACATGTCTGCTTCGTGTCTGTCCACGCATCTGAGCAAAACCATGTCGAAGTTCCTCTTATACAGCACATCGTCTTTGTTCAAGAAGAAACTGCCTGCCAATCTCCTCAAAGTTTTTCTGTCATTGTTGGATGCCCCTGCAGGGTACTCTTGATTCTTCAGAAAGCATTTGATATCGTGATACCAGGGCTTGTCATCGACTACCAGTTCAGCAGCAAACACATACGCGGCCCTATCAAGGCGCATAACATCGATCCTAGGAGCATGGTTCCACCGAACCACCTTGAGCATGGAGGATAGAGTAGCAAGAGCATCTGCCATCTGGTTCTCATCACGAGGTATATGATACAGCTTTACTGTTGTGAAGAAAGTCAACAGTCTTCTCGTGTAATCTCTGTAGGGGACCAGAGTGGGCTGGAGAGTGTTCCAATCACCATTTACTTGATTGATCACTAGAGCTGAATCTCCGAAGATGTCTAGAGTCTTGATTCTCAAATCAATGGCTTGCTCAATACCCCAGATACAGGCCTCGTACTCAGCTTCATTATTGGTGCACTCGAAAGTCAGACGAGCGGTGAAAGGCATGTGGGCACCTTTCGGAGTAGTAGTAGTAATGACAGCACCAATTCCACTTCCTTTGGCGTTGACGGCCCCATCAAACGTTAAAATCCACTTTTCATCTGGATCAGGTCCCTCCCCAACAACTGGCTCTTCACAGTCTTTCATCTTGAGGAACATGATGTCTTCATCTGGAAAATCAAACTTCATCGGCTCATAGTCTTCAATCGGTTGTTGAGCAAGATAGTCTGACAGAATACTCCCTTTGATGGCTTTCTGGGATGTATACTAGATATCATACTCTGTCAGTACCATTTGCCAACGAGCAACCCTTCCGGTGAGAGCTGGCTTCTCAAATATGTACTTGACTGGATCCATTTTGGAGATCAGTAAGGTTGTGTGAGTCAGCATGTATTGTCTCAATCGCTTAGCAGCCCATGCAAGTGCACAACATGTCTTTTCAAGCATCGAATATCTCGACTCGCAGTCTGTGAACTTCTTACTCAAGTAGTAGATGGCATGCTCTTTTCTACCTGTCTCGTCGTGTTGACCGAGAACACAACCCATGGAATTGTCGAGTACTGTCAAGTACATAATCAGCGGTCTCCCTGGGACTGGAGGCATGAGGATAGGGGGATTCTGCAAATACTCTTTTATCTTTTCAAAAGCCCTTTGACAATCGTCGTTCCACCTGATAGCCTGATCTTTCCTCAACAATTTGAAAATTGGCTCACACGTGGCTGTTAGGTGAGAGATGAACCTTGCAATGTAGTTCAACCTCCCTAAGAAACCACGGACTTGCTTCTCTGTTCTTGGCTCAGGCATTTCCTGTATTACTTTCACTTTGTCAGGATCCACCTCAATCCCTTTTCCGCTAACAATAAAACCCAACAATTTTCCAGATCTCACCCCGAAAGTGCACTTGTTCGGATTAAGCCTCAGCTTGAATTTCCTTAAACGCTCAAACAGCTTCTGCAGATTCACCAGATGTTCTTCTTCTGTCTGAGATTTGGCAATCATATCGTCCACATAAACCTCGATTTCATGATGAATCATATCATGGAATAGAGTCACCATAGCTCGTTGATACGTTGCCCCAGCGTTTTTCAGACCAAACGGCATCACCTTGTAGCAGAAGGTGCCCCATGGGTTATGAAAGTTGTCTTCTCCATGTCTTCTGGTGCCATCTTGATTTGGTTATAGCCGGAAAAGCCATCCATGAAGGAGAATACTGAGAACTGAGCTGTGTTATCCACCAAAACGTCGATGTGAGGTAATGGGAAATCATCCTTTGGACTGGCTCTGTTCAGATCCCAGTAGTCGACACACATCCGTACCTTTCCATCCTTCTTAGATACTGGAACGATATTTGCGACCCATGGCGGATAATTGGTAACCGCTAGGAACCCTGCATCCAACTGTTTCTGCACTTCTTCTTTTATCTTGACAACCATCTCTGGTCTTGTTCTTCTGAGCTTTTGCTTGACCGGAGGACAACCCTCTTTGAGAGGTAGACGGTGTACCACAATGTCTGTGTCAAGCCCTGGCATATCCTGATAAGACCAAGCGAAGACGTCAACATACTCTTGCAACAGTTCAATCAACCCCTTCTTCACATTATCTTCCAAAGCAGCCCCTATCTTGATTTCTTTCTTGACGTCCTCGATGCCAAGATTAATCACTTCAGTAGACTCTTGATGCGGTTGAATGACCCTTTCCTCCTATTTTAACAGCCTGGCAAGTTCTTCAGGGAGTTCACAGTCTTCATCACCCTCTTCTTCAGCTTGGAAGATTGGATTTTCAAAGTCGAAGCGAGCCATAGCAGAACTGTTATCAATAGGATCCGGTGATGTGCATCTGCATGAGTGATGGTATGTGCTTATGAGTGTGAACAGTGAGTGAAAACTAAACAAAACATTGCCAAATATTTTTATTCTTTTGAAATTTTGAAAACTGCAAAAATAGAAAGACAGTGAACAAAATGTTTGAATGCAAAAGACATCCTTCATTTATGATAAACAATGCAGGTATTCACATAGATGAGCCCTACAATGAGTCATTATGCCCTGGGCGGAACGTAAGACTTGGACATGCATGAATAAAACAAAGAAAAATTACTCCTCTAGAAGAGTGACTGGGACAATTTCCTCGGAAGACCAATTGTTGATGACTTCACCAGGGATCCTCGGACGCACCCAGTTGTCGATGTCGCAATCACTATCTCCATTTTCATCGTTGATCGTAGAGATCTGGCCATATTGGATGACGCCAGCACTGGAGAAAGTAATCGGCCCCTGACGAGTCTGAAATGCTGAAGTTGTAGAAGTCAGCGCTGGTTGATACCCAATCCCGAACTTGTCGTCCTTCATTGGTAACTCCAATAGACGCCCCCAACCAGGAGCAACACCTGAATCCACCAAGGCTTGCGCCTGCTTGAAAGATGAGATAGGGGCTCCTGCTTTAACCCCTTCCACCGGAGCTGCATCCTTGATCTGAACTGACTCAAAGGCCTGACAGAGAGTCTCTTGAATTTCACCTTCCACCTCTACGTACTTGAATGTAGACAGGTTACTGACCAGGATGTCCTCCTCACCACAGACAGTGATAATTCTTCCATTGACCGGGAACTTAATCTTCTGGTGTAGAGTTGAAGAGACTGCCCCAGCATTGTGGATCCAAGGACGACCCAGAAGGCAACTGTACGAGGGACTGATATCCATCACATAGAATACGGTGTTGAAGGTTTGTGATCCAATCTGAATTGGCAATTCTACCTCTCCAAACACCGACCTCTTAGAACCATCGAAGGCTCTCACCATGAGATCGGAAGGTTTCAAGATCAAACCTTCTACTTCTAACCTTGACAGGGCTCTCTTGGGTAGCACATTGAGAGAGGAACCTGTATCCACCAGAACGTGAGATAACACGGTGTCTTTGCATTCCATTGAGATATGCAAAGCCTTGTTATGATTGCGTCCAGCTGGTGTTAAGTCAGAATCAGTAAAGCCCAGCCCGTTGCTTGCATGAACATTTGCAATGATCCCTTCTAGCTGGTTTACTGAGATCTCCTGAGGCACATATGCAGCATTAAGGACCTTCAGAAGTGCCTCCATGTGTGCCTCTGAACACAACAGGAGTGAGAGAATGGATATCTTAGACGGCGTCTGAATCAACTGATCGACTACCTTGTAATCGCTTTTCTTTATGATTCTCAGAAGCTCATCCACATCCTTCGCAAAAGTGGGCTATGAGCCAGTCTGGGGTGCAGAAGTGCCCTCATTTACAACTTGTTTGCCTTTGGCCTTAGCCGCGGCATCAACACTATTATTTTGGGTAACGGGTGGCGAGAATAGTCTGCCACTTCTGGTGAATCGCCCGATTCCCCCAACATTATCCACTGCGGGACCTTCAACTTCGAGTTCAGACTTTTGACCCTCTTCTACCTTCAAAGGTCGTTCCACCCCATGATCGTGTGTGTATACACTCCCCCCATAATGCCACGGAATGGCCCTTTCACTTGTGAAAGGTAAAGGACCAGGGGTTGTGATTGTCATAGCGGTCGGTCGCACTGGTGGCACTGGTTGTGCTTCTGGCACACTGATCTGATTAGTCGGGTAAAAGATGGTGATAGTAGCGACATCATGGTCATACTCAGGAATCTCGTTCATTGAAACAAAAACATCCGGAACACCGGAATCAAGTTCAGTTATATCAAGATCAGACACATTGTTTGGTATATCAGCAACAACATTTGAAAAATTAAATACATCAATGGGAAATACACAATCAGCAGAAACAACATCTGTGAATTCTTCAACAGCGTCTTCAAACACCTCTTCAACTACCCCTTCAGCAAACTCTTTGGCAGACAAGTCTTCAACTTGGAGGGTACCATTGTCAAGCAAGACCTGGATACCCTGCTGCAGCTTCAAACAAATCTTACCCTGTGTAGCGCAATCCAAACAACCTTTCCCACAACCGGGGAAAACATCAGCCTTCAGCAAGCATTCCTTAATTTCCAACAACGGAGTCTTCAACTTCGACACATCCTTAACAGACTTGGCTTCCTCCTCCAGCATATTAACGTTTGCACCACCATGCTGTGGCATGGGATTGTTGACGACATTAGGAACCGGTGCAAGGCTGATAGCTTTTGAATCAATGAGGTCCTGAACTACGTGCTTAAAAGCTTTGCAGTTCTCGATATTGTGGCCAGGTGCCCCAGAGTGGAAACTACACCTAGCATTGGCATCGTAACCCACCGGAAGTCTACCAACCGGAGGAGCCAGAGTGCGTAACTACACAAGTTGTAGCTGTTGAAGACTAGCAAGCAGTTGAGCGCACGACATTGGAAGAGTGTCGAAACGCCGGTCCATCATCATCTGCCTCTGTTGATAGGCGGGTCTGTTACCTGGTTGTTGTTGTTGTTGATACTGAGTTGGTTGACGTTGTGGTTGTTGTTGTTGTAGTGGTGCTGCAGCCGAAATAGTCACAGCTGCAACAAATGGTCGCTGATGATAGTTTTGAAAGTTATTGCTCCTGTTTTGATATGAAGACACGGAATTCACACCCCCCTCCCTCTGCTTCTGTCCTCCCATAAATGGCTTCTTTACTCCTGATGAAGATCCACCTCCATTGTGGCTCTTGTAGGTCTTCAGGTAATTCTCTACCCTCTCTCAGGTAGAGACCACATCAGCAAAGTTGGAGGCATTGCACCCCACCAGACGCTCCAGGTAAGGTCCAGGCAACGTATTCATGAACATGTTGGCCATTTCCTTTTTCAACGTAGGAGGTTGAACACGGGAAGCTGTCTCCCTCCAGCATTGAGCGTACTCCCTGAAGTACTCATTGCTTTTTAGAGACAAATTCTGGAGTTGAGTTCTGTCTGGGGCCATGTCTGCATTATACTGGTATTGTTTCACAAAAGCTTCCGCCAAATCCCTCCAGCAACGGATGTGGACTCTATCCAACCTCATGTACCATTCCAGGGATGCCCCATCTAGGCTGTCCTGGAAGAAGTACATAAGTAGCTTCTCGTCATCAGAGTATGCAACCATCTTTCGGAAGTAGGCCTGCACATGGGTCTTCGGGCAAGAGCTACCATTGTACTTGTCAAAGATTGGGACTTTGAACTTCGGTGGGACCCTCACGCCTGGGACCAATCCCAAGTCAGAAACATCTACCCCCAAAGGGTTTTGTCCTTCTACCGCCTTCAACCTCTCCTCTAATCTCCTGAACATGGGATCCATGCCATGGCCCAAACCAAAGTCCTCTGGCAGCAAGAACTGATCATCTTGATCATCGTGAATGGGTTGTTGATCGTGGTTGTTATGTGGGATCGGGACAGGCCCCGGTCCATTAACCTCTGCAATTGGAGGATCAGTCACGACCTCTGGTTGAGTAGTTGCGGGATTCCTTTGTATCATTTGTCTAATCTCTTGCTGTCCCTGAGCTACTCCCTGAACCACGTCCATGAACTGGTTCATGCGGACCCTCATCTCAGCAAGTTCTGCTTGTAGATCCTCCATTGCTTTCTGCTGGTTTCTGTGGGTTCCGTACCGGTGGATTCCTGAATCAGCTATCCTGCTAGTGGAACACCAAATAATATGAGAACACCGCGGCGACACCTATTATGCAAGAATATGCAAATGAATATGTTAATGCAATGACATATTTATCACTTCCAAAAAGGTATTCTACCCCCTTGATTCCGGTCTCACGAGAAGATCGAGCCATAGATAAACTTCGGAGATCAAGATGCAATAGAGAGAAGGTCTTCATATAGATAAATTCAAAGAGAATGGCCTTAGCCAATAGTACATCAAAAGAGGATCTCCACAACAAGCCTGTGGATCATCACTACAACAACAAAGCAATAAGTAAAGGGAGGAGCAATAATCAGGATTCAGCCTCCTGTGTACAAACCGTAAGGACTGCTCCTCACTTCAGCCAGCAATGCTATCGTGTCAGGATGATCTGGGAATTCTATCAAACGCCGGATAAGCAGATTCCTTTGGTGAATAACTCCATCCAACTCGTTGATGTGTTCTCTGTAGTAATTCCCATCATCTTCTCCGAATACCTCTTCAAGTCTGGATTTCTTCAAACCTGCCAACACCTTAAGTTCTTCAATATGTCCTCGAGCCTCATTGAGTTGATCGGTGACGTAACCATTGGTAGAACGGGCACACAGAAGCTCATTGTTCTTCTCCTTCAGCAAAGTCTTCAATTTCTCCATCTGTCCAGTCAGTTCGGTCACCATCTCCTCCTCCTTTTCCTTCAGAGAAGTTGAAAATGCATCCCATCGCTCTTGCCACCCAGCTAATTTACCATGAGCATCCATTAATTGTTGCTTGACTCGCCTCAACTCAGAACTGGATGATCCCAAGGCCTTGTCTGTCTTCCTGAAGAAGTCCACCTCCACAGCTAATTTCCTTTCTACTTCCCCTTGCAATCTGACGGCTTCCCCCTTCTGATATTCTGCCTCATGAAATTGATGCATATAGTCTTGCAAATTCACACTTAACTCCGAGTTTTCAATTTGAAGCTCCTCCATGGCTTTCTTCAATTTGTCATACTCCTCTCGGCTCACCATTGTCGACTGCGCAGGAGTAGGTGGATACAGAGGTTCTTCTATAGGAAACGACAGACCCAACTCTTCGACTCTTCCTTGAAGCCACTCTCCATACTGAGGGTAAGTTCTACAATCTCCTTTTCCAAGCACAGTTCTTCCTCTCTTGATCACCTTGAGCCAGGCCTCAGCTGCCTTACGGGATACAGTCAAATCAGGCGAAGAATGGAAAAACAGAGATTCTTCCACATCCTTTTCCAAAGGCGGAGTTCTTAAAGCATATCCCAACTGTCTGACTTCTAGAGAAGGATTATAGTTCATTCCTCCTCTTCTTCCTACCAACGGTACATTTGGGAAGTTCCCACAACTGTGAATAATATCCGCCCGAAGCAGGCTCCGGTCAGACCACCAAGAAATATCTTCAGCTCTCAACCCCATCAATCTCTTCGACCAACTCAATGAGTCCTCGACATCAATGAACACTCCTGATTTGGGTAGGTGAGAAACGAACCACTTATACAACACAGGCGCACACAATTCACCAATCCCCCTTTTCTGTTCTCATTCCCGTGGTGCACCGAATGAAAGAAATCTCCTAGCAAGGTCGGCACTGGATTTCCCAACACGAAGAGGCGTATTGCGTCTACGTCCACAAATTTTGCCACATTAGGGAACAGGACAATCCCATACACACAAAGAGCCAACACAGCATTGAAACCCCTCTGGTCACCATCTTCAAGTTTCTTCTTTGCTTCCCCTAGCAAGAAACTCAAATGAAAACCACTGACTCCTCCCTTCTGACACATATTAGCCTTCAAGATTGATTTCCCCAAACATGTGGCCGAAGCAACCATGCTGAGATCGGGCAGAAACTCAGAACTGTAGAACAACAACTGTGACTTGATAGGAACTCTGAGAAAACTGGCAATCTCCTCCAAAGTAGGGACCAAAATATAATCCGGGAATGTGAAACACCTCAATGGAGGGTCATAGAACTGCAGCAACGTGAATAGAGCATCATGTTGATCCTTGGAAAGAACCGTGACGAAACTTAAAATCAAACCGTAATCCTTCCGGAATCCTTCTAGAGAATCGTGATCCATTAACTTCATCAGTTGTTGAATAGGCTCCAAACAAACCACTGGAAACTTGTAAGCGACATGTCTCTTTCTGCCAATATCCATCTCAGGAGAACCAGAAAAACCCGACCGGAATCAAGAAGAAGATGTAAACCCCCTAGAAATGGATAAATATGTGTTAAATGATATGAATGCAGAATGATGTGATGCAATGCAGTGTCATGGAATTCAAGATTGCTGTATCCGCTTGAGCAACTGTCGGGTTGCACTGTCTGAAGAGAAAACCCATTGAAGAATAAGATCAAAACTCTGCTCCAGAAAACCGGGTTGGTTGGAGGTTAAGGTTTCCTGAATTTAGCCCGCCCCTCACTGGTAGGTTCTAAGAACAGAAGTTTGTCAGCTTTAGCCCTTCAGTTGAGAATAATACGTTTACCACTGAAGGTTTGGCATTATTACGGGATAAAAGACCTCTGCTGACTCCCCTCAACAGGATATCCTAAAGCAAGTTCCCAGTCTCGGGGTCCTCGGATTGAGCAGCGAGAATGCGCCCACCAGAGCTAACATAAACGCGTCTCGGAGGAGAGGCCTCGACTGAGTTCTCAGGAAATGGTCACCAGAGTCGACGATTTCTAAAGGAATATCTGTCGTTATGGAACACCCATAGGACAAAATATATCCAACAGAAACCTCGTCTGGAATGTGGGTCTCATGAACGACTTAACGTAGCAACATACCACGCAAGCCTCATGACTATCCACTCTAAAACCTATGTGTACACTCAAGCCTGGGTAGTGGGCTTATCTCTCATAGAACAGTCCCAACCCAACAAGCAAACAACTCACAGATACAGCAAACATATGTACATGAATGCAATAAGGTAAAGCAGGTAAATCCTGAAAATAAATAACTGTACAAAAGAATAAACACCCAACAAACAAGAAACCTACAAAAGCTAGGGGGGACTCGCTTAGGGAAACCGGATCCCCAGTGGAGTCGCCAGCTGTCACAACCTGAAAAATACAGAGGTGCGAAAAAAACAACCGGCGAAGAAAGAATGACAGAAGAGTCGCCACCGTGCGTTATTTATCCCAAAAGAGGGAAAGGAAACGCTCGAAGTAAACCTGGAGAAAAGGAAAGGAAAAGACAAGGTCTCGCAACCAAATCTTGGGTTCGGGAGTCGATTATGCGAAGGGAAGGTATTAGCACCCCTACGCATCCGTAGTACTCTACGGGATCCACTCTTGTTGTTTCTTGTCTAAAGGGTGTGTGTTTATCTAATGTACTATTTACTAAAAGGGTCAAGAGAAAAATGACTCGCACGGATGTCGCATCCACTGCATACGTATCTCATCTGGAATGAGAATCAGAGTCTTCGTAGCTCGGCTACCTATGGGTTAAAGAGATGTGTGCTCGCTAAGACATCGCGTCTTATGCCTACATATCTCATCGGGAATGAGAATCAGAGCAAAACGTAGTTCAGCTAACTACGGGAACAAATGTCTCGATTGCAACTAGGGCAAGAGAAAGGGAAGGTCTCGATCGCGACGAGGGCGAGAGAAAGGATCGCAACAAGGGCGAAAGCAAACAAGGATTAGTTGTTAGTCGTTAGTCAAACTCGGCAAGACATCGCATCTTGTGACTACGTATCTCATCTGAACATGAGAATCAGAGTTGCCGTATTTCGGCTCACGCACGCCGAAACAAACACACGCACAGACGCTGAGACATCAAAACAAATACACAGACAGGCAAACGTGGAATCCGAACGCCAATCGCTGGACTTACACCAGATTCCGAACCAAACAAAACCACACTGGAAACCAGATGCCACTTGATGGACTTATACCGGACTCCAAGCACACAACAATAGGATACAGAATGCCAATCGCTGGGCTTACATCCATATCCTAACACACACAAGAAGAAACAAGCAACAATTTACTAAGGAGTCGGGAACTCGAGCCTAGCAACTGTCAAGCAAACACACACAAAAAAGGAAAAGGGTGCCCGGAGAGATCTCGCACGACCTCCTGCCTACGTACCTCATCTGGTATGAGGATCAGAGCAACGTAGTTCCCCTACATAGGGATTGCCATCTGAATATGGACTTACAAAAGGAGGACACCAGTTGTGTCAAAGGAGAGTGGGCGATGTGTTCACGTCCTGGCAGTAGGTGTCGCAGCTCGCTGAATCGAGTCTTAGGCAGTTACTTCTTTGCAATAGAACGGACTACATGCCACAAGATCGGAGACGCTCGGAAAGGTCTAGAAGTGGGGGAAGCTCTACCCTAGAGTTGTCATGCAATGTGTACTTAAGTGTTAGGATTTACAAATGGGAATATCTACCTAATGTTAGCATGCAAAGAAAATGGGGATTCTAACTATGTTATCATACAAAAGGATATGGGAATCCTACCTATGTTATCATACAAAGGGTTCTATCTAATGGGTGCTACCTAATCGGAACAAGAGTTGATGAGTGGAGCAAGGAGAAGTGTTAGGGATAAGGGTAGATGGCGATGCATGAAGCAATCGACTTACAAGGTTGATGGCGATGCATAAAGCAATCGACTTACAAGGTTGATGGCGATGCATAAAGCAATCGACTTACAAAAGGGTGGATGAATACGTGCTGGTTCTGTTAGGTTTTGAGAAAAGTGATTACTCGACGTTGGATCGAGGTTTTGGTCTTGTTTTGAAATGATTATCGGATGTTCATTTTATTTCTTGTATTAACAGATGGATAAAGAATGAAAGAATATTATACATTTCATGGGAGAGGGATACATTTGTTATGAATGGGGATTGTTCATGGCAAACAAACAATAATAATACATGCCTCAAACACCATACAAAGGCCACAGTTAATCAAACAAGTAAGATATAAGCAAGTATATAATCGAATCAAATAATCAAAGAATGAAATAATGAAGCATTAAACAATGTATGAGTGTAAGTGCAAAGGAACCGGCTCATTGTAAGAAAGCCCAAGAGTAAGCTATGTGAGGTCGATGGCGATGCTTAAAAAGCAATCGACTTACAAGGGTGTAAAAAATGGACTCGATATTAAATCGAGAAAAATATGATTTTTATAGTTTTAAAATGGTTTTGAATTAAATTAAAATACAACAACTTTACATTATTAACAAAATGAACATATGAGTGTAATAAAGGCATAAACATAAAAAGAAACGAAAATGCTAAAAGAAAAAATAATATAGCTAAAAGAAATAAAATGCCAAAAAAATGCCACACATAAATATTGAACCCACCCCACTCAAGAATATACACACTGCCCTTCTCCACCAGACCACTTATGATCATCTGCTACTGTGATACTATGTTAAATATATAAACCGAGATAAAAAATAAATCAAAAAAAAGATTAAGGACAATAACAGAAAATACTAACATATAAAACCTTTTTATGTTTTTGTTTATTTCTATTAAAACAAATTAAATTAAATAAATTAAAAAAAAGATTAAAAAAAGAAAAAAAAATAACGAAATGGAGACGACGAAACAGGAACTCGTCTTCCTCTCTTCTCCCCCACCTCACGAACTCAACCTTCCCCAACAATGCCAATCTCACGAACTCGTCCCTCTCGTCCCTCTTATGACATCACTCATCAACGAAACCCTCTCACGCTCTCAAACTCAGCGAATCAAACTCTCTCAACTCTCACAAATATTTTCAATCAACAAGCATATGGGAAGGATAAAGAGAAAGAAAGAGAGGTTCTTACAAAGTGTCACTGCGGTGGTGGTGAAGGATGCGCAGAAGCTGGCCTCCAGGTAAACGATTTTGGGGTTTTTAGGGTTTTTTCTCAGATTTTCGCCTCCACCTCCCTGTTGTTAGTTCCTCTTTTTTTTGGATTAGGGTTTATAGTCTCTTTTCCGCCTCCAAGTTCTCTGTTGTCTCCTCTACTGATTTTCTCTCCCTCTCTATTTATGTTCCTTGATTAGGGTTTCCAAGGGGGTCTTTGATGTTCAAAAGAGGCGTTCCTGCAAAGTTCCTTTTTTGATGCTCAGAATTTGGTCCATCTCGTTTGATACTTGGATCCGGAACAGGTAACCTGAGCATGTGCCTTCTTCTTTGATTTTGTCTCTGTGCCAAATTGGGATATTTCTGAAATTTAACCGACTCGGTAATTATTTTGTTTACTGCAGTGAAAATTGGAGCTTTGGTTTGCTATGGTTTGTTATTGATGTAGTTAGGCATGTTGTTGTGGCTTGGAAAAGATGCTATCCATCTGTAGAATTTTGGATTCGATGTAGACATCTAATGTAATAGGATCATAGCATGCTGTAGGGCCAATTGTTGTATGCATTACCCCTGTCATGGTGAGTTTCAAGTGACCAAATGTATTACTCTATTAAGACATGTTTATGGAGAGTGATGTATGGTTGGCTCACATATTTGGATTGATGGTTGCAGGGTGTTTGTTGACTTGCACTTAGGCATTGAAACAAACTTGATTAGGCTTCATGTTGGCTGCAAGATGTGGATGCGTGTACCTGGACTGGTGTTGGATATGGTGGGCTTCCTGCTAGGCTAGAAATGGAACTGACATGAGATTGTGGTTTTGCTGCAGGTCTGAACTAGTTTGTAGGCTTAAAACAAGTTGGTCATTGACACACATATTCATGGATTATGCATTGATGCTTCTGGTTGGTCTTGTTTATGTAGGTTCAATGACTGGACTGGTTCAACATATCTGCTTCTGCCTTCATTGGGACTTAATGCAGGATGGTATTGATGATGGTCAGCTATAGTAGTCCTCTTGTTTGAGATGCAAGGTGCAGGTTATGTTATTGCAGTATGTTTTCATGGCCATGAGTGCAGGACATGGATTGATGATGATGATCAAACAAGGCTGCAAGTCGACTTGGCTTATGCAGGGCAAAGCAATGTTCATGGTCAAGGTTTGTGAACTACTGCAGGGCGTTTCCATGGCTTCATTGCAACCTCTGATATGGTTTTGTTGGCTAATTGTTTTGACCAGTTGCATTGCTATTTGATGGTGTTTGATGCTACTAATTTTGCTCTGCACCATTACCAGTTCTGTTGGCATGTTTGGAGCTTGTCTTGTTGATCCTTTCAGGTTCATTGCAGCTTTGTCATGCTTACTTGCATAGCTTATTTTGCATTGATTCTGACTTTGTATTGCTGCCTGTATTGACTTGGTTTTAAAGCATGCTTCATGTTGCCTATGCACTCCTTCTAACATAGTGTTGCAAAGAGTTTCATTTTATGCTTATGTGCATGATCCTGACTTGACCTTTCCTTGTTTGCTTATGGTTTTGGACATAATTATCACTTGCTGCAGGTTGAATGCAGGTTTGACATGTGGTTTGTTCTACTGCATGTTTGAGCTTCCATGGTAAGATTTTGTTGTTGTTAATTGTTCATGCTTGATAATCAATATGTATTGCAATGAATGATCTTATGATTAAGGACAGATATCATTCCCACTCAAAGTTTGTTTCTTTGGATAAAACCAAGGCAATTAGGCACTCAGATGGATCGGGTGCAACAGACAGCAACGAGCACATTTCAAGTGAATGAGGAAGTATAAATAGCAGCCTTGCCCATATTGATTTTGAAGCTGGGATTTTAATAACTCCAACACAATCCCTCTGTTTTAAGTATGATATGAAATCCTGAAACCTTCTGTCGTCACTTCTTGAAGATGAGATGGAGTAGCAGCAAATGTTGATTGCACATGTCGAAAATCTGTGCGTTTAGTCATGTCTAATTTGGTAGGCCATTCGGCAGGCTCAGGTATGGCATTCGAATATCTGCAAATATTTGAATCTGCTCTGCATGCATTAATTGTACAGTAGCTGACTCCACTTTTACAGAGATTTCCCTGCCATTGATACTGCAGTGGCTGCTCCGAACATTCCATATTGACTGGTTCTTGGACAGGCAAGGGTGTTGGTTTTCTAAAATGCTCATGGTGCATTGATGCTTCAGCTGCAACTGGCATTACAGGTTGGTCTTTGAATTAACTTGTCTATTTTGGTGATTCCTGACATGTCATGATTGTTGTGTTGGACTGTGAGCAGGGAGGCTTCCTCGTTGCAGCTTTTCATGAGCCTTCTCCACTATGATAAGTCCAAGGCCTGCTGCATGTGTAAGTATGTTCAACTGGTTATGTGAGTGTCATGCTGCAGCTGGTAACATGTTTGTTTTTGGCAGCCTCATTGCTTGGAGATGGTATCACCTGGTAACAGGCGCATTTACAGCATGTCTCTACTGTAGGTCTTGGCTTGGTAATGATGTCCACTACAGGGTCCCCACACAAACTCTTTGTTCAATAGCAACAAGGCAAGGTGATGTACAACAGGGCCAACAAATAATGTGTTTCCATGTATTGTTTTGGTTAGCCAAGAGTGATAAGCAAAGGGCAATGGTTGAGCTGTGTTAGACCTCCTTGGGAATTAATTAGGGAGAAGCCAAAGCCCATGGTTATTAGTTCCAAAATGCCAAATGACGTGGTGTGCACAAACTGAATTGCTCGTAATGGAAGTAAACAAGGAAAAGACTTCACCAAGCATGGAAATTGGATGGCTCATCACAGCAAAAGGCTAGACAAAGTTTGGATAGTCAAGAGCAAGTGAGAGTTGACTTTGGTCAAAGTTGACCAAAAAGTCAAATGTTGACCAAAGTCAACAAATGATCAAAATTGTATTTTCTTTGTAAATGGACAATGAATTATTGGTTAGGGTGAAATTTAGGGTTTTTGGATTTTGGGTTGACTTTGGTCAAAGTTGACCAAAAAGTCAAACGTTGACCAAAGTCAACAATTGGTCAAAAATGTCAAATTTTGTATTTTTCTTGTATGGAATCAAATGTAATGGTTTACAATGACATGAAATAAATTGAAATGGATTAACAAAATGGTTTGAAGTTGGTTTCCAAATTGTTTTTTTTTTATGACTTGGATGACTTTTGATGTACATGAACAAGGCCATGAAATGAGACCATAAGGTTAGGGTTTTGACATAGTATCCATGAACCAATAACATGACTGGCAAGTGGCTAGAAACACAAGAAACTTGGTTGTTCAGATGACCCAGACCATAGATGTATCCACAATCACAACACCATGACTTTGGATCAAAAAAAACAATCCTCATATAAAAACCAAAGTAAGGTTAGGCCAAGCATGCCAAACAAACATAAAAAATTTAGGACCAAAATCGGGGTATGACATCAGGCTCATTCATATTGCCTAGCATTTGAACATAAATCATTGTTTCATGTCATATTCATTCAATACCTTGCTTGCATTACAAGTCATCTGCACAAATCCATTTTACATTAAAACCCTAGTTTCTAAAACCTACAGTTGACTTTGGTCAACTGTTAACCTTTTGGTCAATTAGTTGACCAAAGTCAACCATCTTTCCTAAGTCATTTTCAAGCACATGCTTATTGGTCCATGTCTTGATCCATTACCATCTACCTTTAATCATAACCACTCATCTCAGTGATATGTTGTTTCTTTGAAACCAAATACCATACTTTCTATGGATTCTATATATACCCTTTTAGAAAAAATAATTAGTGTCCACATTTAAACCAAGAGTTGTTTGTCTTGATTTCAAGCACTTAATTACCTTTCTTTTTAGCTTGATGTCTGCTTTACTCTTTGGTTCAAATTTAATTCCTTTATGGATCCCATCAACACCATTATCTTTTGGTTCCAAACTATACCTTTATGTCACCTCTGCCAAACTTTTCAGTTCTTTCCACTTTAATTATTTCTCTTATCCTACCATTTATTTTCCATTATTTACTATTCACTACCTATATTCAATATCTTCCACCAATTCTTCACCCATGTGATATACTCTCTCTTTGAGCCAAATACATTACCTCTTTGAGCTTCATATATACCTTTTTGGGCAAATAACCAGTGTCCATCCTTTAAACCAATACCCTATATTTTATTTGATGCCAGTTTCCCTTTATTTTTGGCTTGATGCCAGTTTTCTCGTTGGTTTAGACATACCTACTCCATGGCTTCAAATAACATTATCCTTTGGTTTAAACCATACTTGTATCACTCTTCTTTCATCTCCCACCTTTAGTTCTATGAACTATGAAGCTCTGAATTCCTTATTTCACTATAAGGATATGTAGGCATGAGAGCCCTAATCCTCACCGAGCACTTTGTTTATTCTTCTCCTTTTCCCGTTATTCTTTTGCGAGTATCTTTAGATAGTAATACTCATTCGAGTAGAGAATAATCAAGGTGGTTCCCGTTGAGTACAACGGATGTGAGGGATGTTAGTACATTCCCATTGCATAACCGACTTCCTTGCCATTTTTCTCTTCCCCTGGGTTTTATCAATGTTTTCCCTTTCCTTTGAGAATAAATAAATTTTGATGGAGAATCCAATGTATCTTCGAGCGTGCGATGCGTTTGGGTATATTTTCATGTAGTTTCAGCTAGTGACTCTTTTGGGGAGTCCTTATTTTTGCAAGTAGGAGTCGAGCCTAGCTTTGTTTTCTTCTTTGCTTGATTGGGTATTATTATTTATGGATTACTTGCTTTATCATTGTTTCATTTACCGCATTCTCTATTGCATTTTATATATTCATATTCTTTATATTCTAGATATTCCTGTTATATTCTCTGTTGAATTGGGGCTATGTTACACGAGAGAACAACTTTATACCCGAGCTTGAGCACATACATGGGATAGTAATGTGACTAGAGTCATGTTGACCTACTTTGAGTTATTCCTCAATCATGGTCAACACGAGACATTACACCTAGAGTATATCCTTTGGGAGCATCACTGTCCGACGAGTCAGTCGTCTTAGACAATGGTATCTCGAAATGGGTCCTTGACTCTATGAACCTTTTTAGGGGTGCCTTTGAAGGATAATACATACCTATGAGGGGGATATGAGTTTTTTCTGTAGGAAACCAAGACCCTACATGCCTTTGTTCTCACATAACATTGGACCTTTGCACCTATCTCGAGAAGTATGGACAAATTATCGAGAGTATCATGAAGATTTTGCAGTTTGCCTCTTCATTTTGTTGGGGCATTTATCTTTATTGCTTCATATCATTTATTGCATTCTTATTTCTTTACATATTCGATATATGTTATATATTCCATTATGAGATGTGCTTTGTGATTTGAGAGACTCGTAGATAGTCGTGTTGACCTGTGTTTCACGCGTTGGGTTGGCACGAGATCCACACCCAGACTAGATTCACTTAGAAGTACTTTTGTCCTGTGAGAATTCGCTACGGAAAGGTATTTTCATTTTGGATCAATGCCTCTGGGGACCTTCTAGGGACTACCTTCTTGAAGACTAAAACCTACCTATAAGGGGATATGGGATCTTTCTTTTGCAGGAAACTATAGACTCTACATTCCTTGAAAATCATGATTACACCGAACCTTTGATCCTGCATCGGGAAGTATACGTAGATTATCCGTATTATATTATGTTGTTAACATATATTATCGCATATCATTATTTAATTGTTGTATATATGTCAGAGTTTTGAATTTGAGTTATTATACCAGTAAGGCTTTAAATCTATGGATGTTGCATAATTATTTGCATTCCATCTACAACATGTGCATTTATTCATTTGTGTCTCATGCATGTCAACCATAAAGAGCTCACCTTGTCCTTTCCTCATCCAGAAAGACGATGACTCTTCGACACCAATAATTCATGCAAGTTAATAGATCAAAGATTATAGCAGATATGGAACAGGAGAATGATGCATATAGGGAAACCTTGGCTCAGTTCCAAGGAAAGATGGATCTTTTCCAAGGTAACATGGATACTATAATGGAGTACTTTCAAGCTCAGAAGGCTACTACTTTTGCCAATCCTAATGTTGTTGTTGTTGTTACTGATTCTATTGTTGTTGTCACTACTACTGCTGATACTGTGATCCAACCAATGGTGAGCTAGATAATCTATCATCCTGGTCCTAGCAGGCATGTTGCTGCCTATCCTTAGGGGTTACCTCCAAATTTTACTCCCTAATTTACTAATGGGAATGCTTTTATGCCATATCACTCGTTTGTTATGCCTCCTGCCAATGGGAATTTTGTTGCTTATCCTTGGGGCATGACCCATCACTCTCCTCAGGTGGTTGATGCTCACAACCATGAGATTAACCAGGGACAAACTCATCATACTTTTGTGCCAGTTTTCATACCCCAAAATTTTCCCTACTTTTTTTTAATTTGTTTGGCTTATGGTTTTGTTCATTTGCATATTTTTTCTATTTTGATCATGCACTATTCCGCATTTGCATATGGTAACAAATTTAGGCCAAAGGTTCGATGATAATGGATTTAATCAGTTTAAGTGGATTTTCGAGGTGGATATTATTTGGTAATTGTTCGGGTTTATTTCCGTACTACTTGTGGTGGTGATCATATCTTTATTTAAGATTCATGGTTACCATGAGAGGTTGAAACGATCATCAATTAATTCAAAGGTTTGCTTGGATTCAAAGGAAAGGGAAAAGTTGGAATAAAAGGGAAATTTAATTCATTTAGTGGAAAATATCACTTCTCAAAAGTAATAAAATTTATGGGTTAAGCCACTCAAAATTCAAGCCAAAAGTGGTAGAAAAATCAAAGCAAACGCATGAAAATTCAAGTTCATTTACTAGTGACTCTTTGCCTTACTTCCTAACTTTGTACTTGATACGTCTCGTGACTGTATATAAAGTATAGTCTATCGGGTACTTGACTGCAAGTGTACAGTCTATTCGTTTTAGTTTTAAAAGATTTCGAACCCACAGGGACCGATGGTCAAACTAATGCTATCGATGTTACTATGTTTAGCTAAGGAGATGATTTTTAGAGGTTTGGTTGAATAAAAATTAAATCTAAAGGAAGTTAAGTTTTAAAGAAAATATTAATGAAGGGATATCAGTATGCAACGCATTAATCATCAGGGATTCAATAAGTCACCGGTGTATATTTTAATTACCAAATATCTTTTAGTAGAAAATACTCATTTAAAAGGCTTTATCTCACACTCTCGTGATTGTTGACTCGGACTATACTTTTAAGTCAGAATGTATGCTCTCGCTGTCCCATTTGAAGTTAAAAATACTTTTTGAAAATAAATAAGTTCTAATTGCTTTTAAAGTGCTCTCGCTGTTTTTAAAATCAATGCCTAGTTTTTACTATCCAGTTCGACCCTCACGCTCTCGCGATTGTCGGTTCTCACCTTAGTTAATTTCCCACTCTCGTGGAAAAACCATATTAAATAGCTTCTCACTCTCGTGGTAAAGTTAATTAAATTTAAATTAAAAACCACAGCCAAAAAGATTATTTGAGAAGAGAAGTTTACACCGATTATTATTAAATCCCGTCTAATTAAATTGTTTACATACCGATACCGGTAGTTTAGCCGGACATGTTAATTAATGCAAACACAGACGAACATAAACAGACCAACAATAAGGCCAACATGATTAAATAATAAAGCGATAACAATAATAATTGAATAAAAACCTGGAACTTGGATTAATCGAATATGCCGGATCTTGAAGTACTTCAGCAGTCCTCCACGGGTCGGTAGGATTCTGCTTCTTCGAAATAATTGCTTAAACTAAATTAAATAAATTGTAGTAGTTCCCCAGTGTAGGAAACTACTACTTTTGGATAAATGAAAAACGGAAAGGAAAAACGGAAGCTCTGAACGGAACGGTAAACAAATTGCGGTAAAAGAAAATAATTTTGCTGAAGAAAAATAATAGACAGAAAAATTGTTGTGGAACATAAATTCAAATAAAAATCTTGAAAGTTGGCTTCATGGAGGAAAATCAAGTGTGTCCATAGGTTTCCAACTTCCATCCTTTTATATTATTCAATTGGTCTTCATAGTTGAGAGAAATAAGGGTGACTTGGTTGAGTGAGAGATTCACGGGAAAGTGGGTTGTGGAGCAAAAAAATGGGGCGTGAGGATCACTTCTGTTGAACAATTCCTTACACTGCTTTTGGCCTTGTGACGGTCGTGGTGGGCCTTTGACGCTCGTCACAACCTGGGCGTGACGGTCGTGACGAGGCTTGTGACGGTCGTCACCTGCACAGAATTCATCCTTTCTGGTTTTTCTGGTTTTTCTGCCGTTTCTTCTTCTTTTCCTTCCTTTTATATACTTTGCTCATTTAAGCATGTGAATTGAAATACCTGCAAAAATAACTCGAACACTTGCGGAATAATCGGAACATAAATTAAAATGGTACAATTTTTGAATGTAAATCAAGGCAAATATACGATGTATTTTCGCGTTATCAAACTCCCTTATACTTGAATCTTTGCTTGTCCTCAAGCAAATGATCAATATAAAATTCAAAACACTAGTTAAACGTGAATGCATGACAAATTTCCAATTCGTATGTGGTTGTTAGGTATTCTGTTAGAACAACATATACTCAAGTAAAACACTAAAGATACAGTGACGACACAAGCAATAAGCATTAACATAGATCTCTCTTTTGTACAAACCAGTTCGAATCATGCTATTATATCTCAACCTAATGCTTCTCGTTCCTATTTCACCCGGTTTCATTCTAGCGCAATCACATTAAGCCCTTTTCCTTTACACGCACTTAGTGAAGTAGCCAGTTATTGGCTTTGATCCTTTTTTTAGCACAGGGTCTGGTACCCCTTTATATATCCCATTTGAAAGTTGTGGGGGATCATACCGTAGTTCGCCCTACCGAGTCCAGTACCAGGTACCTCTGAACTAACCGGCAACGGGTTTTTATTTCCTTTTGTATATCTTGCAACCGTTTGTATGGTGCATTTTCAATTTCTCGATAGCAAAGGTATGAAGGATCTTCTTAATTCGTAGGCATCAATCACTTATATTCATCGGCTCTTCACATGGTTTGTGTTTAAGACAGTGTTGACTGCTAGTATAAACTACTAGGGGTTAATCTAGAACGGAGACTTAAGGTATCAGTATAATGGGTATTCAAACTGATCTCTCAAAAGTGAGAGATCTAAGGTGTCGGGACGATATCAATCATCTTATATTTTTCTCAGCTTCCTAACAGAACCTATGTAAGACAACCTATATACTCGTAAGGTATGCATTTAACATAAAAACAAAAAAATTGTTATGGTGAATTAGACAGAAATAAATGAACGATTAGATAGGAACAAATAAACGAAAGACAAAATTTTTGTTATGGATAAAAATAGAAACAGATAAAGGAAAGACAAGGATTCCCTCCCACACTTAAACAAAGCATTATCCTCAATGCGACAAAATAAAGTGAGAAAAGGGAAGAAACAGGAGGAACGCTACTCTTCGCCACGATGTTGGGCTCTGCTTGCTCTAACTCTTGCTCGTGCACGTTCACTTCTACCACGTTGGGTAGGGTCCAACCCCACATGCTGGGTGTACTCCTGGATGGCATCAACGCGATGTGTCAAGGCACTCATCTTTTCAGAAAGTTCCGCCATCCCTTGGTCATGCCAGTTTGCATAGTCATGCTGATCTCTCTGTATCTGTTGGATCGTTTTCATCATTTCCGTCTGGCGCTCTTCCATCCTCTGGTTATGTTGTAACATCTCAGCATAGATTTCTTCCATGGTGGCGGGTCGGAGCTCGTTTCTCCGTTGGCTTCGGGAAGATGTCTCTGCAGTATGCTCAGGAGGTGGCTGTGGCATCTGTCGGTCCAATTATTTCGGTTATGAACACTTATTCTCTCATGGTTTGGTAAGGTAAATAGTTGGACAACTTCATTATTAATTAGGTAGTCAAAAGTTTCCAGCCCAAGGTTTCCTATAATTCTTCGGTCGAAGCAAAAGTCAATATCCATGGGTCGGATGTATCCAAAAGGTGTATGCTCGTTAAGTGGGCGTCTAAGTCCAATGGCATCAGCTATCATGGTTATTAGGCCGCCTATTATGATTGGGGCGCGATTGTTCTTTGCAAGGTGAACAAATCTCTCCATCATAAATGTTATAGCATTGACATGTCGACCTTGGTCGACACAGAGTAAGATGAAAAGTTCATCCCTTGACACTAAGGTGTTGTTCGCTACTTTTCCAAATAGGGTGTGGGCTAGTATTTTGTGGAAGTAGTATCATTTGGGAGTGCATCTGGTGTGGGTCAGGGTGGTGATATCCAGTTAAACTACCTCAAAAGCAATCTAAGTCAATCTCATCGATTAATTCCTCTTGGAGGGTAGTGAATACAAATGGGCCACTAGGAAATCCTAGAAGGTTAGCAAGGTCTCTACGATTATAAGTGAAATCCATACTAAATAGCCTAAAGGAAATCAACCATTTGTTTAGTCCGTAACCATGCTCAGGGTTGTAAACTAGGGAGCTAAGGAATTCTAGGGTAAGCTCACGGTATGTGACAAACCTTCTCTTAATATCCGCATTCTCCTAACCTAGCTGGTTAAACATAAACAAGATGATATCTCAGATACCTAACCTATCCATGGCAGGTCCATCATAATATATGGATAAAGCCATATCCTTCTGAGCTAAATAATCATAACGCCTTCTCTGAACTCTGCCTCTAAAACTGTATCTACTTGTTGCATGACAAATGTTAGTTACTAACTAGTTATAAATTCGCCTGTTAATCAGTATCCAATATTTCTAAGTTAGTAACGAGAAACAACAAGTACATTACTGCATAGAATCAAGGAAAGGGAGCAAAATAAAAGTAATAGTCAAAGAAGGGAAACACTTAAAAATAAAAATAACAAAATCAATAACAAATTAAAAAGAGGCGGGTTGTCTCCCACTAAGCACTTTGTTTAATTTCGTAAGTTCGACAGTAACGTTACGATACATTAGTTTTGGGGTTGAGCGGGTAGCTCTATAACTCTTAGACTATTTGAATAGTCTCTATTGTCAATATTATGATAATGTTTTAATCACTGCCCGTTTACCATGAACGGTTCACTATTTCTACCTTTGATTTCTATCGTACCGCTTTTAAAAACTTTTGTAATTTCAAAAGGGCCTGACCACCTAGATTTAAGTTTTCTCGGAAAAAGCTTAAGTCTTGAATTAAATAGTAGCACTACGTCGCCGATATTAAACTCTTTCCTAGATATACGTTTATCGTGCCATTTTTTGGTTCGTTCTTTGTATATCTTGGCATTCTCATAGGCGTCTAGTCAAAATTCTTCCAATTCGTGAATGTCTAAAATTCGCTTCTCTCCTGCGGAAGTATAATTTAGATTTAGGGTCTTAATTGCCCAATAAGCTTTGTGTTCTAACTCCACAGGGAGATGAAATGATTTACCATAGACTAATTTAAAGGGTGTGGTTCCTATTGGGGTCTTGTAGGCTGTTCTATATGCCCACAGAGCTTCATTTAGTTTAGATGACCAGTTTTTTCTAGATATTCTGACAGTCTTTTCTAGAATTTGTTTGGTCTCTCTATTCGAAACTTCGACTTGACCACTGGTGTGGGTATAAGGCGTTGCTACACGGTGTCGGACTCCATACTTCAGAAGAAGTTTTCCAAAGATATTTTATATGAAATGGGAGCCACCGTCACTAACGACTAGTTTTGGCACACCGAATCTAGGAAAGATTATGTTCTTGAACAACTTAATCACTACTCGTGTGTCATTTGTCGGAGAAGCTACAACCTCGATCCATTTTGAAACATAATCGATAGCTACGAGTATGTATTTATTACCAAAAGAAGACAAGAATGGTCCCATGAAGTCAATCCCCCACACATCAAAGACTTCCACTTCTAAGATGCCTGTTTGTGGCATTTCGTCGCGTCTTGAAATGTTACCAGTGCGTTGGCACCGGTCGCAATTTATAACCATATTATGGACATCTTTCCATAGAGTAGACCAAAAGAGGCCATATTGTAAGATCTTAGCACACGTTTTTGAAGTGCTTGCGTGCCCACGATAGGGAGCGGAATGGCAATGAGAGATTATATCATCTATTTCATCTTTAGGAACACATCGACGGAAAATACCGTCGGTACCTCTTTTGAAAAGCAGAGGTTCATCCCAGTAGTATTGTTTTAGATCATGAAAGAATTTCTTCTTTTGTTGGTAGGATAGGTCTGGTGGAAGTACTCCAACAGCTAGGTAGTTGACAAAATCAGCATACCATGACAGGGTAATATTCGCATGAATTTCTTCCACGGATTCTTCTATTTCGGTATCATTTAAGGTTAGTTCAGACATGTCGCTTCCCATTTGGGCTATAAGTCGTTCGTAAGGGAAATCATCATTGATTGGAATTTGTTCAGGCTTATTCCCTTCGATTCGTGATAAGTGGTCTGCTACTACGTTCTCAGTACCCTTCTTATCTTTTATTTCTAAGTCAAATTCTTGTAAGAGTAGGATCCATCTTAAGAGTCGTGGTTTGGCATCCTTCTTACTTAGCAAATATCTAATAGCAGCGTGATCAGTATAGATGATAATTTTCGCTCCTACTAAGTAAGAACGGAATTTGTCTAAAGCAAACACAACAACTAGAAGTTCCTTTTCAGTGGTGGCGTAGTTCATTTGGGCAGGATCTAATGTTCTACTTGCGTAGTAGATCGCATGAAGTTTTTTATCCTTCCTTTGTCCTAGCACTGCGCCTACGGCATAGTCACTCGCATCACACATGATTTCGAATGGTAATCTCCAGTCAGGTGGTTGCATGATAGGTGCGGTGATTAAAGATGTTTTTAATTGTTCAAACACTGTTAAACATTTCTCATCAAAGATAAAGTCAACGTCTTTCATTAGTAAACCAGTCAGCGGTTTGGTAATTTTCGATAAATCCTTGATAAAGCGTTGGTAGAAACCGGCGTGTCTTAGAAAGCTTCGTATTTCTCGTACGATTTTTGGTGGTTGAAGATTCTCTATGATTTCGATCTTAGATTTGTCTACTTCAATTCCTTTATCAGATACTACGTGTCCTAACACGATTCCTTGTTGGACCATGAAATGGCATTTCTCCCAGTTCAAGACGAGATTCACCTTTACGCATCTTTCAAGTACCATTTCAAGGTTTGATAGACATCCTTCGAAGCTCTACCCACAAACAGAAAAATCGTCCATAAAGACTTCCATAATGTCGTCTATAAAGTCAGTGAAGATTGAGATCATGCATCTTTGGAATGTTGCGGGAGCGTTGCATAGTCCAAATGGCATTCGTCGATAAGCAAATGTACCATAAGGGCATGTGAAGGTTGTTTTCTCTTGGTCATCAGGATGGATAGGAATTTGAAAGAATCCTGAATGACCGTCTAGATAGCAGAAGTGGGAATGCTTAACCAATCATTCAAGCATTTGATCAATGAAAGGTAGAGGAAAATGATCCTTTCGAGTGGCTTTATTTAGTTTCCTATAATCGATGCATATTCTACTTCCGGTCACAACTCTTTGTGCTATAGATTCGCCCTTCTCGTTCTTAACAACTGTAACACCCCCTTTCTTGGGTACTACATGAACGGGGCTAACCCATTAACTATCGGAGATCGGGTATATGATTCTTGCATCTAATAACTTCTTTACTTCATCCTTGACTACAGTACTTAAGACTGGGTTGATCCTTCTCTGGTGTTCTCTAGAGGTTTTACAATCTTCCTCTAGCATAATGCCATGCATACTGATAGAAGGACTTATGCCTTTTAGGTCAGCGACGTTGTAGCCTAACGTAGTTGGATATTTTCTTAAGACATCTAGTAACTTTTCAGTTTCCATTTGTCCTAAGTCAGCGTTGACTATTACTGGTCTTTTGAGTTTAGTGTCTAGGAATTCGTATCTTAGATTCTTGGGTAGTGTTTCACTTAGACCTGGTTTCTTCGGGCATGACCTGTGGTTGGGTGTAAGTGCTAAGCATTCACTTAGACTGTCATTTTGGTATGGTTGCCAATTATCATCTTCAAAGATTGGAGGGATTTGGATTTTCACTATATCAGAATATGTGGTTTCTTGCATCTCCATCTCTCTTACACACTCGTTTATGACATCAAGTAGATAACACGTATCGTCTATAGCTGGCGCTTGTAAGAATTGTGTCAAGATGAATTCAACTTTTTCTTCTCCAACTTCGAATGTTAGCTTACCTCTTTTCACGTCTATTATGGCTTCGGCGGTAGCTAAGAATGGCCTTCCTAATATAATAGGTGTACTGGCATCATCTTTGATGTCCATGATTATGAAGTCTGCAGGAATGTAAAATTGTCCTACGCGTACTGGGACATTCTCTAGTATACCAACAGGATATTTGATTGAGCTGTCAGCTAGTTGAATAAACATCTTCGTTGGTCTTAGTTCTCCCATGTTGAGCCTTTTACAAATGGTTAAGGGAATTACACTAATGATGGCTCCTAAGTCGCATAGAGCTTTGTCTATGATGAACTTTCCAATGACACAGGGTATGGAGAAACTACCTGGGTCTTTTAGTTTGGGAGGCATGTTGTTTTGGATTATTGCGCTACACTCAACAATAAGTGTAATTGTTTCGTTATCGCCAATCTTTTTCTTATTGGATACGATCTCTTTAAGAAACTTGGCATATGAGGGAATTTGTGTGATGGCTTCTGTAAAGGGAATTGTAATATTCAGTTGTTTCAGAAGTTCAACAAATTTCTTAAATTGCCCTGCAGTTTTAGAATTTGTGAGTCTTTGAGGATACGGAATGGGTGGTTTATAAGGTGGTGGAGGCACATCAGGTTTTTCTTTTTCTTCGGCCTCTTGGGTATTATCTTCCTTCTCCTTCGGTTCACTTACATTATCAGTTGTTGTTTTGTCAGGTTTTTGGTACATGGCAGGATTTTGGAGTCTTGGATCTACGGGTCCGTCTAGTTCTTTTCCACTTCTCAATATAACGGAATTTGCATGTCCTTTTGGATTAGGTTGTGGTTGTCCCGGAAATGTGCCAACGGGAGCAGAAGTAGATGTTTGTTGTTGAGCCACTTGTGAAATCTGTGTTTCAAGCATTTTGTTGTGGGTGGCTAAGGAGTCTACTTTGCTCGCTAGTTGTTTAAGTTGCTCACTAGTATGTATGTTTTGGTTCAAGAAGTCTTTAATTGTTTGAGCTTGGGTAGCTATGAAGCTTTCCATCATTAGTTCAAGCTTGGACTTCCTAGGAATGTTAGGAGCATTATTACCTGGCTTTTGATATCCAGGTGGAATAGCGAGTGCTTGGCCAGGTGCATACAGGGCGTTGTTGTTCTTATACGAAAAGTTAGGATGGTTTTTCCAACTTGGGTTGTATGTATTCGAATAAGGATTTCCTTGTGCGTAATTTACTTGACCAGTGGAGACTCCTGCTAATATTTGACATTTTGGTGTAGTGTATCCAGGAATTCCACATAATTCGCAGTTTGGAGTTATGGCGGCCACGGTGGCTACGGGTGGTATGGTCAAGTTGTCTAACTTTTGAACAAGGGCATCTACCTTTGCATGGACATGGTCAAGGCTACTAACTTCGTGCATTTCACTTTTTGTTTGGGATTTTTCTACTGGAGTTCTTTCACCTCCCCATTGGCAATGGTTTTGGGCCATGTTTTCAATGAGTTGATATGCTTCGTTGTATGGCTTGTCCATAAGTGCACCGCCCGTGGCAGTGTCTACTGTCAGTCTTGTGTTATACAGAAGCCTGTTGTAAAATGTGTGAATGATCACCCAATCTTCGAGACCATGATGTGGACATATCCTCATCATGTCTTTGTATCTCTCCCACGCATCGTAGAGAGATTCTACATCTTTTTGTCGAAATCCGTTGATTTGAGCTCTCAGCATAGCAGTTTTGCTCGGCGGAAAATATCGGGCTAAGAAAACGTTCTTCAGTTCTTCCCATGTAGTAACTGAGTTGGATGGCAAGGATTGCAACCAAGCCCAAGCTCTGTCTCTTAGAGAGAAAGGAAAAAGGCGTAGTCTTATCGCATCTTGAGATACACCATTCGCCTTCACAGTGTCTGTGTACTACACAAACTTGGTCAAATGTTCATTAGGATCGTCCGTAGGATTTCCAGCAAATTGATGTTGTGAGGTTCTTGTTTGGATAGGGTAGCGTAGAACTTAAGAGGACGGTTTTGTGGTTCCACTGTAGCCATGGTTGGTTTTTCAACTGGTTCAGTAGTAGGAAAGAAGATATCAGGAATATTGTACCTTCGTTGGTACTCTAGTATTCGACGTCTTAAATATAAGAAACGCTCTAATTCTACGATTGGTGGTGCTATGTTTTCACCTTGTGAGCGAGTACTTGGCATACAACCGGGAAATAAGGGAAATTAGTTTTTACCTTAGTCTATACTGCGCAACGAAAGAATCTCACTATTTGATTAAATCAGGTCCCCGACAACGGCCCCAAAAACTTGATACGTCTCGCGACTGTATATAAAATATAGTCTATCGGGTACTTGACTGCAAGTGCACAGTCTAGTCGTTTTAGTTTTAAAATATATTGAACCCACAGGGACCGATGGTCAAACTAATGCTATCGATGTTACTATGTTTAGCTAAGGAGATGATTTTTAGAGGTTTGGTTGAACAAAAATTAAATCTAAAGGAAGTTAAGTTTTTAAGAAAATATTAATGAAGGGATATCAGTATGCAACACATTAATCATCAGGGATTCGATAAGTCACCGGTGTATATTTTAATTACCAAATATCTTTTAGTAGAAAATACTCATTTAAAAGGCTTTATCTCACACTCTCGTGATTGTTGACTCGGACTATACTTTTAAGTCAGAATGTACGCTCTCGCTGTCCCATTTGAAGTTAAAAATACTTTTTGAAAATAAATAAGTTCTAATTGCTTTTAAAGTGCTCTCGCTATTTTTAAAATCAATGCCTAGTTTTTACTATCCAGTTCGACCCTCACGCTCTCGCGATTGTCGGTTCTCACCTTAGTTAAATTCTCACTCTCGTGGCAAAACCATATTAAATAGCTTCTCACTCTCGTGATAAAGTTAATTAAATTTAAATTAAAAACCACAGCCAAAAAGATTATTTGAGAAGAGAAGTTTACACCGATTATTATTAAATCTCGTCTAATTAAATTATTTACATACCGATACCGGTAGTTTAGCCGGACATGTTAATTAATGCAAACACAGACGAACATAAACAGACCAACAATAAGGCCAACATGATTAAATAATAAAGCGATAACAATAATAATTGAATAAAAACCTGGAACTTGGATTAATTGAATATGCCGGATCTTGAAGTACTTGAGCAGTCCTCCATAGGTCGGTAGGATTCTGCTTCTTCGAAATAATTGCTTAAACTAAATTAAATAAATTGCAGTAGTTCCCCAGTGTAGGAAACTACAACTTTTGGATAAATGAAAAACGGAAAGGGGAAAGGAAAAACGGAAGCTCTGAACGGAACGGTAAACAAATTGCGGTAAAAGAAAACAATGTTGCTGAAGAAAAATAATAGAAAGCAAAATTGCTATGGAAAATAAATGCAAATAAAAATCTTGAAAGTTGGCTTCAGGGAGGAAAACCAAGCGTGTCCGTAGGTTTCCAACTTCCATCCTTTTATATTATCCAATTGGTCTTCATAGTTGAGAGAAATAAGAGTGACTTGGTTGAGTGAGAGATTCACGGGAAAGTGGGTTGTGGAGCGAAAAAATGGGGCGTGAGGATCACTTCTGTTGAACAATTCCTTACGCTGCTTTTGGCCTTGTGACGGTCGTGGTGGGCATGTGACGCTCATCACAACCTGGGCGTGACGGTCGTGACGAGGGTTGTGACGGTCGTCACCTGCACAAAATTCATCCTTTCTGGTTTTTCTACTGTTTCTCTTCTGTTTCTTCTTCTTTTCCTTTCTTTTCTATACTTTGCTCATTTAAGCATGTGAATTGAAATACTTGAAAAAATAACTCGAATACTTGTGGAATAATCGGAACATAAATGAAAATGGTACGATTTTTGAATGTAAATCAAGGCAAATATACTATGTATTTTCACGTTATCAGTACTTTTGCTAAACTCCAACACCATTGGTCTTTAACTACCCTTAACTACCTACTTCTCCACAAGCATCCATTTACCTAATTACCCTTAACTACCATAACTTCCAAAATAGCACAAAACTTCCAAACAAACACAAATCTCAACTTCCATTTTTTTCACTCAATCATAGTCACTCTTAACATTTAATCCTATGGTTGAAATTGGTGATCCACAACTAAGGATTAAATTAACTCCTAACCATTGATAAACCAATTACTTGAATCATAATCCAAGGGTTATCATTCACATACGAATTCTATATAAACATGTTATTTTTCATATTTTGTGGGTTAACTAACCTAACTTAGAAAATTCACAATTAATCATTATTTTTCTACCATTTTTTCTTCTCAATTTCTCTTTCAGTATTTATATTCTCTCTCACCCTCACTAAAGTTCATCTTCATCACCATTTATAACTTCACATTAAAGTTCTAAAATGGTGGAACTTAGCCACAATCCAATTTCAATAAATCATCAATCAACAATTCAAGCATTATCATCAATAATCATTATCTAAAGTTTATCAAGATTTATCAACAATCATCATCCAAGATTCATCAATTCAAGCTTATTCATCAATATTCTATATTCATGGTTCATCTTCTATATTTATTCATCATCAAGAATAATTATCAAATCTTAGAAGTTAATTGGATTAATGGAGCTTATTCTTAAAGTTTTCCGGGTTTCTTTTCGACGCTTCGATTTTCAACACTAACCAGAGAAAATCTCCGCTCCATTGGTAATCATTTATCTCATCCACATTTTTGCCATGAATTATTAGATTTTTGCTTGTTAATCAATTTTAGCTACTGTTTTGAATGTTGCTTATTAAATAAACACTTATTTTGCATAAAACACGTAAACTTAAAAATAATGATTTTTTAATTCTTAATCGTTAATTACGTATGAATATATCATTAGAAGCGATTTTTTGTCATGATTCTGAATATATGATTACTTTTTCATGAATCATTATAACGAATATGAATCGGTCGATTCTTTACATACTTTGTTTTTCACATTTTCATCTGATTCTTCAAAATTCGTGGCTCATTTGCAAAACTCTATCACATATTTGGATTCCTTGCGAAAATCGAGTCCAGTGATATATAATTTGTATATTATTTTTTTATATATTAATTTTTAGTAGATCAAAATTCAAGATTGTGTGTAATTAATTAATAAACAATTATTGATTAAACTCATAACTCCTATAATCGTGACATGTGTCCTACCTCTTTTTCCTTTTTTTCACTTTTTTAGACAGCGCCACGTGTCATAACATGACTGGTTCAACATGGCATATAAGACAAAACAACATATAAGACAAAATTGATTATGTGGGTCTTTTGGGCCATTGGGCCTTATTTTAATTGTTTTTTACACCCCCAATCTGAACTCATTATTCTTTTTGTTCTTGATTCATTTTTGTTATTTTTTTTTGTTTTTTATTAATTAGGTCATTTAGAGTTTTTTAGGATTGGTTTAATTAAGTTATATTTTTAGGACTAATTAGAATTATGATTTTAATTAGAATAAAAATTAGGATTAATTAGAATATTAATTGATATTTTTTAGTTTAGTTAGATTTCTAAAAATAATTAGGTTTCTTTGATTTGATAAAAATAGTTTTCTTAGAACTTGATTAATTTTTAGTTTTTAGTTACGATATTGATTAGGGTTTAATTTTAACCTTAAATTGAATATTCATGTGAAATGACCATTTTGCCCTTATGGCTTAAAGTCTTGATTTTTAATACATGCTCCCTTAGCTTAGGGCCTTAATCAGATTTGTCTGATTTTTTTATCTTAGCTGATTAATTCAATATACTATTATTGTACATGATTTATTTAGTCATTCCAATCCCACTATTTAGTGTTGACCAAAGTTCGCTTTGGTCAACCAAATCCTTTGTAATTATGCTGTAAAACCCCAAGCCTATTCAAGTGATCAAAAGACCCTTTATCACTTGATATGACAAGTCCATGGTGCTCAAGCTATTGTGGACATGCTGAATTCAAGGTTCAAATGCAAGATTAAGACTTCAAAGTCAACATCAATCAAGCATAGCTTGCAAAGCGGACTACTTCTCAAGCACAACAAAGGTATCAACACTTGACGATTATAATTCTGAGTGTGTGGCACGAGCCTTAAGAAATAGAGAAAGAATGAGATTGGAGAATTCCATTAACTCATTATGAATATCTTTGGGTACGGGATGCATGACCCAGTTGCTCATCGTATTCATCTTTATTCATAGACTTTAGCACAATTTGAATTATATGATTGTCAAGTCTTCTCCTACAATAAGTAGTATTGCATCAATAAGATCAACATACAAGATCTCATATCAGCAACTTGTCAATTTTGATTCGAGTTGCACGCTATGAGCCTTAAGAAACAAAGAATGATGAGAGTGGAGAATTCATATCCTTGTATAGGATATCCTTGGGTACGGGACGCATGACCCAATTGCTCAAGATATTCGCCTTTGTTCATAGACTTTAGTGCAATTTGAACAATACAATTGACAAGTCTTCTTCAAGCAAGCATCGACCATTCAAACACTTCAATGATGGTGAACCTTCGCTATTAGAAACTTGTGGTTATACACCCTCTTTCATTCAATTACTTGCCTTGAGAGGGGATAAACCTGGCACTTGTTATTTTCCTTGTAAGATGGTAAACCTTGGAAATTCAATTATGTGCGTTGTGTAGCGGTAAATTCATGACCATCAAACTATGGATAAGTTTAACGTCAATGAAACCAGAGTCGCCACCGCGCTTTTATTGTTTCCAAAGGAAAAGGGAAAAGTACTAATAAAACCCAAAGATAAGAAGTTTTCAAATAAAAACTAATAAAATGCCATAGATTATAGGTAAGGGGATTGGTTACATAGAGGGAAGGTGTTAGCACCCAAAGTGTCCTAGGTACTCCTAGGGAACCCTTTTTTATGTGTATATATGGTTTTTGGTCTAAAAGATGTTTGAGAAAAATAGAGTGTGAGGATGAGAAAAGAATTCATTGATTATATTTTTTTGTTTTACAAGACCTTCGGACTTGTGCCTACGTACCAACATAAAAATGAGGGATCAAAATCTCGTAGTTCGTGGTAACAATTTCAAAGTGAGTGAATTGCTTTTAATCAAAAGTTTAAGTGAAAAAGGGGCACGAAGGGCCAACAAATTTGAATGAAATTGTTAGTTCTTTTTGTCTTTTGAAATTTTAAGTCAATATAATTAAGTTTATCTACAAGTTTGATTTAAGAAAAAGAAGTTTAAAAATTCAATGGCATAAGGCCAATGATTCTACTTGAAATAAGGTCTAAGTTTGAAATCACAAGCAAAGAAAGTTTTCGAAAAAAGGGGGAGAGATTTTTAAATTTAAGAAGTTGGAGGAGATGAAGAGGCTACCCTAAGCATAAAATTAAAAGTTAAGAGTTGAAAAGATCTGGCCAATTGGATGCAATCCAACAGACAAGAATGTCATATAGAAACCCATTTTCCCTTGGACTTTGAATCAAGCAATAATCAACAAGCAATTAGCAATATCTGACATCATAAAGATCAAGGCATCAAATAAAGATAACCACATCCAAGCAAGCAAATACCATAACTAGCAGTCTTTTTTGTCTTCTCATTTACCAGATGAAATATTCCTTGATCAACTTAAAACAAAAACATCAGACATAATAACACTTAGCAACAAGACAGAGTAGCAGATGAATTCAGACAGAGTCCCAAGGATTGTTCATAATAACTTGGTTTCAAAATATTGTCATTGGCCAAGTCCTTTTTGCACAGGGAATGTTGCCTAATCCTAAGTCCAAAAGTTCATATCAAGGTCAACAGTCCACCAAACATTTTTTAGGGTTTTTGTTGTATATTAAGTATTTTAAGGTCCTAAGACCACAAACAAAATCAAAATACACAAACAAATATATACAATCACAAGATATGGCTCAAATGAGCAAAGTGAAAATGACATAAACATAAACATGTGTAATGAAATGTAAATGGCAATGAATGATAAATGACTAAAAATTAAATTGAATAAAGTAAATAACTTGAAAAGTAAAGCAATATTAATAAGAGTTAGTCAAATGTTACTCTAGTGTTAGTGGTGGTTTGCTTTTTAATTGATTAAGTCATTGTTTGGAGAACACTCAACCATCCATTCACAAGCATGGATCCTTGAACCAAGACATCTTCCATAGGAAGGAAAAAAGGCCAAGTTTTCACACAATACCATGAAGGATGGGAGACTTACAATCTCACTTACTAGAATGCTATGCCTTTAGGGTCAAATTTAGCTCTAGGTTAAACAATCGTAATTGGACTTATGTAGAAGTTACAACTATCTGAGGTCGGGCAATAAAAATTTAGGTGTTGATGCTTGTTAGAGATTTGGTATAACTAATCAAACTTCTAAAACATACCACACACTAAAAGAAAAGATCAAGAGGGATGGACCTATCTGATCCATACTTGTATTGGTTCATCTGACACAAGGTCATTGATGAACCAATTAGCCTTAGGATATTTGAGATTTCATTGGTCAATGAAATGAATGGGAAAGAATAGGGATGAAGATGAGGGGGGGGGGGGGGGGGGGGAGTGAGAGAATCACAAATTGGTCATGGGAGGAATTTTATCAAATTAAAATCATTCATTCATTTTGGAGGATGAAACGTACATTTCATCAATCCCCTAAATCCAATGATTTTAATCCAACAAAAGTCAAATCAACCTTGACCAAGGCCCAAACAAATAGTCAAACACCACAAGACCATAAAAATGGCTCAACAATTTTTTTACATAATTAATCAATTAAAAATCAAATTAAAAATGCATAAAAATACAATTTAATTTGGTCAAAACCTAAAATCTCTTCAAAACCACAAATAAATGGCCAAGATATCTATCCTAGGTCAAACAAGGTCAAATGACCTTAGACAAAAAAATTCATGATTTTTGAAAAGTCAAAAGTATTTTTAAACAATTAAAAATATGCTCAAAAACATTTAATTCATGAAAAATATCAAAATTAATCCAAAAAATAATTTTAATTCATAAAATGAAAGAGAAAAATATTTAAATATTTTTGGTGAAAGTCCCATATTTTTTGGATTAAAAAGAAATTATTATGAATTAAACAAAATAAAGCAATTAAACATAAATTCAGAAATTAAAAGGAAATTCAAAAAAACGAGGGTCATAAGATCTCCCTCATTAATTGAGGTAGCATATCTGATGGCCACACGCGCGTGTTCCACCATGCTCATTGGTCAATGCAATGTACGCGTGGTATTCATAATGAACGCTCAAGATTAAAACATTTGAACCAGATCAGATGGCTTGGGACTTGCCAACGCACCACCGGAGCCCTAGCTCCGGTCATCTTCTCTGGTGATCACCACCGGACTTATCCAACCTCAACTTCATTAAAAATAAAAAACAAGGGCGCTATTTCATAAATAAAATGCTCAGGAGCTCAAATCTGCCTCAATTTTCTCCAATTCCAAGTATATAAAAAGATACTGGGATTTGAATTTTGAGGATCATGAATTGAGTTGCGTCGATTTGACCTCAAAGCAACTCAATCTTGTTGCCTTCATTGGTAGGACTTCAGCCAACCAAATATCAATCAAAATAATAGAGAAATGAGGGAGAATTAAAGAAGAGAAGTTTCTGATATTTCACCTTCGAGTAGCTTCAATTAAGCTTGATCTTGATCTGGATTTGCTTGATTCCTCCTCCTCTTACTTGCAGTAATCAATTGAGATAGAAAAGGCAATAAATTCTTAAAGTTTGAACTTCAAAACAGAAAGTGAAATTCAAACTCGATTTCAAAGAAATCCTCAAGAAATTCTATGGTGTGAGGGTCTGAGTTCTCTTGGCAAAACTTGGGCAAGGTGTTGATGTTAATTTTGAGGCCATGAGCTTGCTTAAATAGGCAACGGAATTGATCTTTGCACCACTTGAAATTTTGCCAAAATTGGAAACCATGTTGCATGGATGCATGGGCAATAGTTTGGGCCTAAAGAATGATGAAATCCATCTCCAATTCGTGCACAAAGTGTTTTGAAGTCATCATATGGAAGCATGCAAATAAGAATGATAATTTGAATCCAAATCTTGCCAAAACAAACCCAACAAAGGAGCCATACGCAAGTCCCTCAATTTTGATCCAAATGGGATGACCTTGGAGTTTTGGGAAAGTTGAGATCAATGGGAACAACTTTCATGTTGAACACTTTTTCATTTGAAGCTTGGATCATGATGAATTTTAAGGTGGAAGTTTGGGAAATCAAACATATTTGACAATTTTCTAAGTACTAAGTCAAATGTTCACTTCTTCAACCTTGAATAACTTTTGCTATGGACTTCAAATGGAAAACATTCCTTCATAAAAGTTGTATATCTTTCAAACCTCTTAAATTTGGTCACAAATTTGACTTCATTTGGATTTGTCATGAAGGAGTTATGCATTTTAGAAGTTGAGGAAAATCACTTGTTCAATGGTAATGGCCCAAAATGACCTATAATGTTTCCTCTTGGCACATGCATTTGAAAGTTTAATTTTAACTTCTTCCAAACATTAAATTTGGAGAGTACATCTTGAATTTTATCATGGAACTTTAATGACTTTCATCTCAAATTGAGCAAGTTATGGTCCTTGGAAGTTGACTTCCTAACTAGGGTTTAGACAAAATGACCTATAATCTTTCACCATAAAAAATGACATTCCAAGAAAAACTAGCTCTTTACTTAAACATGAAAGTTGTTTAGAATGTCATAAGTAGTAACTTTTCTCTTAGAATCATTTTCATATGACAAAACTTGTAGGAGATAGGGTCTAGGGAACCTCAGTTTTGACTAGTTGACTTTCTCTGGTCAACCACCATGAACCATCTTGCAAACTTGACATTCTCTTGATATTTGGGACTCATGGAGGATCATATATGTGTAAGATTATGTAATATGAAGTATACCTTTAAATATTTGATCAAATGTTGAAGAAACTTACTGAGGGAGTCACACAAGATACCCAAATGAATTAGGGCTTCCAAGGCAAACAAGCTTCAAACTCTTGATGAATTCTTGATCAAAATGATATGTTAAGACCATGGGGGACCCATATATGATGTATAGATTCAATGTAAACCATATCTTGATTGATCTCATTGCATTGAGGGTCGTAAACCTTAGGTATGAGTTTGATGAGGTATTGGTGGATGCACGCACTACCTATAAAAGCAACAAACTATACATTGACATATTTTTGGTATTTTGGTTAGTAAAATGATGAAAAAAAAAAGTATGATATAATAAAATATGATTGGTGATCTCTTCCAATGCAAACCCAATGAATGAGGGGTAAGGAGGATACCAAGGTGTGATCCCAAAGCTAATGCATATGATGAGATAACATGAGGGATCTTATGGTCAAAATTGGGGTCTTACAGTTGCCCCTACTTAAGGACATTCTAACTGAGGATGTGAAGGTTAAAATATTCTTATCAACTCAGTAGAATGGACTTAAATAACAACAATAGAAACAAATTTTGGTCCCTAAGAGACCCCATGATGCATATGGTACGAATTTTATAATAATCTCTGTGGGGAAAATATTTCCACAAAGGAAAAGAATCCAGAGAGACTGAAAGTCCATAGGAGCATAATGCATTCCATAAGGAAACACTCACTGGGGAGACAAAGACTCTGGGGATAAACTGTTGTGCATAGTCCAGGCTACAACTTAAAAACTGCTGGAGACACGAGAGGAATTCCATGAAAATAAATCAATGGAAAGGCTCGGTTCGGGGATTAAAGGAAAATATGGGGGGGGGGGGGAACAGGTAAATCAAAACAAAGCTGAAATACTCGAACCAAAATCAACTGGGGAAGAGCGATCTTCAACACAGGAGTACCAGAAGTATATCATCTATTACCAGTTACTGGGCAGGAAGATAATATACTCTGACAGAGGGACATCCGTTACCGATTAGGGTAAACATATCAAGGATGAATCGCTGAGAAAAAGGAGGTACATTCATTACTGGTTACTGGGTAAGAATGACCTACTAGGGAACATCAAATAGGGTTTACAACTACCGGTTACTGGGCAGAAGATCAAAGAGAGAATATATGTCACCAGTTAAAGTGAACATATCAAGGATAGACTCAAAGCAAGAATATTCGTCATCGGTTAGGATGAACATATCAAGGACAAAGTGCCGGGGAAAAATAGGAATTATATCTATCAATTACTGGATAGAATACCAAAGAAGAGAATATCCGTCATCAGGTAAGATGAACATATCAAGGATAGACTCAGCAAGGGGGAGTGGGATTTACAACTACCGATTATTAGGTAGAAGACCGCAAAGAGGAGAAAATTTGTCATTGGTTGAGATGAACATATTAAGGATTAACTCTCTAGGGAATCAAATAGGAATTACAACTACCTTTTTACTGGGTAGAAAACCATAAAGGGAGAATATTTGTCATCGGTTAGGATGAACACATCAAGGATAGACTATTTGGTGAAACGCAAAAACAAATCCACTGGGGAAAGCAAAGGAAGTAGATTACATTTTACCGGGTATTGGGAAAAAGTAATGTACTTAAAAATTGAGAAGAATATTACCAGTTACTGGGTAACATATTCTCAAGGGACCAAAATATCCATCTAGGTAGTAACTAGAAAGAAACGATCGAACAAATGACTCAACCCAATGAGGATATATCTCAGAGGGAGTGGTTCCATCCAGATAATTTACTGGGGAGGAAACTGAAATAATCATCCACGAGGGAATATCTCAGTGGGGAATGAGAAAGGTTAAATTCTTTCTGCTTAAGGGGATGACACTCTATAATTGAAAGAGGACAGACGCACCAAATCTGCATGGGGTAATAATATCACCATAGCAGGGGATCAAAGATAAGAAATCAAATGCAATAAAATGCATAATGAAAATATCTGATGTTGTGTTTTATGCATGAATATGTATGTACATGATTATGATTATGTTGACAAAATAACACAAAGGATACCAATATTACAGATCTGGATCACCACTGCAACACTTGGCTAATCTCAACAAGATAGAAATACCAACTGGAGAGAAAATGATGGGGATGAACACAAATAATCAGGCTCTGAATATCTCAATCTTGGTTGGGGAAAGAGAAAAGATCTGTTGAGGATCCAAGTTGTCAACTCTGCAGGGAATTTTAGGTCAACACCATATCAAATGGGAGACAACCTCGCAGGGGACCAAAGACAAATACTACTCAGAATTAATACTATTGTATCTAAAGATGAACTCCGTTGGGGAGTACAAGAGATAAAACTCTGCATGGAGGATCTAGGCAAATTGCTGAGGATGTGAGCTTAGGACTCAAGTGGGGTAAAAGTTTGCAAAAAGGACTGATCACCAACTCAACTTTACTGGGGATAAATGATGAATTGCTTGGGAAAAATTACCAAACTAACTGCTTGGGGAAGACCAACAAAACTTCGCATTTCAAGACTTACCTGTTCTTGGACTGTTGTTGATATTCCTTACTGAAATCGATTGCTTTTAAAGTGATTTCTTTTATATTCTTAAGAAAAAATGGTTTTAAAATTATTAATTCCTTTCAAAATTATCATCATAAAAATTCAATTTTATTTAGCTGAAAATAAATAAGAGTAGAAACAATTGGATAAATGCTTAACTTTATTTAATAGAATGGTAGTCTGTAAATGGCAAGACTCCACAGATCTTTACAAAAGTTGAAAATGGTAATTTACATGGAAAAGGGATACATTGAATACAATGATCACTAATCCTTCTACCAACTTTAATATTCATTGTGCTCTTGGCTTTGGTTGAGAATGACGAATTAGAACTAAACGACTTGCTCAAAACTATCTCCAATGATCAGGACCAACCGAATTCAATTACTTGCCATAATTCCTAATTTTTGCCTAGATTTACCCAAGGTGGGGTGCTCAATCTATCGAGATAAATTTTCTGTTTTATATCTCTAACTTTTTCCTGGATCGCCCTTTCGGGTTTTCAATCCACCGAGACACTCATTTTTTGCCTAAGCCGCCCTTTCGGGTTTTCAACTTAGCGAGTTGTTCTTTTCTTTTTTAGGCGAAGTATTTCTTGACTGCATCGACATTCACAGGACGAGTGAACTCTTCACCATCCATAGTTGTAAAAATCAAAGCACCGCCTGAAAAGGCTCTCTTCACAACATATGGACCTTCATAATTAGGAGTCCATTTTCCCATAGCATCAGGTTTGAAAGATAGAATCTTCTTGAGCACAAGGTCACCTTCTCTAAAGACACGAGGCCTGACCTTCTTATCAAATCCCTTATTCATTCTTTACTGATATAACTGACCATGACACATCACAGTCAATCTCGTCTCTTCAATTAAATTCAACTGATCATATTTGGTCTGACACCATTCAGCTTCAGTCAACTTGGCTTCCATCAAGACACACATCGATGGGATCTCAACTTCCACGGGGAGCATAACTTCCATACCATAAACAAGTGAGAAAGTGGTTGCCCCTGTTGAAGTGCGGATGGATGTATGGTACCCATGCAGAGCAAATGGGATCACTTCATGCCAATCTTTATATGTCACAACCATCTTCTGGATGATCTTCTTGATATTCTTATTTGCAACTTCAACAGGCTCATTCATCTTAGGTCTGTAGAGAGAAGAATTATGATGTGCAATCTTGAAGTCTTTGCAAAGAGCTTCCACCATATTATTGTTCAAGTTAGATCCATTATCAGTAATGATCTTACTTGGCACACCATAACGGCATATAATCTGATTCTTGATAAACCTTACAATAACTTGCTTGGTTACATTCGCATACGATGTCTTCAACCCACTTTTTGAAGTAGTCAATAGCCACCAGAATAAAACGATGTCCATTCGAAGATTTGGCCTCAATCATACCGACCATATCAATTCCCCACATGGAGAAAGTCCATGAGAGGAAATGACATTCAACAGTGTCGGAGAAACATGAATTTTATCTGCCTAAATTTGACACTTGTGGCATTTCTTCACACACTTGCAACAGTCAGATTCCATTATCAGCCAATAGTAACCTGCTCTCAACATCTTCTTGGCCATAGCATGTCCATTGGAATGAGTACCAAAGGAACCTTCATGGACTTCAGTCATCAACATGTCTGCTTCATGTCTATCCACGCATCAGAGCAAGACCATATCGAAAATTCTCTTGTAAAGTACATCCCCATTCAGGTAGAAGTTGCCAACTAATATCCTCAAAGTCTTCTTATCTTTCAAAGATGCCCCATGCGGGTAAATCTGACTTTGGAGGAAACACTTGATATCAAAGTACCATGGCTTTTCATCTTTAACTCCTTCAACAACAAACACATGAGCTGGCCTATCAAGATGCATCACAGTCAAATTGGGAACTTCATTCCAAAATTTCACCATAATCATGAAAGCCAACGTTGCAAGAGCATCTACCATCCGGTTTTCATCTCGAGGGATATGATGAAACTCAACCTTTGTAAATAAAGTTGAAATCCTACTCACATAATCTCTATATGGTATCAAACTGGGTTTATTCGTATCCCATTCACCTTTGATCTGATTCACAACCAAAGAAGAATCTCCATAGACATCAAGATATTTTATTCTGAGATCAATGGCCTCTTCAAGCCCCATAACGCAAGCTTCATACTCAGCCATATTGTTTGTACACTTGAAGGTCAATCTAGCTATAAATGGAAAGTGAGTCCCTTGAGGAGTAATAATCACTTCCCCAATGCCATTACCATAGGAATTAATGAAGGTTGAGAAAAACAAGAAAGGGGGGTTTGAATTGTTTTGGAAATAAAAACTTTTTCAGAAATCAAAACACACAGAATTTTATATTGGTTCACTTGAGAATCAAGGCTACTCCAGTCCACCCGACCAAGGTGATTTCACCTTCAAAAAGGACTTAATCCACTAATCTTGAAATATTGCACAACCAATCGTCTAAGAGAATAGTCTCTTAGCCCTCTGAAGTATTCAGACTGTGCAGAGTCACTTGAGGAAATAGTTTAAGCAAAAGTAAATTGTAATGTAAAGTGCTTCTAACAACAAGCAAGTATTACAGAAGATATGAGAGCAAAAGCTTTTCACGTAAGAGCAGCAGCTCGTGAAAAAGAGAGAGAGTGAATGATATTTCTGTGTGTCTCAGGTGTGTCACTCTAGAGGAGCAATCCGTCCTTTAAATAGTCGTTGTGAAGGACCGTTGGAGTGATGACAGAATCTTGGTCATTGAAGAATAGTTAATGTTATTACTTATGTTGTTTCTTTCTAAAACCATTTTGTCTGCCTCATTATTCCTTTCTTTAAATACTTCCTTTCCATAATGAGATTCCTTTCCGTTACGCGTTCTGCACTTGTGAGTCTGCATCAGAGTCTTGATATACCAGAGTTTGTCTTCGGAGGCTGATTATGTCTAACTTCATCAGAGCTTCTCAGTGCTATAGACTTCTTAAGTATCAGAGTCTGATTCCAGTAGTCTTTTTGTCGGAGCTTCTGACTTCTTACCGTTGTGCTGGTATCTGTGTTGATCAGAATCAGAGTCTTCTGGATGTATTCCTTTCTGAGTGGCATCTGATCATCTAATACATTATATCTGATGTGATTTTGTATCTGATGTATGGTCAGAATCCTACGTAAATCTTCAGAGTTCTGCACACAGAAAAAATCTTGTTAGAGTACCATTTTTGGTTTCATCATTTGGTATCATCAAAATCTTAGAGATATATTGTAGAACCAACTTTGTTCTTACAATCTCCCCCTTTTTGATGATGACAAAACAGTTCATATTAAAGATGAAACATTTAAATAACTCTTAGATCAAATATTACAGTGGGCTCCCCCTGAGTTAGATTTTGGATAGTTCAGAAGTTCTTACCGGACCTTCCATGGTTTAGTGCTTCTAGCTACTTTTCTGCATATCTTAAGTCATTGATCTTAGAGAAAATGTTTGCAGTGCTTTGAAAGGAATTAGATATGTTTTTCATCAGAGCTGTTTTAGTTCTCCCCCTTTTTGTCAGAATAAAAAACACTTAGCAAAAGACTTAGCAAAATAGTTGATATTAGTAGATAAGCATTCACATAAGCCAGAAAGCAGAAAGCAAGAAACAGACATCGAAACATAGAAAGCAACAAGCAAATCATAGAAGGCAACAAGCAGAATTATCCTAGGTGCCTAAGGGTTTGGAGGTGGAGGCATCCTCTGGAGCAGTTGGGACAGCATGTTCTGAATGTTTACATTGACAGAGTTCTGTTATTCCAGTATGGCTCTAACTACCTGTTGTTCTTTCTGCAGCTCTTCGAGAGTCTTCAGGACCAGAGGGACGAATCCAGCGTTGGAAGACTCCCCCTGAGTCTGTTCATTAGCTCTGTCTTTGGCAGCATACTCTTTAGCAAGGTGCGTTGCTTCTTTAGCGTCGACTTTGGCTTTTGCCTCAGCTTCAGCAGCAGCAGCATCAGCAAGAGCCTTGGCTTCAGCTTCTCTGGTTCTCTGAAGTTCCTCTTGGCGCGCTTTCTCTTCAGCTTCATGTCTTGCCCGTTCCTCAGCTTCTCTGGCTAGACGCTCTTGGAGTCTGATCTCAACGTCTCTGATGAAGTTGTTGCGGACTTGTTCAGAGAGGCCTTTCAGCTTGAAGGCTTCAAAGATCATCCAACTTATCACTCTGTTCCAGTGAGTCCTTACGGCAGAGGGATCATCACTGATACCAGAGTTGATGGTTAGAGACTTGACCTTTTCAACTGAAGACTCTGCAAAAACCGTAATTGCTTCTTCAAGGGTTAGAAGTGTGGTTTCTGGTTCATTGGCAGAGGCTAGGGAGGGTGAGGTGGGGGCACTTAGGTTAAGTGTGGGAGTTGTTGGGTCAGCGGAAGTGATGGGTATTTCAGAGTGTGGTGGTTCAGATGGTTGTGATTCAGAGTGGATTGGTTCTGAGGGTTGTGGTTCAGAGTGAGTTGGTTCTGATGGTAGGGGTTCAGAAGTGGTTGTGTTTGGATTTTCCGGAGGATGAGGGGAAGTGACTTCAGGTTCAGGGTTAGAATATGATGGCTTTTGAGAGGCCAGAGCACGGTCTTGGAGTTGAGCCAGAGTGGGAGAGTGAGGGTCAGAAGGTTCAGTGTCAGATGAGAGGTCATAGTAAGATGGGGATTATGGAGATGGTGATGAAGATGGTGAAGTGGTTTCATTTAGCATTTCTGCTTCTGAAACAGGTAGAGTTGTGGTGGCAAGGTTGAATTTTTGGGATGGTGGGTTAGAGGATCTGGTGGTTGAGGGAGGAGTATTAGTTGTTGTGTATATAGGGTTTATTTGAGGGAGAAAAGAAGCAATTGGTTTTATCTTTACAGAGGGGGGGAGAGATACATACTTACTGATCCGCTGTCTTGTGCGGGTCAAAACGAGTGTTTTTTAAAAATGTAGTACGGCGACAATTTTAACTTGGATATCGTTCTCACAAGGATTCTTGATTATTATTATCCAAAGGTAAATCGAATTAAGGGGGGGGGGGGGTTGTTTGGTTTGGTGTTCGATTAGGAAAAAGTGATTATTAAAAGCAATTCTTGAAATAAGTTGTTATGAAATAAGTGATTATGAAATAATTCAATCTACCGATTCAATTCCTACTATCATCGATTAATATAATTTTAATACCCTAAGGGGATTGTCTATTCCTATTTGGATACAAACTCAATGACAAGCGCGATGAAGTTTGTGAGATGTATGATCCTATTGTCCGAATTAAGCAAACGGGATAAGTTTTCATGGATTAAGCAAACATGACTGATCAGACACAAAAACGAATTAAGCAAACGTGACATGCCTATGTTAGGATCATACAATCAACCAAATTGAATCAATATATTTCATGCAATCGAATTAAGCATACAAGAACACAAAATATCATTGAAAGGAATTAAACTAAAATTAACATTATAATAATCTCAAGTTTTGGAACCTGAATTACGACAGATCGAATCAGAGGGATTAGTTCTCCATGGAATTCATACAAGCTTTCAAATTTTCGTGAATAGTGATCTCATGTACTATTTTCAGCTGCTTAGGTTATAGGAAAAGTAGAATAAACCTAATTTGGTCAAAACATAACCCAGGCCCAAACTAAATAACCCAACACAAAATATAAATCTAGTGCTGAAGGCTTCAACGGATTTTTCAACCATGCTACAGTACTAATTAGCTTCTAACTTCTTCATGAAAGTCGTATCTCTTTCTCTTAGCTTTCCAACGACTGGTAGTAAGCCTCGACCCGATACTCCTAGCTCCAGATATGAACTTATTTGTGTAGACTGCTAATGCTGAAAATAAACTGCGCAAAATAAATAAGTGTAAAAATAAGATAAATTATAAAAACACATTAAAAGGGAAAAATAACCAAACTAAAACATGGAAATGCATAAGTAAAAATATAGAAGAATGTGCATCAAAATTCACAAACTAAAACATGGAAATGCATAAGTATAAATATAGAAGAATGTGCATCAAAATGCACTAATCACTTACCTGGAGAGCCAACCAGAGGCACTGGGGGTCTTGATCCAGATGTTTCTCCCAGCTTCGCTTTCTTCGCTTGCTTGGTCTTCTTAAAGGGCTCTCGTGTCCTCTTCTGGAAGTCTGGTGGAAACTCAGGCAGCTAGTCCACTTGGAATTTTGTGATGTCCACTCCTTGCTTGTACAGATCCTCTAGATAGTAAGCAATTACCTCTGGAGGGTCGATCTTTTAGAATAGGTAGAGTGCATTTGGAATATCCCTCTGATCTTTAAGTGCTTCCCAGGAGGTATCAAGTGTATTATTGGCTCTCACTTGATCAATGATTCCCATGCTCTTCAGATTGCGAGCATTCAGGGGTCTGCCAGTGTCAATCATGACGTCTTCCATGAGTATGAGCTGAATCAGATGGTCCACGAGGCCACTCTCAATCAGCACATCAGATATAAGTCTCCCCAGAGGGATGTAGTTTCTTGTCTTCATATTGTTTATGGTATCTATCACGGAGTCTCTAAGATACTTGAAAATAAGATCAGGTAGGCAGAGCTTCAGACCCTTGTGAATGTAGTAGAGAATGCACTTCTGGTCTGTGTTGATGTAGTCTGAGGAGTTAGAAGCCGGACGATGATGGATGGTGCCTAAGATAATTTTCAGCCATACTCGGAGGTTCTGATGCAGTTCCTTGTTCTTGGAATGCTTGCCTTCAGCATTCTGTTGGAATATTGTAGGGTTTATCTCCTGGACAGATGCTTTACCCTAGGGTTGATGTTGTATATGCGTCTTCCTCCAGTCTTCTCCATGTTCAGAAGAGAAGCAATCAATTTCTCTGTGATAACTATCTTGACTCCCAGAACGTAGGAGACAATGTATTGATCATCAGAGTCAGCGAATCGCTAGAACTCCTTCACCAGATTCGCGTATACTGGGCCATAGAGGCGTTGAAAATGATTTTCCCACCCTTGCTTCTTTAGTTCATTCGTGAGGTCGATGCCATTTCTTTTCATGTTGTCAAAGTCCACCAAGGTTTCACAAAGGACTTCCAGCTTGTCAAATGGAGTTTCAAGATGAATATGAGGCTCACGATCAAGAATGTGAGGTTCCTTGTAGATGGGAGTGGAAACAACGCCGGTGGTTGCTGGGTTTTGATGATTGGAACTTGGTGCTTGCTCAGTTGAGTTCATCTGTTGAGAGAGGTTGTACACTGACTGTTGCTCAGAATCCATGAAGAATGTTGAAGATGATGATGCATGTTGAAGAACTTTAGTAAGAACTACAGAAAGGCCTTTGAGAGAGGAAAGAACTGAGAGAGAGGGTTAGGTGAGTTCGTGAGTGTAAAAGTGTGCAATTGTAAAATGTGAAAAGTATATATACCCAAATTAGGGCGCATGCAAAACGACACATAAGTGAGAGTTTAAAAGATAGCATATAAACCAAGTACGCACGCTAGAGAGGAGAATGATTACAGCTCACAAATGATGTCTAATCCCAAAATCAACACACTGCTCGAGGAGATATCAAGAGTCTGTTTCTTGATTACTGCTAGATAGCTGTCTAAAAGTTTCAAGGTCAGACGCATGATGTTCCACGTGTTACTTTATCTGATCTTCAGGAATACCAAAGGTTTGGTTCCTGGAAATTTCTAACTCAGATGACTTTTAACTGGTAGTAGCATCAGAGTTAGATACAGAATCCAGTTGTTTTACGCCAGAGTCTTATATTGCTATCTCAGATGCATATTTCATTCAGGACAATTTTGAATGTTTAGATTTTTTAAGATAAAAGAGAATCTATCTTCAGCAAGGGGTTTGGTAAAAATATCAGCCCATTGATGGTTTGTATCGATAAATTTTAAAGTTATTACCCCTTTCTGAACATAGTCTCTAATGAAATGATGTTTTATTTCTATGTGCTTAGCTTTGGAATGCAAAATAGGATTCTTACTTAAATAGATGGCAGCAGTATTGTCACAGAAGATAGGAATGTTACTCTCAAAGATTTGAAGATATTCTAGTTAATTCTTCATCTAGAGCATCTGAGTAGTGCATAGTGATGCTGAAATATATTCTGCTTCTGCAGTGGACAAAGCTATGGTTGATTGCCTTTTGCTGGCCCAGGATATCAGATTCTTTCCCAAGAGCTGATAATTCCCAGATGTACTTTTACGTTCCATTCTGTCCCCTGCGTAATCTGCATCACAGTAACCAGAAAGTCTATACTCTGATGTTTTCTCATACATCAGGCCCATGTTAGGAGTTCCTTTCAGATACCTGAGTATTCTTTTAACAACTGTTAAATGAGATTCTCTAGGATCTGATTGGAATCTGGCACAGAGACATACACTAAACAGAATATCAGGACGTGTAGCAGTCAGATAGAGAAGAGAGCCTATCATACCACGATAGAGCTTCTGACAAACCTTCTGGCTAACTTCTTCTTTTTCCAGAATGCAAGTTGGATGCATAGGAGTCTTAGCAAGTTTGCATTTCGCCATTTCGAATTTCTTCAGAATGTCTTTAATGTATTTACTTTGATGAACATAGGTGGCTTCTGAAGCTTGATTGATTTGAATTCCTAGAAAGAACTTTAGTTCTTGCATTAAGCTCATTTCAAATTCTGCCTACATTAGCTCAGAGAATTCTTGACATACAGATGTGTTAGCTCAACCAAAAATAATGTCATCAACATATATTTGGCATATCATGAGGTTATTACTAATGTTTTTACAGAAGAGTGTAGAGTCAACTTTTCCTCTAATGAAGTTATGTTCTAGAAGAAAATTGCTTAGTCTTTCACACCAAGCTCTAGGAGCTTGTTTTAAACTGTACAATGATTTCTTAAGTTTAAAGACATGTTCTGGACAATTTGAGTTTTCAAAACCTGAAGGTTGATTGACATACACTTCTTCTGTTATATAACCATTAAGAAATGCACTTTTGACATCCATTTGATATAGTTTAATTGAATGATTTACAACAAAAGAAACAAGTAAGCGAATAGATTCTAACCTGGCGACTGGGGAAAAGGTTTCGTTGTAGTCAATGCCTTCTTGCTGACTGTACCTTTGTGCCACCAGTCGAGCTTTATTTCTGACAACTTCGCCTTTTTCATTTAGTTTGTTTCTGAACACCCATCTGGTTCCAATAATGTGAGTGCCTTTGGGCTTAGGAACAAGATCCCAGACGTCATTCTTTGAGAATTGATCTATCTCTTCTTGCATGGCTAGAACCCAGTCATCGTCTTGAAGTGCCTCATCACAGGAAGTAGGCTCAATCAGAGATACTAGTCCTAGAGGAATTTCTTCAGGTACCTTGAATGTTGACCTAGTTCGGATAGGTTCATCCTTGTTTCCCATAATCAAATCTTCAGAGATGTTGGGGCGACTTTTTAATTTATTTTGGATCGCTGGGGATTTAGTTCCATCTGGACTTTGTTTATCAGATACTTCTGGTGCTTTGATCTTTTCGTCAGAACCTGCAAGAGTAATCTCCAGATCTGCAAGTTTCTCAACTAGCTTTGACTTTTCAGGGTCAAGCTTATCATCAAATCTAACATGAATTGATTCTTCCATAATTTTGGTTTCTGTGGTGTATACTCTGTAGCCTTTAGAGCGTTCTGAGTATCCTAACATAATACCTTTTGTGCTTTTGAATCAAACTTGTTCAGATGTTCTTTAGTATTCAGAATAAAGCAAGAGCATCCAAAAGGATGAAAATAAGAAATGTTGGGTTTTCTTCCCTTACACAGTTCATAGGGAGTCTTCTCCAGAATAGGTCTTATAGAGATTCTATTTTGAATATAACACGATGTATTTACTGCTTCAGCCCAAAAGTGCTTATCCACATTTGTTTCATTGGTCATGGTTCTGGCCATCTCTTGGAGTGTCCTATTCTTCCTTTCTACAACTCCATTTTGTTGTGGAGTTCTAGGACAGGAGAAATCATGGGATATTCCATTAGAATCAAATAGTTCCTCAAAAAATTTATTTTCAAATTCTCCACCATGATCACTTCTGACTCTGATGATTTTAGAGTCAAATTCGTTTTACACTTTGGAGCAAAAGCTAGTGAATACAGAGTGAGACTCACTCTTGTGCTTTAGGAATTTTACCCATGTCCAACGACTAAAATCATCAACAATAACTAGTCCATATTTCTTTCCATTGACTGATGTTGTTTTAACAGGACCAAATAGATCAATGTGAAGAAGTTCCAGAGGCTTAGAGGTAGAAAAAATATTTTTCTTTTTAAAAGATGATTTAGAAAATTTTCCTTTCTGACATGCCTCGCACAGAGCATCTAAAGAAAACTTCAGCTTGGGTAGACCTTTGACTAACTCGAGTTTATTTAGCTGAGATAGTTTTCTCATGCTAATGTGGTCCAAGCGTCTATGCCATACCCATTGCTCTTCGTGAACAGACATCAAACGTTTTACATTTTGTTCTTTTAAGTCTGAAAGATTTATTTTGTAAATATTATTTTTCCTCTTGCCAGTGAATAGGATTGTTCCATTGTTCTGATTAATTGCTTTACATGCTTTTTGATTGAAGATTACATCATAGCCGTTATCACTTAATTGACTTATTGATAATAGATTATGCATTAATCCTTCTACATAGAGAACATCAGATATAGAGGGGAGAGTTCCATTACCAATAGTTCCGGAGCCTCTGATCCTTCCTTTCTGATTTCCTCCGAACCCTACGAAGCCAAGATCTTTAAGTTCCAGGCTTTGGAACATATACTTTCTTCCCGTCATGTGTCGCGAGAATCCAGAGTCCAGGTACCATGATTGGTGTCTTAACTCTGCTGCATAAGATATCTGCAACATAAACAATCTTATCCTTTGGTACCCATAATCTTTTGGGTCCTTTGTGATTAGTTTTCCCAGAGTTTCTTAAAACTTTGGGTTTTCTAGCATTATCAAAACGTTGTGCTTGTGTATGTGTGTAGTGATAAGAAAACTTAGGTTTGTCATTAGTGGAAGATTTATCTTCACTAGGGTCATACCCAATTCCTCTTCTGTTGTTCTGACTAACCCCATAAATCATGGATGACATTCTGCTTCTCTCTATCCCATTCTTCAAAGACTTTTGAAAAGATTTTTCATATTCATAAATTACTGTGTTTGAAGTTTGTTGAGCTTGAGATAACGCTTATTCAAGTTTTAAACATTGTTTATTTGTAGAATCTCTTTCTAATGTCAAAATTCGATTTTCATCTTTTAGATCTGAAACTGTTATCTCAAGTTTACCACATTCTTCGATGGTTTCTTCAAGAATCTCTTTTACAGCTTTAAATTTTTGTTTAAGTTTCTGATATGAGTTTAGAGTTTCAGAAAGGCATGATTTGAGGTCAGAGCGAGAAAGATCAGAAAATACCTCTTCGGATTCAGATTCTCCATCTGATGTATTCCTGGAGGTGGTAGCCATGAGTGCAACATTTGCCTGTTCATTAGAGTCTGATTCTGAGGAATCAAATCCACTGTCATCCCAGGTGGCCATCAGTCCCTTTTTGGTTCTGAAGGAACTTTTCTTGAAATTTTCTCTTCTAGAGCTTTCTTTCTTCAACTTGGGACATTCATTTCGGTAATGACCTATTTCCTTACATTCATAACATGTTATATCTTTGTTAGATTTACCTCTGGAAGTTGATTTTAATCGATCTCCCTTGCGTCTTGGTTTTCTGAAGTTATTATTCCTTTTTCTCTAGAGTTGTTTTACTCTTCTGGTTAAAAGGGATAATTCTTCTTCATCGTCAGAGTCTTCCTTTTTAGAGTCATCAATGTCTTCTTCTTCAGCCTTGAAGGCTTTGTTTCTATCTGATTTGCGTCTTTCGGATCTGGACTTTAGTGCTACAAATTTGATCTTCTTTTGAGGTTCATCTTCCTCCAGTTCTATCTCGTGGCTTCTGAGTGAACTGACGAGTTCTTCAAGGCTGATATTGTTCAGATCTTTTGATAGTTTTAAGATTGTGACCATAGGTCTCCATTTCTTTGGCAAGCTTCTAACGATCTTTTTGACATGATCCGCAGTTGTATATCCTTTATCTAGCACTTTGAGTCCTGCAATTAAAGTTTGAAATCTAGAAAACATTACCTCTACAGCTTCATTGTCCTCCATTTTGAAGGCTTCATATTTCTGGATTAGAGCCATAGCCTTTGTTTCTTTGACTTGAGAATTTCCTTCGTGGGTCATCCTTAGGGAGTCAAGTATTTCTTTAGTTGTTTCCCTGTTGGTGATCTTTTCATATTCTTTGTAGGAAATGGCATTGAGTAGTATCGTTATGGCTTTGGGATGGTTCTTGAATTCACGCTTATGATCATCTGACATTTTGCTTCTGGGAATAGCAACTCTAGCGTCTGTCATAGATGTTGTGTAGCCAATTGTGACAATATTCCAGAGATCAGCGTTGTAGCCCAGAAAGAAACTTTCAATTCTGTCTTTCCAATAATCAAATTTCTCTCCATCAAAGATTGGAGGTTTAGCGTTGTAACTATCTCTTTCATTGGTGTTGGCCATAGTTTTTCTCACGCTGGATATCTTTACACTGTTAAGTGTTTGATTAGAAAATCAATAACAAAGCCGAAGCTCTGATACCAACTGAAGGTTGAGAAAAACAAGAAAGGGGGGTTTGAATTGTTTTGGAAATAAAAACTTTTTCAGAAATCAAAACACACAGAATTTTATACTGGTTCGCCTAAGAATCAAAGCTACTCTAGTCCACCCGGCCAAGGTGATTTCGCCTTCAAAAAGAACTTAATCCACTAATCTTGAAAGATTACACAACCAATCATCTAAGAGAATAATCTCTTAGCCCTCTCAAGTATTCAGACTGCGCGGAGTAAATTGAGGAAATAGTTTAAGCAAAAGTAAATTGTAATTAAAGTGCTTCTAACAACAAGCAAGTATTACAGAAGATATGAGAGCAAAAGCTTTTCACGTAAGAGCAACAACTCGTGAAAAAGAGAGAGAGTGAATGATATTTCTGTGTGTCTCAGGTGTGTCACTCTAGAGGAGCAATCCGTCCTTTAAATAGTCGTTGTGAAGGACCGTTGGAGTGATGATAGAGTCTTAGTCATTGAAGAATAGTTAATGTTATTACTTTTGTTGTTTCTTTCTAAAACCATTTTGTCTGCCTCATTATTCCTTTCTTTAAATACTTCCTTTCCATAATGAGATTCCTTTCCGTTACGCGTTCTGGACTTGTGAGTTTGCATCAGAGTCTTGATATACCATATTTTGTCTTCGAAGGCTGATTATGTCTGACTTCATCAGAGCTTCTCAGTGCTATAGACTTCTTAAGTATCAGAGTCTGATTCCAGTAGTCTTTTTGTCGGAGCTTCTGACTTCTTACCGTTGTGCTGGTATCTGTGTTGATCAGAATCAGAGTCTTCTGGACGTATTCCTTTCTGAGTGGCATATGATCATCTAATACATTATATCTGATGTGATTTTGTATCTGATGTATGGTCAGAATCCTGCGTAAATCTTCAGAGTCCTGTACACGGAAAAAATCTCGTTAGAGTACCATTTTTGGTTTCATCCTTTGTTATCATCAAAATCTTAGAGATATATTGTCGAACCAACTTTATTCTTACAATTAACAACTCCATCGAATACCATGCCCCAACGAGAACTAGGTTCTGGCCCTCCTTCAAGCAATGGTTCATCACAATCTTTCATTTTCAAGTTCAAAATCTCTTCGTCAGGAAAATCATACTACACCGACTGGTAATCATCAACAGGTTGGTGAGCCAAATGGTCAGCCAAGACACTATGTTTGATTGCTTTTTGAGATCGGTATTCAATATCATACTCGGATGACAACATATGCCAACGGGAGATCCTCCCAGTTAAAGCAGGCTTTTCAAAAATATACTTGATTGGATCCATTTTTTATACCAACCAAGTAGTATGATTCAACATGTATTGACTCAGATGCTTAGCAGCCCGAGCCAACGCAAAACAGGTCTTTTCTAGCATAGAATACCGAGTCTCACAGTCGGTGAACTTCTTACTGAGGTAGTAAATTGCATATTATTTCTTCCCAAATTTGTCTTGCTGACCAAGAACACAACCCATACTCTCATCAAGCACAGTCAAATACATGATCAACGGTCTTCCTTCAACAGGCGGAGACAGAACTGGAGGCTCAAGAAGATATTCTTTAATATTGTCAGAAGCTTTATGGCAATCTTCGGTCCAATCACACGACTGATCTTTCCGAAGAAGCTTGAAAATAGGTGCATATATGGCAGTCATGTGCGATATAAATCTTGAGATATAATTCAAGCGGCCGAGAAAACCTCTGACTTACTTCTCGATTTTGGGCGCAGGCATTTCTTGTATTTCTTTGACCTTGGCAGGATCGACCTCAATACCCTTATCACTGACAATAAATCCCAACAACTTACCATAACGAACGCCAATAGTACATTTATTGGGATTCAAGCGGAGTTTGTACTTCCTCAAATGCTGGAATAACTTCAACAAATGCTCAACATGCTCTTCTTCATCACTTGATTTGGCAATCATATCATCAACATAAACTTAAATCTCTTTGTGAATCATATCATGAAAGAGAGTGGCCATTGCTCTCTGGTATGTTTCACCAGCATTCTTTAAACCAAAAGGCATCACTCTATAACAGAATGTTCCCTAGGGTGCAATAAATATGGTCTTCTCCATATCTTCTGGTGCCATCTTGATCTGATTATAATCGGAAAATCCGTCCATAAACGAAAATACTTTGAATTTAGTTGTATTGTGTACCAACATGTCAGAGGAAAATCATCTTTTGGACTAGCTTTATTCAAATCTCTATAATCAACACACATGCAGACTTTTCCATCTTTCTTCAGAACAGGCACAATATTGGCCACCCATTGCGGATACTCGGAGGTAACAAGAAAACCAACATCAATATGCTTATGCACCTCCTCTTTGATCTTAACTGCCATATCAGGATGAGTTCTTCTCAACTTCTGCTTGACCGGCGGGCACTCTGGCTTCAACGACAATCTATGCTCCACAATCTCAGAATCCAAACCAAGCATGTCTTGATAGGACCAAGCAAACACATCAGAATACTCTCGAAGAAGATCAATCAACCCCTTCTTAGCTTTTAGACACAATTGAGACCCAATCTTGACTTCCCTCACATCGTCATCAGAACCCAAGTTGACTAATTCAGTCTGCTCTTCAAATGGATGAATGGCTTTTTTCTCATGCTCAAGTAAACGAGATAATTCATCAGATACTTCTTCATTATCAGTCTCTTCCTCAGCTTCAAACACAGGGAAATCAAAGTTTGGGGAGGGAGTAGGATCATTATATTCAATGGGTTTGAGAATCAACCTACATAATGATTTGATATTTTGATTTTAGAGAAGTGAATTGTGACAAAATATTATGCAGATGGAATATTATTATTTATTTATGTTTTTTGTGATTACCATTTTCAGAAAAGAAAAAGTAAAAATAAAACATCATAGATGTGGATGAATAAAATTGTATTTTATTTATGATAATAATAAAAGTGACCAACAATGTTCACTTCTCCCTTAGGCATAGGAGAAGGATTTTTTTTTAAAAATGAAAATAAATTACTTAGAGCAATGAATAACAGTAGGAACATCAACAACAACCCAATTGTTGCAAGTCTGGCCATGCGTCACAAAGTTGGCACAAGCTTCGTCTTCATCGTCACTGTCTTCAATCAGGGAACTTGAGTGTTGATCATTCCCATGAATGAACCCTCCACTTCAGAAACTTGGCTACATAACTTCAGTTCTGACGTTGAAAGGCCCTGGTTGAAACCCCAATCCATCCATATTCTTGTTCTCATCAATCTCTATCATACGGTCCCATTGGTGAATGTTGCCAGCCTCAATAGCCTTTTGTGCATCTTTTAAAGAAGACATGGGTGCCCCAGTTTTCTTTACTTCATCAATAATAGACAAGGCTTGGAAAGTCGTTCCAACCTCCTCCTTAGCTTCAACATAAGAAAAGGATGAAAATGGCTCACCAATAGCGGTTTCTCTCCACCAACAACAACAAGCTTACCGTTCTTCACAAATTTTAGCTTTTGGTGTAGAGTAGACGTCACAGCTCCTGCTTCATGAATCCATGGCCTTCCCAATAGACAATTGTAGGTCTGGTGGATATCCATTACCTGGAAAGCAATCTGGAAATCACTCGGACCTATCTTCACTGGAAGGTCCACTTCACCAATGACGGTCTTACGAGAACCATCAAACGCTTTAACAATCACGCCACTATATCTCATTGGGGCGCCTTGGTAGGAAAGTCTTGACAAAGTTGATTTTGGTAGCACATTCAGTGATGACCCAGTGTCAACCAACACATTGGACATAGCGTCCTCCTTGCAGATCATTGAAATATGCAACGCTAAATTGTGATTTCGGCCCTCCTCGGTAAGCTCTTCATCACAAAAGCTCAGATTATTGCAAGAAGTAATATCGGTAACAATGTGGTCAAACTGATCCACATTCACATCATGCTTAACGTAAGCCTGCTCTAGCACTTTCTGCAGCGCCTCCCTATGTGCTTCAGAGTTCATCAATAGTGACAACACGGAGATCTTTGACGGAGTTTGGAGCAACTGCTCCATAACATTGAACTCACTTCTTTTAAGCAGTTTCAAAACTTTATCATCATCGTTAGCCTTCAATTTGTTGGATTCACAAGACTGACACATTGAAGTACTAATCAGATTCGCTACTGAAATCTTTGCCTTCTTACTTGCGGAAACATCTTCTATTTCTTTTAAAAATACTGGACCGAACACACGATCGCTACGGGTCACCTTCGCAATATCAGCAATATTTACCATAGAAATTGCTATTGGTATAGGAACCTCTTGACCATTCTCAACCATTATGGCGTTGTATTGATATGGCATAGCTTTATCTGATGCATACGGAACATGGCCCGTTAAACGTATAACTAACGACGACACCGATCTATTAACATTATTGTTGTTGCTACTATCAAACTGGATAATTACTCGCTCAGGGGTCTTGAACACATGCACGATTACATTCACATTATTTATATCTCTTGACTGACAAATCTGAATAAATCCTTCATCCATCAACCTCTGAATATCCCTCTTGACAATAACACATCCACGAGGGTTCATACTGCATATCATATAACCATCATGGTCATGCTCACAGTAACTGACCAAACAAATATCTTTATGAATTGCCACCAAAGATTGTCTGATATGGAGAACATCATAAACCTTGTACTCACCAGGACAACCATCTACCATGTTGACAGAAGCATTACCATGAGCAGGCAACGGATTAGCTTTCATATTAGGCGCTTTGTCCTTAAAGGAAACCATCCCACTTTTCACAAGCTTTTGCACTTCATACTTCAACGGATAGCAGTTCTCTATGTCGTGGCCAGGGGATCCCTGGTGAAAAGCACAACGAAGTTCAGGTTTGAACCACCATGGAAGTCGCTCAAGAATCTGTGGAGGATTTATTGGTTGAATGAGGTTCTTGAGAACCAAGGATGGGTATAATTATGCATACAGTATAGGAATAGGGTCAAAGGAGACCTTCTTCCTCTCAAAGCTTTGTTGTTGTAGTTGGTTCTTTGTTACGATTGTTGTTGACGTTGTTGTTGCTGAATCGGAACTGATTGATTATTGGAATTGTTGGAAAAAACTGGAATCACTGAAGAAACTTGATGTTGATGTTGAAGAGGTTGAGAACTCTTTCTAACATGAGGCCTCCTCTACCTCCCTACAGTTACTGAATTAGTTTCCCCCTCCTTCCTCTTGGAGAAACTACCCCCATACTTCTTGTTAGATGATGCTTCTTCTGTAGACAGGTGTCCTTCAAGGAATCCCTCTTCTAACCTCATCCCCATATTTACCATTTCGGTAAAGTCATTTGGGGCACTGGAAATCATACGTTCGTAGTAAAACAAACTCAACGTCTTCAGGAAGATCTTCATCATCTCTTCCTCTTCCAATGGTGGGCTTATCTGGGCAGCAAGCTCTCTCCATCTCTGAGCATACTCTTTGAATGTCTCTTTATCCTTCTAAGACATAGACCTCAACTGGTCTCTATCAGGCGCCATATTAATGTTGTATTTGTACTTCTTAACAAAGGCTTCACCCAAGTTATTGAAAGTACGGACACTTGCACTGTCTAACCCCATATACCATCTCAAAGCAGCACTAGTTAGACTGACTTGGAAATAGTGAATCAGCAACTGATCATCATCAGTTTGAGTTGACATATTTCTGGCGTACATCATAAGATGGCTTAGAGGACAAGTGTTTCCCTTATACTTTTCAAAGTCAGGGACCTTGAACTTCATCGAATTTTCACATTAGGCACTAGGCATAGCTCAGCAGCACTCTTCCCAAACAAGTCCATTCCTCCTAGAGTCTTCAACTATTTATGCAGCTCGAGGAACTGGTCCTTCATTTCATCCATCTTCTCATACACGTCTGGGTCTTCAGATGGCTCAGAGTGGTAAATGGTGTCCTCAACACGAGGCAAAGTGTGAACAACTAGAGGTGGCACTAACATGACCGGGCTAGATGCCGACAGAGAGACAAAAATGGATGCATACCCTTCAGGCATAAAGTTTGATGGCATTCTCCAAGGGAATCCAGCAGGCATGGAAGGACCAAATTGGCTGGCAGGAACATGAACAGTTGAGGTAGCAACCTCAGAAATGACAGTCCTCTAGGGAGGAGTTGGCGAGGATTGGTTCTGTGCAGCAAGGACATATTCTATCAATGTTGTCAACCTAGCAATTTCATCCTTCAGCTCTTTGTTCTCTTGCTCTAAATGTTTCTTTATCCTTGGTTCATTAGCGCGAGTGTTGTATCGGTGTGTCAGCTTGGCTGAAGCACAGAAGAATAATTGATAAGACATCTGGCTGAAGAAAACTTGTTATGCAAATGATGTATAAAACACAATGTTTTTGTTTGTTTAATTTCAAGGAACATATGAAATTATGTTTGCAAATATTAAAAAATAACAATAGTAACAATTTGATTGACCATAAAATCTCTTTTTATTCATAAAATTTGGAAGGATTACACTGAGTACAATTTCAGAAACCAAAATATAAATACAAGAGAAAAGGAAACTATCATCCTAAGAATCCCTTAGCAACGGTATCAAATGATCTGGATGTGGGCGCGTACTTCCTTTGGATACGTCGAATCTCGGACTCGAAAGATGTCTTCATCTGACCTTTCTTAAGGATAAGCTGATCAACAATCTTCTTGCAAGAACCGGAAGGCTGAGGCATACTAGAGGAAGGTAGACCCTTTGGCTCTCTCTGTCTCTTCACTTCTCGGTCTTCAAGAAGTTCAATAAGTGAATCTTTGTCTTTCAACTCAAGCTGCAACTCCTCATGCTTTCGGCTCAAAGCATGGAACCTCTCTTCCCACATATATCTCTCTTGCTTCATCTTGATGAGTGAATCTTCCAACTCCTCTACATCTTGGTTAGGGAGAGTTGATGGCTCAACCACAACCAAAGACATAGGTCTTTCACAAGCATACGACATCTTCAGCTCCAAAGCTCTCTTCTTCACCCAAGTAGTGTAAGCTTCCAAAGCTACACAGTTGCATGGACCAAGCTTGGATCTTCCTTTCCTATGCACATTATGCCAAACATGTATCTTCCTCTGCTTCAAAAGTTGGGGATATTTACCCTCTTGATAGAAAAGACCTTCTAACTGAGTGTTATTAGGTTTATCTCTCAAGGGGAACCCAAGTTGATAACGAGCCAAAACAGGGTTGTAGTTGATTCCTCCTTGTGTACCAATGAGAGACACATTAGAGAATTCACCACAACTATCAATAATATCCACATTACTCAATGCAGAACCATACCAAACAATATTATCATTAGTGAGAGACATAAGTCTCTGAGACCACCATAGACATTGTTTGTTCTCCAGAAAAGCATGCGTCTGAGGAAAGTGCAAAATAAACCACTTGTACAGAAGAGGAACACAACACACAATAGTCCCACCACCTTTAGAATTCCTCAAATGCAAGGAGAAGTACATGTCACTCAACAGAGTAGGAACAGGATTCCTAATCAAGAAGATTCTAATGGCATTAACATCCACAAAATTGTCAATGTTGTGGAACAAGGCTAAACCATAGATGAGCAATACAAAGATGGCTTCAAAAGCATCCATACTACTAGCTTGAGAAAAGACAATAGCTTTACCAATGAGGAACTCAGAATTCAACCCAAGAATACCTCCTTTCTTCACCAAATGAGCTTCAATCTCAGATTTCTTCAGATGAAGAGCTTCAGCTATGATATGAGATTTGGGAATCTCCTCTAATCCACTAAAGGGTACTTTGTTAGATACAGGTATTCCCAAGAGATGGGCGTACTCCTCTAACGTAGGTACAAGATGATAATCGGGAAAAGTGAAGCACCGATAGAGAGGGTCATAGAACTGAACCAAAACACTTAGAAGTAATTCAACAACATCAGTAGATAATACAGACAAAAGCTTCCCATGATGTTGCTTGAAGTCCAAGGGGTTTAATACAAAGGATGACAACTTCCTTAACTCTTTCAAATCAGGACTTCTAAAATTGTACTTCTTAGTGTTCCTTCGTCCATGGTCTGAAAACATGTATGAATGAATGTTATGATACGCATGTATGCATGAATGCAACAATCACAAACAAGGTATCACACACAAGGAAAACACAAACAAAGGTCAAGGGATGGATCAAGTCATCATCAAGATCAATCATCCATTTTGGCGGATTATGGTTTTCACCTTATCAACACCCAAGTTCCATTGATATTAATAAGATTTGATCAGATCAACCAAGAATCAAAGGGTTTGTTGTGAGTCACGAGCATGGAGTCAGGTTAAGAACCATCCCAAAGGAGTGTACTAAGGATAAAAACCTATAGATTATGTTCTAAAAAGTTCCCAGAGTCTTGATCTCATCTATCGGATATTACAGGTTAGGATGACTGACTCATCAACCCATAATATTCTCAAGAGAAACTCATCTGAGTGTAGTATCGCGTAACAACTGTTATTAGGTCTACACTTGAACAGTCTCCGCACTATGTCCTAAATAGGCCAAGTTGGGTTAAATGTTCCACGGTCCTCAGCTTCTCGGACCCCAAATCAGAGAAAGTAATGCCTAACCGCAAATGACTTGTGTGACATTCGTAACTCAAAAAGGGTCTCCACTAAGTAGATGTGTCTCAAGCTAACTTGTAAAGGACTACTCCACATAAGTTGGACATGACTATACCATCCTCCTATATTAATCGGACTCAGTTTGGGTTAGAACTTATCTCACCACTCAGAGATCACCAAGAACAACAGAGAGATTATATCACACAAACGAATATACAAAAATCAAATATAAAAATATATACACATAAAAAAGTAGGCTAAACCCACTGAGGACTACTCCCCAGCAGATAAATTGATGACCATCAAACTATGGATAAGTTTAACGTCAATGAAACCAGAGTCGCCACTGCGCTTTTATTGTTTCCAAAGGAAAAGGTAAAAGTACGAATAAAACCCAAAGATAAGAAGTTTTCAAATCAAAACTAATAAAATTTCAGAGATTACAGGTAAGGGGGTTGGTTACACAGAGGGAAGTTGTTAGCACCTAAAGTGGCCTAGGTACTCCTAGGGAGCCCTTTTTTATGTGTGTATGTGGTTTTTGATCTAAAAGATGTTTGAGAAAAATAGAGTGTGAGGATGAGAAGAGAATTCATTAATCATATTTTTGTGTTTGACAAGACCTTCGGACTTGTGCCTACGTACCAACATAAAAATGAGGGATCAAAATCTCGTAGTTCGTGGTAACAAATTCAAAGTGAGTGAATTGCTTTTAATCAAGCGTTTAAGTGAAAAGAGGGCACAAAGGGCCAACAAATTTGAATGAAATTGTTAGTTCTTTTTGTCTTTTGAAATTTTAAGTCATAATAATTAAGTTTATCTACAAGTTTGATTAAGAAAAAGAAGTTTAAAAATTCATGGCATAAGGCCAAAGTTTCTACTTGAAATAAGGTCTAAGTTTGAAATCACAAGCAAATAAAGTTTTTGAAAAAATGGGGAGAGATTTTGAAATTTAAGAAGTGGGAGGAGATGAAGAGGTTATCCTAAGCATAAAATTAAAATTTAAGAGTTGAAAAGATCTGATCAATTGGGTGCAATCCAACAAACAAGAATGTCATATAGAAACCCATTTTCCCTTGGACTTTGAATAAAGCAATAATCAATAATCAATAAGCAATTAGCAATATCAGACATCATGAAGATCAAGGCAGCAAATAAAGATAGCCACATCCAAGCAAGAAAATCCCATAGCTAGCAGTCTTCTTTGGCTTCTCATGTACCAGATGAAATATTCTTTGATCAACTTAGAACAAAAACATCATACATAATAACAATTAGCAACAAGACAGAGTAGCAGATGAATTTAGACAAAGTTCCAAGGCTTGTATCAGATGAAGTCTCAGTTCACAATAACTTGGTTTCAAAATGTTGGCATTGGCCTAATCCTAAGTCCAAAAGTCCAGATCAAGGTCAACAATCCATCAGACATTTTTTAGGGTTTTTGTTGTTTATTAAGTATTTTAAGGTCCTAAGACCACAAACAAAATCAAAATACACAAACAAATATATACAATCACAAGATATGGCTCAAATGAGCAAAGTGAAAATGACATAAACATAAACAGGTTTAATGAAATGTAAATGGCAATGAATGATAAATGACTAAAAATTAAATTGCATAAAGTAAATGATTTTAAAAGTAAAGCAATATTAATAAGAGTTAGTCAAATATTAGTGAAGTGTTAGTGGTGTTTTGCTTTTTAATTGATTAAGTCATTCTTTGGAGAACACTTAACCATCCATTTACAAGCATGTATCCTTGAACCAAGACATCTTCCATAGGAAGGAAAAAAGACCAAGTTTCCACACAATACCATGAAGGATGGGAGACTTACAATCTCACCTACTAGAATGCTATGCCTTTAAGGTCAAATTTAGCTCTATGTTAAGCAATCGTAATTGGACTTATGTAGAAGTCACAACTATCTGAGGCCGGGCAATACAAATTTAGGTGTTAATGCATGTTAGAGATTTGGTATAATGAATTAAACTCCTAAATTATACCACACACTAAAAGAAAAGATCAAGAGGGATGGACTTATCTCATCCATACTTGTATTGGTTCATCTTACACAAGGTCATTGATGAACAAATTAACCTTAGGATATTTTAGATTTCATTGGTCAATGAAAGGAATGGGAAAGAATAGGGATGAATATGAAGGGGGAGGGGAAGTGAGAGAATCACAAATTGGTCATGGGAGGAATTTTATCAAATTAAAATCATTCATTCATTTTGGGAGATGAAATGTACATTTCATCAATTCCCTAAATCCAATGATTTTAATCCAACAAAAGTCAAATCAACCTTGACCAAGGCCCAAACAAATAGCCAAACACCACAAGACCATAAAAATGACTCAACATAATTTTTACACAATTAATCAATTAAGAATCAAATTAAAAATGCATAAAAATACAATTTAATTTGGTCAAAACCTAAAATCTCGTCAAATCAACAAATAAATGGGCAAGAGATTTATTCTAGGTCAAACAAAGTCAAAGGACCTTAGACAAAAAATTTCATGATTTTTGAAAAGTCAGAAGTATATTTAAACAATTAAAAATATGCATAAAAACATTTAATTCATGAAAAATACCAAAATTAATCCAAAAAATAATTTTAACTCAGAAAATAAAAGAGAAAAAGATTTAAGGATTTTTGGTGAAAGTCCCATATTTTTTGGATTAAAAGTGAAATTATTATGAATTAAACAAACTAAAGCAATTAAACATAAATTCAGAAATTAAAAGGAAATTCAAAAAAACGAAGGCCATCAGATCTCCCTCATTAATTAAGGTGGCAGATCTGATGGCCACACGTGTGCGTTCCACCATGCTCCTTGGTCAGTGCAATGTATGCGTGGTAATCAGAATGAACGCTCAAGATTAAAACATTTGAACCAGATCAGATGGCTTGGGACTTGCCAACGCACCACCGGAGCCCTAGCTCTGGTCATCTTCTCCAATGATCACCACCGGACTGGTCCTACCTCAACTTTATGAAAAATGAAAAACAAGTAAACTATTTCAAATAAAAATGCTCAGGAGCTCCAATTTGGCCTCAATTTTCTCCAATTCCAAGTATATAAAATAATACAGGGATTTGAATTTTGAGGATCATGAACTGAGTTGCTTTGATTTGACCTCAAAGTAACTCAATCTTGTCGCCTACATTGGTAGGACTTCAGCCAACCAAACATCAATCAAAGTAATTGATAAATGAGGGAGAATCGAAGAAGAGAAGTTTTTGAAATTTCACCTTCAAGTAGCTTCAATTCAGCTTGATCTTGATTTGCTTGATTCTTCCTCCTCTTGCTTGCAGTAATCAATTGAGATGGAAAAGGCAATGAATTCTTGGAGTTTGAACTTCAACACAGAAAGTGAAATTCACCTCGATTTCAAAGAAATCCTCAAGAAATTCTATGGTGTGAGGGTCTGAGCTCTCTTGGCAAAGCTTGGGCAAGGTGTTGATGTTAATTCTGAGGTCGTGAGCTTGTTTAAATAGGCAAGGGAAATGATCTTTGCACCACTTAAAATTTTGCCAAAATTGGAAACCAACTTGCATGGATGCATGGGCAATGGTTTGGGCCTAAAGAATGATGCAACCCATCTCCAATTCGTGCACAAAGTGTACTGAAGTCACCATATGGAAGCATGCAAATAAGAATGATCATTTGAATCCAAATCTTGCCAAAACAAACCCAACAAAGGAGCCATGCGCAAGTCCCTCAATTTTGATCCAAATGGGATGATCTTAGACTTTTTGGAAAGGTGAGATCATTGGGAACAACTTTCATGTTGAACACATTTCCATTTGAAGCTTAGATCATGATGAATTTTGAGGTGGAATTTTGGAAAATCGAACATATTTGAAAAATTTCTAAGTACTAAGTCAAATGTTCACTTCTTCCACCTTAAATAACTTTTGCTATGGACTTCAAATGGAAAGCATTCCTTCATCAAAGTTGTATCTCTTTCAAGCCTATTAAATTTGGTCACAAATTTGACCTTATTTGGATTTGGCATGAAGGAGTTATGCATTTTAGAAGTTGAGGAAAATCACTTGTTCAATGGTAATGGCCCAAAATGACCTATAATGTTTCCTCTTTGCACATGCATTTGAAAGTTGAATTTTAACTTATTCCAAACATAAAATTTGGATAGGACATATTGAATTTATCATGGAACTTTAATGTATTTCATCTCATAAAAATTGAGCAAGTTATGGTCCTTGGAAGTTGACTTCCTAACTAGAGTTTAGACAAAATGACCTATAATCTTTCCCCATAAAAAATGACTTTCCAAGAAAAACTAGCTCTTGACTTCAATGTGAAAGTTGTTTGGAATGTCATAAGTAGTAAAGTTTCTCTTGGAATAATTTTCATACGACAGAAATGGTAGGAGATAGGGTCTAGGGAACCCCAGTTTTGACCAGTTGACTTTCTCTAGTCAACCACCATGAACTATCTTGCAAACTTGACATTATCTTGATATTTGGGACTCATGGAGGATCATATATGTGTAAAATTATGTAATATGAAGTATACCTTGAAATATTTGATCAAATGTTGAAGAAACTATCTAAGGGAGTCACACAAGATACCCAAATGAATTAGGGCTTCCAAGGAAAACAAGCTTCAAACTCTTGATGAATTCTTGATAAAAATGATATATGAAGACCATGGGGGCCCAATATATTATGTATAGAGTCAATGTAAACCATCTCTTGATTGATCTCCTTGCATTGAGGGTCCTAAATCCTAGGTATGAGCTTGATGAGGTATTGGTGGATGCACACGCTACCTATAAAAGCAACAAACTATACATTGACATATTTTTGGTATTTTGGTTTGTAAAATAATGAAAAAAACAAAGTATGATTTAATAAAATGTGTTTGGTGATCTCTCCAAATGAAAACCCAATGAATGAGGGGTAAAGAGGATGCCATGGTGTGGTCCCAAAGCTAATGCATATGATGAGATAACATAAGGGATCTTACGATCAAAATTAGAGTCTTACACCTTGTAAGGAGGTAAATCTTGGCACTTTCCTTGTAAGGTGATAAAACTTTGCATCTGTTTCTCTTTGCCATGAAGGTGTTAAAATTTGTCAATCTGAACCAGTTCTTTGCCATGAGAATCATGGACTTTGGCATCTGTTTCTCTTCGCCATGTAAGGTGATAAACCTTGGAACTTATTTCTTGCCTTGAGAGGTGATAAACCTTGGAACTTATTCTTTGCCTTGTAAGGTGATAAACCTTGGCACTTGCCTTGAAAGGTGGTAAACCTTGGCACTTGCTTTGAGAGGTGGTAAACCTTGGGAATTTAGTTCTTTGCCCTGAGAGTCATGGACTCTGGCATTTGTTTCTATTCGCCCTATAAGGTGATAAACCTTGGAAGTTCAATTACTTGCCTTCAGAATTATAAACTCTGGTAGTGATACCTTACCTAGAAGGTTGTGAACCTTGGCACTCGTTTTTCAGTCTTGAAGGGTTGTATACCCTGGAAATCAATTTATTTCCTTTTGTTTCAGTTGTAGTAGGATGAACTACGAAAGCCATGACTTTCTCATTGCATTGTGAGAATACATAGGCAGAAGAATTTACATTCTCCGTGAGCTACCTTATTTATTAATCCATCATTCTTCATTCATTCAATCAATACCATTTTTTTGAGATCCAATACATTTTCCTTGGATTCCATAATCAATGCTTTCCTTTGAACCAAGAGATGTTTGGCTTATACTTAAACACTTAATTCTCTTTATTTCTGGTTATGACAGGAGTGGGTATGCGTAGGTCCCTCCACATCCTAGTCTATACCTCTTTTGCTCTTCGGTTTGGGATTTATTCCTTCATGGATCCAAGACAATATTTCTCTTTGATCTCAAATTGTTTATTTCCCAGCAAGTGATATATTTTTCCTTGTACCCAAACAACACTTTCTTATGGGTCCCATACCCATCCTTTTAGGACATTTGTCCATCTTGTGAACCAAAAGTTATTTGACTTGTACCCAAACACCTAATTCATTCTTTTTGGTAAGACAATATAGTGGGTATGCCTCTCTCCTTCCACATCTTAGTTTGTACCTTTTTACTCTTTGGTTTAAAGCCAGTTTGCCTTTGTGGGTTCCCATGTTACCATTCTGTTGGTACAAGTTATACTTTCAATAACTTCAATCATACTCTTGAAGTTGTTTGTCTTGATAGTCCTAATTGCCTAGGCAAACACTTCTTATCTCCTTTTATTTTCGTAGTTCCACGAACTACGATTGCTCTTATTTTATCATTGCCCAGTGAGAATACATAGGCACGAGGATGTGAATCCTTGGCGAGCATACTTCTAATTATTCCTCCCGCCTTAGGGCACCATTCATATCTTTCATGGACCAGTATCTACCTTCAATCATTAAACCGCTCACCCCAGTGACATATTGTTTCTTTGAAATTAAGTACATTTTCTTTGGAAGTTCATATACGCCCTTTTAGGACATTTGTCCACCTTTGTGCCAAGAGATGTTTGGCTTGTATCCAAACACTTAACCACTCTTTTTGGTCATGACAATACAGTGGGTATGCCTATGTCCTTCCATATCTTAGTCGTGCCACCTTTACTCTTGAGTTACAAATAGCATTTATCATATGGATTCCCATATACCATTGCCTTTTTCTAGTCACTTGTTACCCAAAATTTCAATTATGTGACTTTGGTCATTCATTCCATTCATCTCCATGATACATTCATATTTTACCTTCATTCACTTCATGTGATATACCCTTTCTTTGGGCCAAATACACTACCTCTTTGGGCTCCATCTTGTGTCTCATTGTGAAGCAGGAGTTGTTTAACTTGTACCCAAACACCTAATTCCTTCTTTTTCGGTATGATAATACAATGGGTGTGCCTAGTTTCCTCCACGTGTTAGTTTATACCAGTTTTACTCTTGGGTTCATATTTCACCCTGTGTTGGAGTTCAAACAATCATTATCCTTTGGTTCATACCATACCTTTAGCACAATTATTTTCATCTCCTACCACTAGTTCCATGAACTATAGAGCTCTGAATTCCTCATTGCACTATGAGGATACGTAGGCATGAGAGCCCTAATCCTCACCAGGAACTTTATCTATTTCTTTTCTTTTCCCCTTATTCTTTTGCGAGTAATCTTCAGATATAACATTCATTCGAGCAAGAACAATTAAAACATTTCCCATGAGTACCATGGATGTTAGGGGTGCTAATACATTCCCATTGTATAACCGACTTCCTTACCCAGCATATCTCTTTCCCCTGGGTTTATCGATGTTTTTCCTTTCCTTCGGGAATAAATAAAGTTCGATGGCAACTTTGTTGTATGTTCGAGTGTGCGATGCGTTCGGGTATATTTCCGCTAGCTTCACCAGATATTGTTGAAACTTCTGATGATGACGAAGCTGAATATAGAGGCCATCGCCTTCATTTTCATGTTCCTTCTCAGGCTTTTCAACCTACTGTCTAGAATTTGAATCAAGGTGTTCAGATACCTCATTCTCATCCTGGGGCATCTTCTGATGTGGAAACTCCACTTGTTTATCCTGGGGCACTATGCTCTATATGAGGGTCAGTATGGTCAGATTGCTAGTCAGATGGTTAATCCTGGAATGGTATATCCTCCTCAGATGTATCTCCAATTTTCTTCTCCTCCAGTCCTTGCTCAAGCAACTTCTCAGGGTGTTCAACTCCTAAATCATCAGACTAATCTTCAACCTTTCAGTCAGATTGCTCTTGGTACAGATCAGAACAAGATGGAAGACTACCATTTGTTGGATGAAAGGATAAGAGCGATAAAAGGTTTCTTAGCTTATGGCATGGATGTCAAGGATTTATGATTGGTTCCCAATGTGGTTCTTCCCTAGAAGTTTAAAGTGTCAGATTTGCCAAAGTACAAGAGTTTGAGATGTCCTAAAAGCCATATTACTATGTATTGTAGGAATATGGCTTCCTACATTGACAATGATGAGCTTCTTATCCATTGCTTTCAGGACAGCCTGACTGGGGTATCATTGGATTGGTACATGAGTTTGGAGCATAGAAAAATCAGATCATGGAAAGACTTATCTGAAGCCTTTATAAAGAAATACAAGTACAACCTGAATATGGCTCCCACCAGGTTACAACTGCAAAATGAAGTCCGCACTAACAATGAAACATTCAAAGAATATGTTTAGAGGGTGCATGAAATGACTTTACGAGTTAGACTTGCATTGACAGATGCAGAACTAATTGATATATTCATGAGCACTCTTCAGGGTATGTACTAAGAGAAACTAGTCGGTAGTTCATCGTCCAACTTTGCTGATATAGTGACCATTGGAGAAGAAATTAAGAATTGGCTGAAAATGGGGAAGCTTACTAGTATTGATAATCAAATAGTGGTCAAGAAACCTCATGGTGGTTCTACTAAGAAGAAGGAAGGTGAGGCAAGTACTGTGATAGCAATTGTCTACCCTCAAGTTCAAGCTCATATGGATTTTGTGCCATACTACCATTATCATTACATCATCGTTGCTCAATATCAGCAACCATTATACCAACCTCAGTATCAGCAACCTCCGTAGGCTTAAGTTTCCCAAAATCAGCAACCTCTGCAAGACAACAAAAACCAAAGTCGGGGTCAAAACAGACGTTATAATAGAAAGCATCCTCAGCGTGACCAGATCCCTATACCATATGTTTAGTTGCTACCATATCTTCTCCAGCAAGGAGCCATTGTGCCAAAAGAAATTACGCCTGCTACTTCTCCCTACCATCATAGGCATAATCCTAATGTGTCTTATGCATTCCGCGCCGGATACAGATGATTGTTTGGTTTTCAAGGCCATGGTAAAAGAGCTTATCGATCAGAAGATCTTGTCCTTATCTGAGGAAGGGCCTAATGTAAGGACTAACCCTTTGTTATATCCCAATGGATAAGTGGTGAATGCAGTTACTGGTGGAGAATGCTAAGAATTGGTTAGCTCCATGGTTGAGTATCAAGACTAGTTATGTCAGTAATATCATATTGTTCAATCATGTCTCATTTGTAATCTATTCTTATTTGTTAATTGTTATTCATTTGTAAAACTTGTCTGGTTTTCAAATGATAATAATAATGGAATAAACGTGCATGTTTTGAATAAACCCATTCGTGTTCACTCACAATTTATTTATCAGTATTAAACTTTTGTTCAAGCAAAATCAAAAGAGAATGATGAAATAAATACGTGAGATCGTTATTTGTATGATGTTTAATAAAACCTTGTTGATAATGTAAGGAATTGTTTCAAATCCCTAAACACTAGAGGAATAAGGAAGATAATCTCTAATCAACCCCTTTGGGCCTTGGAGTAGGAGTTTCTTTTTGTACATAAAACCCTCAATTTTAACCAGGGACAAGGTAGTCTTCAGTTAGTTTGCCTTGCGTTCAAGTTTCGAAAAGAAGAGGATCCCATCAAAAGATCAATCATATCATATCCCTCTTAAGAGGATTGGATCACATATTCACAATGGTTATCCCTTACCAATAAAAGGAGGGAGACAGTCATGACCCTTGCAGCAAATCAATCAAGCAAATGTCATAGTATTTTCTCCAATGCAAAAGAATTGAGAAATAAAAAAAAGCAAAAGCAAAAAAAAAGTCCGCTAAGTTAAAGACTTGAAAGCAACTGACTTAGGCAAAATTTAGAGCATTTTGGTGGACTGTAAACCTAAAGGATCAGTCCAGGAAAAATAAGGAAAAGACAAAAGAATAGAGGATCAGTAAAAAAATTCCTCAATAAGTAACAAATTTGTGTGGTTGCAAGTAAAAGCAAAAGGTGAGTGACTGCCGCTCCAAACCCTCATGGTTTTGATAATCATCATTGCCACTACTCAAATCCTTTTTTGGAATATGAACACTTGTGTCAAGCTAACTGAACATAGGACTGGAGAACATAATGGATAATGGGTGGGTTATAATAGGTTTTGAGCCTTATATCCTTTCTTTCTAAAACCATGAACCAAGCCATGTTACAACCCCCAAAAGACCTAATTGAAGCAGGGTCTATTTCAAAAGCATACAATGGTAATATCGTGTCAAAGTTAACTCCTAAAGATTTGCTTGATATTTGTATTTATACTTATATGCTATTTTACCTAGTGATTCATTTACTATATATCATAATCTTAGTGAACATACTTGAATTTTAAAACTGACATGAGCATGGCATTAGTTATCATTTTCAAAATGAGAATTTTTACTTGCGAACAGGAACTTGACATCAAGAAAGTTTACACAATGGGAAGATTGAAATTTTATTTTGATATCACGAAGCATAGATCTCTTCATGATTCAGTCAATCTAGGGCAATCATGTCGAGATTCAATAAATCTCTCTGAATCATCCAGACAGAGACAAAGTTACTTCAAGGCTCATATTGGGGCAGGCCATCTCAAGAGCCCGAGAAGTCAATCACTCCTAGAAATGGTTAATCAAGGGGATACCGTTCCAAGACACAGGGGAAGACCAGTTTGAGATCTTTAGATGACAAGACTTCCTCATAAGTTGTAGTTTGGGCAATGCATACAGATACCCAACATATTGGGGCAAAGGTATGATATGGAGGTACAAGCTCTCTCCATGTTTTAAATCAAGTGCAGAGGTGTGACAATAATTGTTGAGCCTAAAGTAGGTGTCGGAGAATCACATCTTTATGACCTTTATCATATCCCTAAATTCCCACCTCCCTCCATATGTGCATTTGGTTTAACCATTGCATAAATCATCATCGTGCATTAACAACTTTGTTGCACTCATGCATATCATTCATCTAGCATAGCATGAAGTCGTGTATGTAAATTATAAAATCCCATACCCAACATCTTATTGGTATTGACAAACTCCATACTTGATTGGTACCTTTTAAAGCCTAGTCTTGTTTTGTACTTCCCGCAAAACCCAACCTGCTTGGCCTCTTTTTAAGCCCGGTTAGTTGGTATTCCTAAAGTCCATCTTATTAAAGCCATGGTTGTTGATCTTTTTTTTCCAACTTTCCTGGATGATAATCTTTCTCTATCCTTCATGGTTAATAATCTTTTTGTTTTCCAACCTTCATGTTTGATGACCCTTTTCGTTTCCATCCCTCATGGTTGACGAATCTTTTTTCAACCTTCATGGGTGATAATCCTTTTTTTCTACCTTCATGGTTGATAATCTTTTTCAATCCTCACGATTGCTAATCCTTTATTTCCAACCTTCATATTTGATGAACCTTTTTTCAACATTCATGGTTGATAATTTTTGTTATTTATAACTTCCCTGGTTGATGAACCCTTTTTCAATCTTCACGGTTGATAACTCCTTGTTTCCAACCTTCATGCTTGATGGCCTTTGCTTCCAGCCTTCGGGGTTGATGATCCTTTTTTTAAACCTTCGTGGTTGACCTTGTTTCCAATCTTCGAATTGATGATTTATTTGACATCCATGTAAGAGAAGATTCAGTTGAAACCTCTTAATTGCAAGGGCATTCTAGAATCTTCATGTTTAAACTTATGGGCTCCTTGATACAATACTACACACATAGTCTATCTATAAACTTTTCTACATAGCATACATGGATTCATGCATCATAAAACATGAATCATGCCTTACATATAGTGTAAGACCCTAATTTTGACCCTAAGATCCCTCATGGCATCATATCATTGCTCATTGCATTTCCTCAAGGATCATAGCACGTGTGGCTCCTTAGCCCTTGGGTTGGGACTTGTGTGAGTTAGTTTGAGACCAACAAGCATACTTGAATTATATATTATTGCTTTTATTATTTTGTTTACTAACCAAAATCACAAAAATATATCTCTAACTTCTTTTGTGTTGTAGCTCAAGCAATCATGAGATCCTTTGCTCCTAGTAGGCTCCTATGCTTAATGAAGTGGCTAGATGAAGATGAAAGCAAGCATGACAATGGTTCAAAAATCTCTCAATCATCATATATGTTTCCCAAGTATTTCAATTTGCCAATTTGGTCAAGATAAACCAAAGGGCTTGAGGATTGTTTTCCAAGGAAACCCTAATTCAACTGTGCATTGATTGTGCCTTGCTCATGAAGCAACCTTAACCTATGATCAAATTAAATCAAGTGAAATCCTTTAATTCATTATTTTATGCATATATGAGCCTATGTGAGTATCCTAAATCACTCATTCATCAAGATTTGAAGTTTGGACTTGAGAAGTTGACATGTCAAGTCATCTGACCAATATGAAATCCACTGAGATCTAACTTTTGATGTGTTTGTCAAATGAAGATGACCCCAATATAAAAAATGTTCTTAAAACCCATATGAACAACTTTCATGTTCATCAAAAATCCACTTGAAACTTGGAAGGTCATCATTCATTTCAAAACATTATAGGTCATTTTGACTGAAACCCTAATTTTGGGTCAACTTCCCAAGCACCTAACTCCTTCATTTTTTATGATTTTGAGGTGTGACCAATTGCATTGGAAAGCTGAAGATGTATAATTAAAATGTTATGTTGGCCAAAATTTCATAATCCTAAAAGAAACACGTGTGATAATACAAAACATTATAGGTCACTTTGGACCAAAGCCATTGAATCTTGAAAATGTCCAACTTCAAGTGCCCATAACTTTCTCATCAAAAATCCAAATTATGCAAAATTTAAGTCCAAATTGATAATATTGAAAATATATACAACTTTGATGTTGGAGGTATTTCCATGTGAGGCTTGCATCATTGAAACAGAAGGGCTTGAAGTTGGCCACTTTTGGCAAATTTTTCAAAGACATGTTTTGTACATCAAACTTCATGACCAGTTTTCATAAATTTCCAAACTCCAAATGGATTTTTTGCCAACATAGCTTTTGTTCCTTATGTCAAGACCTTTCCAATCATTACTCACATGCTTATGTTTGGATTTTTTATGTGTGACTTTCGAATAGGGGAACATTTATGCCCAATTATGGAATTCACGTTGAATCTTCATGTACAAGCAATTGCAATTGAAACTGCACGTCCATTTCACTTCAGAGTGATATCAGCTTGCATTTCCAATTGGTTTTGGGCCTCACATGCGCCTGGACAGGCCCATGCATGGAGGACCCAATGATCATGCACACGAGTATTTTCCCTCATTGCCTTGCAGCTCATCTATAAATACCATGCTTGCTTCATTCAATTGGGAAACCTTAAATTCAACCTGAAGCTCTGCAGAATTGGAAACCCAACCATACCAAAGGAATTCTCATTTTTTATTTCTCATTTCAAGTTTGAATTTCAACAAAACTAGTTGATCTTCATTACTTATTCCTTAGCCTTGCATTCATATTACACCTCAAGATCAATTTGGAAGCAAGAGATTGAGTGGATTGTGTTGTTTAAAGTTGCACTTCAAAGGTTTATCATCTAACTTTTTTGATCTGAATCTCCTCATATGATGTGAATTGCTTGTGTTCAAATGATTTTCTGAAGTCCTCGTGTGAGAGGCAAGCCAATGGTGGCTTTGATTTTGTGTTTTGAAGCACTTCAGTTAATGCACCTGGAAATTCAAGCTCAGATTTCTCATTCCATGGAAACTTTGAGCATAATCCAAGGTTACAGGGGTGATGTACATCACCCCAACTTCATTTTGGTATAAGGATCGTGCATTTTGGTTGAGGTTTGAAAACCTGCAACTGGTGGCCGGAAACAGTTAGTTCACCGGAGAAGACGGTGGTTTTCACTACCGTCCCCACGTGGAATCACCTGGCCCCTTAGATCTGGCTCCCATGATCTAATCCTAGCCTTTGTTTCTATTGACCTCTTTTAATTCAATGTGTTTCGCGTTTGACTGATACCTACAATGGAAGCGCGCTTCTGGACCATTAGATGTTGCCACGTCAATTAATGAGTTCCATCGTGCGCTTCCTGATTTTTCTCCTTTTTCTAATTTCTGTTTTATTTTCTTTTATTCCATTTTATTTCAAAAATTCATAACTCTTTTCTTTGGAATCACAAAAATGTGAGACCAATTGCAAAAAAATTCTTTAAAAATCTAGTTTCATAATCTGATTTTTAATTATTTTTGTGATTCCATTTAATTTTTTTTGTCAATTATCTTGTTTTTAAGAGTTTTTAATTCATTTTAATTACTTTTTGATATCCAAAAATTCCAAAAATATTTTCTTAACACATATGGATGATGATAAGTCTATAAAAAATATTCTCATAAATTTCTTAATTGATTTGAGATTTATTTGAGATTTTAATTCATTTGTGTTATTTTTCTTTGTTTTTAATTGTTTTAAAATAGTTTCTGTTTTCAAAAAAAGTTGAGAAAATTTGTCAAACCTTGTTTGACCATGTTAGACTCATGATAATTCAATTGGACTTATCCAAGTTAATTTGAATTGAATTTGAAGTTTGACCATACTTTGTCCATTTTATTTTGCATTTATTTTAATTCCAAAAAAATACCAAAAATATGTTTGACCTTTATTGACCTCTAAACTTCATTTCTCTTCTGTTTACCATTGGTTGATGTTGATCTTATTCACATTTGATCATTGTGTTTTGTTTATGTCATTTGAATTCTCATTTTATCCATTTCATTTCATCTTCATCTTCTTCTTTTTATTTTGGCCAATGAGTTAATGATTTGTGGTTGGTCTTGACATATGAGGGGCTTAACCTTCTTTAATCCAAATCAAACTCAACTTGATCAAAGATCAAGTGAGTTGCTTTGTGTCCAAGATAGGTTGCTTCTTGGTCAAGCAAAAAACCTAAAACCCATACAAGGATTTCCTTCTTTTCTTTTGGCATGGCAAGTTGTAGGAGTTTGGCTTACTAGTCATGATCTCTAACTTGTGTTTATTTGCCTATAGTTTTATTGACCAGCCTCAGATAGGTGTGACTACTACATTAGTCCACTTACGATTGCTTAACATAGCGCTAAATTGTCTTATGACACACTAACATTAACTACTAACACTAACTTCAATTCAAGCATTTAATTCTTGCAATTTAATTTAATGAAATTTAATTTCTTGCTCATTTATTCATATTTCCTTTTCCCTTTTGCTCACTTGAGCTCATATTTTATGCTTATGCCATTTTCCTTTTGCTCACTTGAGCATATTATTGTGTATAAATATATTGTTGCTTTGTGTTTGTTTTTGTGATTGTTTGTGTGAACCCAATGCAAAAAGGAGAAAGGACTTAGAATTAGGACCTTACATATGCTTAAAGGAGTTCAAGAGCAACTAGGCCTCATGCCTTTAGAATGCTAAACTTGTTGAAGAGCAACTAGGCCTCATGCCTTTAGAATGCTATATCTTAAAAGTTGACTTCAAGGGACCCCTAATGCAAAACTCTTTCTTTGTCCATTTCTCTTATTTGTATTGTGAACCTTTTGATTATTTGTTATTGTGTTCTAGGGATTCCAATCTTGAGATTAGTAAGAAGGACCATTGTCATGAATAACCAAGTTATGAGAGACAAGCCAAATGGAGATCCTAGGAGCTTAAATGTGATACTTGTTTGATTAATTGAGTTAATTGCTTGTTGCTTTCTAAGTCCAAAGGAAAGGAGCATCTTGAATCATCTTTATGATCTCAAGAAAGGAACTCCAAGGGTTTTATCTCTTCTATTATCTTTGCATGTTTAGGACTAGCCCTTCTCTTCTTCTCTCCACTCTAACCCAAGCCAAACTCATTTTGTGTAAACATTGACATTGTTTTCAAAACTAGAAACCTAGGCCATATGCCTTTGATTTTTCAAACTCTTTTCATTAATACTTATGTTAAATGAACCTTAAGTCAACTTTGACTTTATTTTGTGAATACTCCTAACTTGTAAATACAACTCACTCAAGTTGTTTTTGTGGTTCCAATGACCACCTTGTTAAAACGTTTCATAAACATTAGCCATAGGTTTGAGTTATCATAGTGGTTGATGTAAACCTCACCTCATCCTTAGTGATTGGACTATAAGTCTTCCATACTTATTATAGGGTGGATCCCTCACTAGTATATTGAAGCTCTCCTCACATGGTGGATTGTTGGTTTAGGTTGAGTTTTCTCCCTTTGATAACAAAAGACCTTAAGGCTTTTGATCAAATCAATTCACCAATATTTTGAGATTTTTACCCCGAACTACGAGGTTTTGATCCTACGTTTGTGATGGTACGTAGGCAATGGGTTTATCCATTCAAACAACAAATTGTAAATATGTATATTCTTTTCTCATCTCCCCAATCATGTTTGCACAAATCTTTTCACAAATACCAACCTACAAAAAACTTTGCAAAAAGGGCTCCCTTAGAGTACTAAGGATGTTTTGGGTGCTTAAAACCTTCCCATTTCATAACCAACCCCCTTACCTAGATCTCTGACATTTTTATTAGTTTTTGATTTGATAAAACTTCTTACTTGGTTTTTGTTCGCTTTCTAACCTTTCCTTTGGATAAATAGAAGTGTGGTGGCGACTCGAATTGTATGATTTACTTTTGATTTAGTCAATAAATCTAAAGGTAACGAATACCCCGCTACATATAGCATGCATGTCATGTTTCCCTTATGATTGATATATTTCCCCCATAGAATATTTCAATCAACCCCCAGCAGATGAACCAATGAAAGTCTACCTGCCATTCCATATTCCCAACCATTCTCAACGAGCAAATTTTTGGATATTTTGGTATTTAATCTTCTTCCACCTTGAATACCCGAAAAGCTGTCGCAATTCGCGCATTCAGGTTTAAGATTATTAAATAGGGGCAGCTGTCATACCCAAAAATTTGCCCTCCCCTTTCACTTTTCATCTAACTTATGACTTGAGATTTATCTGTACTTATTCATGCTTCATTCATATTCATCATTCACTCATGTTAATGCTTGCTAATAAGCATCATAAATTCAAAGCTTGTGGATAACAAAAACTAGGGTTTTGTTTGAGTATTGGTGTTTGGCTCATCATATGAGGAGAAATCCTAATTTCCTAGTCTTTGGGACCTTGATTCATGAAGACCATAACATTTTATTCATCTCTGCATTCAAACCCTAATTCATGACCTGGTTATTCATGGAACATATGTTTGACCTCATGAGCTTTCATTTGGGTATCTAAACCCTAATTTTGGGGTCCTTGTGTTGGGATGTGTTTGTAGAGATTCATGAAGACCTTGATTAGGGGGTCTATATCATGAAATCCTAATCAAGGATGCTTGGTCTTGTGTGCCACTTTTGAGTTGACTTTGACCATGGGATTTCCTGAAATCCTAGCTCATTGGGAAGATGTTCTCGACCATATTGTCATGCATCATAAACCATTAAATTTTCTTTGTGCATAAAATTCATTCATCTAACTTACATGTCCACTTGGTTAGGATTTCATTTGGTTCAAGGTTTAGTTATTGCATCCATTCAAATGGTGTTTTCAAGATCAAGCTCATAAGTTTTGATCACCAGTCTTTGGTCATTGGCTCTTGGATTCATGCTTGCATCAGTGCATTGGGCTTTTGGGTCATTGGTTTGTCTTTGATCCATCAAGATTCTTAAGCCATTATAGGTCATCATTATTGGTCCATCTATGAATTATAGTCCATTAAGTCGGGCTCATTCATATTGCCTAGCATTTGAACATAAATCATTGTTTCATGTCATATTCATTCAATATCTTGCTTACATTACAAGTCATCCACACAAGTCCATTTTACATCAAAACCCTAGTTTATCAAACCTATAGTTGACTTTGGTTAACTATTCACTTTTTGGTCAATTAGTTTACCAAAGTCAACCATCTTCCCTGAGTCATTTTCAAGCGCATGCTTATTGGTCCATGTCTTGCTCCATTGCCATCTACCTTCAATCATAACCACTCATCTCAGTGATATATTGTTTATTTAAAACCAAATACCATATTTTGTTTGGATTCCATATATACCCTTTTAGGAAAAATAACCAGTGTCCACATTTAAACCAAGAGTTATTTGTCTTGATGTTAAACACTTAATTACCTTTCTTTTTGGTTTGATTCCTGCTTTACTCTTTGGTTCAAATTTCATTCCTTTATGGATCCCAACAACACCATTATCTTTTGGTTCCAAATTATACCTCTCTATCACTTTTGTCAAACCTTTCAGTTTTTTGCACTTTAATTATTTCTCTTTATCCTACTGTTCATTTTTCATTATTCACTACATACATTCAACATCTTCCACCAATCATTCACCCATGTGATATATTATCTCTTTGAGCCATATACACTATTTCTTTGAGCTTAATATATATCTTTTTAGGCAAATAACCAGTGTCCATCCTCTGAACTAATACCTTTATCTTTGGCTTGATGCCAATTTCCCTTTATTTTTGGCTTGATGCTAGTTTACTCTTCTTTTGGCTTGATGCTAGTTTTCTTGTTGGTTCAGACATACCTACTATATAGGTTCAAACAACATTGTTCTTTGGTTCAAAACATATATGTATCACTCTTCTTTCATCTCCCACCTTTAGTTCTATGAACTACGGAGCTCTGAATTCCTTATTGCACTATAAGGATATGTAGGCATGAAGACCCTAATCCTCACCAAGCACTTTATTTCTTCTTCTTCTTTTCCCTTTACTCTTTTGCGAGTATCTTTAGATAGTAACACCCATTCGAGCAAAGAAAAATCAAAACGGTTCTTGTTGAGTACAACAAATGTGAGGGATGCTAATACTTTCCCCATGCATAACCGACTTCCTTACTCATTTTCTCTTTCCTCGGGTTTTATCGATGTTTTCTCTTTCCTTCGGGAATAAATAAAGTTCAATGGCGAATTTGTTGTATCTTCGAGCGCGTGATACGTTCAGGTATATTTTCGCGTAGCTTCATACGTTAATTGTTTTCTTTAACTTATTGAGCGAGAAAAAGAAAGGAAAGTCTTTTTAGGTTTTTTATTATTTTGGTGAAAGAAAAGGGACTAAACTTAAGTTTTTTTATTATTGTGCTTGCCAAGATTTCATAATCATGTGCCTACATATTCTCATGATGCAATGAGAAAATTAGAGCTTCGTAGCTCATTGTAAAAAAAGAATTGTTTGTTGGTTGCTTTTAAGGAGTGATGCTTTAGATATATAGAGTGGTTAAACCTTTACTTACTGCTCGCTCGTGGAGGATAAAGTCTTTATTTATTTCACAGTTATATGAATAAAGCATACTCATTTTTTAGAAGGTTTTCAAAGTCGCGTAAGGGAGGAAAACAAGTTTGATGTGTTTGAATATTTTTGAGTTACTGATGAATATTCAAACGATGGGCTAAGTGCGGCCATCACATGAGTACTTGGAAAAAAAATTACTTTCTATCCAATCCTTTTCAATCGGATTAGTTATGAAATTTATGTGATGAATCGAGTTGTATTTCTTTAACGGACGATGAGTATTCAAACAGTAGGCTAAGTGCGATCATCACACAAATACTCGTGGAGAAGAGGAGAAAATTACTTCCGCCCTAATCCTTTTTTATCCACGAAAGAAGTAACTTGATTTGGTTATTTAAAAGTGTTTTAATACGATTGACGAATGTTCAAACGGTAGGCTAAGTGCGACCATCATATGAACATTCGAGGAAAAAGATAAGAAAATTACTTCCGTCTCAATCCTTTTTTAATCAAATTGTTTATTCCGAAAAAGAGTTTGAAAACGAACAACTTGACGTTGGATCAAGCACTCGCATCGATGAAAATGGTTTGACTTGAACTTTCTTAATGAAGTGAAAATTATTTTAAAAAGGTTTGAGCAATGGTTTGAAAGTTTGAAAATGATTGAAATTATGGTGAAATTTTAGTATGATTATTTACCTATGAGGGTATGAACATGAATAGAGATTACCTAGCTAAATGACTAAACCTAATGAAATCAAATAATTAAATATTCTACATATCAATTAAAAAGCAAATACTTAATATATAAACAACTAGTAAATTAAATAAACAATCGATTAAATTAAATGCTAAACAAATAAAAAAAATCATGAGATGGATACAAAACATGGACATGGGGTACAAACATAGGAAAAAAGTGTAAACATCAAAAATAAATTGGACACAATCCAACTAATAATTAAACCCTAAAATAAAAAAGAAATAAATATAATAAGTCAAAAAAAGAAAGAAAAAAATGGAAAATACAAAAGAGACGTGAAAAGAGTGGGGGCGGTATTCGTTGGAGAAGAGAGAGAGAGAGAGAGAGAGAGAGAGAGGAATTTTTTTCAAAATTCAAAAACCACCAACCAACTTATGACATATGGCATTGAGAGAAACAAGGAAAAACAAAAAATTTCTTCTTCCTCTATTACATCGTGAAACTAATAACAAAAGGAAAAAAAGAAAATTCTTCATTCTTCTCTCACTTGATAACTCTCTGTTCCTATCCCTTTCTTCACATTTTCCTTTTCCTTTACAAACTCCATTAATTGTTCTTCACATAAAATCAAACACTCTCTCTTTATTTTTACAAAAAACCACATATTAATCACAGAACTTAAATCAAACAACACGACAATGACTCATGAAAAATGGGAACAAATATACTGACGGGAAACAACGATGCTACTGAGCAGAGGAGGTGCAGTGGCATGCGATTGCGAGGTCGGATTAACAAGGTGGTTCTAATTCGAGCTTTCCGAAGGTATGGCGGTGTGCAGTTGTGTTATTATTGTCGAAGGTGAGCGACAAGATGATTGGTGGAAGATCCTCATAGTAATTATCGTCTTGCAGATTCCAACATATGTCTGGTGGCACTGCATTGCTTCTGGCGTGTGAACCCGTTTCAGTTTCCACTTTTTTTTCTTTTTCTTTTTTAATTGAGTTGCACTATTTTTGGTTGTTGTTAAAGTGATGTAATTATGGGTTATTGTTTTTTTGAATATGGAAGATTGTTATGGAGGTTGTGATAGAGATTAAAATATGATGGTTTTGTAGGGATGATGATGATTGTGTATGGTTTTGTATAAGGGTGAATGTAGGTGATAATTCATGGTGAATATATTTTTTGTAAGTGGTAGCATGATGGTTGCTTATGTGTATGTTGTTATATTTTAGTTCACTTTGTGTGACTTATGTTAGAATCTGATGGACATTGGTAAAGGGAGATTGTTGATTAATGGTTGGAGATAGTGAGGGTTAATGGGTTATGTAGTACTGGATTACTTAAGGTTGTGAGATTATGGTAATGAATCAGTTTGTAGGTATGGGTGTGATTGAAGTTTTGTGGTTAATGGTTGGTGAGAGGAAGGGTATGGCTTAGTGCAGGTTTTGTTATGTGAAGATTGGTGTTATAAAGTTCCTCACCAAGTGAGTAAGGGAGTAGTTATATGTGATTGGTCTAAATGGTAAGTTCTTTTTACATTAGAAGTAGGAGAAATAGAAGTGTAATAAATAGTCTTTCCTCCTTGCATTCAGCAGAGATGTGGGAGATCTTCAGAGAGAGACTTTTTCTTCCTATTTTGATTTCTTCCCCTTTGATCATGGGTGGTGGATTGCTCTAATTGGTCTCTATTTTGCTTCTCATGCAAACTTATATATATATATATATATATATATATATATATATATATATATATATATATATATATATATATATATATATATATATATATATATATATATATATATATATATATATATATATATATATATATATATATATATATATATATATATATATATATATATATATATATATATATATATATATATATATATATATATATATATATATATATATATATATATATATATATATATAGGGCTACCAATTGATAAAAAATAACACCAATGCTCTTGACTAAATTAAATATTAAATGAAAATGAAAGGTAAAAAAAATTCTAAACTTGCTTAAGGAACATAAGCACCAACCAAGAAGTCACACTAACTATGGCCACCAGATCAACCATATCGATATACGCCGTACAGTTTCCTTGGTCTATTGCCATTTACCTAAGGTACACTAGATCCGGGTTAGGGTCTTTCACACATAAGAGCACCCAACAGATAAGTATAAAGCAAACAAGGCAAACAATTTTAAAGTGATCTAATTCCTAAGGGTACCCCTCTTTTATTAAGTCCCTAGTGGAGTCGCCAGTTCTGTAACACGGTGGGAGAACTGACTTTAGTTAAATGTTGCGGATAGCAAGAGTCGCCACCGACTTTTATTTTATCCAAAAGGAAAGGACATAAAAGAACAGGAAAGACCTTAAAAAGATTTTGAGTTCGGGGGTAGGTTATACAAAGGGAAGGTATTAGCACCCTTTATATCCATGGTTATCCATGGGCTCTTAGTTACTTAGCTCACTTTGTTTGTTTGCAAGAGTGTAGTGTGTGATTAGAAAAATTTCTTTAAGTACTTTGTAATGACCCTCGTATGAGTGTATACAAAGCCTAGTTTAGAAATTGTGAGGTGTAAAAGTAATTTTGAAAAGTGTGAGCAAGTAACTATGAGATACCTACCCTAGATTAAGTCTTTCGTGTTCTCGTATATTCTTTCAATGGTAAGACTGTCCCTATTATTAAGGAATAGGTAGTCATTACCTTGGATGTGTTTAAGGGACGGGCGTAGGGTCATCGTATGGTCAATGAAGGCAACATAAGGGGTGTCTTTAGCAACTCGTAGGGACTATCATCATATTTACCGAAGGGACAAGATCATTATATCGTAGGCAACCTCGTAGGGACTTGATCTTTTAAGTTTATAGGGACTTGATGATTTTTTCTGTTTGAAGGGACTTTTCTTAAGACACCCCTATTTTCGAGGGACTTGACCATTTAAAGAAGGCAACCAAGAGGAATACCCTAGGAAGTACAGATGGCGATCAAAGATCGACTTACGTGTGTGAGTGTTATTTTTCAGATATTTGTCTTGAATTTAATTTTCTAAGTTCAATTATTTACAGTTAGTTTTTTGCACTCTCTAAATTACTAACCACGCAATAAATATTTACAAAAATAAAAGCAAGAAAAATAAATTCCTAAACTATTACATGGCTATGGGACAGATACATAATAATCGGGCGAGAAAGAATAAATTTACAACCTATACATTTGTTCCTAATATTATAAATAAAACAAAATTAAAATAAGGAAAATAATGAAGCAAAAATAGAATAGATAAAAGCAAATAATAATAAAATAATAAATAAACAATGGTAATAAAGCAATAATAAAATAACAATAATAATAAAGTGATAATAAAAAGGTTAGAATTTTAAAAGAAATTATTTTAGGTTAAACAAGTTAGATTTTTTTTAGAAGTTATTAGAAAAATATGAGTTTAAAATAAATTAGTAATAATAAAAGAATTTAAAATACATTAATGTACAAATTATAAAATAAAAGAGTTATATGAAAAATATTAAGTTAGTTATTTACAAAATAAATAAAGATTATAGAAAATATCAAATTATTAGATTAATAGGTTTATTATTATTATTCAATTAGAAAAATGGTCAATTAGATTTTATTTACAAAATATATAAGGATTTATTATTATAAGTAAGTAATAAAAAAAGTTATTAAAATAGTTATTATTTATTATTTATTTACAAAAAATATAAAGGTTATAGAAAAATATTGAATAATTAATTTAGTAGGTTTTCACGCCCTACATTACTAAACCACGCAGTTAATATAGGATCAATGGCAGGAATTTAAATGGCAGAAAAATGAATGGCAGAAAAATAAAATGGCAGAAAATAAATGGCAGAAAATAAAATCCTAATTATTACAACGCTTTGGTGCAGTTACATAATAAAGATGGCGAAAAGTAAAACTGAAAATATTACAAGTTAAAACTTAAAATATTACAAGGGCGAAGCAGTTACAGTGTATGAATAACATAAATAAGAGTGAAAATAGGAAATAATAATAAGGTTTGTTAAGGTTTAAGAAAAGGTTTATGGTTTAAAGGAAATAACACGGTTAAAGTTTTAGGTTTGAAATTTAGAGTTTGTGGCGAAATTGTCAGGGTTTAGGAAAAATCAGGGTAGTTAGTTATGAAAAAAAATGTGCAGATCTAAATATATGTATATAAAAAAAATATGAATTAAAAAAAAAACAACGGCGTTGCTAGCGCAAAATTGCGATCATCGCAACTGGATCGGATGACACAAATGTCACGCCTCATACACGTATATGTGAAAACGGCGTATTGACACGATCCGATCCGAAAACATAATCAAATTATAACATAAAATAGAAATATATATATATTTAACACACTAGTTACATATATGACATGTATTTGAAACACAGTAACAAATATATCAACAAAATAGATAAAGTATATATCATATATAAACTATTACCAAACTGTGTGTACGATAGTATAGATCAGCCACTCTCAGTTTCTCTTTTTTGTTCTGTCTTTTTGCCTCCCTCTATCAGTCATGCTAGTAAATATATATAGGAACAAATTAGGTTAATGATAATGGGCCTAAGTTTATTTTGAAACCCAATATTAAATTAAAAACAGAGTAAAGTTAAATAATTAAAATAGTTAAAATTAAAATAAAAACTAATTAACCTATTTATTTATTCTAGACCCAATATAAAAATAAATAGACTCAAAAAAAATAAAAGTCGGGCACCAAAATGCTCGAAAAAATAAAATGAACACGTCAAAATAATCAGCGCGAAATAAATGACTCGGAAAAATACAGCGTTTGGTCGGATTTTGAAATAAAAATTATGACCGTTTAAACTGCTCAGACTGATCAACATATGACCAAAAATAGTCGTAAAAATATTTTTAGCATGTCAAATTAAACCACGTGAACCGCAGATTAATGTTACCGACATTTGCAAACTTAAACTTGACATTTTTTCGTTGACTAATTTTAGGCACAGTTAAAAAGTTAATTTGACCAGTCTGTTTGTAAATTCCGAGAAATTATTCCGGCTAATATTAAGACAGAAAAAAAATGTTATGCTATGAAGATGATGCAAATGAATGTGAAACAAAAAAATTGGTTAGAGTTAAAAATAGAGGGCAAATTTTGGGGTGCAACAGCTGCCCCTGTTCAATTTTCTGAAACCTGAGGAGTTAGATTGGCCTGTGTGCCATTTGTGACTTGGAAGGTTGAAGGGGATTGAACACAAAAGCCCAAAAATTTGCACTCGCCGGTGCGTAAAGTAACACTGATGACTGGTTGTATATGCTTAAGTGGGCTTGAAGATGCCACTTGGAAGAACTGGAGATGGGCTTATAGATGCCACCCATAATATCAGGAGGTGATAATATCTTGATATTGATACTGGATATCAGTACTAGGTCTTCGTATAGGCCGTCTCTGAATCGTATCTAAGAACATACTTTCAATTTAAGTGTCAGAACCAAATCTTCGTGGCGATTTCTTTCTGAATTAAGTATCAGCACTAGACCTTCGTATCGATCGTCTCTGAACTGTTTTGAATTGTTGAATAGACCAGTAGAAATAAATCTTCGTGATGATTATCTCTTCTGGAAATATCCTGGATTAGGGAATAGATCTTCGTATAGACCGTTTGCCTACTATCCAAGAACAAAAGAGTATCAGGATTAACTCTCCTGAAAACATCCTGGACTAGGGAATAGATCTTCGTATAGACCGTTTGCCTACTATCCAAGGACACCTTGAGTAATGATTAAGTATCAGCACTAGATCTTCGTATAGATCGTTTCTGACCTGTTGTGAATTGTTGATAGTATTTTATCTGTATATAACCATCCTGCAAGGAAAAGGTTAGTTTATGCAATATGTATGCATGCATGGCATGGTGCATCTAAGTAAATGTATTATGCACTTATGGATATGCCATGGTATGATGTAAATGATGTATGTATGAATCATGCGGCCTGAAGCGTCCGGATATCTTTGTATAACAACTGCTGGCTAGGGAAAATAAATCTCGATTCGTTGCTGAAGAATATGAGGAACTCGTTCCCGTCTTGTTTGATAGTATAGTATTTGTCACTTCCCGTATTCGTTCGTCGTACTTCTATTGAAGGAATAAGTTCCTGAGTATCCCGACTGAGGATAAAAGAGATGGACATAAATTCAAGGGGAGACGTAATTTGAAGCATCTATAAAGATAAATTTGCTCTACTGGGGATTTGTAGTGGGGATGAACCGGCGAAGCTTCGTTGAACTACTACCCTCGTTCGTCCTTAGTAAATACTATTACTGCATTTTATGCATTTCTGGTAAACATCAATCGTATTCAAAAGCATACATACATTCAAACACAACCAATGGACGTTTTCGCTTATGTAAATAGAGTAAAAGTAAATCTGGATTCAAAGATGAAATTTTATTTATATCACAAAGTGACCTATACATAGGCAAGTTTGTACAAGGAGACAGAAATCCTAGTAAGAGGAATTCGTCGTAAATTTTTTATAAAACAAAGAAAACAGCTATGTGAAAAATGATCCTATTGAGTTTCAATTCTACTATTGCCATTATCTTCAAATATCTCATCTTCTGCTGTTGAGACAGAAACGATTGGATTGATCTTTATCTGTTTGAACTTGATTTAGGTAGCACCATCAGTTGAAGTTACATGAGTGATCCAAACGAGACATAGTCATACGCTTTAATCCCTAACTTTTGCATGGATTGCCCTTTCAGATTTTCAATCCACCGGGATACCCTTTTTTGCCCAAGCCGCCTTTTCAGGTTTTCGACTTGCCGGGTGTACATTTTTTTTATACATATCCCTAATTTTTGCTCGAACCCTTTTGGTTTGTCGGGATGCCCTTATTTTTGCCTAGGCCAGTCAACCTAGCGGGTCTCTTTTTATGCGTAGTATTTTTTAACTATGTCTGCATTTACAGGCTAGGGAAAGTCTTCACCATCCATAGTAGTAAGCATCATGGCACCTCCTGAGAATACTCTTTTGACCACAAATGGTCCTTCATATGTAGGAGTCCACTTGCCCCTAGGATCACCCTGTGGTAGTATGATACGCTTGATTACCAAGTCACCAGCCTGATATACCTTTGGCTTAACCTTCTTATTGAAAGCTTTGATCATCCGTTTCTGGTACATCTGACCATGACAAACAGCTGCCAACCTCTTCTCATCAATCAAATTTATCTGGTCGAGTCGAGTCTGAATCCACTCATCTTCATCCAAGCCTGCATCCTTCATGATTCTTAAGGAAGGGATCTGAACTTCAATGGGCAGAACTGCTTCCATACCATAGACTAAGGAGAATGGGGTTGCCCCTGTTGAAGTACGTATTGTAGTACGATAACCATGAAGAGCAAATGGTAACATCTCGTGCCAATCCTTGTAAGTAACAATCATCTTCTGTAGAATCTTCTTAATATTCTTATTAGCAGCCTCCACGGCGCCATTCATCTTTGGCCGGTACGGAGAAGAGTTATGGTGTTTTATTTTGAACTGCGTGCAAAGTTCAGCAATCATCTTGTTGTTCTTCCGGAGAGAGCAGGTTTCTCAGATGTATATTTGATAAGATCCATCTTAGAAATCAATAAAGTGCTATGATTCAACATATACTGTCTTAGTCGGCGAGCAGCCTAAGCCAAAGCATAGCAAGCTTTCTCGAGCTGGGAGTATCTTGTTTCACAGGCGGTACCTTTTGCTAAGGTAGTATATTGCATGCTCTTTTCGACCAGACTCGTCATGTTGCCCCAACACACACCCTATTGAATTTTCTAACACGGTCGAATACATGATTAGAGGTCTTCCTTCAACTGGTGGCATCAGATTTATAGGTTCTTGGAGATACTTCTTGATTTTGTCAAAAGCTTCTTGACATTCATCATTCCATATTATCTCTTGATTTTTCCAGCGAAAACCTCTACATAGTCACGTAACATCCGACTCAATCTTTCTTTGACACTGTTTTCCAAGCCTGCTCCTATTTTGACTTCTTTCTTGTCTACTTCAGTACCCAGATTTACAACCTCAATTGATTCCTCATGCGGCTGTGTAACTTTCTCTTCTTGTTGTAATAACCTAGCAAGCTCTACAGGTACTTCACAATCTTCATCCTTTCCATCTTCAGCTTGATAGATCAGATTCTCGAAATTATAATTGGCAATAGTAGAACTGTTATCAACAGGATCCAGAGTGGATGAGGATCTGCATTTTAGTGATGTGGGTGTGTGTAAGAACACATAGCTGATGAAAATAAAATAAAAGAAAAACAAAGAGCCCAATATTTACGAAAACGAAACGTCCATTGATTTTTATTGAATGACGTATGCAAATGAGATGACATCCCGAAACAAGCATACCATTGTGCCCCGGGTAAGGCACAAGGCTTAAAAGTTTAATTGTTCAAACTTAAAAATAACAACACAGTAATAGTATTTACTCCTGACTAAAGGAGATAGGAATAACGTCTTCAGTCTTCCAATTGTTGAGCCCATCACCCACAGTAGGAAAAATCCAGTTATCCAGATTGTAGTCTTCATTATAGTCACCCACATCATTGATTTGATCTTTCATGTTCCCTTGATTGGTGATACGAACAGCACGAGCACGACGAACAGCCTTCTGGGACTCTGCAGTGAAACCCAAACCAAACTTGTCAGACTTGTAAGGAATGTCGGGAAGCTGACCCCAAATAGTACAACCACCTTCTTCAACCACAGCTCTAGCATCTTTGAGGGAAGCCATTGTAGGAGGTACCCTGGTAACCACAATAACTCTTTTAACCACAGGAGGAGCTTCAGTAGCGGGAACGACCCAAGGAACTACTTCAAATGTCTGGCAAGGAGTCTCAACATATTCACCTTCCACTTCAACATACTTAAATGTATTCACATGACTGACCATATATTCTTCCTCTCCATAAACAGTTACGATCTTTCCCTTCACTGGATATCTCAGCTTCTGATGTAGAGTGGAGGTCACAGCACCTGCCCCGTGGATCCAAGGGCGCCCAAGCAAACAAGAGTACGCAGGACGAATATCCATTACATAGAAGGTAGAATCAAAGACTTGAGAGCCTACTTTGATCGGGAGATCTATTTCTCCATGCACCACTCTTCTTGAACCATCAAAGGCTCTCACCACTATATTACTTGGTCTTAACACAGCATCTTCAGGACTGAGCTTGTTCAGAACCTCTTTGGGAAGTACATTCAATGAAGAGCCATTGTCTATCAACACATGAGTCAAGGTAGTGCCCCTACATTCAATGGAGATATGTAAAGCTCTGTTATGGTTTCTTTTGGCAGGAGTCAAGTCAGCATCAGAAAAACCTAACCCATTATCATAAGTCAGATGTGCAACACAATTTTCAAATTAATCCGCAGAAATTTCATTTGGTACATGAGCAGTCCTTAAGAATTTGATCAAGGCTTTAGCATGAGCCTCAGAACACAACAACAAAGACAACATGGAAATTTTGGAGGGAGTATGCCCCAACTGGTCAACAATATCATAATCACTCTTACGAATGATCTTCAGCACTTCTTCCATCTGTTTAGAGAGATTTTCAGCAGTCGGTGCTTCAGCTTGCACAGGTTCAACCACAGGACCTTTGCCTTGAGCATCAATACTTGGCTCAGAAGTGGAGGTAGTAGTTGGAAGAACTGTATTTTTTGAGGTAGCTGGAGGAGAGAAAATTCTTCCACTTCTGGTGATCTTACTAGATCCAGCAATATTATCAACATCAAGGTTATCATCAGTAATAGGTGTATCAGTCAAAGGTTCCTGCTTAACACCATGGATATAAACATCAGAACCGTAATTCTAGGGTATAGCTTTATCCGAAGTATAAGGAATAGGGCCAGGAGTGGTAATAATCATGGGAGGCACTCTAACTTCAGCAACAGTCTTCACCAGGCCTTCAGCAGTAATTTTGATAGGACCCTTGGAAGTGATCTTGACTGGCACTTTATCAACCATATCCACATCTTCAAACTTCTTACCTCGAGTTAGGTGTTCACACATACTTTCCACAGAAGGAGTTCTCTCAAACAATATAGTGTAATTGTCCATGAGGCGTTGAATACCATCTTTCAACTTCCAGCAGCTATCAGGTTTGTAGGCACAATAAAAACAGTCTTCATTGCAACCTGGAAAGAATCTAGCTTGCACCAGCTTCTTCTTGATAATAGATAAGGGAGTAGTCACATCTGCTACTGAGGAAACATATGAAACTTCATCAACAGCATTAACAGTCTTCTCATGATTGGGCATGGGAGCAGTAATCACATTTGGAGTCCCAGGAGGGTCAAATTCAATCTCCCCAGCTTCAATCATATCTTGAATCTTATTTTTCAGCACCCAACAATTGTTGGTGTCATGTCCCGGACAATTAGAATGATAGGCACATCGTGCATTAGGATTGTACCGAGGAGAGGAAGTATTAGGATTCTGAGGAGGGTCCTTCAAAGTAATGAGTTCCCCTTTCAACATGTGTTGCAAGGCTTGGGCCAGTGACATGTTGATCTTGGTGAATTGTCTTCTAGGCTTCTGTTGATTGCTCTGTGGTAGCTCTGGTGTTGCAGGAGTAGGATTAGAAATGTGAATTGCTCCTACGGATTGGTGACTTCTGTTACGGCCAGGTTGACCATACACAACATTAGACTCCTTCTTTCCACTAGGGGGCTTCTTTGCAGTGCTTGATGAAGAGGCACCCACCTGTATCTTACCACTTCTTATGCCACTTTCCACACGCTCTCCAGTCATTATCAGCTCAGTGAAACCAGATGATGAGCTTTCAATGAGGTGACTATAGAAAGGACTATTCAGCGTACTCATAAACATATCCACTAGCTCCCTGTCAGACAGAGGAGGTTGAACTCTGCCAGCCAGGTCTCTCCATTTCTGGGCATACTCCTTGAAATTCTCCTTAGCACCCATTGACATGCTTTGTAGCTGCATGCGAGTAGGTGCTAAATCAGCATTGTATTGGTATTGCCTGTAGAAGGCCTCAGCAAGATCATTCCAATCACGGATATTGACACCCTCCAATTGATAATACCATTCCAATTGAGCTCCAGACAAGCTCTCTTGGAAGAAATGAATCCATAACTTCTTATCAGCAGTATGTGGTTGAATCCTCTGGACATAGGATCTTAAATGCAGCTTGGGACATGAGACACCATCATACACCACAAAAGCAGGAACCTTGAAACCAATAGGTATAACCACTCCAGATATTAAACTCAGATCTTCAAAATCCAGCCCAGAAGATTTTTGTAACTCCATAGCATTCATTCTATCCACCAGCATCTTGTACTTATCTTCATTAGGATCATGATAATAATTTGCTTCAGAATCAGAATCTCCCACAGTATCATGGGGACTACCTCCCTCTTTCTCAGAATTTTCAGACTCATAATCATCAACCTGTTCCTTTGTCTTGATAGGGCCTCTGAATCTTCTTCCCAGATTGATAAGGCCTCCTGATCTTCTAGTCTTCTTCTTCTTCTTAGCCAGCAATGTCTTCAACTCATCTTGCCCCTTGGACAAGTTCAGAATCAACTCTTGGAATTGTGCATTCTGAGCCTGGAGATCTTTGACAGTCTGTTCAAGAGCCATTTCTGCTGAGGTAAACAGCAAGAAGATAAGATACCTGTTCATAAGAAACCTGTGATGCAATAATATGGTATGTAGATGCTTATGCAATGTTTTCAAGGACCGTAGGATTTAAATTTTTTTTAAACCACCAAAAAGTAAACTTTTATTAGTAATAAACTTGTTTGCCCCTTGGGCTTACAAAAAATGAAATGAATACAAAAAATGGGGTTTTAAGTCTCCCATGGACGTTTCCTCTTTGTGTTGAGGTATGAGTTGAGATTCCGCTCCTCGTGAAGTTGTTTTGTTAGCTCCAGGATCCTTTCCTGACTTGCCTTGTAATGAGTCTCAAAAGTATCTCTTTGCTCCTTCAACTGGATCCAGGATCTCTGTAACTCTTCCATGTCAGTGGGCATGTCTGGATGAAGAATGATGTAAGAAGTATCTCCTTCAGCAACAGGCTCCATGGTAACTGGCAGGATAGCAGGATATGGCATCATAAGAGTATGAGCACGAGATCGTACCCATCTGAGATATGGTTCCATAGGAATAGTGTACTTGGGTTCCAGAGTCTTGCTGTCAACCTTGTTCACTTTACCCCATGCTCGTATGAACCTTTGACGGTAACCTTGAAGATCGTTGTCGTAGTCGAACACAATACCCTGAATAAGCATGTCATGAGGACCATCAGTCCGAGCGTAACCAAACTGTCGTAGAGCTAAAGAAGGGTTGTAGGTAATGCCCCCTCTTATGCCAAGGAGTGGCACATTAGGGAACTCCCCACAACGGTCAATGATGGTAACATTCTCCATAGATCTAGAGCACCAATGAATATCTGAATGAGAAAGTGACATAATCCTCTTGGACCACCTGAACCCTTGTTCATTCTTCATCACTGATCGAGGAAGGTGAGAAATAAACCACCTAGATAATAGAGGTATGCAACACATCAGAGTTCTTCGTGCCTTCGTAGTACGGGTATGAAGAGAGTGTAAGATGTCTCCAAGTAATGTAGGCACTGGATTGCGAGTCAAAAATATGTTGATGGCGTGTACGTCTATGAACTGGTCTGGATTGGGGAACAGTACTAAGCCATAAATCAATAGGGCTAAGATCTCCTCAAAAGCATCATAACTCATAGCCTTCAGGAATACTTGAGCTTTCTCCATCAATACCTTACCAAGAATACCCTTAACTCCACTCTTTGTTTCTAGGACAATGTCTGATTTCTTTAAATGTAAGGCTGCAGCAATGACTTCAGGTTTAGGCTCTTTTTCCAAGCCTGTGAAGGGTTTCTGATCAAGAATAGGTATACCCAGAAGCTTGGGGAACTCTTCCATTGTAGGAACCAGCTGATAGTCGGGAAATGTGAAGCAATGATGTTTAGGGTCAAAGAACTGAAACAGGACACTCATCATGTCTTCACTGAACCCTGAAGTGACTAGATCCAGTAGGTGACCATGCCTCATAGTAATTATCGTCTTGCAGATTCCAACATATGTCTGGTGGCACTGCATTGCTTCTGGCGTGTGAACCCGTTTCAGTTTCCACTTTTTTTTCTTTTTCTTTTTTAATTGAGTTGCACTATTTTTGGTTGTTGTTAAAGTGATGTAATTATGGGTTATTGTTTTTTTGAATATGGAAGATTGTTATGGAGGTTGTGATAGAGATTAAAATATGATGGTTTTGTAGGGATGATGATGATTGTGTATGGTTTTGTATAAGGGTGAATGTAGGTGATAATTCATGGTGAATATATTTTTTGTAAGTGGTAGCATGATGGTTGCTTATGTGTATGTTGTTATATTTTAGTTCACTTTGTGTGACTTATGTTAGAATCTGATGGACATTGGTAAAGGGAGATTGTTGATTAATGGTTGGAGATAGTGAGGGTTAATGGGTTATGTAGTACTGGATTACTTAAGGTTGTGAGATTATGTTAATGAATCAGTTTGTAGGTATGGGTGTGATTGAAGTTTTGTGGTTAATGGTTGGTGAGAGGAAGGGTATGGCTTAGTGCAGGTTTTGTTATGTGAAGATTGGTGTTATAAAGTTCCTCACCAAGTGAGTAAGGGAGTAGTTATATGTGATTGGTCTAAATGGTAAGTTCTTTTTACATTAGAAGTAGGAGAAATAGAAGTGTAATAAATAGTCTTTCCTCCTTGCATTCAGCAGAGATGTGGGAGATCTTCAGAGAGAGACTTTTTCTTCCTATTTTGATTTCTTCCCCTTTGATCATGGGTGGTGGATTGCTCTAATTGGTCTCTATTTTGCTTCTCATGCAAACTTATATATATATATATATATATATATATATATATATATATATATATATATATATATATATATATATATATATATATATATATATATATATATATATATATATATATATATATATATATATATATATATATATATATAGGGCTACCAATTGATAAAAAAAACACCAATGCTCTTGACTAAATTAAATATTAAATGAAAATGAAAGGTAAAAAAAATTCTAAACTTGCTTAAGGAACATAAGCACCAACCAAGAAGTCACACTAACTATGGCCACCAGATCAACCATATCGATATACGCCGTACAGTTTCCTTGGTCTATTGCCATTTACCTAAGGTACACTAGATCCGGGTTAGGGTCTTTCACACATAAGAGCACCCAACAGATAAGTATAAAGCAAACAAGGCAAACAATTTTAAAGTGATCTAATTCCTAAGGGTACCCCTCTTTTATTAAGTCCCTAGTGGAGTCGCCAGTTCTGTAACACGGTGGGAGAACTGACTTTAGTTAAATGTTGCGGATAGCAAGAGTCGCCACCGACTTTTATTTTATCCAAAAGGAAAGGACATAAAAGAACAGGAAAGACCTTAAAAAGATTTTGAGTTCGGGGGGTAGGTTATACAAAGGGAAGGTATTAGCACCCTTTATATCCATGGTTATCCATGGGCTCTTAGTTACTTAGCTCACTTTGTTTGTTTGCAAGAGTGTAGTGTGTGATTAGAAAAATTTCTTTAAGTACTTTGTAATGACCCTCGTATGAGTGTATACAAAGCCTAGTTTAGAAATTGTGAGGTGTAAAAGTAATTTTGAAAAGTGTGAGCAAGTAACTATGAGATACCTACCCTAGATTAAGTCTTTCGTGTTCTCGTATATTCTTTCAATGGTAAGATTGTCCCTATTATTAAGGAATAGGTAGTCATTACCTTGGATGTGTTTAAGGGACGGGCGTAGGGTCATCGTATGGTCAATGAAGGCAACATAAGGGGTGTCTTTAGCAACTCGTAGGGACTATCATCATATTTACCGAAGGAACAAGATCATTATATCGTAGGCAACCTCGTAGGGACTTGATCTTTTAAGTTTATAGGGACTTGATGATTTTTTCTGTTTGAAGGGACTTTGCTTAAGACACCCCTATTTTCGAGGGACTTGACCATTTAAAGAAGGCAACCAAGAGGAATACCCTAGGAAGTACAGATGGCGATCAAAGATCGACTTACGTGTGTGAGTGTTATTTTTCAGATATTTGTCTTGAATTTAATTTTCTAAGTTCAATTATTTACAGTTAGTTTTTTGCACTCTCTAAATTACTAACCACGCAATAAATATTTACAAAAATAAAAGCAAGAAAAATAAATTCCTAAACTATTACATGGCTATGGGACAGATACATAATAATCGGGCGAGAAAGAATAAATTTACAACCTATACATTTGTTCCTAATATTATAAATAAAACAAAATTAAAATAAGGAAAATAATGAAGCAAAAATAGAATAGATAAAAGCAAATAATAATAAAATAATAAATAAACAATGGTAATAAAGCAATAATAAAATAACAATAATAATAAAGTGATAATAAAAAGGTTAGAATTTTAAAAGAAATTATTTTAGGTTAAACAAGTTAGATTTTTTTTAGAAGTTATTAGAAAAATATGAGTTTAAAATAAATTAGTAATAATAAAAGAATTTAAAATACATTAATGTACAAATTATAAATAAAAGAGTTATATGAAAAATATTAAGTTAGTTATTTACAAAATAAATAAAGATTATAGAAAATATCAAATTATTAGATTAATAGGTTTATTATTATTATTCAATTAGAAAAATGGTCAATTAGATTTTATTTACAAAATATATAAGGATTTATTATTATAAGTAAGTAATAAAAAAAGTTATTAAAATAGTTATTATTTATTATTTATTTACAAAAAATATAAAGGTTATAGAAAAATATTGAATAATTAATTTAGTAGGTTTTCACGCCCTACATTACTAAACCACGCAGTTAATATAGGATCAATGGCAGGAATTTAAATGGCAGAAAAATGAATGGCAGAAAAATAAAATGGCAGAAAATAAATGGCAGAAAATAAAATCCTAATTATTACAACGCTTTGGTGCAGTTACATAATAAAGATGGCGAAAAGTAAAACTGAAAATATTACAAGTTAAAACTTAAAATATTACAAGGGCGAAGCAGTTACAGTGTATGAATAACATAAATAAGAGTGAAAATAGGAAATAATAATAAGGTTTGTTAAGGTTTAAGAAAAGGTTTATGGTTTAAAGGAAATAACACGGTTAAAGTTTTAGGTTTGAAATTTAGAGTTTGTGGCGAAATTGTCAGGGTTTAGGAAAAATAAGGGTAGTTAGTTATGAAAAAAAATGTGCAGATCTAAATATATGTATATAAAAAAAAATATGAATTAAAAAAAAAACAACGGCGTTGCTAGCGCAAAATTGCGATCATCGCAACTGGATCGGATGACACAAATGTCACGCCTCATACACGTATATGTGAAAACGGCGTATTGACACGATCCGATCCGAAAACATAATCAAATTATAACATAAAATAGAAATATATATATATTTAACACACTAGTTACATATATGACATGTATTTGAAACACAGTAACAAATATATCAACAAAATAGATAAAGTATATATCATATATAAACTATTACCAAACTGTGTGTACGATAGTATAGATCAGCCACTCTCAGTTTCTCTTTTTTGTTCTGTCTTTTTGCCTCCCTCTATCAGTCATGCTAGTAAATATATATAGGAACAAATTAGGTTAATGATAATGGGCCTAAGTTTATTTTGAAACCCAATATTAAATTAAAAACGGAATAAAGTTAAATAATTAAAATAGTTAAAATTAAAATAAAAACTAATTAACCTATTTATTTATTCTAGACCCAATATAAAAATAAATAGACTCAAAAAAAATAAAAGTCGGGCACCAAAATGCTCGAAAAAATAAAATGAACACGTCAAAATAATCAGTGCGAAATAAATGACTCGGAAAAATACAGCGTTTGGTCGGATTTTGAAATAAAAATTATGACCGTTTAAACTGCTCAGACTGATCAACATATGACCAAAAATAGTCGTAAAAATATTTTTAGCATGTCAAATTAAACCACGTGAACTGCAGATTAATGTTACGGACATTTGCAAACTTAAACTTGACATTTTTTCGTTGACTAATTTTAGGCACAGTTAAAAAGTTAATTTGACCAGTCTGTTTGTAAATTCCGAGAAATTATTCCGGCTAATATTAAGACAGAAAAAAAATGTTATGCTATGAAGATGATGCAAATGAATGTGAAACAAAAAAATTGGTTAGAGTTAAAAATAGAGGGCAAATTTTGGGGTGCAACACACACCATCATGACTTATGCGCAACGTAGTTTTGTAAAATAATTTGATACAAGTCAAAACTAAAAATATTTTTCCTGCTAATTTTATGCACAATGTCGAATCGCTTTTACTGATCTGTCTATAGAACAAAAAAATTATTTTGAAGACTTGGGGTCGACTTAAAAAGATACATAAGGCGACAAAAATGAATGAAATGAAATTAACTCAATTTTTGAATTTAAAATGAACTGAAATTTGACTGAGTGTCGCCTTTTTTTAAAATAATGAGAATGCTTTAATGAATGAGTGCTTGGGGCAAAATTAGAGTATGATAACGTATACTTGAAAGTATACTCTTTGCTTCGCACAACTTCATTTGATAGACAATATGAATTTGAGTTGCAAAAGTCATATTATCAAGATGGCTTTGGTACCCAGATTTTCTTGGGTCCATGTGCATTAGTTCTTCTAGAAGGTCTAAGGTTGTTACCTTTATTCCTTTTCTCTTTATCAAAACAAAGAGGCTCTAAGTGCCCAAATTTCTCGTAGTGTGAGCATTTATAAACAAGACAATACTTTTTCTTATTATGTAAGCCTTAATTAGGTGTTATTTCTAGTTTGAGTCCTAGTGAACTTTTATTTAAGGAATTCCTTTATTTTTATAGGATCAAGTTAATGTTTTATTTCCCTTTAATAAACTTACTTAAGGTTTCATGCAAATCTGTCACTTCCTTTTTCAACGAGACACAAATCTCACATGTTTCTCTTGAGTTTCTAATATCAGGAACTTCTAACTTAATCATTTTATTGCTTTCTTCAAGAAACTCTAGATACTCCTTAAGGCTTAAGTTGCCTTTTTTTAATCATATAATTTTCTTCAACGAACTTAGCATTGATTTTAAACATTTGTTTGTAGGATGGTTTAGTTACCTCATAATCATCTTCCTAATAAGATGATTCCAAACAAACTTCATATTCTTTGTTGAAAAAGAATTATTTTATGATTCTTCTAGAGGTTGACTCTTCTTTATTTGTGAATGCTTCTTCTTCTCTTCTTCTTTTGAAAATTCCACTAGACGATACTGCTTCTTCATATCATCTCTCAGACGAGATTTCTTCATTTGATGTTAAATTTTTCAAGGATCGTTCAACTACTGAGTATGTTCTTTCAAAGGAATCCATGCGATTTCTTTAACATGAGTTTGATGAGGTTGTTGAAGATTTTTCAGTCTTTGAGCTAAAATCTTCATCTTTGAGTAATTGAACTAGTTTGTTCAACTTTTCTATGATTTCACTCTTCTTTGAAGAACACTCCGATATTTTGATTTAAGGATTGGATTGAGTTTCAAATTCTTAATTCTTAGATATTGATTAGTGACAAACGTTCCAATATAACTTCTAACATTTACAAATTTTGAGAAACCTTTATGAGACTTTCATATTTTTTTGCCTCATGTGTTCATTTTCTCTTGCATGATACTTAGAAAAACTTCATATATCATTTCATGAGTATCCTAGATTTCCTTGGTGATTTTCCAATTATAAACATAAATAAGTTTACTATCATCTAGGGACATTACTAGAAAGTTTTTGATTTTGAAATCAATTTTAAATTTTCTCTTTTCTTCTATGGTCCAAAGGGAATCAAGTTTATATACTACTTCTCCATCTATTTAGGGAGTAGGGATAGATTGACCACTGATTAGACTTTCCTAAAATTCACGATTAATACTTTGAATAAATATTCTAATCTATATTTTCCATATTTCAAACCTAGCACATTTAAATGGTGGATGTGTGTTTAGGAAAATTCGTGTTTAAAAATGTATTGGAAGTCATCTTCCTCCTGCAACAATTAGTCCTTGAACATGAGTTAGGCTCTGATGTCACTTGTTGGACATGTGACTCCATACACAAGAGGGGATTGTAGCACCTCAAATTTGCACCTCCCATTTTGTGTACATTTTCATTTTAGGTCATTAACATTGCATTGTCCATTGCATAGTCCACCAAGTCATCAGTCAAGACTGGTCAGGAGATTCAGTTGTGCAAGCAAGCAAGTGCATTTTCTATGGAATCAAAGCCCTAGGGTTGGTTCAATGAGTTCATGTGACTTAGGTATCATTTTGAAGTGGTTTGGCCAGGCATTGAAGGCTCAAAGCTCATCAGTCAATGATCAGTTCATCTGAAACCCTAGAAAGTCAGCAGAAGTCAACTGTCAATTCAACCATGGATTTGGAAGTGGGAGATGGTTAGAGATGCCTCATTCATGTCTATACAAGTCTCATTTGACATTTCAAACATCAACATTGAAGAATTTGAGGTCAGATCAAAACTTTCCAAAAATAGCAGGTGACCTGTAATTTGAATTTGCCAAAAATGGAAAGGTTTTCAACTCAATATTACATCATCAAGAAATCTTCAAATGAAATTTTGTCCAACATGAAAGTTGAAGATATTTCTCTCCCATTTCCAAAAAGTCCAAGATCATGAATTTCTCATGTGTGGTTGAAGAGATATAGATCAATCTTGGCCAAATGTGGTGTGAACTTCAAACATGCATAACTTTCAAACCAAATGTCCAAATCAAGTGGTTCTTTTTGCATTGTTCTTGTTTTGACCTATACTTTCCAAAACATACATCACATGCCATGCATTCTCATCACATAATCATTGGCATTTTCACTTAAATTTTGGAGGGAAAATTAAAATTTAAAATTGGCACATTGTTTATACATTCTACCAATTCCATTGGCTCGAAAATGGTTTTTTAAGTGAATTTGAACCCTAATTCGTGTACTGTTCACTCATGATTTTCATGCATAAGGTGAAATTGCTAATTTGGCATGTGCACTCCTATTTTGCTAATCCAATTACCAAATGCTTAAACCTGATTAAGAGCATGATTAGGAGGGAGTATATAAGGCAAAGCATAACTGTTTTTCACTAACCACAATCAGAATTTTCAGATCTAGAAAAAAATCACAAAGCTTTCTCTCAAAATTTTCTTCAATTTTCTTCACATAACTTCACATTCTCTTGATCAATTCATCATCTGGAAGTATCATGGAGCATGTTTGAAGCAAGAATCAACAGAATTGGTGCAAGGTTGAAGCAGCTCGAAGCTTGAGTTCATCCATGGCAGATGCAAATTCTGGAAGAATCAAACACGATTAAGCCTCAATCCTCTTCCCAAACACTTGTACAAGCACTTTGGAAGATCTGTTTGAACATTGCAAAGCCTGAATCCATCAATTCCAGTTCTGCATCTTCAAGAGGTCACAAAATTAATCTCTCTAATTCATGAAATCCTTGTGCTATTGTTGTTAATCTTTGAATACTGATGAATTTGAGCTTTGAATCGTGCAATTCCATGCCAAATTGAGTGAGATTCGATGGATTAAAGTTTGGTTGATGATTTTTCTTTTCTTCGATCCGTGCATAATTAGATGTTTCTTGATGAAATAATTGTGGATTCATGATGTATGTTGAATGATCTTTACCATGATATGCGCCATGATCATTTCTAGACACTTTTATTTTTCTGGAAATTGGTTGATGGAGATCTTCATGTGTTCTTCAGCTTTTCCAGTTACTTGCGAATTTTGCTATGACCTTCATACGTTTGCTGCGAATTTACCTACCAGTTCATCCGGTTTCCTGCGGATTTCATATCCAGCGTATTGCATGTGTTTTAGCTAGGGTTTAAATATGATTGGACCACGTGCGTTTAATGAAATGCGGAGTTTTGATTCAGCGCGCCATCATTTGAATTTCTCCTCACTTCGATTCTGGCTTGCAGCATTTATTCAAATATGCTTCATATTTTCTCTTTTCCCTCCATACCATTTCCATATGCTTGCTTCATGATTTTTTATTTTTCCTTCACCTTTCAAAATTCATACATAATTAAATAATGATCCAAAAAATATGAGGATTTTTGCATTATGTCACATTTTGTGTCTATTATTTTTTGGTTATTTTTCCATAAATTGTGCTTGGCTGGAAAATAATTTGTGCTAGGGTTTGTGTATACATGTCCATTTTGTACCTTGCCTTGTCATATCTTTTGTGAAATGCTGAGATTTAATCCAATGCTCATGAAATTTGACATGATGAAACTATACTCTTTGCTTGACATTTTGGTGTTGATTTGGTATTTTTACCATTTGTGGTTTCTGTTTTATGATCATGTGAATGTAGGTGTGCCAATGTGTGTATTTGCCATGCCAAATGAATTCCAAATGCCTTGATTTTTTGTATGATGCTTGATATGGATGTTGTGAATGCTCATGATTTTTTATGGAATTTTTGGATTGATTTCTGATTTGATTGAGATTTTTCTTTTTGGATGGTCACATGTGAGCTTTTGAATTGCCTTGATTTCCATTTGTTTGTGAAATGCTTGTGCCTTATCCTATGAATGTGAAACTTTGCATACTATTTCTAGACATGTTAAAGGTTGTTTTGGCTTTGGTTTGAGGTTTTTACCATGTTTCATTTCTGTTTTAGGCCTATGCTAAGTTGGTGTGCCATTTTGTGCCACATATGAGCTTGTTATGTTTGCCTTGACTTATGCAATTTGATTACCATGCCTAATGTTGCCCAATTGCTCTAATTTTTTGTGTGATGATCATATGGTATGTTCTGTTTACTCATGAATTTTGTTGAGATTATTTGAATCATTTTTGAATTAATGTGCATTTGTTCATTCTGATGTCACAATGTGGTTCCAACTTGCATACCTTGCCATATTTGGTTCATGAAATGAATTGGGTGAATGATATTGACATGAGACTTTTTGGATTATGTTCTTAATTGATTGAGGTTGATTCATGTTGAATTTCATATTCTGTTTTGAATTTTTTCTCCCTCTTTGACCCTAGGCCTTGAACTAGTGGTTGGTGACTCACAGTTGAGCTTTGATTTCAAGTTAAGAAGTACATTGCCATGATGGGATTGATTCACTCTCTTGAGTTGACTAATTGGTTGATGTTGACTAACCTTGAGTTGTTTTGTAGGTTGATGCTTATGTTATGCCCATTGTCTTGTGCCTTACACACTGTTGCATTGCTTGCTTATCTGTCTGATTGTGTGATTGACTGTCTGTTTGATTGTTTGACTTGTGTACTGATTGAGTTAGATTTTTTCAGGTACATAAGTTGCTTTGAGTTCATTTTGAACTTGCTTTGCTAGCTTGTGGTTTGCTTACCACCTAGGTATAACTCTCTGACTTCATGTAGTCTGGAAGACCTGTCCTGTTATTTGGGCAGGCACCTGTCTGAAGCCCTCCTTAAGAGGCAATGCTTGTGTTTGTTTATTTTTGTGCCAAGCAGAAAAAGTCCTCCTATGAGGCAATTGGCAGATAAAAGAGATGTAATCCATCTCCTGCTATTCAGTGTGTCATTCATTTTGCTCACACACCTTGTGTTGATGCATTGTGGATATTAACCCAAGATCTTTGTTGTGTCAGTCACCTGCGGAGAAGAGTTCCAACTTTCTGAACTCCCACACTTTCATTTGTCTGAAGCTCTCCCAGGCCAGGGATAAGAGCTGTGAGGTCTTACCCTCACTTCCCATTTCATCTGCTTCACCCTAACTCTCAATGTTAGGGTTAAGAGCTAACTACACCCGATTCCAGTTGGCTTGTGTTTCACAACCTAACCTTGTATGAGCCAAATTGTTTGCATATAGTGTGTGTGCTTGCTTTGTGTGCTTGTATGTATTTTCCTGTGTTGATTAGGATAGCTTGCTTCATGTGCAAGTTAGATAGCAACCCTAACTTAGGGATCGTATGCATGACAACTTCTAGGCTCGAGTCGTAGTCTCCCTAGTAGTTTGTGTCTCCCTTTGTTTCTGGTTAGGCTAGTCCTTTTTCCCTGTGTAGGGGAACTACGTCGCCCTGATCCTCATACCAGATGAGGTACATAGGTAGGAGATGAGTTGATCTCTCCGGGCGCCCTTTTTCTTTTTCACCCCTTTGTGTGTGTTGGAGTCTGACATAAGTCCAGCGATTGGCAGTTGGTTTCCTGTGTCTTGTTTGCTTGTCGGAGTCTGACGTAAGTCCAGCGATTGGCAGTCGGTTTCCTGTGTGTGTTTGTTGGTGTGGAGTCTGACATAAGTCCAGAGATTGGCAGTCGGTTTCCTGTGTGGTTTTGTTTGGCGTGCGTTAGCCGAGCTACGAGTGCTCTGATTCTTCTCCAATTAGGGAAGATACGTATGCATAGGATGCAACATCCTAGCGAGCACGTTTCCCCTGTCCCGAACTACGTCGACTCTGATGTCTGTGTCTGACAGACTACGTAGGCCCAGGATGCGATATCCTGCCGAGTTAGTTTCTTTTGTCGTTTCTGTGTCTCTTTCCAGCTTGTGTGTGCAGTTGTTTGAGCAGTTTTTAGCAACCTTATCCTTCCTTTTGTGCGTGGATCCCGTTGAGTACGACGGATGCGTAGGGATGCTAATACCTTCCCTTTGCATAACCGACTCCCGATCCCATCTCTCTCTGGTCGCGAGACCATGTTCTTTCCAGGTTTACTTCGAGCGTTTCCTTTCCCTCTTTTGGGATAAATAACGCACGGTGGCGGCTCTGTTGTTTCATTTTTCCGCCGGTTTTTCGCGTAATGCGACAGGGATGAATTGTTGTTTCATAAAACTATAGTTTGAAAAGCTTTTACAATTACTTTTAGAGTTTAAAAACATCTTGAAAATGTTTTAATAAATTAGCAGCGGAAAGATAAATAAACAGAAAATAAAAAGTTTAGGATAAGAAAAGTAACACCGGGAATTATAGAGGTTTGGTTAAAATTAAGTGACCTAATCCTCTCCCTAAGATTTGATCTTAAGAGTATCCAATAATTCTTAAAAGCTTTTAGTAGGTTGAACTCTCGAACCCCCTTATACAAGGAAAAATGGAGTTTCAAGCTAACTAACAACCAAACAGCGAACACCAAAGAGAATCGGTTAGTCTTCTTTCCAAACACCAACTTGAAACGGTTAGTCCCTAGGCTACATAAATATTTTCCACAAGTGTATCTCGAAGCAAGGTGACCTTTTAAATCGGGCTGAACTCACGAACCGAACTGAGGTTTTGACCAGGATGACCATGAACCCTTGAGATTTTGAACTAGGATTATCTTAAACTAAAGAAATATTTTGGTCGTGTTGAGCTTAAAAACCGAACCGAGATTTTTACAAGGATACCGATAAACCAAGTTGAGACTTTGAACCGAGCTTATCTCAAACTAAAGAAAGCTTCAACCAACCTTAGCTTACGAACTTAAACGTCGATTTAGAATCTAAATCCGCAAACCAAAGCTTTTAACAGGTTTAGATTTTAACCCAAATACACAATCCCTTATGGATAAGTTATTCGACCAAGATAAAATATTCCTTGGTGAATTTACAACAATGCCCTTCCAAAATTACAAAGATGACTCACTATACAAAATAACTTCCTCGAAGCGTTACGACTAAATTTAAGTGAGATAAAGTTTAAAAATATTTTAAAGAGAGAGAGAGAGAGAGAGAGAGAGAGAGAGGTGTCAGATAAAATACTTACGATTCTGGATGTTAAAATGTGAAGATAATGAACTATATTTATATGCTAGAGGTTGACACAATAAAGGAAATTTTCTTGGACCAAAATTGATGTGTTAATCGATTGGCATCTTGATCAAATAGATTGTGTAGTGTTATAATTTTATTCGTACCCTAAGAAGCGACGATCCATGAAAAGGAAGGGAGGCTAGGCGCAATGGCGAGGAGCGAATCACCCTATAAAGCTAGGGGCCACTTGAAATGTGTTATGAGGTTTCCTGGGTGTCTATAAAGGGTCGTTCAATTGGGCTTTATCCATATATATTAACTCTCATTTCCCACTTACCTAGTATACATGGTGATGGCGTGTCCCACTATAAACAAACTCTGAAAGGGACTCAAAGATGGTAACTACCTCCTCCATCACACCTTGTCATCCTCCTTACCCCTCATTCATTGGGTTTGCATTGGGAGAGGTCACAAAGCACATTTGATTGTATCATACTTTATTTTTCATCATTTACAAACCAAAATGCCAAAAATATGTCAATGTATAGTTTGTTTCTTTTGTAGGTAGTGTGTGTTCATTTATGCTCCATCAAGCTCATATCTAGGGTTTGAGACCCTCAATGCAAGGAGACTAATCAAGCGATGGTTCAAATTTACTCTAGACATCATATATGGATCCCCATGGTCTCCACATATCATTTTGATTAAGAGATCATCAAGAGTTTGAAGCTTGTTTGCCTTGGAAGCCCTAATTCATCTGGGTATCTTGTGTGACTTCCTCAATAAGTTTATCCAACATTTGATCAAACATATAAAAGGATACTTCATGTTACATCATATTATACATATATGATCCTCCATGATTCCAAGAGATCAAGAAAAATTCAAGTTTGCAAGTTGGTTCATGGTGGTTGGCCAGAGAAAGTCAATTGGTCAAAACTAGGGTTCCCTAGACCCTATCTCCTACAATTTTTGTCATATGAAAATGATTCCAAGAGAAAATTTACTACTTATGGCATTCAAAACAACTTTAATGTCTAAGTCAAGAGATAGTTTTGCATGGAAATACATTTTTATGGTGAAATATTATAGGTCATTTTGTCTGAACTCTAGTTAAGAGGTTAACTTCCAAGGACCATAACTTGCTTAATTTTTATGAGATAAAATCCATTCAAGTTTCATGACCAAATTCAAGATGTCCTAGCCAACTTTTTTCTTTGAATAAGTTCAAATTCAACTTGAAAATTCATCTTCCAAGAGGAAACATTATAGGTCACTTTGGGCCATTACCATTGAATAAGTGATTTTCCTCAACTTATAAAATGCATAACTCCTTCATGCTAAATCCAAATGAGGTCAAATTTATTAACATATTGAATAGGTTTTAAAGAGCTACAACTTTTATGAAGGAACAGTTTCCATTTGAAGCCCATAGCAAAAGTTATTCAAGGTGGAAGAAGTGAACATTTGACTTGGTACTTAGAAAATTTTCAAATATGTTAGATTTTACAAACTTCCACCTCAAAATGCATCATGATCCAAGCTTCAAATTGAAAAGTGTTCAACATGAAAGTTGTTCCCCTTAATCTCACCTTTCCAAAAAGTCCAAGATCATCTCATTTGGCCAAGAATTGGAGGACTTGCGTATGGGTTCTTTTCAAGGGTTCATTGGATGAAACTCACATTCAAATTTCAATATCCATTGCATGAGCACATGACATGATTTCAGCATTGCACACAAGGAGTTTTGGACCTGATCACATCATTTCATGGGCCTATAAAACACCCAAGCAAGCATGCAAGAGAATTTTTATTTTTGGTCAATTTTGGAAGTGTGTGGAAATCAAACGTGTTGCCTATAAATAAGACCCCTATGGTTCAGAATTAAGGAGACTTTGCCCAAGCTTTGAACCTGCAATCAAAACCCTTACCATTAGAGGATAATCTTGAAGGTTTTCTTTTGAAAATCGAGTTTCAAATCTCCTTCTATTTTGAGATTGAAACTCCAAGAGTCCAAGCTTTTCCTTGATCCAATTCAACTCCTACAAGCTTCTGAAGTCAAGCCAAGGCCAATTGGAAGCAAGATCAAGCAAGTTTAAAGCTTACTCGAAGGCGATTTTCCATAATTTCAATTTCTTTGATTCTCTCTCAATTCTTCATTATTATTTATGATTTTTGGATGTCTGAAGTCCTACCAATATAGGCAACAAGATTGAGTTGCTTTGAGGCTAAATCGAAGCAACTCAGTTCATGATCCTCAAAATTCAAATCCCTGTATCTTTCTATATACTTAGAATTAGAGAAAATTGAGGTCAGATTCGTGATCCTGAGCATTTTCTCTTTGAAATTGTTTTTCATTTTCCATTGAGATGAAGTTGGACCAGTCTGGTGGAGGTCACCCGAGAAGATGATCGGAGCCCTAGCTCTGGTGGTGTGTTGGCACACCTCCTGGCCATTTGATCATGATTGGATGTTATAATCTGGACCGTTGCATTTGATTACCACGCGTACATCTCTTTGACTCAAGACCACCATGGAACGCACGCGTGTGGCCATCAGATCTGCCACCTCAATTAATGAGGGAGATCTGATGGCCCTTGTTTTTTCTATTTTTATTTTAATTTATGATTTTATGTTTAAACCTTTTAATTTTTTTAATTCACATTAATTTCATTTTTAATCCAAAAAATATGGGACTTTCACCAAAAATCTTTAAATATTTTTCTCTTTCATATTCTGAATTAAAATTATTTTTTGGATTAATTTTGATATTTTTCATGAATTAAATGTTTTTGTACATATTTTTAATTGTTTAAAAATACTTCTGACGTTTCAAAACTCATGAACTTTTTTTGTCTAAGGTCCTTTGACCTTGTTTGACCTAGGATAAATCTCTTGGCCATTTATTTGGTGTTTTGAAGAGATTTTAGGTTTTGACCAAATTAAATTAAATTTTAATTCATTTTAAAATTGGTTTTTAATTGATTAAAATGTGTAAAAATCATGTTGACCCATTTATATGGTCTCGTGATGTTTGACTATTTGTTTGGGCCTTGGTCAAGGTTGATTTGACTTTTGTTGGAGCAAAATCTCAGAATCCAAACCGGGCATATCTTGATAGGACCAAGCAAACGCATATGAATACTCTCGAAGAAGATCAACCAACCCCTTCTTAGCCTCTGGACACAATCGAGACCCAATCTTTACTTCCTTCACATTATCTTCGGAACCCAAGTTGACTAACTCAATCTGCTCTTCGAATGGCTGAATGGCTTCTTCCTCGTGTTCAAGTAGACGAGACAATTCATCAGACACTTCTTCATCATTTTCCTCCTCAACCTCAAACACAGGGAATTCAAAGTTTGAAGAAGGAGTACGATCACTGTATTCAATGGGTTTAGAAACCAACCTGCATAATGATTTGAAATTTTGATTTTAGAGAAGTGAATTGCGACCAAATATTATGCAGATGGACAATTATTATTTATTTATTTATGTTTTTTGTGATTACCATTTTTTCAGAAAAGCAAAAAAGTAAAAATAAAACATCATAGATGTGGATGAATAGAATTTCATTTTATTAACGATCAATTTGAAAGATGCCAAACAATGTTCACTTCTCCCTTAGGCATAGTAGAAGGGTTTTCAAAAACAATAAAGCAATCACTTAGAGCGATGACCAATAACAGAAACGTCAATAGCGATCCAATTGTTGCAAGCTTTTCCATGCGTCACAAAATTGGTGCAGTCTTCATCTTCATCATCCTCAATCACTGCAGCTGAGTGTTGTTCATTACCATGAATGAGCCCTCCGCTACGGAAACTGGGTTGCACATCCTCTATTTTCACTATAGACAACCCTCGCTGGAAACCCAAACCGGCTCGACTCTTGTTCTCAGCGACCTCTACCATCCGGCCCCACTAATCAGAATTATCATCTTCAACAATCTTCTGAGCGTCTTTAAAAGAGGACATAGGTGCCCCAATTCTCTTTTCTTCAGCAATAGATAGAGCTTGGGACGGAGTTCCAATCTCATCCTCAACTTCCACATACGAGAAAGATGACAGATGACTCACCAACAACGCTTTCTCTCCACCCACAACGACGAGCTTACCATTCTTCACAAATTTCAATTTCTAATGCATAATTGACATAACAGCTCCCGCTTCATGTATCCATGGCCTTCCTAACAAGCAGTTATAGGTCAGGTGGATATCCATTACTAGGAAAGTAATTTGGAAATCACTCGGACCTATCTTCACTGGAAGGTTCACCTCACCAATAACAGTCTTGCGAGAACCATCAAAAGCTTTAACGATCACACCATTGCATCTCATCGGAGCTCTTTGATACGATAATCTTGACAGAGTTGACTTCGGGAACACATTCAATGAAGAACCGGTATCGACCAGCACATTTGACAACGCATCCTCCTTACAATTCATCGATACATGCAATGCCAGATTATGATTTCTGCCTTCCTCGGGAAGTTCTTCGTCACAAAAGCTCAAATTGTTGCAGGAAGTGATATTAGCCAAAATATGGTCAAACTGGTCTAATGTCACATCATGTTCCACATAAGCTTGCTCCAATACTTTTTGCAATGCTTCTCTGTGCACTTCAGAATTCATGAGCAGAGACAACACTGAAATCTCGGAAGGAGTCTGGAGCATCTGCTCCACCATATTAAATTCACTCTTTTTATCAAACGAAGCACCTCTTCATCATCATTAGGCTTCAAACTGCTGGATTCACCAGACTCACACTTTGGAGCACTAACCAGATCTACTATAGGCACTTCCACCTTCTTAATGACATCCTCTACATCCTTTGGGAAAATAGGACCAAAAACACGACCACTACGGGTCACCTTCGATATATCGACAATATTCACAACAAAATTAGTCGTGGGTAATGGAACCTCTTGACCATTCTCTACCATTATCGCATTATACTGATATGGAACAACTCTATCGGATGCATACGGGACTGGACTCGCTAACCGTATTACCAACGGTGATACCAATCTGTTGCTGCTGTTACTGCTGCCGCTATCAAACTGAATTATCACCCACTAAGGGGTCTTAAAAACTGGCACTATTACATTGACATCATTTATATCCCTTGACTGTTAAATCTGTATTACATTCTCATCCATCAACTTTTGGATAACTCTCTTGACAATCGAACACCCACGGGGGTTCACACTACAGATTGTACAACCGGCATGGTCTTGTTCACAATCACTGATGGTGCACAGGGTCTTATGCATCTCAACTAAAGATTGGCAAATATGTCGTACATAAAATACTCGTAAACTTCCTGGACATCCATCTACCATATTAATAGAGGAATTACCATGAGCAGGCAATGGGTTTGCTTTCACATTCGGCACACGGTCCTCAAAGGACACCATCCCACTCTTCACTAGCTTTTGACCTCATATTTCAAAGGGTAGCAGTTCTCAATATCATGGCCAGGAGCTCATTGGTGAAAGGCACGGCGGAGTTCTAGATTATACCACCATGGAAGCGGTTCTAGAACTTGCGGCGGATTTCTCGGTTGAAGAAGGTTCTTGAGAACCAAAGATGGGTACAATTCAGCATGGGATATAGGAATGGGGTTGAAAGAGACCTTCTTCCTCTCAAAATTATGTTGTTGTTGATTATTGTTGGTGTTGTTGTTGTAGTTGTTTGTTCTTTGTTGTGGTTGTTGTTGACGTTGTTATTGAACTGGAATTAATTGATTATTGGAAAACACTGGAATAACAGATGATACTTGATTATGATGTTGACGGGGTTGCGGACTTATTTTGACATGAGGTCTCCTCTGCCTCCCAACTGACATTGCATTGGTCTCGCCTTCCTTCTTCCTAGCGAAACTGTTACCATACTTCTTGCTTGAAGATACCTCTTCCTTCGATAACCGTCCCTCATGGACACCTTCTTCTAATCTCATCCCCATATTTACCATTTCGGTAAAGTCACTGGGGGCACTAGAAATCATTAGCTCATAGTAAAACGAGCTCATGGTCTTGAGGAAAATCTTGGTCATCTCCTTTTCTTCCAACGAAGGGTTGATCTGAGCAGCAAGCTCCCTCCATCTTTGGGCGTACTCTTTGAATGTCTCTTAGTTCTTCTGAGACATCGACCTCAACTGGTCCCTATCTGGCGCCACGCCCACATTGTATTTGTACTGCTTCACGAAAGCCTCACCCAAATCATTGAATATGCGGACACTCACACTATCTAGACCCGTGTACCACCTAAGAGCGGCACAAGTCAGACTAAGTAATGAATCAGTAATTGATCATTATCAGTTTGTGTCGATATTTTCTTGACATACATGATAAGATGGCTAAGTGGATAGGAGTTTCCCTTATATTTTTCAAAGTCAGGGACTTTGAACTTCATCGGGATCTTGACATTGGGCACCAAGCAAAGCTTCGCAGCACTCTTACCAAACAAGTCCTTTCCTCTCAATGTTTCCAACTTCTTTCGCAGCTCAAGGAACCAATCCTTCATCTCGTCCATCTTTTCATAAACATATGGACCCTCAAACGGCTCAGAATGGTAGATGGTGTCCTTAACACGAGGCAGCGTGTGAACAACTGGAGGCGGAACAGACATGATCGAGCTAGATGCCGGCATGGAAAAAAAAGTAGGCGCAAATCCTTCGGGCACAAAGTTCGGCGGCATTCCCCACGGGAATCCGGCAGGCATAGCAGGCATAAACTGAGTGGCAGGCACGGTTCAAGTAGTAATCTCTGAAATGACAGTCCTCTGAGGAAGAGGAGTTGCAGGCGTTGGAGACGATTGACTCTGAGCAGCTAAAACAGACTTCATCATGGCAGTCAAGCGGGCGATCTCGTCCTTCCGCTCTCGGTTCTCTTATTCCAAGTGTTCCATGATTCTCGGATGATTGACGCGAGTATTGTATCGATGAGTCAACTTGGCTGAAGCACATAAGAATAACCAATAAGACATCTGGCAAAAGAAAAACTTGTTATGCAAATGATGCATGAAATGCAATGCTTTCATTATTTTTATTTTCAAGGAACATACAATCTTATTTGAAAATATATAATAATAACAATTGTAACAATTTGATTGACCATAAAATCTCTTTTATTCATATAATTTTGAAGGATTACACTGAGTACAATTTCAGAAACCAAAAATACAAAATACAAGAGAAAAGGAAACTAATCATCCTAAGGATCCTCTAACAACAGTGTCAGATGATCTGGCTGTAGACGCGTACTTCCTTTGGATGCGTCGAATCTCGGACTCAAAAGAAGTCTTCATCTGAGCCTTCTCGAGGACAAACTGATCTACAATATTCTTCAAAGCAATGGAAGGTTGAGGAATACTAGAGGAAGATGGACCCTCTGGCTCTCTCTGTCTCTTCATTGCTCGGTCTTTAAGAAGTTCAATAAGCGCATCTTTGTCCTTAGACTCAAGCTGCAACTCCTCATGTTTTCGGCTCAAAGCATGAAACCACTCTTCCCACATATCCTTCTCTTGCTTCATCTTGGCGAGTGCGTCTTCCAACTCCTCTACATCTTGGTTAGGGAGAGTTAATGGCTCAACCACAACCATATACATAGGTCTTTCACAAGCATACGACATCTTCAATTCCAAAGCTCTCTTCTTCACCCAAAGAGTGTAAGCTTCCGAAGTTACACAATTGCATGGACCAAGCTCGGATCTTCCTTTCCTATGCACATTATGCTAAGCATGCACTATCTTTTGCTTCAAAAGTTGGGGATATTTACCCTCTCGATAGAAAAGACCTTCTAACTGAGTGTTGTTAGGTTTGTCTCTCAAGGGGAACCTAAGCTGATGACGAGCCAAAGCAGGGTTGTAGTTGATTCCTCCTTGTGTACCAATGAGGGGCACATTAGAGAATTCTCCACAACCATCAATAATATCCACACTACTCAATGTAGAATCATACCAAACAATATCATCATTAGTAAGAGACATAAGTCTCTGAGACCACCTTAGACATTATTTGTTCTCCACAAAAGCAGGCGTCTGAGGCAAGTGTGAAATAAACCACGTGTACAAAAGAGGAACACAACATACAATAGTTCCACCACCTTTAGAATTCCTTAAATGCTAAGAGAAATACATATCACCCAACAGAGTAGGCACATGATTTCCAGTCAAGAAGATTCTAATGGTGTTAACATCAACAAAACCATCAATTTTAGGGAACAAAGCCAACCCATAGATGAGCAACACAAAGATAGCTTCAAAAGCATCCACACTACCGGCTTGAGCAAAGGCAATAGCTTTCCCAATAAGGAACTCAGAAGTCAACCCAAAGATTCCTCCTTTCTTCACCCAATGAGCCTCAATCTCAGACTTCTTCATATGAAGAGCTTCAACTATAATATGAGATCTGGGAATCTCCTCCAATCCACTAAAAGGCACCTTGTCAGAGACAGGTATTCCCAAGAGATGGGCATACTCCTCAAACGTAGGCACGAGCTGATAATCGGGAAAAGTGAAACAACAGTAGAGAGGGTCATAAAACTGAACCAACACACTCAAGAGTCCTTCCACTACATCAGCAGACAACATAGACAGAAGCTTCCCATGACGTTGTTTGAAATCCAAGGGATCTAATACAAATGATGATATCTTCCTTAACTCTTTCAAATTCGGACATTTGAAATTGTACTTCTTAGTGTTCCTTCATCCATAATCCATGGTCTGAAAATATTTGCAAATAAAACCTCGGTTCCTTGAAGTCATTTTTTGTATGAGGAATGTCATGATGCGCATGAATGCATGAATGCAACAATCACAAGTAAAGGATCACACACAAGGCAAACAAACAAAGGTCAAGGGATGAATCAAGTCATTGTCAAGATCAATCATCCATTTTGGTGGATTATGGTTTTCACCTTATCAACACCCAAGTTCCATTGATATTGACAAGACCTGATTGGATCAACCAAGAATCAAGGGTTTATTGTGAGTCACGAGCATGGAGTTAGATTAAGAACCATCCCAAAGGAGTGTACTAAGGATAAAACCTGTAGATCATGTTCTAAAAATTTCCTAGAGTCTTAATGCCATCTATCGGATATTACAGGTTAGGATGACTGACTCATCAACCCATAATATTCTCAAGAGAAACTCATCTGAGTGTAGTATCGCATAACAACTGTTATCAAGTCTACACTTGAACAGTCTCCACACTACGTCCTAAATAGGCCAAGTTGGGTTAAATGTTCTACGGTCCTCAGCTTCTCGGACCCCAAATCAGAGAAAGTAATGCCTAACCACAAATAACTTGTGTGACATCAATAGCTCTAAAAGGGTCACCACTAAGTAGATGGGTCCCAAGCCAACTTGTTATGGACCACTCCACACAAGTCAAACATGACTATACCATCCTCCTATCTTAAGTGCATTCAAGTTCGAGTTAGAACTTATCTCACCACTCAGAGATCACCAAGCACAACAAACAGATCATATCACACATACATATATACAAACATCAAATACACAATTATATACACACAAAAAAGTAGGCTAAACCTACTGAGGACTACTTTCCAGTAGAGTCGCCACTTAATTTCTGTAGTGGTAAATTCATGACCATTAAGCTATGGATAAACTTAACGTTAATAAAACCAGAGTCACCACCGCGCTTTTATTATTTCCAAGGGAAAGGGGAAAAGTACGAACAAAACCCAAAGATAAGAAGTTTTCAAATCAAAACTAATAAAATGTCAGAGATTACATGTAAGGAGGTCGGTTACACAGAGGGAATGTGTTAGCACCCAAAGTGTCCTAGGTACTCCTAGGGAGCCCTTTTTGTGTGTACATGTGTTTTGGTATGAAAAGATGTTTGCAATAAATAGAGTGTGGGAATGAGGAAAAAATTCATTAATTATATTTTTGTGTTTGACAAAACCTTCGGACTTGTACCTACGTACCAACATAAAAATGAGGGATCAAAACCTCGTAGTTCGTGGTAACAATTTCAAAGTGAGTGAGTTGCTTTTAACAAAATTTTAAGTTTAAAAGAGGCACCAAAGGCCTAAAATAGTTTGAATGGGTGTTAGTTCTTTTTGTCTTTTGAAATTTTAAGTCAATATGGTTAGATTCATTAAGAAATTTAATTAAGAAAAAGAGTTTAAAAATGCAATGGCATAAGGCCAAAGTTTCTAATTTGCAATAAATAGTCTATGTTTAGAAATCACAAGCAAAGAAGATTTTAAAAGGAGGGAGAGATTTGAAATTAAAGAAGTGGGAGGAGATGAAGAGACTAATCCTAAGCAAAAATTTAAAAGTTAAGAGTTGAAAAGATCTGACCAATGGGATGCAATCCAATAGACAAGAATGTCATATAAAAACCCAATTTTCCCTTGGACTTTAGAATCAAGCAATAACAATACACACATAGCAAGATGAAGAGCAAGGCATCAAATGAAGATAGCTATATCCAAGCAAGCAACTCCATAGTCTTCTTCATAATATCCCATGCATCAGATGACATACTCCTTGAATGGCTCAAATAAATGCATTAGACACAGGTTCAAAGTAACATTTGCATCAAGACCATGTAACATATGAACTCAAGTGGATCCCAATACTTGCACCGGATGAAAGTTCAATTCACAATGACTTAGCTTCAGAAAAGTTGGCATTGGCTAAGTCCTTTTGCATAGGGAATGTTGCCTAATTCTAAGTCCAAGTCTCAGATCAAATCCAACAGTCCACACAAACATTTTTTAAGAGTTTTTTATTGTTATTATGTACATTAAGGTCAAAAGACCATAAATACAAACAAAATACACAAACAAGTATATACAATCACAATATATGGCTCAAATGAGCAAAGTGAAAATGGCATTAAGATAAACAAGTTAAATGGTATGAATAATGACAAATGATAAATGACTTGAATTTAAAGTGCATAAAAATAAATGACTTGAAATTAAAAGTTAGTTAAATGTTAGTTGATTAGAAGTTAGTATTGTTTTTGCTTTTCAATTGTTTAAGTCATTCTTTGGAGAACACTCAACCCTCTATTTACAAGTATGGATCCTTGAACCAAGACATCTTCCAAAGGAAGGAAAAAATGCCAAGTTTCCATACAATATCATGCAAGGGGGGAGACTTACAATCTCACTTACTAGAATGTTATGCTTTTGGGTCAAAATTTAGCGCTATGTTAAGAAATCATAATTGGACTTATGTAGAAGTCACAACTATCTGAGACCAGACAATAGAAATTTTAGTGTTAATGCATGTTAGAGATATGGTATAATGAACCATACTCCTAAAACATGCCACATTTAAAAGAAAATGGCAAAAAGGGTGGACCTAATCTCATCCATACTTGTATTGGTTTATGAACTAACTAGCCTTAGGATATAGAGATATCATAGGTCCATGAAATGGATGAGATAAAAGGGGATTGATGATGAAGAGGGAAAGGAAATGAGACAAGCACAAATTGGTCATGGGAGGACTTTTATCAAATTAAAATCATTCATTCATTTTGGGAGATGAAATGTATATTTCATCAATCCCCTAAATCCAATGATTTTAATCTAACAAAGTCAAATCAACCTTGACCAAGGCCCAAACAACATAGTCAAACTCAACAAGTCAATGGAAATAACTCAACACAATTTATTCACAATTAAATAATAAAAAAACAATTAAAAATGCATTAAATTAAATTATGGTTGATCAAAAACCTAAAACCTCTTCAAAACACCAAATAAATGACCAAGAGATTTATCATATATCAAACAAGGTCAAAGCACCTTGGAGAAAAAATTTCATTTTTGGAAACTTAAAAGTATTTTTAAACAATTAAAGATATACATAAAAATAATTAAATTATAAAAAATATTAATATTGATCCAAAAAATAATTTTAATTCAGAAAATGAAAGAGAAAAACATTTGATTTTTTTTGGTGAAAGCCCCGTATTTTTTGGATCAATACTAAAATTAATATAAATTAATGAAAATAAGGCAATTAAAATAAAAATCAGAAATTACAAAAAAACGTGGACCACTTGATCTCCCTCATTAATTGAGGTGGCAGATCAAGTGGATCAGAGCGTGCTATCTACGTGTTCCCTAGTCAAATGTCCCACATGCGTGGTAATCACTTTGGACGCTCAGGATTAAAACAATTTAAACGGATCATGTGGTTCAGAAGGATTCCAACACATTGCCGGAGCCAAAGCTCCGGTCTTCTTCTCTGGTGGACCTCACCGGACTGGTCCACCCTCAACCATCACCAAAATGAAAAAGGAGGACATGAATTTAAAGAAAAAATGCCCGGGAGCTCGAATCTAGCCTAAGTTTTGTCTAACTCCAAGTGTATAGAAAGATACAAGAAATTGAAATTTGAGGATTATGATCTGAGTTGCTTCGATTTGACCTCTAAGCAACTCAATCTTGTTTCCTACATTGGTAGGACTTCAGACAACCAAAAATCAACAAGAATAATGGAGAATTGAGTGAGAATCGAAGAGATGAAAAAATCTGAAAATCACCTTCAATGTAGCTTCAGATTGGCACGATCTTGCTCTCGATTATGCTTGGCCTTGCTTCAGATGCTTAATGGAGTGGAAATGGATTAAAGAGAAGGAATGACTCTTGGAGTTTTAATCTCAAAAATAGTGAGAGATTCAAACTCGATTTTCAAAGAAAATCTACAAGCTTATCCTTTGAATGTGAGGGTTTAGGGTTGCTTATTCAAAGCTTGCGCGTCAGGGTCCTTAATTATGAGCAATAAGACTTCTATTTATAGCCAAGAAGATTGATAATTGCACACTTCCATTCTTGGCCAAAGTTGGAAATATCACTTGCATGCTTGCATGGGCGTGTGATAGGCCCATCAAATGATGCACTTAGGTCCAAAATTATGTGTAAGCAATACTGAAATCATGTGGAAGGTGTAGCACCTCAAATTTGCACCTATCATTGTACATACAATCTCATATTAGGTCATAATATAACATGGTCCACTGCATAACATTGCATTGTCCTATTTGCCTCAAGTGCAAGCCAATCAAGAGAACTAGGTCAAACTGGTCAGGAGATCAGTCAGTCAAGCAAGCAAGTGCATTTCTCAAGGAGCCAAGGCCTTAGGGTTGGTCCAACATGTTCACATGACTTGGGGATCCATTTGAAGTGTTTTTCTCAAGGATTGGATGTTCAGAAGTCATCAGTCAATGCACAGTCAGTCAGAAACCCTAAAAAGTCAAACTTGGTCAACTGTGACTGATTTTATGGTTTTGATAGTGGGATTTGGTTTGAGAGAGCTTATTCATGTCCAAATGGGCCTCATATATCATGTCAAACACCATCATGGAAGAATTTGAAGCCAGATCAGAAATTTCCAAAAATAGAAACTGGACCTGTAATTGAAACCTGCCAAAAATGGAAAGTCTTGATCCTCAAACTTACATCATGATACAAGATTCAAATGAATTTTTGCCCAACATGAAAGTTGAAGATCTTGTTCTCCCATTTCCAAAAAGTCCAAGAACACTCAATTCCCATGTATGGTTGGCAAGTTATGATCAAATCATTTTCAGAAATTTTTGAACTTCAAAAGGCCATATCTCTCAAACCATTTGGCCAAATTTGGTGGGGTTTTTTCCAACAAGTCACATTTGACCTCCTCTTTCCAAAAATGTAACCATCACTCACCAAAACATCATGGATCAAAATGGCATTTTTTGACTTACTTGAATTAATTTCAAGTGAAGTGAAATTTTGACCTTTTAAAATAACCATTTGTAATCACTTTGGCCATTGGAATATGTTCAGAAATGACATTTGAGACTTGTTGGAGGCCCATTTTCGTGCAGTACACACACCCATCCCCAACTTGCTTGAAAATTGGCAAAAAGTACACTTTTCACCAACTCCATTCCACATTTTCATGAACCTTGATCAGTACCATTAAACAGGGTATATATTCATCATTTTATCTCTGAAACAAACCCTAGCAGCCACCATTTGAAGACAGAAAAAATCCTCTCTCCCAAAAAACCTCATTTCTGAACTGTTGAGCTTTTCTCCAAAAAACTCCAAAAGCATTCGAGCCCTGGTCCTTGCATCATCATATATCATCATTCAGGAAGCAGTTTTGGAGCATCATTCTTGACTGTAGGCCAAGGAACCACAGCTGCATTAACAGCCACCCTTCCATGGCAGAGTTGGTGTCGAGCAAAACCAAGCATTCTTGAGCTGGAAACCTTCCACCATTCACTTATTGGAGCTTGGACCTTCACCTGTTTTAAGCATTTGGAGTCAAATAACAACTGAAGCAGCCACTGTCATCCAACTTGGTAAAATTTCGACTTGCATTATTCTCTAAACCATGCCATGCTTTAGGTAGGCCTTGTTTCGCTGATTCTAATGAACCTTAAATCACTAAAAATGATTGAGTATTGAGTGAGTAATTTGGTTTTAAAGATTGATGTTCAAATGATGTTTTGTTTGATTCTTCCATATGAGCTCGAATTAATGTAAATGGTTGTTGGAATATTATTGTGCATTGCTTGTTGGTTCTATTGATGTGTTGGTTGCTCATTTCTGGAAAAATATTTTTTCACGATTTCATGAAGGTGATGAATGTTCACTGTAGCATGAACGAACCCTAGCTTTGCCCAGAATTTTCGCGTTTGGCTGTTGTTGTTTTGTTTCTGTGCATGATGTTACTGTACCATCGCCCCATGACCAATCAGAACATTTCCCTGGCTGAGCTTAAACGCGGCGTTTTGTTTAGTTGGGCCTGTAATTGCAAAAATGCCATCGGTCCCATTATTTTAAATTAATTCATTTTATTAGTTCAATGTTTATTGCATTTTTGTTCCACAACTTACAAAATTCATAATTCAATCATTTTTGATCCAAAATTCATGGGAATTTCTGCATTGTGTTCATCTTGATGTCTAGTATTTTATCATGATTTTTCAGAATTTTTGCATGGTCGAATTTAAAATGGTATTAGGGTTTGTGACATGTATGCATAGTTTGTACCTTTTACCAAAACCTTTGTGAAATAGTCATGCATCATCCATTTGATCTGAATTTTTTTGTGCACAAACTAGACACATTCATGTTTATTTTGATGTAAAGTTTATGAATTTATCTTATCTGGATTGTGAGTTGTGAATTTTTGAAGTAGGGTGTGACAATTTGTGTCACACCATTGATGTGTAACTTGTTGATTTTTGATACCATGCTTCTTGACCTCCAATTGATCTGATTTTTTGCATGAACCTACTCTTGTATGTCTAGTTCACATAGGATTTTCTTGGAATTAATTGCGGCATTTCCTAATTGTTTGAGGTTTTCTCCCCTGTTTGACCCAAATGTTGACTTTGTGTGATACATGTTCCCATTTCATTTGTGAAATTCTCATATTTTATTAGATGGACATGAAATTTTACATGAGATAACTAGACATCCTAACCTTTGACATGGTTTTAGTCCCATTCATTTATCATATGCCCTCTCTGATTTATGATTTTTCTAAGTTGATGCATGTTTGGTTGACTTCTTTGAGCATGTCCAAAATTGCTTTGACTTTCTGATTTTCATTGACTGCCTTCCACTTGTCCAAATGGGATGAGAGCTGTGAAGTCTCATCTTCACTCACCCTTCATCTGCTTCACCTTGGATCTCAATGTCAAGGTTAAGAGCAACATCTACCCAGTTCCAGAGGTTTGTTTGTTGAGGTTGATATGACCCCTCGACTAAAACCTAACCCTTGTGTGAGCCCTTGTTTGTATATAGTGTGTGCTACCCGTGCTTGTATGTTTGTTTGACTTGTTTCCTGTGCAAGTTAGGTTTTGCTTGGCTTGCTCCCTGTGCAAGTTAAATGTGTGTGTGGCTTGCTTCCTGTGCAAGTCATGATTAGGATAGGCTGGCTCCCTGTGCCAGTTAGCTAGAAACCTTAACTTAGGGATGATTTTGCATGATAACATCTAGGCTCGAGTCGTAGTCTCCCTAGTTGTGTCTCCCTCTGTTATCTGGTTAGGCTAGTCCTGTATCCCTCCGTAGGGGAACTACGTCGCCCTGATCCTCATACCAGATGAGGTACGTAGGCAGGAGATAAGCAGATCTCTCCGGGCGCCTGTGTCTTTGTTTTGTCTTGTTGTGTGCTTGGAAGCTGATGTAAGTCCATCGAGTGGCATTTGGGTTCCAGTGTGGGTTTGTTGGTTCGGATGCTGATGTAAGTCCAGTGATTGGCGTTCAGGCTCCATGTTTGCCTTCTTGAGTGCGTTTTGGTTCGGATGCTGATGTAAGTCCAGTGATTGGCATTCAGGCTCCACGTTTGCCTTTGCCTGTGTTTGTTTGTGTGCGTGTCAGCCGAGCTACGAATGCTCTGATTCTTCTCTCGTCCGAGAAGATACGTATGCATAGGATGCGATATCCTAGCGAGCATGTGTCGTTTCCCCTGTCCGAACTACTTCGACTCTGATGTCTATGCCTGATAGACTAAGTAGGCCCAGGATGCGATATCCTGCCGAGTCAGTCTTGTCTGTTTTCTTGTGTCTCTTTCAGCCTGTGTAGATGTTTATTTGAGCAGTGATTTTTAGCAACCATTTTCCTTTCTATTGTGCGTGGATCCCGTCGAGTACGACGGATGCGTAGGGGTGCTAATACCTTCCCTTCGCATAACCGACTCCCGATCCCATTCTCTTTGGTCGCGAGACCATGTTCTTTCCAGGTTTACTCTGAGCGTTTCCTTTCCCTCTTTTGGGATAAATAACGCACGGTGGCGGCTCTGTTGTTCTTGTTTTCCCGCCGGTTTTTCGCGTGATGCGACAGCTGGCGACTCTGCCGGGGACTAAGAGAAGTTGACCTATGCTGGTCCATCTTCCCTAAGCGAGTCTCTCCTAGCGCTCTCTAGGTTAGGGCTTTGGTTGCTTTGTGCTGTTATTTATTGCATTCATTTGTATATATTTGCATTTACTGTTTGCATTTATTGTTTGCATTAATGTTTGCATTCATTCATTGTTCATCTGGCTGGTTGTCTGTTTCTCTCTGTTGGGGTGGGAGTTACATGAGGTAAAAGGCCCAATACCCAGGCCATGAGTGAAATCTAGGATACTTAGGAATAGAGTGATTCATGGGAAGCGGGTGGTATTGCGCCACTTAGCGGAACATTGATATCACGAGCAGTTCAGACCCTGGTGGGACATTATCGTTACATACTTCGGATGTGTATATGATGATGTTCTGCGAAAGGTTATTTATGTTGCGTTTCTCTCGACCTTACCCCGGCCTAGATGACACCCGTGAGTGGGGAGGGAATGATCATTATTACAGGTACAGTTGGTGACTTGTTGGTGACTTGTTGGTGACTTGTGATCCTGTTGGTGACTATTGGTTCAGAATTTTGGGGTCTCAGATGACTTTGGGTTTCAGATGAATTTGTGGTTCCGAGTTCAAGCCGAAGCTTTGACCCTGTGTTCTGAGAGACACAGCCAACCAGTCGTGTCTGCATCATTTGCATCATAACATGTTTATTTTCAAAAAAATACGCAATAAAAAAAAAGAGAAAAAAAAAAGAAAAGAAAAAAGAGAAAAAAAAAAAAAAACTAATCCCTGCATGCATATCATTTCTCAGGTACATTCCAGAGCCTGTTCACTGATAGAGATGGCAACAGTCCCAGAGTTGAAGCGGAAGACTTGTTCCTACAGCTTTCACCGTGAACCTTTGACGTCTCTGATTGAGTTGAGAAACCTTATGACCAGTGGTAACCAGAAGGGGTTTGTTGACCAGTATGGAGATATTCTGACACTGTTGAAGATGGTAGTCGATCCGGTGCCGTTGCAGACTCTTCTACAGTTCTACGACCCAGAGCTTCATTGTTTCACCTTTCAAGATTATCAGTTGGCGCCTACTCTTGAGGAGTACTCCATTCTGCTGAGTGTCCCGGTCCGGTATCAGGTTCCTTTCTTGGATGTGCCCAAGGAGGTTGATTTCGGAGTTGTTGCCAGAGCTCTCCATTTGGGTATCAAGGAAGTCAGCGATAGTTGGAAATCCAGTGGGGATGTTGTAGGATTGCCTTTGAAGTTTCTGTTGAGGGTAGCTAGAGAAGAAGCAGAGAAGGGAAGTTGGGAAGCCTTTCATGCTCAGTTGGCCGTCATGATCTATGGGATCGTCCTGTTTCCGAGTATGCCCAATTTTGTTGACTATGCTGCAGTCAGTATTTTCTTTGGAGGAAATCCAGTTCCTACTCTATTAGCTGACACTTACTATGCCATTCACAGTAGGCATGGTAAGGGTGGGGCTATCAGGTGTTGTCTCCCGCTTTTGCTCAGATGGTTCTTGTCTCTCCTGCCAGTCAGTGGACCTTTTGTGGATGCTCAGAGCACGCATAAGTGGACTCAGAGGGTTATGTCTCTTACTTCCTATGATATCAGATGGCAATCTTACCGGATGGATGTGCGTAACGTCATTATGAGCTGTGGAGGATTCCGTAATGTGCCACTCATAGGGACTAGGGGTTGCATCAATTACAACCCGGTTCTTTCTCTTCACCAGTTGGGGTTTGTGATGAAGGGAAGACCACTTGAGGCTGAGGTAGCAGAAAGTGTGTATTTTGAGAAGCAGAGTGACCCGGATAGATTGGAGCAGATAGGAAGAGCTTGGAAGTCTATTGGTGTGAAGGATGGATCTGTCTTAGGGAAGAAGTTTGTCGTTGCTATGCCCGATTACACTGATTGTGTCAAGGAGAGAGTAGAAACTTTGTTGTTACCCTATGATAGGATGGAGCCGTTGCAGGAGCAACCACCTTTGATCCTTGCTGAGAGTGTGCCTGCGGAGCACTACAAGCAAGCCCTGATGGAGAATCGCCGTTTGAGAGAGAAGGAGCAAGATACCCAGATGGAGCTGTACAAAGCCAAAGCTGATAGGTTGAACTTGGCTCATCAACTCAGAGGAGTGCGAGAAGAAGATGCTAGCAGACTGAGAAGCAAGAAGAGATCCCACAAGGAGATGGAGAGCATGTTAGATGCAGAACACCGGGAGTGCTTGAGGCTGCAGAGGGTTGAGGCCAGCTATCAGAAGAAGATCAGAGACTTGGAGAAGCAACTCAGAGATAAAGACATCCAGTTGAAGAAGGAAGTAGACTTGAGACAGGCATCAGAGAACCACCTTGGAGGAGAAGTGGTAAAGCTTAGACGACAACTGAAAGAGAAGATCACTCTTTTGCCAGAATGTTCAGAATGTGACCTGTTGATAGACCAGTGTCAGTACTTGAAGACTCTCATTCCGGGAGGCCGTTTGTCTTAGCTTGTATCTTTGATATGTATGTTAAGAATCACCTCCAGGCTTGTTGGATGGGATTCATTGTTGTACTCCGATTGTTTGGACTTTCTTTGTCGACTTTGTTGTATGATCCTGTTACTCATATAGATGAGGTTGTTGGTTTCACCTTGTACTCATCACTCTTGTGTATGTTGTTTCTGTGCTTCTATGTTGTTCTTGCTGCAGGTTGCCATCTTTTGAGGATGACTCAGGCTCTTTGAATGCCTGAGGAATGAACATATCATGTGCATCATACTGTCGCATCGCGCGAAAAACCGGCGAGAAAAGAAAGAAACAACAGAGCCGCCACCGTGCGTTATTTATCCCAAAAGAGGGAAAGGAAACGCTCGAAGTAAACCTAGGAAAGAACATGGTCTCGCGACCAAAGAGGATGGGTTCGGGAGTCGGTTATGCGAAGGGAAGGTGTTAGGCACCCTACGCATCCGTAGTACTCTACGGGATCCACGCACAATAGGAAGGGAAAATGGTTGCTAAACACTGCTCAAACACACACACACTGGCTGAAAAGAGACAAAAGAAACTGACTGAAACTGACTCGGCAGGATATCGCATCCTGGGCCTACTTAGTCTATCAGGCATAGACATCAGAGTCGAAGTAGTTCGGACTGGGGAAACGAAACATGCTCGCTAGGATGTCGCATCCTATGCATACGTATCTTCTCGGACGAGAGAAGAATCAGAGCATTCGTAGCTCGGCAGACACGCACACAAACAAACACAAACACAGGCAAACGTGGAGCCTGAATGCCAATCGTTGGACTTACATCAGCATCCGAACCAACAAACACACGCACACTGGAACCCAAATGCCACTCGATGGACTTACATCGGCTTCCAAGCACACAACAACACAACAAGTTAATAGGGAGTCGGGGACTCGAGCCTATAACTGTCAAACAACACACACAAAAGAAAAGAAAAGGCGCCCGGAGAGATCAGCTCAATCTCCTGCCTACATACTTCATCTGGTGTGAAGATCAGGGCGATGTAGTTCCCCTACGCAGGGACAAAGGTTCTAGCCTAACCAGATAACAGAGGGAGACACAACTCTAGGGAGACTACGACTCGAGCCTAGATGTTGTCATGCAAAGTCAACCCTAAGTTAAGGTTTCTAGCTAAATGGCACAAGGGCCAACCTATCCTAAACAAGGCTTGCACAGGGAGCAAGGGTCTCGATTGCAACGAGGGCAAGAGAAAGGGGAGGTCTCAATCGCAACGAGGGCGAGAGAAGAGAAAGTCTCAATCGCAACGAGGGCGAGAGAAGAGAATTAGTGTTAGTGGTTAGTCAAACTCGACAAGACATCGCATCTCGTGCCTACGTATCTCATCTGAACATGAGAATCAGAGTTACCGTAGTTCGGCCGACAACTCTAAGCATGGCTCACACAGGAAGCAAGCCACACAGACTTGACTTGCACAGGAAGCAAGTCAAGCACAACCTACCTTGCACAAGGGCAAGTCCAAACTACACCTAAAGAGGCAAAGCAAACAGGCAATCACAGGAAGCACACTCTATATGCATACAAGAGGCTCAAGCAAAAGGTTAGGCACTAGGGCCAACTGGAATAGGGTAAGTGTGCTCTTAACCTTGCCATTGAGAGGCTAAGGTGAAGCAGATGAAAAGATGAAGTGAGGATGAGACCTCACAGCTCTTATCCCTGGCCAGGGAGAGCTAATAGACAAATGAGCATGGGTCCAGAAAGTGGGAACCCTTCTATACTCGAAGACTCTGACACTGTACACTTTGTACAAGATCTTGGGTTTGTATCCCAATGCATCAACACACAGCAGTGTGAGCAGAGGGATGACACAACAAGAGTAGTGGGGGATAGATTGCATATCCCTACCTTCCACCAATTGCCTTTTTGAAGGACTTTCAATATGTACAGGGACAAGATTTAAACATACACAAACATGGCCTCTTAAGGAGGACTTCAGACAGTTTGCCCGGCCAAGTAACAGGCCGGGTCTCCAGACTACATGAAGTAACAGAGATTATACCTCAAGCAAGTTGCTAAAAAGCAAAGCAAAGCAAGTTCAAAGAACTTAAGCAACTAAGGTACCTGAAAAAGTCAAACCAATCAGTATGCAATTCAACAGTTAAAGGCAAAAGGAATGGTAAACAGTCAACACAGATGGTCCACTGTGCAAGGCACAAGACTCAAACACATGAGTCACACCTACAAAACAAAGATTAGCATATGATAAAACAATCAAGTTCAAACAAGTTTGAATGATCTTTGAGGCATTGGTGCTTAACCTGAAACAGGAACTCAATTGTAAGCTCAAAAGACCACTAGGACTAGCCTAGGGTCAAGGGTGAAAGAAAAAGTTAAAACAGCAAAGAAAAGTCAACTAAAGTCAAAGTCAAACATTTAAGAAGCTATCACAATTGGGCCCACATTCAAATCATGCATTATTATCATTTCATGAACATTTGAAATCAAAGTAAGGCAAATGAAAGCTCAAAGAAGTCAACAGAATGACTTGCATCAAAAGTCAACCCAAACAATCTCAAAAATCATCAAATAAATCACATTCAATCCTAACATCTAGCATGGCAAGCATGTCAAATTTCATGGCATTTGGATGAGAGGAAGGCATTCAATGAAAATCATGAAGTCAACACAATTTCAAGTAAGCACAATGAAAGTCAACAAACATGGGTCAACTTCAAAAAATTATATCAAATTGAAAACAGATGAGAAATGAATGAGATTAACACCAATGCAAAGCTCAAGATGTCTAGTTATCACATATGAAATTTCATGATCATACAATATGGTATGAGAATTTCCCAAAGGATTTGGCAAAGCATAGCACAAAAAGTCAACATTTGACTAGGCAGGGAAGAAAATTCTCAAATAAATGGAAAACAGCACAATCAATTCCAGGAAAAATCACACATGAACTAGACATGTAAGGGAGGGATTATGCAAAATTTGGGGTCATTTGGATGTAAGGAAGCATGTTGACAAAAATTGGGAAAATGCACATTCATGGTGTGACACCAAATGTAACACCTAACTTCAAAAACATCAAAGCTCACACACCACATATGATAAATGCACAAACTTTATATCAAAATGAAGGTGAATGTGTCTAGTTTCTTCACAAAAACTTTCAGGACCAATGGATGCAACATGAGTATTTCACAATTGTTTTGGCAATATGTATCAAATTTTGTCACATAACACAAACCCTAGAGCCAATTAATAATGATAAAAAACTAGACATTTTCATGATCAAGATGCAAAAAATCCCACAATTTTTGGAGTTGAAATGAATTAGATATGAATTATGGAAGTTGATGAACATTTTGGATTAAACATGAACAAATAGGATGAAGGAATGGTCAAACAAGGGTTGACCAGTGGCAATGCTGTAAATACGCACTTCACTTATCAAAGTGCTGCGTTTTGGATGGGCACGGGAAATGTTTCTATTGGCTGGCTCCAATGAAACAGTAAATTTACAGAAAAAACAGCACAACAGCCAATCAAATGCATTGTTTTCTGGAAAAATATGATTAGGGTTTGAGCAGCAATATTAAGCTTCATCATCTTCAATATTCAAACATCAAACATGAACAATGAACGTGTCCAGCATCAACAATCTAGCATGGCCATGAAACAACATCATTATGCAACATCAACAAACCAAACATGATCATGAGAAATTTCTGGGCAGAGCAAAAGTTTAAACACAGTATGATCCTCATCATCCTTAACAAGCTCAAATCGAAAATTTTCCAGAAATGAGAATTGAATGCACTATTCTAACCAGCCAACATCACACACCAACAATACATAACTCATAATCACTAAATCCAACTACTCACGAAGAAACAAGCAAAAACAAAATCGAGCATTAACTTTCAAACCAACATAACTTTCAATAGAGTCAACCATTCTCAAAACTAAAGCTATCAGTGAACTCAGCATCCAAAGATCTTTCCAAAACATGCAACAATTTAACAAAATAAAGAGGTCGAAATTTACTTGATTTCTGCAGAAAAGTTGAGATGCAGTGATGTTTTGGATGCTGTCAGCTCAAACAGTCAAAGGTCCAAGCTCCAAGTGATGGATGATGAAGTTATTCGAGCTCAAACTTGCTCCATTCAACTTTAAATCCAAACTGCCATGGAATAGTGGTCGAAGAAAACAGAGTTGAAAATGCTGTGCAGGTAATGGATGATGCTTGGAATGAGCTTACAATGTTGGTTAGAGCATGGAGGAATTAAGTGTTGCTTGAGGGTTATGGAGATTTTAGCAGAAAATGCAAGAGGAGCCAAAATGCAAAAGTGAGAGAGCAATGTTTTTGGTCTGTTGGAGGCTGCTTCTTAGGGTTTGTTTGTGACAGAAAATAACCTTATATTGTCTGTTTAGCCAAGCTTAATCAAGTCCTAAGTTGGATTAGCCTAAATGAACCAAAGTGCAAATTGCTAAGTTTGTGCAAGTGGATAGTGGAGGGTGCATGGCTGCACGATTATGGGCCTCAAACAGGCTGTACATGACCAAAATATTTGCTGTTTCACATTGCTTAATGAATTGCTAACCTTGCTTTTACTTATGAAACCAATTTGCAAAATTTACTTATTTTGACCAAGTTGGCAAGGAGGTGCATGGTCTGGCCAAGTTAGGGCTCTAGACAAGTTGCAAATGACATATAAAACCATTTCCCAATAGCCAAATATGTTGAAAAGTCTTAATTCAAAAAGTCAATGGTTGGTCAAACTTGAAAATGCATAAAGTCAAGGCCAAAAATGCCATTTTGAATGGCAGGGTTTTAGGACATGATGAATGAATTTTTGGAAAGATGGTGTTAAATGGAGATTGTAGGAAAAAATCCCGCCAAATTTGGCCAAAGGAATCATGAGATATGCTCATTTGAAGTTCAAAAATTGGTGAAAATGATTTGACCATATCTTGCAAACCATTCATGGGATTTGAGAGTTCTTGGACTTTTTGAAAATGGGAGAACAAGACCTTCAACTTTCATGTTGGGCAAAAATTCATTTGAAGCTTGTATCATGATGCAAGTTGAGGATCAAGAAGTTTCCATTTTTGGCAGTTGAAATTACAGGTCCAGTTTCTATTTTTGGAAATTTTCTGATTGGCTTCAAATTCTTCAATGAGGTTGATTGCCATGACACATGAGGCCTATTGGGACATGAATAAGCTCTCTCAAACCATTTCCATCCATCAAAACCACAAAATCAACCACAGTTGACCAACTTTGACTTTCTAGGGTTTTTGCCTGGCTATGCATTGACTGATGACCTTTGAGCCTAATTCCTTGAGACCTTGACTTCAAATGATGTCCCAAGTTGTATAGACTCTTGATTATTGATCATGGTGCCCAAATTCCACAAGAATGGCCACCATCCACTGCTTTGACTGACTGTTGACTGTCTAGGGTTTCTGATTGTCTGTGCATTGACTGATGACCTTTGAGCCTTCAAACCTTGACTTGAACATTTCAAATGAACCTCCAAGTCATGTGAACTTGTTGGACAAACCCTAGGGCTTTGATTCCTTGAGAAACACCCTTGCTTGATTGGTTGACTGATCTCCTGATCAGTTTGACCTAATTCTTGCTTGCTTGCTCTTGAGGCAACTGAGGACTATGCAAATGCTATGCAATGTATCATGATATGCTATGACTTAATATGAGATGGTATGTACAATGATAGGTGCAAATTTGAGGTGCTACAGCTGCCCCTATTCAATCAGCTGGGAACCCGAACGGATGATAGCAGTGGCTGTCAGACTTTCAGGGTAAACAGGGATTGAATACAAAAGAACCGTAGAAATTTGCACCGACTGGATATAATACAAGAATGCCTGTTAGGATCGGCAAAGAAACAGTCTTGAAAGAACAATCCGTCTGGAACGGAAAAGAAATCGGCCTGAATACCGAAACAGAAACGTCGACCTGGATACCAAAATAAATGGCAACACAGGGATAACCAATGCCTGAGCGTCGTAAGCACATCGACCTGATCGTCGGAAACTTCTTCGGTCTGAACACCGGAAAAAACATAAGTACATCGACCTGATCGTCGGAAACTTCTTCGGTCTGAACACCGGAAAAAACATAAGTACATCGACCTGATCGTCGGAAACTTCTTCGGTCTGAACACCGGAAAATTGGCCTTGTGCCATGAGTACATCGACCTGATCGTCGGAAACTCCTTCGGTCTGAATACCGGAAAATTGGCCTTGTGCCATGAGTACATCGACCTGATCGTCGGAAACTCCTTCGGTCTGAATACCGGAAAATTGGCCTTGTGCCATGAGTACATCGACCTGATCGTCGGAAACTCCTTCGGTCTGAATACCGGAAAAAACATAAGTACATCGACCTGATCGTCGGAAACTTCTTCGGTCTGAACACCGGAAAATTGGCCTTGTGCCATGAGTACATCGACCTGATCGTCGGAAACTCCTTCGGTCTGAATACCGGAAAAAACATAAGTACATCGACCTGATCGTCGGAAACTTCTTCGGTCTGAACACCGGAAAAAAACATAAGTACATCGACCTGATCGTCGGAAACTTCTTCGGTCTGAACACCGGAAAAAAACATAAGTACATCGACCTGATCGTCGGAAACTTCTTCGGTCTGAACACCGGAAAAAACATAAGTACATCGACCTGATCGTCGGAAACTTCTTCGGTCTGAACACCGGAAAATTGGCCTGAGTGCCAAAGCGTGAATTGGTTTGTGTTCTAAAACACTCAACATCCTGAAGAGGGCTAGAAACGCAGTCTTGTTAGAGGATGGACATCCGATTCCATAGGGAATACGAATCTTACTCGACTGGGGAGGACGACTTCGACCCAAGAGCGCATGAGACATATTATCTATAGCCGTCAGAACGTAGATAATAAACCTCGCATGGAAGATTATCCATAACCGGGTTATAGGTTGTTAGATGGATAAACGACCGAAAACATCCTGAAGAGAGCAAAGGCAAACTTGTTAAAGGATGAACATCCGATTCCACAGGGAATACGAATCTTACTCTGCTGGTGATAACAATCGAAAGATTGACCAAAGAGTGCATGAGATATATTATCTATAGCCGTCAAAACATAGATAATAACCTCGCATGGAAGATTATCCATAACCGGGTTGTAGGTTGTTAAATGAATAATCGACCGAAAAGAAAGGCCTCTGGGTACCAGGCTAGGTATGCAAAAGATGACCAATCAAGGGAGGATAAAGTTGCTTACTCGGAGCAAGTATCCAAAAAGAAAGTGAAGACCCAATGGGGACAATACTGCTTGATCGAGGCAAGTATCCAAAGGGGAAAAGAGTATCAATACCACAAAGAGGGGATTACATCTACCGGTTTGTAGGCAGAAAACCACGGAAAAGTAACCAGTCATCATCGGGATGAGCAAAAAGGGTTAACTCCAACAAGGGGAGGAATGTGGGATTTTACGACTACCAGCTAGTGGGTAGAAAACCACAACGATAGGACTTACAACTACCGGTTTGTAGGTAGAGGCCAATGGAAAAGTAACCAGTCATCATTGGGATGAGCACAAAGGGTTAACTCCAACAAGGGGAGGAATGTGGGATTTTACAACTACCAGCTAGTGGGTAGAAAACCACAACGATAGGACTTACAACTACCGGTTTGTAGGTAGAGGCCAATGGAAAAGTAACCAGTCATCATTGGGATGAGCACAAAGGGTTAACTCCAACAAGGGGAGGAATGTGGGATTTTACAACTACCAGCTAGTGGGTAGAAAACCACAACGATAGGACTTACAACTACCGGTTTGTAGGTAGAGGCCAATGGAAAAGTAACCAGTCATCATTGGGATGAGCACAAAGGGTTAACTCCAACAAGGGGAGGAATGTGGGATTTTACAACTACCAGCTAGTGGGTAGAAAACCACAACGATAGGACTTACAACTACCGGTTTGTAGGTAGAGGCCAATGGAAAAGTAACCAGTCATCATTGGGATGAGCACAAAGGGTTAACTCCAACAAGGGGAGGAATGTGGGATTTTACAACTACCAGCTAGTGGGTAGAAAACCACAAAGATAGGACTTACAGCTACCGGTTCGTGGGTAGAAGCCAACAAATTCCGCTGAGGGATAAGATGAATGAGTGCCGGTTAGTGAGCGACTATTCATTTATGCCCCAGGGAAGTACAGGAGACAGCCAACAGGAAGCCAATTTAGGATCGATCCAAAAAGGCAGACTGAAACAAGACTCATCCTAATGAGGAAAGAACTCAATAGGGAAACCCATCCCGTGTAGGGAGGGAACGGAAGCAACCGTCATCCACGAGGATGTATCTCAGTGGGGAACTGGAAGGAAAGGATTGACACTTTCTGCTTAAAGGGTTGGCTCTACATGGAGAGATCGGACACACCCATATTTGCTTGAGGAAAGATCTACTGGAGAGATATGTGTCACCAAATAGCAGAAGGCAAACATCAACAGATACACGGCAACAGCTGCAACATGAGTACCTGAATGTTATGATTATGCATGTATGCATTATACCTAAAATGTATGATGAATGTTGACAAACAGACATGCTCAGCACACAGGTCCGGGAATCAACCATCCGGAGGGAAAACCAAAGCCAACAGAGAGCAAAGAAAATCCACTGGGGACTGGGATATCAGGGAACACTTATTTTGCAGGGGAGGAAGGCCACCGGAGGCTTCCGGAGGGATCGTCAGTCACAACCGGAGAAAAGAGTTCAACACACAGGCGGATGCGCCACAACAACTTGTGATGAAAATCAAAGATACCAAGAAGCAACCGAATTTCTGATGAGAAATACAAAGGCAATGATAAAGCTCCTTGTGCGAACAACTCCACTGAGGGATCCATCTGAGGGCATGACATAGTACTGGGATGTCGATCTACCAAATACTGAATCTTCAAAGAAAAACACCCACGTTGGTGGAGAGGAAGACTGCCCTGCTGGAGAGGCGAAAGTTGAAGTCTTCAGTAAACACTCTGCTTGGGGAACTGCCCCACGATAATGTCTGAAACAGCAAACTTGCTGGGGATGCCCCACAATAGGGCTCAAACAGCACTCTACTGGGGATGCCCCACAATAGAGCTAACAGGGATTTGGAGGAAGAATCTGTACTGCCGGGAACGTGAAGATGAACAACTTCAAACAACACTGCGTCGGGCAAGATCACTGAGGAGAGACCATACGAGGTTCTGCAGGATAAAGATACAGTCATGCTCGAGATACGAACAATTGTCTTACCTGTTGGTAATCATACCACTCCGGGAGAGCACTGTGGGTCTCCTAAGTATCCTTCCGTCATCGGGAATGTTCACTTTGTTTAAGAACAATTTTTTGAAAAATTTGTTTATTTTTGAAAACAATGATACTTTATCATTTAAAACATGCAAAACATTTGTTGAGTTAAAACAAATAAGAGTGCAAACAATTGGCTAAAAGCTCAAATTGATGTGATGGAATGGTAGTCTGCAAAGGGCGAGACTCCATAGATCTGTACAAGTTTGAAATCGGTGATATATATTGGAGAGGGCTACATTGAACATAATGACCTTTCCTCTACCATTCTGAATTTTCGATGTATTCAAAGCTTCAGTCGACGACGGATCGAGAATCCCTGACGGATGACAGATATAGAGCACAGTCTTGTCAAGATGCAGTTACTTGCCAAATCCCTAATTTTTGCCTAGATTGCCCCAGTGTGAGGTGCTCAATCTAGCGGGATGCAAATTCTCTTTTTTTTTCAATGTCTCTAACTTTTGCCTGGATCGCCCTTTCGGGTTTTCAATCCACCGAGACGCTCCTTTTTGCCTAAGTCGCCCTTTGGGGTGTTCGACTTAGCGAGCTATTCTGCTTTTTTTGTTTTAGGCGAAGTATTTCTTGGCTGCATCAGGATTCACAGGACGAGTGAACTTCTTCATCCATTGATGTAAGTGTTAAAGCACTGCCTGAAGAGGCTCTCTTGAAAACATATGGACGTTCCTAGCTTAGAGTCCACTTGCCCCTGGAATCGGGTGTGAAAGACAAGACTTTCTTGAGCACAAGGTCCCTCGGAACACACGAGGCTTGATCTTCTTGTCGAATGTTTTCTTCACTCTCTGCTGATATGATTGACCATGACACATGGCAGTTGATCTCTTCTTTTCGATCGAATTCAGCATCAGTCAACTTGGGACTTTAAGGGTGCCATTTCCTTTTGTTTTCTTTTGATTTTGCTTTTGATTTTGCTTTTGATTTGATTTCTTTTGATTTCTTTTGGTTTTGCACCCTCCTCCTTCTTTTTTCTTTTTCCCTTTTTTTTTTTGATAATGCCCCAGTTGGCTGTTCTGCTGATTCTCGAGATGCAGCTGAGTGTGATCTTCTTTTCTTGCTCAAGAAGTCGGGAAATCTCGTCGGGAATCCCTTCAACATCATCTTCGTCCGCTTCGAATACAGGGAATTCAAAATTGGGAGATGACGTCCGATCACTATGTTCAATGGGTTTGAGAAACAACCTGCATAAAGATTTTGATATGAAAAGCTCTTTGAAAGACAAACAAGACAATCGTTATGCAGATGAAAAGATTGCTTTTATTCTTGTTTTTTAAGGTTTTTTGTGATCACCAATTTCATGCAAAAGTGAAAAGGGAAAACAAATGGAAAAACAAATGTTTAACATGAATTTATTTGAATGAAAATATCATTGCACAAAATGTTGCCAACAATGCCATCACTTCTCCTTTTGGCATGGGAGAAGGGTTTTTAAACAAAGTGATTGTTACTCTGACTTAATGAACAACTGTAGGAAAGCCCACAGTGACCCAATTGTGGCAGACACCATCAGGAATGATGAAATTGTTCAAGTCCTCTGCGTCCTCTTCCAAGATAGCAGCATCCTCTTCTTCAGGTTGATCGTCATGGATGAATCTTCCACTCTTGAACAGACCTTGCTCATTGCATGCCCCAGAACAGTAGCCAATGCCAGCCTGGGATCGGTTAACCAGGAATAAATCCATCAACAGTACAAAGTCTGGCAAATATCTCTCTGAGTTCACAATTCCCTTGCTCAGGATGATCCATCAATCTGGCAGAGATGGCTCTGGTATAATACCGGCAAAGTGCGTCTTCAAAATAAATGAAGATCGCAGGGTCAGACCACAGGACGGGAGACCGGAACAAAACCTGCAGATGCAAATGATGCATGAAGTGTTTATGCATATGCTTGTTTTTATTTCAAAGGAACTCGAGGGTTTTATTTGCAAACTTTGAAATATTTAGCATTTTGATCATATACGAGAATATCTCATCAGATATATCAGGTGAAAAAAATTTCCCGGTTTTTTCATGTTTTGAATTTTTTTGCAGATAAACTCCTTTGAGTTCCTTGAAAATTTTCTTTTTTTCTGATGATATGGATGCAGATGAATGCATGAATGCATGAATGCAACAAACACACTCAAGGATCAAGCAAAGCACGCCAAACAAAGGTCGTGGGAAAGCTCTATGTATCCCTAATATCAATCATCCATCTTGGTGGATTTAGGTTTTCACCTTATCGACACCCAAGTTCCATTGATATTAACGGTACATGAACCGGTTCTAACATTCTTAATATCAACCAGCCGCTTTGGTGGATTTTAGGTTTTACCCCTGATCCGGGATCCATTGATATTAACAATGTTTGAACGACTCAATCACGAATCATGAGTTTGTTGAGAGTCACGAGCATGGAGTCTCGGTTAAGAACCACCCAAAGGGAGTGTACTAGGGTTTAAACCTGCCAGACATGTTCTATCAGAGGTTCCCATAATCATCGTTCCATCTTTCGAATATTATCGGAGGAACGAATACTCGTATTCCAAGAATATTCTCAAGAGAAACTCTTATGAGTGTAGTATCGCGTAACAATCGTATCAGAACTGACATCTGAACGACCTCCGCACTACGGTCCTAAAAATAGGCCAAGATGGGTTTGGTAAACTAAGGTCCTTGGCTTCTGCGGCACATGATTGAAAGAATAATGCCTAACCACAAATAACTTGTGTGACATTATTAGTCCAACATGACCTCCACCAAGTGAATGGACTCGCGAGTCAACTGGCTAAGGAATACTCCACACCAGTCAACAAGACTATGCCATTCTCCTATCCTAGAGTGCACTCGAGTTCGGGTATAGAACTCATCTCACAAAGGAAAACAGACAACCAGCCAGGCAGAATGAATAATGAACATGAAGGCAAACATTAATGCACACAATCAATGCAATCAATAAATGAAATGAACAAATAATGAAAGCAATAAATACACACAGCACAAAGCAACCAAAACCCTAATCCTAGAGAGCGCTAGGAGAGACTCGCTCAGGGAAGATGGACCAGCATAGGTCAACTTCTTTACGTCCCCAGCAGAGTCGCCAGCTGCCGCATCGCGCGAAAAACCGGCGAGAAAAGAAAGAAACAACAGAGCCGCCACCGTGCGTTATTTATCCCAAAAGAGGGAAAGGAAACGCTCGAAGTAAACCTAGGAAAGAACATGGTCTCGCGACCAAAGAGGATGGGTTCGGGAGTCGGTTATGCGAAGGGAAGGTGTTAGGCACCCTACGCATCCGTAGTACTCTACGGGATCCACGCACAATAGGAAGGGAAAATGGTTGCTAAACACTGCTCAAACACACACACACTGGCTGAAAAGAGACAAAAGAAACTGACTGAAACTGACTCGGCAGGATATCGCATCCTGGGCCTACTTAGTCTATCAGGCATAGACATCAGAGTCGAAGTAGTTCGGACTGGGGAAACGAAACATGCTCGCTAGGATGTCGCATCCTATGCATACGTATCTTCTCGGACGAGAGAAGAATCAGAGCATTCGTAGCTCGGCAGACACGCACACAAACAAACACAAACACAGGCAAACGTGGAGCCTGAATGCCAATCGTTGGACTTACATCAGCATCCGAACCAACAAACACACGCACACTGGAACCCAAATGCCACTCGATGGACTTACATCGGCTTCCAAGCACACAACAACACAACAAGTTAATAGGGAGTCGGGGACTCGAGCCTATAACTGTCAAACAACACACACAAAAGAAAAGAAAAGGCGCCCGGAGAGATCAGCTCAATCTCCTGCCTACATACTTCATCTGGTGTGAAGATCAGGGCGATGTAGTTCCCCTACGCAGGGACAAAGGTTCTAGCCTAACCAGATAACAGAGGGAGACACAACTCTAGGGAGACTACGACTCGAGCCTAGATGTTGTCATGCAAAGTCAACCCTAAGTTAAGGTTTCTAGCTAAATGGCACAAGGGCCAACCTATCCTAAACAAGGCTTGCACAGGGAGCAAGGGTCTCGATTGCAACGAGGGCAAGAGAAAGGGGAGGTCTCAATCGCAACGAGGGCGAGAGAAGAGAAAGTCTCAATCGCAACGAGGGCGAGAGAAGAGAATTAGTGTTAGTGGTTAGTCAAACTCGACAAGACATCGCATCTCGTGCCTACGTATCTCATCTGAACATGAGAATCAGAGTTGCCGTAGTTCGGCCGACAACTCTAAGCATGGCTCACACAGGAAGCAAGCCACACAGACTTGACTTGCACAGGAAGCAAGTCAAGCACAACCTACCTTGCACAAGGGCAAGTCCAAACTACACCTAAAGAGGCAAAGCAAACAGGCAATCACAGGAAGCACACTCTATATGCATACAAGAGGCTCAAGCAAAAGGTTAGGCACTAGGGCCAACTGGAATAGGGTAAGTGTGCTCTTAACCTTGCCATTGAGAGGCTAAGGTGAAGCAGATGAAAAGATGAAGTGAGGATGAGACCTCACAGCTCTTATCCCTGGCCAGGGAGAGCTAATAGACAAATGAGCATGGGTCCAGAAAGTGGGAACCCTTCTATACTCGAAGACTCTGACACTGTACACTTTGTACAAGATCTTGGGTTTGTATCCCAATGCATCAACACACAGCAGTGTGAGCAGAGGGATGACACAACAAGAGTAGTGGGGGATAGATTGCATATCCCTACCTTCCACCAATTGCCTTTTTGAAGGACTTTCAATATGTACAGGGACAAGATTTAAACATACACAAACATGGCCTCTTAAGGAGGACTTCAGACAGTTTTCCCGGCCAAGTAACAGGCCGGGTCTCCAGACTACATGAAGTAACAGAGATTATACCTCAAGCAAGTTGCTAAAAATCAAAGCAAAGCAAGTTCAAAGAACTTAAGCAACTAAGGTACCTGAAAAAGTCAAACCAATCAGTATGCAATTCAACAGTTAAAGGCAAAAGGAATGGTAAACAGTCAACACAGATGGTCCACTGTGCAAGGCACAAGACTCAAACACATGAGTCACACCTATAAAACAAAGATTAGCATATGATAAAACAATCAAGTTCAAACAAGTTTGAATGATCTTTGAGGCATTGGTGCTTAACCTGAAACAGGAACTCAATTGTAAGCTCAAAAGACCACTAGGACTAGCCTAGGGTCAAGGGTGAAAGAAAAAGTCAAAACAGCAAAGAAAAGTCAACTAAAGTCAAAGTCAAACATTTAAGAAGCTATCACAATTGGGCCCACATTCAAATCATGCATTATTATCATTTCATGAACATTTGAAATCAAAGTAAGGCAAATGAAAGCTCAAAGAAGTCAACAGAATGACTTGCATCAAAAGTCAACCCAAACAATCTCAAAAATCATCAAATAAATCACATTCAATCCTAACATCTAGCATGGCAAGCATGTCAAATTTCATGGCATTTGGATGAGAGGAAGGCATTCAATGAAAATCATGAAGTCAACACAATTTCAAGTAAGCACAATGAAAGTCAACAAACATGGGTCAACTTCAAAAAATTATATCAAATTGAAAACAGATGAGAAATGAATGAGATTAACACCAATGCAAAGCTCAAGATGTCTAGTTATCACATATGAAATTTCATGATCATACAATATGGTATGAGAATTTCCCAAAGGATTTGGCAAAGCATAGCACAAAAAGTCAACATTTGACTAGGCAGGGAAGAAAATTCTCAAATAAATGGAAAACAGCACAATCAATTCCAGGAAAAATCACACATGAACTAGACATGTAAGGGAGGGATCATGCAAAATTTGGGGTCATTTGGATGTAAGGAAGCATGTTGACAAAAATTGGGAAAATGCACATTCATGGTGTGACACCAAATGTAACACCTAACTTCAAAAACATCAAAGCTCACACACCACATATGATAAATGCACAAACTTTATATCAAAATGAAGGTGAATGTGTCTAGTTTCTTCACAAAAACTTTCAGGACCAATGGATGCAACATGAGTATTTCACAATTGTTTTGGCAATATGTATCAAATTTTGTCACATAACACAAACCCTAGAGCCAATTAATAATGATAAAAAACTAGACATTTTCATGATCAAGATGCAAAAAATCCCACAATTTTTGGAGTTGAAATGAATTAGATATGAATTATGGAAGTTGATGAACATTTTGGATTAAACATGAACAAATAGGATGAAGGAATGGTCAAACAAGGGTTGACCAGTGGCAATGCTGTAAATACGCACTTCACTTATCAAAGTGTTGCGTTTTGGATGGGCACGGGAAATGTTTCTATTGGCTGGCTCCAATGAAACAGTAAATTTACAGAAAAAACAGCACAACAGCCAATCAAATGCATTGTTTTCTGGAAAAATATGATTAGGGTTTGAGCAGCAATATTAAGCTTCATCATCTTCAATATTCAAACATCAAACATGAACAATGAACGTGTCCAGCATCAACAATCTAGCATGGCCATGAAACAACATCATTATGCAACATCAACAAACCAAACATGATCATGAGAAATTTCTGGGCAGAGCAAAAGTTTAAACACAGTATGATCCTCATCATCCTTAACAAGCTCAAATCGAAAATTTTCCAGAAATGAGAATTGAATGCACTATTCTAACCAGCCAACATCACACACCAACAATACATAACTCATAATCACTAAATCCAACTACTCACGAAGAAACAAGCAAAAACAAAATCGAGCATTAACTTTCAAACCAACATAACTTTCAATAGAGTCAACCATTCTCAAAACTAAAGCTATCAGTGAACTCAGCATCCAAAGATCTTTCCAAAACATGCAACAATTTAACAAAATAAAGAGGTCGAAATTTACTTGATTTCTGCAGAAAAGTTGAGATGCAGTGATGTTTTGGATGCTGTCAGCTCAAACAGTCAAAGGTCCAAGCTCCAAGTGATGGATGATGAAGTTATTCGAGCTCAAACTTGCTCCATTCAACTTTAAATCCAAACTGCCATGGAATAGTGGTCGAAGAAAACAGAGTTGAAAATGCTGTGCAGGTAATGGATGATGCTTGGAATGAGCTTACAATGTTGGTTAGAGCATGGAGGAATTAAGTGTTGCTTGAGGGTTATGGAGATTTTAGCAGAAAATGCAAGAGGAGCCAAAATGCAAAAGTGAGAGAGCAATGTTTTTGGTCTGTTGGAGGCTGCTTCTTAGGGTTTGTTTGTGACAGAAAATAACCTTATATTGTCTGTTTAGCCAAGCTTAATCAAGTCCTAAGTTGGATTAGCCTAAATGAACCAAAGTGCAAATTGCTAAGTTTGTGCAAGTGGATAGTGGAGGGTGCATGGCTGCACGATTATGGGCCTCAAACAGGCTGTACATGACCAAAATATTTGCTGTTTCACATTGCTTAATGAATTGCTAACCTTGCTTTTACTTATGAAACCAATTTGCAAAATTTACTTATTTTGACCAAGTTGGCAAGGAGGTGCATGGTCTGGCCAAGTTAGGGCTCTAGACAAGTTGCAAATGACATATAAAACCATTTCCCAATAGCCAAATATGTTGAAAAGTCTTAATTCAAAAAGTCAATGGTTGGTCAAACTTGAAAATGCATAAAGTCAAGGCCAAAAATGCCATTTTGAATGGCAGGGTTTTAGGACATGATGAATGAATTTTTGGAAAGATGGTGTTAAATGGAGATTGTAGGAAAAAATCCCGCCAAATTTGGCCAAAGGAATCATGAGATATGCTCATTTGAAGTTCAAAAATTGGTGAAAATGATTTGACCATATCTTGCAAACCATTCATGGGATTTGAGAGTTCTTGGACTTTTTGAAAATGGGAGAACAAGACCTTCAACTTTCATGTTGGGCAAAAATTCATTTGAAGCTTGTATCATGATGCAAGTTGAGGATCAAGAAGTTTCCATTTTTGGCAGTTGAAATTACAGGTCCAGTTTCTATTTTTGGAAATTTTCTGATTGGCTTCAAATTCTTCAATGAGGTTGATTGCCATGACACATGAGGCCTATTGGGACATGAATAAGCTCTCTCAAACCATTTCCATCCATCAAAACCACAAAATCAACCACAGTTGACCAACTTTGACTTTCTAGGGTTTTTGCCTGGCTATGCATTGACTGATGACCTTTGAGCCTAATTCCTTGAGACCTTGACTTCAAATGATGTCCCAAGTTGTATAGACTCTTGATTATTGATCATGGTGCCCAAATTCCACAAGAATGGCCACCATCCACTGCTTTGACTGACTGTTGACTGTCTAGGGTTTCTGATTGTCTGTGCATTGACTGATGACCTTTGAGCCTTCAAACCTTGACTTGAACACTTCAAATGAACCTCCAAGTCATGTGAACTTGTTGGACAAACCCTAGGGCTTTGATTCCTTGAGAAACACCCTTGCTTGATTGGTTGACTGATCTCCTGATCAGTTTGACCTAATTCTTGCTTGCTTGCTCTTGAGGCAACTGAGGACTATGCAAATGCTATGCAATGTATCATGATATGCTATGACTTAATATGAGATGGTATGTACAATGATAGGTGCAAATTTGAGGTGCTACACATACGCATCATTAGCACCATACTCATATCATTTTGCATAACAGGTGTTCTTGGTCGTGACTTCTCACTCTTGGTTCCTGTTCAGGCAGGATAGCTAATCAACGTCCGCACCGCTACTCAACAAGACTGAATCAACAGAGAGGTATGGATCAAGTTCAAGCTGAGTTGGCTGAGATGAAGGCTAACATGGCCCAGTTTATGAATATGATGCAAGGGGTTGCACAAGGTCAAGAAGAACTTCGAGCCTTGGTTCAGAGACAAGAGGCTGCAATTCCACCGGTCAACCATGCTCCGCCAGAGGGAGGCCCGGTCAATGATAATAATGTTGCTGCTGCTGTACCCATCAACAACTATGTTGTAGGTGATGAGTTGGGGGGTATTCGAATCAACGGTCAACCTATTGCTCCAGATGCCGCTAATGCCAGAGCAGTCCGTGCCCCGGCCCGTAATCCTGTTCCGATTGTTGACAGACAAGAGGATATGTTCACTCTGCTCAGTGAAGACGAAGATGTTCTGGGAAGGGTTGATGAGAGGGATCGTAAAGTTGATGCCCTTGCTGAGAAGATCCGGGCTATGGAATGTCAAAATTCTCTCGGTTTTGATGTTACCAATATGGGGTTGGTGGAAGGTTTGAGAATCCCTTACAAGTTCAAAGCACCGTCCTTCGATAAATACAACGGTACTTCTTGCCCTCGCACCCATGTGCAGGCTTATTATCGAAAAATCTCTGCATATACCGATGATGAAAAGATGTGGATGTATTTTTTCCAAGATAGTCTATCTGGGGCTTCTTTGGACTGGTACATGGAATTAAAGAGAGATTCGATCCGATGCTGGAGGGATCTGGGTGAGGCCTTCTTGAGGCAATATAAACATAACATGGACATGGCGCCTAGCCGGACTCAGCTGCAGAGTCTATGTCAGAAATCCAATGAGAGTTTCAAGGAGTACGCCCAGAGGTGGCGTGAACTGGCTGCTAGAGTTCAACCCCCTATGCTGGAGAGGGAGTTGACAGATATGTTTATCGGTACTCTTCAAGGTGTGTTTATGGACCGGATGGGGAGCTGCCCATTCGTTAGTTTTTCTGATGTTGTCATTTGTGGAGAGAGGACTGAGAGTTTGATTAAAACTGGGAAGATCCAAGATGTTGGTTCCTCTTCTTCTAAGAAGCCATTTGCTGGGGCACCTCGTCGAAGAGAGGGTGAAACTAATGCTGTTCAACACCGCAGAGATCAGAACAGAATTGAATACCGTCAAGCTGCTGCAGTGACCATTCCGGCACCTCAACCTCGTCAACAACAACAACAACAAAGAGTTCAACAACCGCAACAACAACAACAGCAACGTCCGTATCAGCCCAGACAAAGGATGCCTGATCGACGTTTTGATTCGCTACCCATGTCGTACGCCGAACTGCTGCCCGAACTACTCAGGTTGGGGATGGTTGAGTTGCGTACAATGGCTCCGCCTACAGTATTGCCTCCTGGGTACGACGCCAACGTCCGTTGTGACTTTCACTCTGGGGCACCAGGGCATCATACTGAGAAGTGTCGGGCTCTCCAGCACAAGGTCCAAGATTTGATCGATGCCAAGGCGATCAACTTCGCTCCAGTGCCTAACGTCGTAAACAACCCTATGCCTCAACATAGTGGGCATAGAGTGAACAATATTGAGGGGAAAGAAGCTGAAGATCTGGTTGTTAATGTTGATGATGTTCAGACTTCTCTGCTAGTTGTGAAGGGCCGTCTGCTGAATGGGGGTGTTTACTCGGGCTGTGATGAGGATTGTTTGGGCTGTGCAGAATCTGAGAATGGTTGCGACCAGTTAAGGGCCGGTATCCAGGGTATGATGGATGAGGGTTGTTTGCAATTTAGTAGGGCTGTAAAAGATCGTGGAACAGTGTCAACTATCACCATTTACTTTAAACCGTCTGAAGGACGTGGACAAAGGGTCGTTAGTGCACCTGCAACAAATGGTACCCCAGTTACCATTTCCGTGCCTGTAACCATCAGTGCTCCAACTACTATCGCCGCGTCTGGAAGAAGGGCTATTGAGAATAGTAGAGCCGTGCCGTGGAAGTATGATAATGCTCACCGCAGTTACAGAAGGGCTGAAAGTCAGACGAGACCAGTGAATCAGACTCCAGTGACAATTGGTTTACCGAATAGAGTTCCTGCAACTGTTGGTCCGGCTGTGGACAATGTAGGGGGTCCAGGAGGTTTTACCAGAAGCGGTCGTCTGTTCGCACCGCAGCCTTTGAGGGACAATAATGCTGAGGCTCTCGCCAAAGCAAAGGGTAAGCAAGCTGTGGTTGAGGAAGAACCTGTCCAGAAGGAAGCGCCCGAGGGGACATTTGAGAAGGACGTGGAGGAGTTTATGAAAATAATCAAGAAGAGTGACTACAAGATTGTAGCTCAGTTGAATCAAACTCCGTCCAAGATTTCTATACTTTCACTGTTGTTGTGCTCTGAGGCACACCGTAATGCCTTGCTGAAGATGTTGAATCTGGCTTACGTGCCTCAGGAGATTTCTGTCAATCAACTGGAGGGCGTGATGGCCAATGTGAGCACCAGGCATGGTGTAGGATTCACCAACCTGGACTTAACGCCTGAAGGGCGAAACCATAACAAAGCCTTGCACATCACCATGGAGTGCAAGGGGGCAGTGTTGTCTCACGTATTGGTAGACACCGGGTCGTCGCTGAATGTGCTGCCTAAGCAGATTCTGAAGAAGATTGATGTGGAAGGGTTTGTGCTTACTCCCAGTGACCTGATCGTTCGTGCTTTCGACGGCTCCAAACGTTCTGTGTGTGGGGAAGTTACCTTGCATGTGAAGATAGGTCCCGAGGTATTCGATATCATCTTCTATGTTATGGACATCCAGCCCGCCTATAGTTGTTTATTGGGGCGTCCATGGATTCATGCAGCAGGGGCAGTCTCGTCGACTCTCCATCAAAAACTCAAGTATGTCTGGAACGGTCAGATTGTGACTGTGTGCGGTGAAGAAGAGATTCTGGTGAGTCATCTATCCTCGTTCAAGTATGTTGAGGTGGATGGCGAGATCCACGAAACCTTATGCCAGGCGTTTGAGACTGTGGCTCTTGAGAAAGTGGCGTACGCTGAGCAGAGGAAGCCAGGTGCTTCAATTACTTCTTACAAGCAGGCTAAGGAGGTTGTTGATTCTGGCAAAGCTGAAGGCTGGGGCAAGATGGTGTACTTGCCTGTCAAAGAAGACAAATTTGGCGTGGGTTACGAGCCTCTCCAAGCAGAGCAGAATGGTCAAGCGGGTCCGAGTACCTTTACCAGCGCTGGGCTGATGAATCATGGCGACGTCTCTGCAACCAGTAGTGAAGACTGTGACAGTGATTGTGATCTGGACAACTGGGTTCGCCCGTGTGCACCAGGGGGGTCTATCAACAACTGGACGGCTGAAGAAGTGGTTCAAGTTACTCTTCTGATAGAGTAATTTTCTGTTGTTTTGTCATTTTGCATGAAAATCCTACGATCTGCCCAAGGCGTAGTGATTCATTGTAGGGCCTCATCATGTTTTAATGATTATCATTAATGAAGGACATTTTTTGCAATCAAACTTTGTGATCCCTGTCTTTCTATTTTTTGTTTTCATCTTTTTTCAAAAACAATAAAAATGGCAATGTTTTTGTTTTTTGTGACTTTATTGAACACTTTTTTCTAAAACAAAGCATTAAACATGCAGAAGCGATCTTATGGCATTCACTATGAACAGTTCTGTTATGGCTCAGTATGATTTCGACAATCCCATCTACCAAGCTGAAGAGGAGAGTGAGGAAGACTGTGAACTCCCTGCAGAATTGGTCAGATTGCTGAGGCAGGAGGAAAGGGTCATCCAACCTCATCAGGAGGAGTTGGAGGTTGTTAATTTGGGTACTGAGGACGCCAAAAGAGAAATCAAGATCGGGGCTGCTTTAGAGGACTCTGTCAAGAGGAGGCTGATTGAGATGCTGAGAGAATATGTGGAGATATTCGCCTGGTCATATCAAGATATGCCTGGGTTAGATACAGACATTGTGGTGCATCGATTACCTCTTAGAGAAGGATGTCCTTCGGTCAAGCAAAAGCTTCGTAGAACGAGTCCTGACATGGCAACTAAGATCAAGGAAGAGGTTCAGAAGCAGTGGGATGCGGGTTTTTTGGCTGTTACAAGTTATCCCCCATGGGTGGCCAACATCGTTCCTGTGCCGAAGAAGGATGGTAAAGTCAGAATGTGTGTCGATTACCGGGATTTGAATAGAGCGAGTCCGAAAGATGATTTCCCATTACCTCACATTGATGTATTGGTTGATAATACGGCTCAATCCTCGGTATTCTCTTTCATGGATGGTTTCTCCGGATATAATCAGATCAAGATGGCGCCAGAAGATATGGAAAAGACGACATTCATTACACCTTGGGGCACGTTCTGCTATAAGGTGATGCCATTTGGGCTAAAGAATGCTGGTGCTACCTATCAGAGGGCAATGACGACTCTTTTTCATGACATGATGCATAAAGAAATTGAAGTGTACGTAGATGATATGATTGCGAAGTCGCAGACAGAAGAGGAGCACCTGGTTAATTTGCAGAAGTTGTTTGACCGGTTGAGAAAGTTCAAACTGAGGTTGAATCCGAACAAGTGTACATTTGGGGTGAGATCAGGGAAGCTTTTAGGCTTCATTGTCAGTGAGAAAGGGATTGAGGTTGATCCAGCAAAAGTCAAAGCTATTCAAGAGATGCCTGAACCGAAAACGGAGAAGCAAGTCCGTGGGTTTTTAGGGAGATTGAACTACATTGCAAGGTTCATATCTCACCTAACTGCCACGTGTGAACCAATTTTCAAACTGCTTAGAAAGAATCAAGCAATAGGGTGGAATGATGACTGTCAGAAAGCTTTTGATAAGATAAAGGAGTATTTACAGAAACCTCCAATCCTTATACCTCCAGTTCCAGGGAGACCTCTGATAATGTACCTGTCAGTGACTGAGAACTCGATGGGGTGTGTATTGGGACAGCATGACGAGTCTGGTCGAAAAGAGCATGCCATATACTACCTTAGCAAAAAGTTTACCGACTGTGAAACAAGATATTCACTGCTCGAGAAAACTTGCTGTGCTTTGGCCTGGGCTGCTCGCCGACTGAGGCAGTATATGTTGAACCATACTACCTTATTGATTTCTAAGATGGATCCAGTGAAGTACATCTTTGAGAAACCGGCTCTCACCGGACGCGTTGCTCGTTGGCAGATGATTCTAACAGAATATGATATTCAGTACACGTCACAAAAGGCCATCAAAGGTAGTATTCTGTCAGACTACCTCGCCGAGCAACCGATTGAAGATTATCAGCCTATGATATTTGAGTTCCCTGATGAAGACATCATGTATCTTAAGATGAAAGATTGTGAAGAGCCTCTTGTCGAGGAAGGACCGGACCCGGATGACAAATGGACACTGATGTTTGATGGGGCTGTGAATATGAACGGTAACGGTGTGGGTGCGGTGTTGATCAATCCTAAAGGTGCTCATATACCTTTTTCTGCCAGATTGACGTTTGACGTCACCAACAACGAAGCTGAGTATGAGGCTTGTATCATGGGGATAGAAGAAGCCATTGGCCTGAGGATCAAAACTCTTGATATATTTGGAGATTCAGCTCTAGTGGTCAATCAAGTCAATGGAGATTGGAATACGAATCAGCCGCATTTGATTCCGTATAGAGATTACACCAGAAGAATACTGACGTTCTTCAAGAAGGTGAAGTTGTACCATGTCCCCCGGGATGAGAATCAGATGGCTGATGCTTTGGCAACTTTATCGTCTATGATCAAAGTTCATTGGTGGAATCATGTGCCACATGTTGCGGTGAATCGACTCGAGAGGCCTGCGTATGTGTTTGCAGCCGAGTCTGTTGTGATTGATGAGAAGCCGTGGTATTATGACATCAAGAACTTCCTCAAGACTCAGGAGTATCCTGAAGGTGCGTCGAAGAATGATAAGAAAACCCTGAGAAGGCTAGCTGGAAGCTTCTATTTGAATCAGGATGATGTGCTGGATAAGAGAAACTTTGACATGGTCTTGCTCAGATGCGTGGACAGACCCGAGGCGGACATGTTAATGCAGGAAGTTCATGAAGGTTCCTTTGGTACTCATGCCGGCGGACATGCAATGGCTAAGAAATTGTTGAGAGCGGGTTATTACTGGATGACTATGGAATCCGATTGTTTCAAGTATGCTCGGAAGTGCCATAAGTGTCAAATTTATGCTGATAAGGTGCATGTACCACCAAGCCCTCTGAATGTCATGAATTCGCCTTGGCCGTTTGCCATGTGGGGCATTGATATGATTGGCAAGATTGAGCCTACTGCTTCGAATGGACATCGCTTCATCTTGGTTGCGATTGACTATTTCACCAAATGGGTGGAAGCAGCTTCTTATGCTAACGTTACCAAACAAGTGGTTACCCGGTTCATCAAGAAAGAAATCATTTGTCGTTATGGAGTTCCGGAGAGAATCATCACTGACAATGGTTCGAATCTCAATAACAAGATGATGAAAGAGCTTTGTAAAGATTTCAAGATTGAACATCACAATTCTTCTCCTTACAGACCGAAGATGAATGGTGCTGTAGAAGCGGCGAACAAGAATATCAAGAAGATTGTGCAGAAGATGGTCGTTACGTACAAGGATTGGCATGAGATGCTGCCTTTCGCTTTGCATGGGTACCGTACCTCAGTACGTACGTCGACCGGGGCAACCCCTTACTCCCTTGTGTATGGTATGGAAGCTGTCCTACCTGTTGAAGTGGAGATTCCTTCTCTGAGAGTTTTATTGGATGTCAAGCTGGACGAAGCCGAGTGGATTCGAACAAGGTTTAACGAGTTGAGCCTTATCGAGGAGAGACGGCTAGCAGCTGTATGCCATGGACAGTTGTATCAGCGAAGGATGAAGCGAGCCTTTGATCAGAAAGTGCGTCCTCGAAGCTATCAGATCGGTGATCTAGTTTTGAAGAGGATCCTCCCTCCCGGTGCAGATAACAGGGGCAAGTGGACTCCTAATTATGAAGGTCCATATGTTGTGAAAAAGGTATTCTCTGGTGGAGCCTTGATGCTTACAACTATGGATGGTGAATATTTTCCGTCTCCTGTTAACTCAGATGTAGTCAAAAAATACTTCGCATAAATTGACCCGCTGGACAAAAAGAAAAAGAGTCCAGGCAAAAAAAGGGCATCCCGGCGAACCAAAAAACAGAAAGGAAAGGTTCGGGCAAAAATTAGGGATAAAAATGAAAAGATCGTACACCCGGTAAGTCGAAAACCCGCAAGGGCGGCTTAGGCAAAAATGGGTATCCCGGTGGATTGAAAACCCGAAAGGGCGATCCAGCCAAAAGAGGGATTAAAGCGAAGACTACAGTCTGAGTTGTCTGTACTTCATCGAGCTTTGTCGTCTGCCATCTCGAAAGATGTGATCCGTCCAGTCATTCTTCTCAGAAAGCAAGGAGTTGGGAGGAAAACTGATGATCTGTGAGTTATAACAGAATTGGGAAATAGTGGATGCCGTGTTCACGTTGCCATTAGGATAGATTTTTCCTTTTGTGCGCAATTACCTCTTTCTAGGAATTGCCTCCCAATGTATTTGCCTTTTCAGGCACATTTTCAATCAATAAAAGTCGTTATTCAGATAAATAGCTCTTTGGTTTTTATTTTTACTGTTTTGTTTGCAAAAATGTCCGAATTTTCGATAAGCATTGCATATAAGAACATGAAGGCTAAACAATAGCTTGCAGGATGATGAAACATTTGAAAATCATTTTGAATGTTGAGGACACTTGAGCGTATCTTGTCCATGTATCCCCTGGGGGCATTTTGTTGTGCTGTTTTTCAGGTTGGCATCTGTGAGGACGTTTCCTCAGCAGATATTTTCCCCAAGCAAGTATGGAAGCTATCAGAGCTATGTTCCCCTGCGGAGACGTCTGTGGATAGTGCCTTCTATTCCTCAACAGATCTAAGGATTGCCTATCCCCAGCAGGCCTGTATTTGCCGATTTCCTCCTTGAGTGAGGCATGTTCATTGAAATTTATCTCCAGCATTTATCCTATCTGTGGACTGAAGGATATCCCCAGCGGAGTTTACCTTCCCCCAGCAGCAGTGCTATTCTCTAATATGAGTGAGAAGTCGTTGCTCTCCTTGCAGAGTCTCCCCGCAGAGTTGGAGTACCCGATCAGTTTTGGCTCCCCAGCCGGAGTTTTTCATCATTTTTGCATTTTTGCATTTTAGTGATCATTGCATCCTCAAACTGCGTAGCATTCCCATTCAATATGGAGCATTACGCCATAGAAAAATTCAAACATATGCATTCATGTGTTAACCTCACCAGACCGTATCCCCGGCAGAGGCGGATCATTTCATTCAACATCAGCACAGCAAGTCTGCTACAGTTGCTCTTGACAGCATTCAGGTTTGATATCCCCACAAAGGTTTATTACCTCACCCGTTGGTGACAGAAAGTTTGTTTCTCCCCAGTGAGACCCCCAGCAAGTGGTCAACCTTGCCTTGACATATCTAAAAAGTCGTTCTTGTGATACCGGTAAGTGTCATACCAGCACCCGCGTGTGTTTCTTTGTTTGGTGTCGGTAAACACCATTGTTTCGGTGTCTGTAAACATCGGGTATTCTCCCCAGTCATCGGTAAATGTCTGGTCATCATTTTTGGTGTCGGTAAACACCATTGTTTCGGTGTCTGTAAACATCGGGTATTCTCCCCAGTCATCAGTAAATGTCTGGTCATCATTGTTGGTGTCGGTAAACACCATTGTTTCGGTGTCTGTAAACATCGAGTCTTTTCTGCAGTCATCGGTAAATGTTTGATAATCCCCAGCTAGAGATCCCCAGTAGAGTCATCGGTAAATGTCCTATCTGTTTTCCAGTTGCCAATATTTGTTTTTTCCCTTAGTGAAGTGTTCCCAGTCATCGGTAAATGTCTGGTCGTTTTTGGATGTCAGTAAACATCATCTTTCGATGTCGGTAAACATCGAGTCTCATCCCAGTCACCGGTAAATGTCTGGTCATGCTTTGTTTCCTTGTTGATAAAATCAAGATCCCCAGAAGTCGTCGGTAAACATCTTGTCTGATTACACCACAAAGATTTTGTTCCTCCCCAAGTGGAGACGCCATCGGTAAATGGCCCTGTATGCTTCGATATCGGTAAATATTGAATGCCCAGTTTTATCCGCCATCAGTAAATGGCCCCGTTTTCTTCGATATCGGTAAATAGCGGATCCCCAGTTGCAGTAGCCATCGGTAAATGGTCGGGTTGAAGTTGATATCGGTAAATGTCAAGTTTCTTTGAAGCCACCATCGGTAAATGGTTTTGCTTCCTTTTACTTCAGAAGTTGTTTCCCAGCAGCCATCGGTAAATGGTCTTGCTGAAGTCGATATCGGTAAATATCAAGCTACCAATTTCTAACCATCGGTAAATGGTTTCGCTTTTCTGAAGTTTTCAATTGCAGGCGTCATCAGTAAATGACGTGGTTCTTCTTGTATCATATCCGGCAGAGTGCAAATTTCTACGGTTCTTGGTATTCAATCCCTGTTTACCCTGAAAGTCTGACAGTCGTTGCTCTCATCCATTCGGGTTCCCAGCTGATTGAATAGGGGCAGCTGTAGCACCTCAAATTTGCACCTATCATTGTACATACATTCTCATATTAGGTCATAACATAACATGGTCCACTGCATAACATTGCATTGTCCTATTTGCCTCAAGTGCAAGCCAATCAAGAGAACTAGGTCAAACTGGTCAGGAGATCAGTCAGTCAAGCAAGCAAGTGCATTTCTCAAGGAGCCAAGGCCTTAGGGTTGGTCCAACATGTTCACATGACTTGGGGATCCATTTGAAGTGTTTTTCTCAAGGATTGGATGTTCAGAAGTCATCAGTCAATGCACAGTCAGTCAGAAACCCTAAAAAGTCAAACTTGGTCAACTGTGACTGATTTTATGGTTTTGATAGTGGGATTTGGTTTGAGAGAGCTTATTCATGTCCAAATGGGCCTTATATATCATGTCAAACACCATCATGGAAGAATTTGAAGCCAGATCAGAAATTTCCAAAAATAGAAACTGGACCTGTAATTGAAACCTGCCAAAAATGGAAAGTCTTGATCCTCAAACTTACATCATGATACAAGCTTCAAATGAATTTTTGCCCAACATGAAAGTTGAAGATCTTGTTCTCCCATTTCCAAAAAGTCAAGAACACTCAATTCCCATGTATGGTTGGCAAGTTATGATCAAATCATTTTCAGAAATTTTTGAACTTCAAAAGGCCATATCTCTCAAACCATTTGGCCAAATTTGGTGGGGTTTTTTCCAACAAGTCACATTTGACCTCCTCTTTCCAAAAATGTAACCATCACTCACCAAAACATCATGGATCAAAATGGCATTTTTTGACTTACTTGAATTAATTTCAAGTGAAGTGAAATTTTGACCTTTTAAAATAACCATTTGTAATCACTTTGGCCATTGGAATATGTTCAGAAATGACATTTGAGACTTGTTGGAGGCCCATTTTCGTGCAGTACACACACCCATCCCCAACTTGCTTGAAAATTGGCAAAAAGTACACTTTTCACCAACTCCATTCCACATTTTCATGAACCTTGATCAGTACCATTAAACAGGGTATATATTCATCATTTTATCTCTGAAACAAACCCTAGCAGCCACCATTTGAAGACAGAAAAAATCCTCTCTCCCAAAAAACCTCATTTCTGAACTGTTGAGCTTTTCTCCAAAAAACTCCAAAAGCATTCGAGCCCTGGTCCTTGCATCATCATATATCATCATTCAGGAAGCAGTTTTGGAGCATCATTCTTGACTGTAGGCCAAGGAACCACAGCTGCATTAACAGCCACCCTTCCATGGCAGAGTTGGTGTCGAGCAAAACCAAGCATTCTTGAGCTGGAAACCTTCCACCATTCACTTATTGGAGCTTGGACCTTCACCTGTTTTAAGCATTTGGAGTCAAATAACAACTGAAGCAGCCACTGTCATCCAACTTGGTAAAATTTCGACTTGCATTATTCTCTAAACCATGCCATGCTTTAGGTAGGCCTTGTTTCGCTGATTCTAATGAACCTTAAATCACTAAAAATGATTGAGTATTGAGTGAGTAATTTGGTTTTAAAGATTGATGTTCAAATGATGTTTTGTTTGATTCTTCCATATGAGCTCGAATTAATGTAAATGGTTGTTGGAATATTATTGTGCATTGCTTGTTGGTTCTATTGATGTGTTGGTTGCTCATTTCTGGAAAAATATTTTTTCACGATTTCATGAAGGTGATGAATGTTCACTGTAGCATGAACGAACCCTAGCTTTGCCCAGAATTTTCGCGTTTGGCTGTTGTTGTTTTGTTTCTGTGCATGATGTTACTGTACCATCGCCCCATGACCAATCAGAACATTTCCCTGGCTGAGCTTAAACGCGGCGTTTTGTTTAGTTGGGCCTGTAATTGCAAAAATGCCATCGGTCCCATTATTTTAAATTAATTCATTTTATTAGTTCAATGTTTATTGCATTTTTGTTCCACAACTTACAAAATTCATAATTCAATCATTTTTGATCCAAAATTCATGGGAATTTCTGCATTGTGTTCATCTTGATGTCTAGTATTTTATCATGATTTTTCAGAATTTTTGCATGGTCGAATTTAAAATAGTATTAGGGTTTGTGACATGTATGCATAGTTTGTACCTTTTACCAAAACCTTTGTGAAATAGTCATGCATCATCCATTTGATCTGAATTTTTTTGTGCACAAACTAGACACATTCATGTTTATTTGATGTAAAGTTTATGAATTTATCTTATCTGGATTGTGAGTTGTGAATTTTTGAAGTAGGGTGTGACAATTTGTGTCACACCATTGATGTGTAACTTGTTGATTTTTGATACCATGCTTCTTGACCTCCAATTGATCTGATTTTTTGCATGAACCTACTCTTGTATGTCTAGTTCACATAGGATTTTCTTGGAATTAATTGCGGCATTTCCTAATTGTTTGAGGTTTTCTCCCCTGTTTGACCCAAATGTTGACTTTGTGTGATACATGTTCCCATTTCATTTGTGAAATTCTCATATTTTATTAGATGGACATGAAATTTTACATGAGATAACTAGACATCCTAACCTTTGACATGGTTTTAGTCCCATTCATTTATCATATGCCCTCTCTGATTTATGATTTTTCTAAGTTGATGCATGTTTGGTTGACTTCTTTGAGCATGTCCAAAATTGCTTTGACTTTCTGATTTTCATTGACTGCCTTCCACTTGTCCAAATGGGATGAAATTTGACATGCTTACCATGCTATGTGTTGTGATTGATCATGATTTATTTGGTGATTTTTGGAAATGTTTGAATTGACTTTTGATGCAAGTCTTTCTGTTGACTCCTATGAGCTTCTGTTTGCAATGCTTTGACTTAAACTGTTCATGAAATGATGATAGTGATTGACATGAATGTGAACCGAATTGGAATTGTTTCTTGATTGATTAAACATGATTTTGAATGCTTGCCCTTTGCTGTTTTGACTTTTTCATTCTCTTTTGACCCTAGGCTTGCCCTAGTGGTCCTGTTACTCACTTTTGAGCTTGTGTTTTCAGGTTGACCAACAAATGACCAATGAGACCAATTCTTTTTGATTGAGCTTGCTTGAATATCATTGTTTAACTTGTTTGTTTTGTAGGGAGCTTGGCTCACATGCCTTAAGCCTTGTGCCTTGCACATCCATGTGCTTCTGATTAACTATTGATGTCTGTTTCCCTTTGTTTTGCTTTTGAATTGTGTACTGATCTGCTTGACTATTTCAGGTACCATTAGTTGCTTAGTTCTTTGAACTTGCTTTGCTTTGCTTTAATAGCAACTTGCTTTGAGGTATAATCCCTTAATCTTCATGTAGTCTGGAAGACCTGGCCTGTTACTTGGCCAGGCAACTGTCTGAAGTCCTCCTTAAGAGGCAATGTTTGTGTATGTTTAATTTGTCCCTGTACATATCCAAAGTCCTCCTAAGTGAAGAGGCAATTGGCAGAACCCAAGGGATAAGCAACCTATCCCCTGCTATTCTGTGTGTCATCTGCTTTGCTCACACCACTGTGTTGATGCATTGCAGATACAAACCCAAGATCTTGTACAATTGTACAGTTGAGTCAGTATCAAATGTGTAGAAGGGTTCCCACTTTCTGAACCCACACATTCTTGTCTTAAGCTCTCCCAGGCCAGGGATAAGAGCTGTGAAGTCTCATCTTCACTCACCCTTCATCTGCTTCACCTTGGATCTCAATGTCAAGGTTAAGAGCAACATCTACCCAGTTCCAGAGGTTTGTTTGTTGAGGTTGATATGACCCCTCGACTAAAACCTAACCCTTGTGTGAGCCCTTGTTTGTATATAGTGTGTGCTACCCGTGCTTGTATGTTTGTTTGACTTGTTTCCTGTGCAAGTTAGGTTTTGCTTGGCTTGCTCCCTGTGCAAGTTAAATGTGTGTGTGGCTTGCTTCCTGTGCAAGTCATGATTAGGATAGGCTGGCTCCCTGTGCCAGTTAGCTAGAAACCTTAACTTAGGGATGATTTTGCATGATAACATCTAGGCTCGAGTCGTAGTCTCCCTAGTTGTGTCTCCCTCTGTTATCTGGTTAGGCTAGTCCTGTATCCCTCCGTAGGGGAACTACGTCGCCCTGATCCTCATACCAGATGAGGTACGTAGGCAGGAGATGAGCAGATCTCTCCGGGCGCCTGTGTCTTTGTTTTGTCTTGTTGTGTGCTTGGAAGCTGATGTAAGTCCATCGAGTGGCATTTGGGTTCCAGTGTGGGTTTGTTGGTTCGGATGCTGATGTAAGTCCAGTGATTGGCGTTCAGGCTCCATGTTTGCCTTCTTGAGTGCGTTTTGGTTCGGATGCTGATGTAAGTCCAGTGATTGGCATTCAGGCTCCACGTTTGCCTTTGCCTGTGTTTGTTTGTGTGCGTGTCAGCCGAGCTACGAATGCTCTGATTCTTCTCTCGTCCGAGAAGATACGTATGCATAGGATGCGATATCCTAGCGAGCATGTGTCGTTTCCCCTGTCCGAACTACTTCGACTCTGATGTCTATGCCTGATAGACTAAGTAGGCCCAGGATGCGATATCCTGCCGAGTCAGTCTTGTCTGTTTTCTTGTGTCTCTTTCAGCCTGTGTAGATGTTTATTTGAGCAGTGATTTTTAGCAACCATTTTCCTTTCTATTGTGCGTGGATCCCGTCGAGTACGACGGATGCGTAGGGGTGCTAATACCTTCCCTTCGCATAACCGACTCCCGATCCCATTCTCTTTGGTCGCGAGACCATGTTCTTTCCAGGTTTACTCTGAGCGTTTCCTTTCCCTCTTTTGGGATAAATAACGCACGGTGGCGGCTCTGTTGTTCTTGTTTTCCCGCCGGTTTTTCGCGTGATGCGACAGAAGGGCCATGCAATCGTGTATGAAAAGTGGAACTTCAAATCTTCCAAATGGTCCTGCAACTTTAAGCTATGTGCAAGTCATTCATACTTTCTACAAATGAGATGAATTTGGACTTTTTTGAAAGGTTTTATCAAGAGGATCAACTTTCATGTTGAACACTTTTTCATTTGAAGCATGGATCATGATGAATTTTGAGGTGGAAGTTTGGAAAATCAAAGATATCAAAAAAAATCATTCTAAGTATCAAGCCATATGTTCACTTCTTCCATCTTGAGTAACTTTTTCTATGGACTTCAAATGAAAAACGTTCCTTCATCAAAGTTGTATCTCTCTCAAATTAGTTCAAATTGGTCACAAATTTTACCCCATTTGGATTTAGCATGTAGGAGTTATGCATTTTAGAAGTTGAGGAAAATCACTTGTTCAATGGTATTGGCCCAAAATGACCTATAATGTTTCCCTTTATCACATGTATTTTCAAGTTGAATTTTCACTTCCTCCAAATATCAACGTTGAAGTAGACATATTGAATTTGATAGTGCAACTTGGATGGCTTTCATCTCATAAAAATTGAGCAAGTTATGGTCTTGGGAAATTGACCTCCAAATTTGGGTTTAGACAAAATGACCTATAATCTTTCACCATAAAAAATGAATTTCCAAGAAAAACTAGCTCTTTACCTCAACATGAAAGTTGTTTGGAATGTCATTTATAGTAACATTTCTCTTGGAATAATTTTCATATGACAAACATTGTAGGATATAGGGTCTAGGGAACCCCAGTTTTGTCCAGTTGAATTCCTCTGGCCAACCACCATGAACCAACTCGCTAGCTTGACATTCTCTTGACTTTTGGGAATCATGGAGGATCATATATGCATAATATGATGAAATGTGAAGTATACCTTGAATTTTTTTTATCAATTCTTGAAGAAAATTGTTGAAGAAGTCACATAAGATACCCAGATGAATTAGGGTTTCCAAGGCAAACCAACTCCAAACTCTTGATGATTTCTTGATCAAAATAGCATGTGAAGATCATAGGGATCCATATATGATACTTAGAGCCATAGTAAACCATTTCTTTATTGAGCTCCTTGCAATGAGGGTCTTAAACCCTAGATATGAGCTTGAGAGATCAAAGGTGAGCATGTGCACTACCTACAAAAAGAGTTACACTATACAATGACATATTTTTGGCATTTTTGTTAGTAAACAAAGAAATAATGAAGTATGATACAATAAAATATGCTTGGTGATCTCTCATAATACAAACCCAATGAATGAGGGGTAAGGAGGATGCCAAGGTGTGATCCCAATGTTAATGCATATGATGAGAATAGTATGAGAGATCTTAGGGTCAAAATTGGGGTCTTACACATTAGAGGATAATCTTGAAGGTTTTCTTTTAAAAATCGAGTTTCAAATCTCCTTCTGTTTTGAGATTGGAACTCCAAGAGTCCAAGCTTTTCCTTGATCTAATTTAACTCCTACAAGCTTCTGAAGTCAAGCCAATGCCAATTGGAAGTAAGATCAAGCAAGTTTGAAGCTCACTCGAAGGTGATTTTCTAGAACTTTCATCTCTTCGATTCTCTCTCAATTCTTCACTATTCTTTGTGATTTTTGGTTGTCTGAAGTCAAATCAATGTAGGCAACAAGATTGAGTTGCTTTGAGGTCAAATCGAAGCAACTCAATTCATGATCCTCAAAATTCAAATCCCTGTATCTTTCTATATACTTGGAATTGGAGAAAATTGAGGCCAGATTCGTGATCCTAAGCATTTTATCTTTGAAATAGTGTCCTTATTTTTCATTTTCCATTGAGTTGAAGTTGGACCAATCCGGTGGAGGTCATCGGAGAAGATGACCGGAGCCCTAGCTCTGGTGGTGTGTTGTCACGCTTCTTGGCCATCTGATCATGATTGGATGTTATAATCTGGATCGTTGCATTTGATTACCACGCATACATCTCTTTGACTCAAGACCACCAAGGAATGCACGTGTGTGGCCATCATATCTTCCACCTCAATTAATGAGGGAGATCTAATGGCCCTTGTTTTTTCTATTTTCATTTTAATTTCATTTTTAATCCAAGAAATATGGAACTTTCACCAAAAATCTTTAAATATTTTTCTCTTTCATATTCTGAGTTAAAATTATTTTTTGGAGTAATTTTGATATTTGTCATGAATTAAATGTTTTTGTACATATTTTTAATTGTTTAAAAATACTTCTAACTTTTCAAAAATCATGGATGAGATAGGTTTATCCCTCTTGATATTTTCTTTTAATGTGTGGTATGTTTTAGGAGTTTGGCTCTTCATAACAAATCTCTAACATGCATTGACACCTAAATTTGTATTGCCCGGTCTCAGATAGTTGTGACTTCTACATAAGTCCAATTACGATTGCTTAACATAGAGCTAAATTTGACCCTAATGGCATAGCATTCTAGTAAGTGAGATTGTAAGTCTCCCATTCTTCATGGTATTGTGTGGAAACTTGGCCTTTTTTTCTTTCATGGGAGCTAGTGGCATACTTGTTGAATTATCTAAGTTGGAGCCCTTCTCATGGAAGATGTCTTGGTTTAAGGATTCATACTTGTGAAAGGATGGTTGAGTGTTCTCCAAATAATGACTTAATCAATTAAAAAACACCACTAACACTTGACTAACGTTTGACTAATTCTTGTTAATATTGTTTTACTTTCAAGTCATTTACTTTATGCAATTTAAATTTCAGCCATTTATCATTCATTGCCATTTACATTTCATTTAACTTATTTATGTTTATGTCATTTTCACTTTGCTCATTTGAGTCATATCTCGTGATTGTGTATACTGTTTGTGCATTTTGATTTCGTTTGTGGTCTTAGGACCTTAAAATACTTAATAATAACAAAAACCCTAAAAAATGTCTGGTGGACTGTTGATCTTGGTCTAAGCTATTGGACTTAGGATTATGCAACATTCCCTGTGGAAAAGGGACTTGGCCAATGCCAACATTTTGAGACCAAGCTATTGGGAGTTGAACCTTCATCTGGTGCAAGCCTTGAATCTTGTTTGAATTCATCTGCTACTTTGTCTTGGTACTAATTGTTATTTTGATCTTGTGTCTGATGCTTTGTTCTGAGTGGATCAAGGAATATTTCATCTGATACATGAGAAGACAAAAAAGACTGCTAGCTATGGGAATTTCCTTCTTGGATGTGGCTATCTTTATTTGATTCATTGATCTTCATAATGTCTGGATATTGCTAATAGCTCCTTGAGTATTGCTTGATTCAAAGTCCAAAGGGAAAATGGGTTTTCTATATGACATTCTTGTCTGTTGGATTGCATCCCATTGGTCAGATCTTTTCAACTCTTAACTTTTAATTTCATGATTAGGGTAGTCTCTTCATCTCCTCCCACTTCTTAAATTTTCAAAATTTGTCCCCCTTTTCAAAAACTTTCTCTGCTTGTGATTTCAAACTTAAACCTTATTTTAAATAGAAACTTTGGCCTTAGGCCAATGGATTTTCAAACTCTTTCTTAAATCAAATTTGTAAATAAACTTAACCATATTTACTCAAAATTTCAAAAGACAAAAAAAACTAACAACTTCATTCAAAATTTTGGCTCCTTTGTGCCCTTTTCATTTAAACTTTTGATTAAAAGCAATTCATCAACTTTGAAATTTTTACCACGAACTACGAGGTTTTGATCCCTCATTTTATGTTGGTACGTAGGCATAAGTCCTAAGGTCTTGTCAAACATAAAAATATAATCAATGAATTCTTTTCTCATCTCCACACTCTATTTTTCTCAAACATCTTTTATACCAAAAACACATACACACTTAAAAAAGAGCTCCCTAGGAGTACCTAGGACACTTTGGGTGCTAACACCTTCCCTCTGTGTAACCAACCCCCTTACCTGTAATCTCTGGCATTTTATTAGTTTTAATTTGAAAACTACTTATCTTTGGGTTTTGTTAATACTTTTACCTTTTCCTTTGGAAATAATAAAAGCGCGGTGGCAACTCTAGTTTTATTGATGTTAAGCTTATCCATAGCTTGATGGTCATGAATTTACTGCTATAGGTCTCAAAATAAACATTTAGTCTGTTTAAAAGGGAAGGAAAAGATATAGAGTTGTTTCCATTTATTAAGACACTATCGCAAACATTTAAGGACAATTTTTGCACTAATCTAATTGATTGGGTATAAGTGACAATCGATTGGACAATACAAATTATGTCCAAAATCATTCAGACAATTCCTGATTCAACTAGCATGACTTCAAAACATTTTTAGGAATAAATTTATAAGCAAAATAGGATTAAAAACATATTTTAGTGTGTTTGTGATTTAGCTGTATAAGTTTATGAAAAAACCCTTATGCTTTTACAACATAGTATTCAGTTAGACGTGATAGGGCAAGCTTTTACACTTTCTCTCTTTCACACTTTGAAGCCTCAAGACTTGTTAGGTAATCCAATCTTATACATACTTTCTTGAATTTACTTGTAGATTATGCTTAAGTTTTATTTCAATTGAGTGTCATCGTTAGAGAATGTTTGTAGTGATCATCAAACCATACTTTGTTTGCTTTCATTTTTAACTATTTTTTATGCTTGCATTTAGTTGTCATCATCAAAATCATATTCATCATTTAGAACATGAGATCTTCCTTGACTACTTAACTTGCAAAACATGGTTTTACACCATTATGGTAAGGAAGTGGTCATGAGATCTCAGATGGAAAATGGGCCTTTTTTTTTGGATCATGAGTTTGTGGTTTGCTTGATGGAGATTATTCAAAGTGTTAGTGGGTCCTTTGAAGAGGATAGTTAGAATTGGTTCTTGATAACTCAGGCTTGAATATGGTGAGAGAGACTTGCATGTCCTTTTATGGGTCCCATCATCTTGATTCCTTTTCTCATCCTGATATGGGTAAGGTTCTTCCTTTTATATGGAAAAGTTAGGCTTCTTCAAAAGATTCTTACTAGGGGAAACATGTTTAAACATATGATGATTCTTGGTCCAGGTGCTATTGGGTGTTTGACGTGTCAATGGGTAAGTAACCGGGTCTTCTAATCATTTTTTATTTAATTTTTTGTGAGGTAGTGTCTTTCATTTAGTATAATATCTTTATGTGGTTTGTGTGAGGACAAAGATTCTTAGTCCTTGTTTTAATGATGTCAAACCTTTTTAGTTGCTCATAATTTGTACTTTGGACGATGTCATCATATCATATAATGCATTCATCCTCTTACATGCTCAAAGTATAAATTCAATGTGTCCATGCATATAGGAGCATCTCATAAATGTGAATAATACACTTAATTATCGTTGGTACCTTAGGTTCATAAGAGAATGGTTTGAATTGACCAAAATACGTCTCAAAAACTCTTTTTTTTTACAGTTTAAGAACTTTGAGTCGACTCATGACTTGGAGCGGTCGACTCATTTATGCATATCCCATTCTATGTAACTCTCGGGTCTAAACAGGTTGAGTCATAGGTCGACTTAATCCAACTTTGAGTCGACTCATGACTTGGAACGGTCGACTCATTTATGCATATCCTATTTTGTGTAACTCTCGGGTCTGAACAGGTCAAGTCAAAGGTCGACTCAATCTTGGAAAAACAAAATGAGTCGACTCATCCACCTGTTGCGTCGACTCATTGCCGGTTTCATTTGAACCATGTTTCCACGGGTCTGAACAGGTCGAGTCATAGGTCGACTCAACTCTGGAAAAACCTGTTTGAGTCGACTCAACTCTGGAAAAACCTGTTTGAGTCGACTCATTCCCTGTTTGAGTCGACTCATCGCCTGTTTCACTTGAGTAATTTTGTTGCGGGTCTGAACAGGTCGAGCGACCTGTGTGAACGGGTCGAGTGGTCATTGTTGTTACTCAATTTTCTGTTGTGTACTTTTGCAAAAACATTTTGTTGTGTTTGTGACTTGTTTCATGCATCATATATATATTTTAGAGTCTCTTTTTCAACCGTTAATAAGAAAAGTGAAAGATATACACTAAATTTCCTCTTCATCTTCATTCTTCATTGCATTTTTCAACAAGTACAGATAACAATTTTTGTTGATCATAGTGCATTCCTGTGGTGATAACGTCCAAATAGGATTTTGTAATCTTAGTTTGGGTAGAGGATTTGATTGGGTTTTTCTTGAATAAAACCATTGGGTTTTGTCCTCCAAGAATTGGGGGTTTTTGCACAAATTTTTGCTTCATAGATTCAGCTGAGTCAAAGGTTTGAAGAATGGTGAGTTCGTTCAAACAAGTAACGGTAACCGGAGGATTATAAAGAAAGTTTGGGTTCAAGCATCTTGCGATTGAAGTCAGCCGAGCTAGAATTTTGGAAAACATGGAGTTCTTGCAATAAGGTAGCTACAATTGAAGGTTTCACGCATATTCAATCGAAATCAACCGAGCTAGAGTTTTGAAGAACGTGGAGTTCTTCCAATAAGGTAGCTAGAATCTGAGGTTTGTTTGGAACGCTTGAAGCACTTGGTTCAACTCGAATCAAGGGGAGAGAAGTAAATAGGATCTGCAATAAATAGGAAAAACTAGTAAAAAGGGGGGGGGGGAGGTTTAGGTTTCAGTGCGAAAATGAAATAAGCAAATAATCAATGTCACGAAAGCTGCCATGTTGTGTTGTAGAATCCCTTATTCCTCTCTTGTTGATGTTTGATACCCTGTATGAATTATCTAATCACTATAACCTCACGGTGAATTAACAAAACTGTTATAGCCGGTCCCTCTCTAACTACTACCGAGAGCTTTCTATTCCTAGTCCGCCAATATAAGCAAGGTTAAGTGATGTGTAGAACATTAATTCAATAATCCGCTACTTAGGGTATCATATCCCTAATCAACCAATATAAGTACAACAATTGCCCCTAGGTCCAACACATAGACTAATGGCTAATATTCCTTATGTTCCCAAAATCAGATTAAAAAAGTATCTCACATAAAAAGCATTACGAACAAAAGGAAATTGAATAAAAGTATAAATCAACAGGTTCATACAATGGTCAAATCAACATAGAATCCAACAATTGAGAAATAAGTTCATCATAACACAACATAACCTAGAAGAATTTAGCTACTCATAGTCTAATTAAAAATACCACAATTGATAAACAATGATAACATGAGAAATCCCTTGAAGAGATGACCTTAAGTGCTCCAAAAATCACCACTCGTGTTCTCTAATTTGTGCTTCAATCTCCCAAAATCGTAACTCTTATAAAAGTGTAAATTTTTCTCATTTTAAAGGCGTCAGAATGGACCATAACGCGTTAGAAAAAGACCCAGAAAAGTGACTATCGCACGCGTGATACCCTACATCGTGCGTGATGCAGCTTTTAATGCCCAATCACGTGCGTGATGTTGTGCGATGGTGGATGTGATTATTTTCGAAGCTTCACTCTTTTTTGCTCCTTTTTCACTCAATTTTTCACTAAGTCCACAATTTGCATCCTTAACTATTTTTCCCCATTCTTTGGTCATTCCTCCTTATATTTGCTCGACTTTCACTTGTTTTTCTCTGATTATTCGACTAAATATATACAATGACAGACTGTCATCAGTTGCCAGGTTGTTGCTTCCTTAGATGAGTTTGTTTATTTTCCATTTATTTATGGTTGTTTCTCTTTTGTTTCATCTCTTGTATGCTTGCTTCTTTTACTAGTTAGTGGTGGCAAACAAATATGTCCACCCTTCAAAAACTCGCAAAAAAATAGGGCGTGATAGACATACTAAATATGTGGGCCTAAAACTTTGGTCGGACCGGTAAAAAAATGAGGATGGATGGGCCTTACATAGGGATGTAAATGGATGTCCATAGGGGCGAATAATATGACATTTTTGTCTAACTCGTTGGATAAATATGGAATTTGTATCTGCCTCATATTTGTGCGGGTATAAACTAAGAGGGTAATCTGCAATTTTTAAGGTACTCACAGATATTCACAAATATCCATGGATAATATTTTTTTTCTAAAATTATATTTTGAAAAAAAATATTTTCAACTTATTTTAAAGACATAAAAAGTTATTATCACATAACATCCATACAATTCACTCTCAATTTAACAACCAAATTTTATACATTAATTTCTTTCTTTTTCACCAAATTATAATAACATCCAAACATAATATCCATATATTTCATTTTTAACTAAAACAAATGAAAATATTATAATTGTGAGTTAAGATGGAAAAGCGGACGATGAAGAAATAGGAAGGGAGAGACTGATTGGACGGAGGACGGGCGATACTGTTGGGGTTGGTTGAAAATATATATGTTAAAAAAGTCTCAAATCGTTTAGTTTTGTGAATGAAAAGAGGGTCCAAGGCTATATATATGATACAAGTTCTTTGAAGTCCGACATCGCTTATTTTGTGAAGGAATAGGGAGTCCAAGGCTATATATAAGATTCAAGTTCTTCATTCTAAGGTGCATAAGTCAAAAACACTTTAAGCTTGTATTTGACTTTCTTTGTTCTCTTTTACTCTTGTATTAGAGTGTTGTGATATGTAGTTAAACATTTGTTTTGGAGAGTGCAGGTGAGTGTACTGAAGGTCTGAGTTAGTTGAGGGTATATTCTGTGTTGTAACAATTTTCACATAGTGTTATTCTCTGGTTGTCTGTTGACAACAACCATGATTTTCTTGGATTGTGGAGTCTCAACAATATTATGTTCTTGTGTTGTGATTGTGTTCATCTTTTTTTCAATATTTTTTCCCAACAGGTACTGGTTGGTTGGACGGTGAATTTGATGAAGTGATGTCTAGAGTTTAGAAGAAACTTAAATATGAAATAACCAAATATAATTTGTATAAAATGCGAAAGATTTTCTTCAAAAAAAAACTTATAAAAATAAATATGAAAAGACTAATTTTTTTAGAAGAAAAAATATAGTATAATAAATAAATCAATGATATTTAAATAATTTTTATAATTTATTAACAGATGCAGACATCGATATCATCAAACTCACATTGATATCTATTAAAAATGTATATTTAAATATACATTTATTTTATTCGCAAATATTCATTAAACTACCCGCCTTGTATTCGTGTTGGATTTTATTCGCGAATATCCACGAGTAAGTATTTTTTTTTTCCATCCTAATCTTACATGCCCTACACCCTTAAAGTCTAAAAATTATATAAGTTCTTATTACCGCCCACATCCGAAAAAACTTGAAGAAAAAATAGAACGAATGGAACGTATAAGCCCGCAAAAAATATGGACAAATTAAATTAGCATATTTGTCTGGGTTTCATTTTACCACCTCTATCTTTCAATTCTATTTTTTCATATATATATATATATATATATATATATATATATATATATATATATATAAAGGATTATAGAAAGAGTAATAGTAAGCCATTCTAGACAACAACCTTCCAACGAATCTTAACCTAATAACCGTTGTGGTCATCCATGGAAAATGATGTGTTATGATTGTATAGAGATCCCGTACGAGAAAGTTTGTGAAACATTTTGCATGTCTAGTCCAATTTGGGTGATGGTTTGAGCCCTAGCTTTAGTGAAAAAGAGCTTCACTCACCAAATAAAATTATCACCATGTGTTTTAACCTCCATGAAAAAACCGAAACAAATAAATACACAATCCATAGATATCAATTTCGTCTTATTACATTTATCTAACCATTGTTTATTATTATCTTAATAAACACTGACTTCCTCGTGAAAGTGGCGGATATATATAAATCCGCATTTTTTGTTAAATGGATAATTTGAATATCTTATTTTTCAGAAAACGACAAAAGAATTTCAATTTCAAAAATTTCAAGTTTTTTCTTTACGAACATGTTAGAAAAAAGAAAAGGAAAAAAAGACAGGTGGCAGAAGGAGAGTGATACTGTGACGGATGTAACTGCCCAACACAGAAATCAATTTAGAAGCTTTCTTTTGGTGAGTGAGAGAACAAGCATATTTCGTAAGATTCCACACGTGTCTCTTCCGTGCTTAATTTTCAATTTCAAAAATAAATAAATAAATATTAAATATTAAATATTAAATATTTTCTTCTCTTTTCTTCTTTCTACACCTTACACTTAAAAACACACAATTTCACTCGACAAAGGGAAAAATCAAAACAAACCCAAACCAAAAAACCCTAAGTATTTTTTTTTCTTCCTTTTCCCTCTTCTTTCTTCGTTTTCTTCCAATTGTTTATCAATTTAACTTCAATTTTTCGAAATTGGAACTTTATTATTGTTAATTATTTTTTAAATTTATGGTATTGTTGTTTTTCAAGAGTTTTTTGATTTTTTTTTTGGGAAAATTTGCAGGTGAAAATGGCGAGTTCAGTGGAGAAGGAGGGTTCTGCTTCTAAAGCTGCATCTGCAGTTGAGGAGCCTGTTTCTTTGGAGCTTCCAGCTCCATCTGGTTGGACGAAAAAGGTTTAATTTTTGATTCGTGTTTTCCCCCTTTTTTTACTTTTCGATTTTAGGGTAATTTGAATTTTAAGTTGTTGTGATTTCTTGTTTCTTCTCTGATTTTTGTGTGGGGTTGTTTAATTTTGCGGATTTGTGTTGTGAAGATGCTTTGCTGTTGGTTTTCTCACCTAGGGATTTGATTTTTATTTTTTTGAACTTTGACCCGCTGAACGCGTTTGTTTCTAGATTTGCGGCTGAGATTTGGGTATTCTGTACTCTGAATTTGGAAAATTGTAGCTTCTGGGTGTTGAGTTGTCTACAGGGGATTTTCAAGATTCTTACTGTGTGATGTACTGTCCCGTGTGATGTATTGTCTGTGAGAGTGTTTCTAAAGTTTTGTATGACTTCTGCTTACAGTTTTAGCATTGTATGGACGGGTTTTGTTCAAAATGATATATGCTGCTTTGTAGGTGTTGCTTGGTTACATGGCATATTTGTTCTTTCTGAGTATTACATGGTACAAAAGAAGTTTGTTTCCCATATAGGACATAAAGGACTGCAATTTTGAGTATGGAAATTTTGCTTAAATGTACACTTTTTTGTTTACACAGGGAATTTCTTACATTAGTTTTGTAAATTTTTATAATATTGCAAAATGGGCACTGTGTAATTGGGCTTGTTTGATACTGATCTGGGTGTTTTTATCATTCATCTTTTTTTCACTTGGACTAGGAAACTTGTTGAAATATGACTTTTGTGTATTTTGTAGCTGTGGGATTTACCAGGGGATGATAATGATTTCTCAGTATTGTTGTCTTGCTGTATTTATTTGTATGTTCTAGGGATAATCCTAATATGTGCAGAAATTGCCAACTAACCTCTTTTTTGACAATGATAAATGCGTGTACAATATTTGTTTTCTGAAATATAGGAAATCACAGGTTAATTGTGACTAAAGACATAATTCTAGATTTTCATGGATATCATTTTATGAACATTTATTTTAGGGCTAAAGACATAATGTCTATCATGATATTTGTTTTCTTGTATCAAAACCAGTTGATACGGCTTAAAAATCCCTCTTCCCTAAAGAGGTGACAAAAGTTGCATAATCAGAAAGGTAGATTACGTCATTTCATGTTTGGGTCCTAATTTCAGAATTTTTCCATACTACTATTATGAAACTCTATTAGCCTTATGATAGATAGTGCACATATTATTTGCTTATTTTTTCACTGCTCTTACAATAAATCACAAGGCAGCAAATCATTCAATTTGTATTTTTGCACAATTTGTTCCATTATAAATATTTGTTGTTTATGTTAACAGTAAATGATGTTTAACTCCATGATTGTGAGTAAGGTAAGTTATCATTCTTCATTTGTCGTCATATCATCACTCCATAATTTCTTAACAAACACCAATTTTTTCTTAAAATTGTAAACATTGATATTTTCTTGTTTGAGATCCAATACAGTTTGCTGTTCAGTTGATCTCAAATTTTATTCTGTTTAGTTTGTCAGGTGTTCAGTTTGCTCTAAGAGAGTGATCCAACTTTTAACATTGATTTCAAGATATAAGATTTTCAAATCTTTTGACAGATCATCTCTACTGACTCGTTTTTCTTCAAACACCAGGCTTAGTGTTGATTAGCAAATCCAACCCGACCAGAACATGATCCACATGGTTTATTGAACCCAGTTAATAAGTCATGCCCAAGTATAAATCAGTAGGAAGGGAATAAACCTTGTATTACCATGTAAATGTGAAATAATTATCATTATCATATTATATTCTGTCAAATTTGTAACCATTTATTCTAATATTTTCTGATATTGTGCTCTGAATATGCCCACCATGTAACAGTCTTTTTCATATTTCTTGAAGTAAATTGCATTGATATTCCCTGAATTTTACATAACTTATGCTATAACAAATTTTGATTTTTATTCAATGAAAGACATAACTCCTGTCTTAATTTTTCTAAATTGATTCTATGGAGATAATATATGAGTTTACATGATAATTTATCCATACGACTCCACTCTTTTTTCTAGCTACACTACAAAACTAGAGGGGCATCTATGTAGGCATTGAATGAGAAGTATTGTTTACTTTATTTCCCGAGACAAACAGTTGGTTTCATAATGAATGATGTTGTCTATGTAATCCCTATTACTGCAGTTATAGATTTGAAATGGTTTGTTTACAGTCCATATGCGTCCATTTTTGTGTTTCTTGGTTATTATGAGCCATGGACATGTGTTGTCAATCTTCACACCTTTCTCGGGTATAGCCTGAGTGGAAGAATTAAAGAGGGAAATAAAACACTGTAATGTATTGTGATGTAAGTAGGGAAGAGTTTGATTTTTCATATTAGGGACTATTTGTAGAAGTTAATAACTTAGAACAAGATCTTGTATGTGTTACAGTTGTAAATTTGTTGGATGTTATGGCCCATGATTATTCATCAATTATATTTCCTTTGCAGTTCTTTCCAAAAAAGTCTGGAACTCCAAAGAAAAATGAGATTGTGTTCACTGCACCAACAGGAGAGGAGATCCATAACAAGAGGCAGCTGGATAAGTATTTGAAAGCAAACCCCGGTGGCCCAAACATCTCAGAATTCGATTGGGGCACTGGGGAGACTCCAAGAAGATCATCAAGAATCAGTGAGAAGGTCAAGGCATCTCCTCCATTAGAACCAAAAAGTGAGCCCTCTAAGAAGCGTTACAAAAAGTCAGCTTCAAAGAAAGAAGCTTCTGAGGATGAAGAGGAGACAAAAGATGTGGAAATGCAAGAAGCCGATGAAACTAAGGATGATAAAGATTTAGAGCAGGAAAAGAAAGTTGTTAACGAAGAACAAGGTGATAAGGGACCGGAGGGTGCAGATGTCAAAGAGTCCATTCAACCTGGTGAGAATACTGATATAGCAAAAGATGAGGGGAAGTCCGACACTGCCGATGGAGAGTTACAAGCATCCAAAGAGAAAATTGATGACAAAGGAGCTGAGGGGTCTGAAGCTGTTCAGAATAAGGATGAAGAAATGATTGAACAACCACAGCCACAGGAGGAGCCAAAGCAAGCTGTTCAGAGTAAGGAGGAAGAAAAGATTGAACAACCACAGGAGGAGACGAACCAAGTTGTTCAGAATGAGGAAGAAAAGATTGAACAACCACAGGAGGAGACAAACCATGCTGTTCAGATCGAGGAAGAAAAGATTGAACAACCACAGCCACAAGAGGAGGCAAAGCAAGCTGTTCAGAATAATGATGAAGAAAAGATTGAACAACCACAGGAGGAGACGAAGCAAGCTGTTCAGAGCAAGGATGAAGAAAAGATCGAACAACCACACGAGGAGACAAAACAAGATGGTGGATCTGGGGAAGCAGAGAAACCAGAAGCTGCCCTTAATGCTGAGAAACCAGCTGAATTTGAAGGGGAAAATAAAGAGGAAGATAACAGAATCGCTCAAGAGGCTGAAGGAAATATCAAGGAGAAAGAAGCTACAAAAGTGCACGGTGAAGAAAATTACAAGATTCATGATATGAACAAGACTGAGTCAGAGGTGACCGTGAATGGAAGCTGAATTGTTGAGACCAGAGAACTTGAACAAGGAATAGAATAAACTCTTGGCTTCTATCTTCTGTCACTGTGATGCCTTTAGATCTGTCCGAGGATGACTGTAGTTTTTGTTGTTGTTATTTATCTGATTGTTCATTGAAATGACTATAGACAATCATAGAGTTAGCCCTATAATGTACTACTATCTATCTATGTTCTGGAGAGACATGTAGCTTCTAGTTCCCATGTAACATTTGTATTGTATGATACCTGTAATCTTATGTGAGACCTTGATTTTAAATATGTCTTGTAGTGTCATCAAATGTAATGCGCCAGGTCTCATTTATCTTGAGGCTGTTTACATGTTTTTATTTCATTGCATGTTTCAATAAACGATGATAAGAACATTAATTTTAGCCATTAGCCTTTGATATCCTTCAGCAGCTTGAAAGTCAGTATTTGATGAACAACAATAATGCTTGTAGTCAATATATATCAATTACATTACAATTAAAATTACAATTTCGTGAGAGACAATACGCTCACAAGCTCAAACTTCATGAGCTGTGAAAGATGAGTTTGTTGGTCTTTCCTAGACACCACAATTTGGTGACCCTGAAGGGAAAATTAATGGAATTCTCTATATCTCTAAAGATGAAATAAAATTTCTTGTAGCTTCTTCACTCAATGTTCAAAGCCCTTTAAGTTTACCAACCAGTCCTGTCAAGGAGGTCCACTTCTCAAATGCTGCTGCTGAAGACACAAAGGCAATTTTGGAGGACTTCACATCATTCTGAGCAACTGCCAATAAAACCAGGATTAAGGCTTAGTGTGTGCCAAAAAAACCAGGATTAAGGATTAGTGTGTGCCAAAAAAACACATTTTTCTGTCATATATGAAGCTTAATTCCTAATTGAATGCAACACACCTGATGAAACCAATGAAGCAAGTGAAGAATTGAATGTGTCCACCTCAGTCTTCTCTTCAGGACTGGAACTCAGCTGTTAAATCCATCAACCAAAAACTTCAAACATCTAAATGGAGATCAAAGAGTATGCTTCAACGCAAATTGTATCTCAGGAATAAGTTTTCGATTTGAATTTACCACTTGAAATCAATAATAACGACACCAGTTTCCTCCAATTTTGAAATTCAGAATCAAATGCTACTTTATAACCATTTACATATCAAGCTATCAATATTACTGCATTGTAATGAATACTAACAGACAACTTTCTGTTTGATCGAGATCGTTGCGAAAGATTTCATAACAAAAGTGTTCATATCATAGTGAACACATTACTTAAAGAAAAACAAGATTTTACCTTATTCAAAGCAATATTGGCTTTTTGGACCCAATCAGTAGCATCCTTGCCACTCCCTAAGACAGAACCAGCTGTGGTTAGATCATTCTTTTCAATTGCTTTACCAACTTCACTCAATTTGTACACCACATCCTGAAGATACCCTGCAAAACATAAAGAACATGCTTTTGAAACGTATAACAGGCAAACGAGCAACAATTTGCGCCACTAAATACAAAAAATATTCAGATTGCAATCAAAACAATGGATGCTGTCAAATATAACACATGATAATAGAACAAACGAATAATGCACATTACCCGTTTCTTTGGTGGAGGAACTGATGACACCTTGTTTCTCAAGTCTCTTGATTCTATCCTTCTTTACTTTTTCCAAGAGCTCAACATCATCATCTGCTTCAAGTATTGCAGCATTAGCATCAAACAAACCTTTACCACTCAATGAAAGGACCAAGCTGGTAACAAAACCTATGGATATGCCTCTTTTGGTTACACTTGGGTTCACTACTTGGCAAAGTGTTGATTCTCTTTTCACATTGCATTTGATGATTGAGTTGTTGTGAACATATGTTGGTGTTGCTAGATGAAAAAGGTTTGCTGTTGAGAGAAAATTTGTTGCCATTTTTCTTTATTTTGTTTATTTTTTTGGCGCATGAAAATTTAGAAGACACGGCAATTTGGAACATTTGGAGGATAAGGTTGTTGTTGGATTCTGTAATCTAATCCAGCCATTTTTTAGATCCACAGGGGTATTGTAGTCATTTTACTACCATCACGGTGGCACCGTCCCTTCCAAACTCCAATTGAGTTAAAGGATGCAAATTGGCCATGACATGTTCATTTTTTATTCCTGGCCCATATATGATGTATAAAGACTTATGTTTATTATTACATAGTCAAATGAGACACTAAATCTAGTTTAACCAATTACTTGGACAAGTCCGCAGACCAGACTCTACGCATTTTAGTAGTCTAGTATTAATAAATGCTTTTGATTCGTAAAATAAGAGTATAGAATAATACTAGATTTTTTTTTAATTTTATTGTATTTGTTTTTATTTTATTTTATTTGATAGGTTTATTCTCCGGATAAAATAATATTTTATACCTGGGACAAAAAGTTGTCCCATGATTTAGTGAGACAAATAGAGAGATTTTTTTTTTATAATTTCTGTTTGGAATAAAAAGTTGTCCCATGGTTTAGTGGGAGACAAAAAACATGATTTTGTCTCGTCCCGTACCATTTATTTTGTTCAGTCTCATGATTTATTTCTAGATGAAATAAAGTGAAGGTTTGAAAAACACAAGAAGAAGGTTGAATTGTGTTGGTTTTTTCTTCTTTAAACTTTTTCAGCTTCTACTTCTGATGTTTCTTTATCAGAGTTTGAACACTTGGTTTCTGAAGCTTAAGAGTCTGGGCCACCAAAGACTGACTTTCTTCAGAGTTGACTTCTTTAGAATTTGGATCTCCATCAGAGGCCGAGTCTTCAGAAGTGGTCTTCAGAGCCAGGTCTGATCTTCAGATGCAGATTCCTCAAGCTTTTCTTTATTTGTTCTTAATGATAAAATCCTGTAGACTTGAACATATGAAGACTACCCAATTATTCTTTAAATACTTTGTTATCATCAAAATCCAAGGGATATTGTATTAACCAATTTTTTTCTAACATAAGGTACAAAATAAGTTGTAATGTCCAGTCCCTCATTTTTTAACAAATTAAAAGCACCCTAAGTCTATGTTTTATTTCACATTTGAAATTTTTAGAATTGATTCTAAACATGTAAAGTTTATTTTGACATATTTGATTGCTTTCGAATAGAATTGATTTTGCTTCCACAATTGTTCATGACTTATATGTAGGATTTGTAGTTTTGAGTCAAAATGTAATATTTTAAAAATTTACGTTAAATTCACTTTTATGTAAGTCTATCTCAATATAAATTATTTTACATTTAACTCATTTTTAGTCATAATCAATTAACCCAAAATCAAAAAATTTATTATAAAATCAAACACACTAATCATGACATGTTAATATCTGCATGTAATTCAAAACAATCTACACCACTACTTTTTCTATAAAAGAAAACTGGTACAAAATAATACCTTTATCATTTATATATGTTGGCACCTCAAAGAGACTAAATAAAAAGCACCATAATAAAATGTATTAATAAAAAAAAATACAAAAAGAACTTTTGGCGTTAAACAAAAATCCAAAGTATGAGAATCCCCCTGCCTCATTAAAAAATTTATCAAGAAAAACTAAATGGGATAAAACATTCTTAAAGGTAAAAAAAGAGTGTATATATAAAACATTGAATCAAACATAAATAACCAAATTAACAAAACCTATACAAAAGATAAATCTAACATATTATAATTGAAATCATTCCAAATAGAGATAGACAAGTTATTCAACCAAGTGTAACTAGTAGTAGATACATCAATGTTGGTCATTTTATACATTTGAGAAAAAAGAATCAAATAATTTTCCATTTGATATGAAAAGTCCAAGGAATAACAAAAAGTTAATTGAAAGACAATGATCAATTTTTATCCTCTGATGACGTAAACCTTTATCAAAATCAATTTCAATAGTTAAAATAGCTCTTTTCAACTCAACAGAGCAAAAAAATACCAATAAGAAAATGTAATATTAAAGTTAGATTGAGGTCTCTAAAAACACTTGCACTGTTGGAGTTGCAGCGGAAATTTGACTTCTAATAATGATATGGAATACAACTCTCTTAAAGTTAAACAAGAAAATAGTATAACATGAACAATGAATTTGTATGAAGAGATATAAGTGTATAAAGAAGAAAGATTGAATTTGTATGTATGTTGTGTTTAATACAAACTAATGATTCATCTTATATAGTAATCCACATACTATAAAATGACTGAAGCATATTACAAAACACATATAAGCCATGTTATTCCTATCATTGCTCCTTACTAATGTTGCATCTTGCCATAATTAGTTTTGACTAATTATTCCCACAATTCTCCACCTCGTTCATAATTTGAAACATTCAAATTTTGGACGAATATGGAATAATGTTCAACAAGTTCAAGCAGTGTTGAAATTTGCTACCTGATACAACCTTGGTTAACATGTCAGCTGGGTTATCATCAGTATGTACCTTCGTAAGAGAAATATGTCCTTCCTCTACGACATCCCGTACAAAATGATACCTTACATCAATATGCTTGGTCCGAGCATGATGAATCTGATTCTTAGCCAAATGGAGCGCACTTTGACTATCACAACTCAGTGTTACACATTCTTGTTTCATACCCAAATCATCTAGAAGACACCTTAGCCACAATGCTTCCTTAACTCCTTCTGCTACTGCCATATATTCGGCTTCTGTAGTAGAGAGTGCCACTGTAGACTGTAACATCGATCTCCAACTAACTGGTGCACCGTGTATTTGAAACACATAACCAGTAGTAGATCGCCGTCTATCTAGATCACTAGCATAATCTGAATCAACGAAGCCACTTATTTGACATGTATCTCCACCAAAACACAATCTGGTGTTAATGGTACCTTTCAAGTACCTCAAAATCCACTTCACCGCTTCCCAATGTGCCTTTCCCGGATTCGCCATGAACCTGCTGACAACACTTATCGCTTGTGAAATATCTGGACGTGTACACACCATAGCGTACATCAAACTGCCAACTGCACTAGCATAAGGTACATTTTCCATGTTTGCCTTATCTTCTGCTGTAGTGGGAGACTGATTTCCAGAAAGCCTAAAATGTGGAGCTAATGGAGTAACCACCGACTTAGCACCTTTCATTCCGAACCTTTCAACAACCCGCTCTAGATAGCCTTTTTGACTCAAGAACAGTTTTTGGTTTGTCCGCTCTCTTCTAATCTCCATATCCAGTATTTTCTTCGCAGCGCCCAAGTCTTTTGTCTCAAACTCTTTACCAAGTTTAGACTTCAATTTATCTATCTCCACCTTGCTTTTGGAAGCAATAAGCATGTCATCGACATACAATAATAGATAGATATAATCACCTCCACGAAGCTTCTGAATATAGACACAACTGTCATAACTACTTCTATGGAAGCCTTGTTTTATCATAAAAGAATCAAATCTCTTGTACCACTGTCTAGGAGATTGTTTCAACCCATAAAGTGATTTCCTCAAGCGACATACATGACTCTCTTTACCTTCAACCTTGTATCCCTGAGGTTGATCCATATAGATTTCCTCATCTAAGTCTCCATGCAAGAAAGCTGTCTTCACGTCTAGTTGTTCCAGCTCAAGATCACCATGAGCTACTAAACTTAATAGCACCCAGATAGAAGTATGTTTCACCACCGGCGAAAATATCTCATTGTAATCAACTCCTTCCTTTTGTGCAAACCCCTTGGCCACTAGTCTAGCCTTATATTTTGTGCCGCACGACTTAGTATGATCTTCTTTTCTTTTATACACCCACTTACAACCGATATCAGTCTTTCCCACGGGCAATGGGACTACCTCCCATGTCTTATTCTTATGAAGAGATTACATCTCTTCCTCCATAGCAACCAACCAACTCTCTCTATCTTTGTCTTTAATAGCTTGCTTGAAGGTGATCGGCTCATCTTCTTCAACTGAGAGTGCACATTCCACCAATTTTACCTGCCCATAATGCCTCAGAGGTTTATCTGACCCAAACTTCTGAACTATTTTGTAATTTCTCTTTGGCCTAGTGGTTTCCAAAGATTCCTGCTGTTGTTGTTGTAACACATGTGTATTTTCTTGCTGAACCTCCTCATGATCATGTTCATCCTCTTCCTCGTCTTCACTGGCGATAGGATTCTCCACCTGACCACGACTAGAATCTGGTTGGTCTTCAGATTCTATCTCAATAACTTGATTCGATATTTTAACATCACCATCGTTAGGCACCATAGATTTTTCATCAAATGTAACATCCCTTCTTATCACAAACTTAGAATCTTCTACACTCCAAAGGAGATAGCCTTTGACCTCTTTTGCATATCCTAGAAAGATAGCTTTCTTGGCTCTATTATCAAGTTTGTTATCCTTGCCGTGATAATAGGCTGTGCATCCGAAAATTTTCAGTCTTTCATAATCAGCATGTTCACCTGACCATACCCTATAGGGCGTGTCTCCACCTAAACTGGAATGTGGGGATCTGTTTACTACATAACAAGCTGTAGCAACCGATTCCGCCTACCATTCTCGACCTAACCCAGAATTAGAGCGCATACACCTTGCTTTCTCAAGAAGTGTACGGTTCAGTCTTTCTGCGACTCCATTCTGTTGTGGTGTGCCTCTGACCGTCCAGTGTCTAACAATGCCTTCCTGATCACAAAACCTCTTGAAAGCTCCATCCGTATACTCTGTACCATTATCCGATCGCAGAGTTTTCAGCTTTCTACCTGTTCCGTTCTCAACCATTGCTTTCCAACACTTGAAAATATCAATACCTCACTCTTAGGCTTAAGAAAATAAATCCAAGCATACCTTGAATGATCATCAACATATGTAACAAAGTACCTGGAACCATCCTTAGAAGTAACTGGAGCCGGACCCCAAACATCAGTATGCACGTAGTCTAGTATTCCCCTGTTTTTATGCTTGCTTGTAGAAAACCGCAACCTATGTGCTTTTCCATACACACAATGTTCACAAAATTCCATGCATGGCTTTTCCATGTTCTTTAGCAAACCTTTCTCACCAAGCAGTGATAGACCTTTTCAGACATATGCCCAAGGCGCATGTGCCACATCCTCGTACATTCAGTCTGGTCTTTACTTCTATTGATTCCAACTGCCAAATCACTTGTGACAGTTTCCGCCATAAGAGGATAAAGATTCCTGTGACGAACACCCTTCATCACAACCAACGAACCACGAACAACCTTTAAGACTCCGTTTTCCAAGATTATTTTGCAACCATTTTCCTCTAGTACACCAAGAGAAATAAGGTTTTTTTCGCAAATTAGGGACATGTCTCACGTTCCTCAAAGTCCTTACCGCTCCATCATGCGTCTTGATTCGTATTGTACCATACCCCATAATTCTACAGGCATGATTATTCCCCATTAAAACTGTACCACCATCTGTATTTTTGGTAGGTAGTAAACCACTTCCTATTTGGGCACATATGGTGTGAAGCTCCTGAATCAAGCACCCATCTTCTGGAGATATCATGGTCTTGCTCTGAAACCGAGAAGCAATCATCCTCGCCATTTGAGACATAACTCGCCTCCTGCAAATCTTGTTGTTTACCTCTTGAGTTGTTTTCGTTGTTGGTATAATTTTTAAATAATACCCTCTTATTTGGACAATTTGCTTTAAAGTGCCCAAGCTCACCACATTTAAAGCATGTTCTTTCCGCATGAGCTCTAGATTTTGATCTACACTTGCCGCCCCTGCCCTTAGATCTTTCATTGTTCCTTCCCCTACTAGCAAACAACCCTTGTGTCTGTTCGTTATTTTCTCCACCATTACCATACATCCCATTAGTAGCAATCTTTCGAAGATCATCCGCTAATAACGATGTTCTAGTCTCATCCATAGTTAGAGTATCACCCACAAGCATCAATGTTTGAACTAGATTTTCATACTTCTTGGTCAATGAAAGAAGCAACATAAGTGCTTGGTCTTCATCATCAATCTTCACTCCTATATCTTTCAAGTCTGATATAATCCTATCAAACTTATTAACATAATCCCGGATTGAGGTGCCTTCCTCCATCTTGCATGTATACAATTTAGATTTTGAGTAGATCCTATTTGTTAGAGTTTTCGTCATAAAATTATTCTCTAACTTTGACCACACGGCGGCAACCGTTGCTTCTTCATTAACCAAGAAAGCAACATCCCTCTCAAGGCATAAGATTATCGCTGCCCGTGCTTCAAGATCTAGCTCTTCCCAATCCTCATTCTTCATACTCACAGGTTTTTGTTCTTTCCCCGCTAACGCCTTATGCAACTTTTGTGATATAAGCAGATTTTTCATCTGCATCCTCCAATAAGAAAAATCATTTTTTCCATTGAACTTATCTATTTCATATTTCCCAACCTTGACGGTTCCACTAGTAGAAGCCATTATAGGCTCTGATGCCAATTGTTGGAGTTGCAGCGGAAATTTGACTTCTAATAATGATATGGAATACAACTCTCTTAAAGTTAAACAAGAAAATAGTATAACATGAACAATGAATTTGTATGAAGAGATATAAGTGTATAAAGAAGAAAGATTGAATTTGTATGTATGTTGTGTTTAATACAAACTAATGATTCATCTTATATAGTAATCCACATACTATAAAATGACTGAAGCATATTACAAAACACATATAAGTCATGTTATTCCTATTATTGCTCCTTACTAATGTTGCATCTTGCCATAATTAGTTTTGACTAATTATTCCCACATGCACAAACTGCAATGTAAGGACTGCCATGACCTGTTCCGCCCAAGTTGTATTTTATCTAAGATATTATAAGAAGGCGCCACAAGGTCTCTTTAATTTTAGGAGCCTTATGGGATGAATCTTCACATTAACAACTTTAAGAATATAAAATGCTGCCATGTTATAAGCAACATAAATGTTTGTACAATTTTCACTAAGGGAGACATTAGATATCATAAAATTGAAAGCAGGTCTCCATTTTAGTTTCTTATATTGAAACATAAAATTGTTCACACAAAATCAAATAATGTTAAATATATTAATAATGACAATCTTGATGATATGATTGCGCTCGTCAAACCAAGATTTGTCATAATAATTGAGGATATGATGCATAGTGCTAGTGTCAACAAGGATACTAATGATAGTCTGAAACCAACTCTAAAGTTGTTGAGAAAAAAGAACACAAGAAAAAAATATGTAAAAATGATTCCTCTAGTATCACAAAAGTCACATTTGAAAACAATGGCATAACCTTTAGGGCACAACTTGTCATTAGTAGGTAACTTATTCTAAATTAATGTTCAAATAGTGATAGATTTAGACAATAAAATATCTTTGTGTCAAACCATTTTGGTCCAAGAAAACATTTAACGAAGAAGCCTTTAAACTTTATAGACTTTTTTTTTAAATTGAGAGATCCATCAACACTATGAATCCAAATAAACTTGTCAGGAAATTTAACCTAAGGAATGGTTTTCTATTTGAGTAAGTTACACAAATTAGGAAAATTGTGCATTATTAGAAGCATAATGTGCCATTGATCATAGATTATGAAATATCTCACCTTAGCATTGAGGACAAGACTAAAGTCAATAGAAAGAGAATCCGCTAACCAATTATCAAACAAAAAATTAACATAAATCCCATCATCAATAAGCCATATAGAGTTATTCTTCACATTTGAAAATGTTCTTTTAATTTATACACAAATAGAGGAATGAATATTGTATTGAATAAAAAATATTTTTGTAATGACTATAGGTCTAATTAAGAAATCCCATTAGTTTTGGAAACTATGGATCCCACCCAAGCTTAACCATTGTTGCTTCATTGATGTCTCTGAGGACATGATGCCAAAACATCCTTCAAAAATAGGAGTAGAAACCTTATATCAAATCACTGAAAAATTTCCTGCCATTAATATCATTGTCCATATGAAATTCCTCATTCATTTCTAAAAATCATTGAGGAGGATGATATGCCAATATTAGATAAGGAAAGATTAAAATAATATGATTTAAATGATATTCTTGACAAGTTCAACTCTTCCAGCAAGAGAAATAAGAGAAACCTTTTAAACATTCAATTTGGATTTGAGCTTGTCACCATTATGTTAACTGTAGTTGATTAAGAATTCCTTTAAAAATGGTAACCCCAAGATAATTAAAAGGGTAAATGCCAATGTTTAATCCAAGCATCTCAACACGTTAGTTTGATCTTGGTTTATGGATCCTCCAAAGAAAGTGAATTTATATGAATTAATAAGTTGGTTTGCGATAGATCTACTTGTTGAACAAGTTAATGATATTTCTTATATTGCTGATAATAGCCTTGCAAAAGATCATGACATAATTTGCATATAACACACATGAAGGGATTTGACTACATCTCATGCTATTAATTAAAGTCAACATCTTATTATTTGGTCAATTTTATAGTGAATTATTGAACACATATTCATCAAGACAACATAATATAGAGAAAAATGGATCACATTTCCTAACACACATTTTTCAAGGGAAACCCCCGCATTGTTACCATTAACATAAATAAAGAGCCTGGTAGATTAAATAATAGTATGAATCCAATAAGAAAAATTTTGATTGAAGGAAAATCTTTGAAGAACATTAAGAATAATTTTCCAATAAAAAATATCAAAATCCTTCTCGATATAAATCTTGAGGGCCGAATTTCCTCCAAAACTTTTATTATGCATAACATTGATATCCTTAGAGGTATGGAAAATGTAATCATATATTTTTCTATCATGAATGAAGCCTCTTTATCGAGTAGAAATGATAGAGTGAGATATAATAATACATTGTTAGAATTATTATAGTGATAATTTTAAAGTTAATATTCGTAAGAGCTATAGGTCTATAGTAGTAAAAAAGATGAGTCTTAAGGAATTTTGAAATGAGCACCACATTGGTATAATTCCAATCATGAATGGTCCAACCATTAATAAATGAAGAAACTACAATTTTAATTACATTATCTTCAATAATTTTCCAATAAGTTCAGAAGAAATGAGCTCTAAAGCCATAAGGACCAAAAACACTATCATAACTCATGGTAATGAAGGCATAATACACTTCAATGAGAGTAGGATAACTAGTATGCATACCATTTATTTGGTCATACATAATATTGGGATCACATTATCTATCAATTCAGAATTAGAATAGTTATTGTCCACATTAAAAATAAATTTGAAATGAGTTACAAATTGGGGCAAATCTCATTAAAATCAGTAATAACCTCATCACAAATAGTAAGAGAATATAAACTCTTAGTAGCATGCTTAACTTTAGAAGTCCTATGAAAGAATTGCGTTTTCCTATAACCTCTAGCCCACCATATGATTCTAGACTTATCATGCTAAAATATCTCCTCAACATTCAAAGTCTGATCATATGCAATCGTCTCATTTTTTCTCTTGCTCCATCAAAGCATCACTATAACCACGAGGATCAATTTTTTTCATGTATATCATCAAACACAAAACAAGTTATCTAAGCATTAACATGGACATCACCAAATCCATTTTTGTTCCATCCTCTAAGAATAGTTTTTAGGTTCTTAAACTTCAAAGAAAAATTTACATAGAATGACCATAATATTGATTATTCCAATTGTGTTGTATGACCTTTATGCAATCAGGGTGAGTGGACCATATTTTCATAAATCTAGTGGGAACAATATGCCTAATATTATTATATTTATAATCAAGCATAAGAGGGAAACGATCAAAGCTATTTTTAGTAAGAGTGCAATAAATAGTGGATTCTAAATCTAATGATGATTGCAAATGGCTCTTTCAAGTATTTTTTCTAGTAAAAGTGTTATCTCTTCTTTTATTGGACCCAGTGAAGAAACATCCTCTAGTTTGCAAATGAATGATATGGTTTACATCACTCCAAGCATGAAAATCATCTAAAAATATCTCGGAGGAAGAATTGTTACCCGTATATTCACGAGAACCAATAATAATCTTGAAGTCTCCTATACAACACCATGGAATAATTGTTATATGAATTCTGTCAGTAAAGTTTTTCTAGAGCTATCTTCTTTTAATATGATTATTAATTTCATAAATAACATTAATTCTATAATATGCATTATTAGAGTAACTTGAAAGGTGACATTTTGTTCATAGGTTTGGATAACAAAATGATCAATAAGATCATTATAAAGGCACCATAAGTTGGTGAAGCAACTATGATTCATCAAAGGCTAAAAAATAATAAAAATATCAGGCTTGTGATGGTGACGATGCCTTATAAAAGCCAATTTAGAAGAGGGGTTGGCTCTCCCCCTAATATTTCAAAAAATTCACCTCATTTATGTATGGTTTGTAGTTTCTTTTATTTAACTTTCTTTCTTCCATCTTTTTTTGGAGAGAAAATGAGTGTAGTCCTTGTTATCCTCATGATTATAATTTTTCTCCTTATATACCATTTCATCACATCTACCTTTTTTTATCAACATTCATGTAATTTGGACCACATTAGGTATATTAGCATTATTTTCAAGCACCACAATAATGTTTCCTTCAATCATTCGTATTATATATGATCAACATTGGCAAGATCCTCATTGGAATTATTGACAACCTTTATTTTACTCGCACAATTGTTCTTGTGCTCTTCTTAGGTAATTTTGGTTTTCTTACATTCCGGGATCAAATTATCAAAATTATTACAAAAGCTATAAAAGCAATGGAGCTTTTCATATTTAATACCAACATAAAAAAGAATAACCACTTCTTTCCGTCAAGATTTTATCTCACAACTAAATAGAAAGATCAACATCAACAAATATTCTAGCGTGATGGCCAAAGCTTATATCAAACAAGGACTTACTTGTGTTATTATCCAAACATATGGGTGTATCCCACACTACCATCAATACCATATATGATCTTTTGGCCTCCAATATTCTTGTCCTAGGATGTGTTGAATGTAATTCAACATTCGAGTCAGTTTAGTTTTAAGTTTCATTTGCATTTGAATATTAATTTAGGTTGTATTTCATTTGACTTGAATTTGGATGAATCTATATAAACTCAAATGAAGTAAATTTGTAACAGAATTCAGTTTTTGCAATTTTGAGATTAGAAAGTTAGTTACATAATTCTCTGTGTGTGTGTGTGTGTGTGTGTGTGTGTACGTGTGTGTAAATTGTTCATCAACTTCTCCAATTCTTGTGCATTATTAATGGAGGTTTATTGTTGAATTCCAACTATTGGCATCCATAGCTCCAGTTTGTTTCACGGGGAAACACGAGTATGGTGAGGTATGTGATTGATTTCGGTTCTAAAATTTACGCTGAATTGAAGTTCAAAATCGGAGAGAATCACAAATCTTGATTCTCAGGGTTTGGGAAACACGAGTGTTAGTGAGAATTGAGTGATTTTCACAAGAACGAAGATGAACGACGAAAATAGTAGGTTGAACACTAAGCTTCCAGTATTTGACAGAAATAACTGGAGTCGGTGGTCGATTTAGACGCGTGTATTGTTTGAAGCTCAATATGTTCTTGATCTCGTCAATGACGGTTACACGTCGATTGCAGAAAATGCAATAGAAGCACAAATAATTGCGCAACAAGAAATGATAAAGAAGGATTAGAAAACATTGTTCTATATCCATCAGTGTGTGGATACAAAGGTGTTTTAGAAAATTGTTGATTCGATAACAGCGAAGGCGGTGTGGGTAGGGGTGGCAAAACGGTATGCCCGCCTCATCTCCATAATGTCTCCCTTGTATTATCGCAAAATTAGTTTGCACATCATGATCAACTACAAATTGTAATTTCTTGAAAGACTTTGATGTCTCTGCTATATACTTTACATGTTATTACCATCAAAATCATATTATATATTAAGAAAGACATCTTGAATTTCTATTAAAAAACATCATCAACATCTTGTTTTGCTTCATCATGTTGATTTTATTATTCATCTTACTTTGCTTAAAATCTTGAGTATATGTCTCAGGGGATGTTGAATGAAAATAAAAATGAGACATAAATTAATCTTCTAAATATCCAACAATATAACACAACGAATGACCAAGTTATATATTAGCTTTCCATAAGTTGTATACAACTTTCTTGTACATACAATAGCAATATTATCCATATATTTTTCAAGAAATAAGACATTTTGATATATTTTTAACAAACTATATTTGAAATTAACAATTGAATTGCCATCTCAAACAATAACAACAGACCATTATTGAAGAAATCAAGTACAAGTGAAGAAAATGCAAAGGATATTTAATTGTAGCTAGGAAACTCTCATTTGAGTCAAGATCAAAAAAACATTTAATTTAAGTTATATTGAAAATAATATACATATATAAATGAATATGAGCTTACTGTGGTCTTTTTGAGTGCTTGATAACTAAGTTGGCGGGTTGGCGGACCAATCTTTCCCTTTTTTGGCAGGCTTAAGGAGAGACGAGCTTATGGAGGAGCAGGCTGAATGGGTAGGAAGGCAAAAACTCCCAACCAAACATGCCATTTTTTGGCGGGTGCGCATGCCGGTCTGGCAGGCCACAACCCGTTTTGCCACCCCTAGGCATGAGATACACTAGTACGGTACTATGGTGGTGAAAAATAAGTGAAGAAGGTCAAACTTCAGTCCCTACGTAAGCAATACAAAAATATTAGCATGAAGAACAATGAGAAGGTACCTGATTACATCTCTAGAGTGTTTGTGGTCACTAATGAGATGAAGTCTTATGGAGAAACGCTCTCTGAACAAGTAATCATTGAAAAGATACTGAGATCACTTACTCCTCAGTTTGATTACATAGTTGTAGCCATAGAACACTCTAAAGATACGAGCACAATGAGAATTAAAGATTTTCAGAGTAGTCTAGAGGCACAAGAGTTGCGTCTGACTGAAAGAAACTCTAAACGAGAGTTAGAACAGACTCTGAAAAGAAGAACCATAAGCAAGCATGGCTAGAGAACAATAAGAAGTATGATGGTGGTGTTCAGAAGTCATAAATCTCCAATCCTGATAAGAAATATCAAAATGTTCAAAAGGGAAAAGAGAAGTTTGACATGAGAAAGGTTCAGTGCTACAGTTGCAGCAAGTTTGGCCATTTTGCCATTGATTGTTGGTCAAACAAGGTTAATAAGGGTGAAGAAGCCAACATATCCAGAGTATATTTTGATGATGAACTTGTTCTATTGATTGTATTTGAGAATGTAGGTGGATCAATGGTAGACCGATGGTATATGGACAATGGCTGCTAAAATCACCTAACTGGAAACAAGCAATGACTGGTTTATTTTGACTCTGGTAAAATGACCAATATCAGATGTGATGATGATGAGTATCTGAATGCTAAAGGAACGGGAAATGTTAGAGTTAAGTTGAACAATGGAAAAACTGTATTGATCAAGGATGTATGGTATGTTCCTAACATGAATAGAATTCTGATGAGTTTTGGTCAGTTGATTGAAAAAGGATTTTCAGTAACCATGAATAACAATATGTTGAAGTTGTGTGAATTTAATCAGAAGATGATTATGGAGTATGAACTGAGAAGAAACTGAAAATTCAAAGTGAATGTTGCAACAACAGAAACTCAACACCTTAGTGCAAGAAATGCTAAAGGGGAAAGTGAGTTGTGGCATAAGATATTTGGGCATCTGAACTACAGAAGCTTAGGGTATCTGAGTTCAAAGAATTTGATATATATAATTCCTAAGACTGTGGCACCAGAGAAGTCATATGATGTATGCATAAAAGGAAAGCAACCAAGATTTTCATTCTTATCATAAATGCTTCCAAGAGGAACTCATACTTTGGGTGTGGTATATTATGATGTTTGTGACCCATTTTAGGTACCTTCACTTGGAGGAAACAATTACTTTATGTCATTTTTGGATGAGTTTACAAGAATGACATGGGTAACACTCGTTAAGTTCAAACTTGAGGTGTTTGATGAGTTCTAGAAGTTCAAAGTGAAGGCTGAAAATCAAAGTGGGCAAAGGTTAAAGACTCCCAGAACTGACAGTGGAGGTGAGTTCAACTCAATAGAGTTCAAGAATTTATGTGAGGAACATGGTATTGAGCATGATGTGATTGCTCCATACACTTCCCATCATAATGGTCTTGCTAAAAGGAGAAATAGAACTCTGCTTGATATGACAAGGAGCATGCTGAAGGAGAAAAATTTGCCTAAGTAATTGTGGGGTGAAACAATTGCTACTTCAATATATGTGCTCAACAGATGTCCAACAAAGAAGTTAAAATAAGTAGTTCCTATTGAGAAGTGTACTGGAAGAAAGCAAAGTGTCATCCATTTCAAGGTGTTTGATTCAATATGTTATAAACATATACCAGATGTTACTAAAAGGAAATTGGATGACAGAAGAAAAACTATGTTGCTTATAGGTTACCATAGTACATGTGTTTATAAGCTCTATTGTCCAGTCATCAAAAAAGTTGAAGTCAACAGAAATGTCATAGTGAAGGAATTAGAAACATGGGATTGGAGCAAGTCTCAATCCAACTCTAGTGCAATGTCAATACTAGAGTCTGATTCTGCCTCTGAAGGAGATTCTGCCTCTAAAGGTGTTTATGACTCTAAAGGAGAGTCTGAATCTGAAGACGAGTCTGAATTTGATGGTAGATCTGACTTTGAAGATGATCCAACCTCTGAAGGTGGTCCATCCTCTAAAGGTGGAACTTCTGAAGGTGAAGCTTCTGAAGATAGTCCAACATCTAAAGGTGAACTTTTGAAAGTGGAACTTCTAAAGATGGTCTTGCTTCTAAAAGTTTCCAGAGGTTACAAAGAGTTAGGCCGATACCAAAGAGACTTGTAGACTTTGGGTTGCTGCAGGATATTGAGATTAATTATGAAGGAGAAGTCATCTAGAGTGCCATGATGGTGGACTATGAACCTGTCAGCATCAGCGAGGCTCTAAAGAAGAAGGTATAGGTGAATTCCATGAAGGAAGAGATTAAAGCCATTGAAAGAAATAAGACATGAGAATTGACTATTCTATCTCAGAACAAGAAAGCCATCAGTGTGAGCTGGGTTTTCAAGATAAAGATGAAGCCATATGGTTCAATTGCTAAGCATAAAGTAAGGCTAGTAGCTAGAAGATTTCTACAAAAGTATGATTTATACTACTTTGAAGTGTTTGCACCTGTAGCTAGACATGAAACCATAAGGTTGGTTATTGATATAATTGCAAATAGGATTTGGCTATGATACATTTAGATGTAAATTTAGATTTTCTGAATGGTCCATTGCAAGAAGAAGTTTATATGTTACAACCTCTTGGATTTGTGAAAGAGAACAAAGAAAGAATGGTGTACAAGTTGATTAAAACCTTGTATGGGTTGAAACAAGCTCCAGGAGATTAGAATCTAAAGCTTGATTCATTTTTCAAGCATCTGGGGTTCAAGAAACGTGAAATGTAATATGGTGTGTGTGTGCAACATACTTATGATGGCAATGTGATTATGGTGTGTCTTTATGTAGATGACATACTTCTGACAAGAAGTTGTACTTCTGAGATAAACAAGTTCAAGAAGGTGATGATGAATGCATTTGATAGGACTTGTATTGGAAACATGGTATATTTTATAGGGATGAATATTTTGCATCATGAGAAGAGAATTATTATGCATTGACTGAAGTATGAACTTGAGATGCTGAAGAGATTTGAGCTGATGGATTATAAGTTAACACTCACACCTGCTGAGACAAATCATAAGCTGAATTATGATGATGGTGAGGATGTAGATGCTACAACCTTAAAACAGTTGGTTGGCTGTCTAAGATATCTGTGTAACACCAAACCTGCCATATGTTATACAGTTGGAATGGTGAGTAGGTTTATGAGTAAGCCAAAGTGGTCACATTATCAATCTGGAGTTATGATTCTGAGGTATGTAAAAGGAACTCTGAGGCATGAAATTTTGTTTTCATCTGGAGTGTCAGATGTTGCTGAGCTGATATGCTACTCAGACTTTGACTAGTGTGGTGATAAAGTGGTCAGAAGAAGCACTACATGATACATGTTTATGTATCTGGGAACCCCTATTTCTTGGTGCTCCAAGAAGCAACTAGTGGTTGCATTGTTAACCTGTGAAGCTGAATACAAATCCGATGCTTTATCATCTTGTCAGGCTATTTGGCTGATAAATTTACTGCAGGAACTGAAGTTCAAGGTGAGCAAACTAGTCAGATTGATGATTGACAACAGATCTGCCATGGTTTTGCTTAGAATCCAGTGTTGCATAGAAGAAGTAAGCACATTGATACCAAGTACCATTTTTTGCGCAATCAAGTTCAAAATGAAGTACTTGAGGTTGTTCATGTCAGCACTCAGAAGCAACTTGCAGATGTGTTGAACAAGACAATCAAAACTGAACACTTTATCAATTTGAGGGATGAAATTGGTGTTGTTGATTTTTAAACTTGAATGTGAATAAAGAGATGGTGTTGAATGTAATTCAACACTAAAGTTAGTTTAATTTTGAGTTTCATTTGCATTTGAATATGAATTTAGTTTGTATTTCTTTGAGTTAAATTTGGGTGAATCTATATAAACTCTAATGAAGTAAATTTGTAACATAATTCAGTTTTTACAATTTTGAGATTAGAAAGATAGTTACACATCTCTCTCTCTCTCTCTCTCTCTCTCTCTCTCTCTCTCTCTCTCTCTCTCTCAATTGTTCCTCATCTTCTCCAATTCTTATGCATTGTTAATTGAGGTTCATTGTTGAACTCCAACAAAATGCACACCCAAACTTCAGCGCTAGTTTGATGTTGCATATTAGGGTTGAAATCCCAACTCCACCGAAATAACTTTAAATAACTAGGATTAATGTTCATGAGTGTACCGATTATATGCCTTTAAGATTCTCAACTTAGGAGAAGAATATCTCATTAGGAGAAGAATATCTCATGATAACCTTTACCAAAGGAAGTCTAAATAGCTTGAAGTTTGGATAATAAGACATCTATTTTTTGGAGGTGTAATGCTCCTAGCCTATATCACATGGTCATAGAGATGTTCTTGCAAACTTCGAAGCCTATAACATATTCATTTTCAGGTATAGTGATTGAAATTTGGCTACATTTCACACAAAATATAGGAAGTTAGCTAATAAGAACATCACAAACGTTGTTATTGAAAACATGGACAAATGATTGGTCATATCTTTTATTGCTTGATGATTGATATTAACAAGATTAGAAGAAAAAGATAGAAGACCACAACTATGCACAATGGTTCATAGAAGTCATGGCGAGTTGAGAGAAAGACAAGAGGCTCCGTAAAAGATTCCAAATCTTAGTCCAAACAACACCATATTTTGACTTTAAAAAAAAAATCTAATTTGCAATATCATAATACAAGGTACTATGTGAATGCCACAAGGTACTATGTGAATGCGAGATGATTCTTTCAAAGTCCTTTTTATCTTCCAAGTTTATGGAATCCAAGTCTTTTTATCTTCAATCTTTGTCATACTCAAACACAACTATATCCTATAATAGTAAGTAACTTCCAGGTGACATATAAGCTGATTCATTATCATTATCATAGGGTTTTAAATATTTTTATCTACACACAAACATTGAAGCTCAATAAGAAACATTGGCCTACATAAAAAGTGAGGTTCACTAATATAAATTTGTTACCACTTTTTGAAATCAATACGTAAAAAGCAGATTCCCTTACGTGGGAAGTAAACAATGGTTGATTCAAAAGCTACTTTCTTTACAATTGTGTTATTAAATCAAACACTAGCCAGATCAAAAGGAACCATTGTTGATGAGAGTATGATCACACTGCTTTCACACTCTCCTTACTGATTAAGCGTTTAGAAATGAAAATAAAAGGAAGCATATAACCGTGTATTACAATATTAAAGCTCTTCCCTTTTTAATAACTTAGCTTTTACATTGATTATTATTAAAGTGCTTCCACCTAGTCTCAAATTCTTGTCTTAATATATCCTATAATGGTTACATCATCTTCAACTTTGTGGTCAGAAATGATATTTGTAGCTTTAGTTTACGCTGCTATTATTAACCACACGTCGATCACTCAATGGTGTAGTCAAATTGTTTGAATGAATGTACTACAATCTTATATTGAATAAGGCTTTTTAATAAAAGCCAAAAGTGCTACAGAACAAAACAAAGTTATAGAACTAGGTGTTGGTTGTGTTATTATAGTAATGTGATGTAATTATTAAGCCTTCTTATGTCGCTGCATATATTTCAAGTTAGTTTCTTTTAGTGCTCATTTTTATTTTTATTTTGTGACCAGAATTTTGTGCCCGCTAAGAACAATAGTGGTGGGATCCTTTAGACAGTTAGTATAAAAAGGAACACTTTTTGTTCTCTTTTGTTAGTCATGGTTAATAAGTGTGAGGGGTTTTTAAAAGACGGTTTGTTTTGTGATTAATTTTTACTTAAAAAATATATTTTAGTTGGTGTTGTGATATAATATAAGTTTAGTTTGTTATGTTAATTATTTTGGATACAAGTATTTGTATATAAATATATGTACGTAGTTAGATTCCAATTATACAATTTTTTGTTTATTCTCCACATTCTCTTTAATACTCTCATTTCTTCTTCATCTAAGTGTTTCAGCACTAACAAATTAGTATCTAGAGCTTCAGTTATTTATTCTTTATCTTGATTCAAGATTTGCATGTTGGTGGTCATGTTTCTAGAGATCGTGAATCGTATTTGTTGCAGAGATGAATGGTGGCAATGGTATTCACAATTCTCTTCCAATTCTTGATGACAAAAATTGGAATGATGGAGTAACCACAAGGATGCCAAGAAGAAAGATTGCAAGACTGCATTTTATATTCAATCTGCAGCGGATGCTGCGAATTTCGATTGAATATCTCATGTTGAATCTGCAAAGGAGACATGGAATATTCTTGTTAAGTATTATGAAGGTGGTGAAAAGGTTAAAGGTGTCAAGTTACAGGCACTACGAAGGCAGTGTGAGTTACTGCATATGAGAGAAGATGAAAAGATTGCAGGCTATGTCTCGAAGGTGCAAAATTTTGTACATGTCATGAAAGGTTGTGGTGAAGTCGTAACTGATAAAATGATAGTTGATAAGGTAATGAGAACCATGACCTTTCACTTAAATCATGTTATCATGACCATTCAAGAATTCAACAATCTTGGAACCTTGAAATTGGAAACTTTGGTTGGATCGCCGGAGGCACGTGAGTTAAGAATAGTTGAAAGGAAAGGGGTTCAAGATTCGATACAAGCACTGCAGACCCAAACATGGAGGTTCCTGGTTTAAAGGCAAAGGTGACAAGGCCCTGAGCAAGAAAGGTTCTTAGACGGATTCTGACAATAAAGGAATGATGAGAGGACTTATGAATCCTCTAAAAGAGGAGAAGGAACCTCAACTCATAAAGAAAAACTCAAGAAAAAGAGTGTGCAATGTTAGAATTGTGAAAAATAGGGTCATTTGGCCAAGAATTGTTGGTATAAGAAAGGAAGCAAAGGTTCTTCAAAAGAGAAGAATGTTGAAGGAGAAAACTTTGCATGTGAAGGTTCATATGATTTTGAAACCATGGTGCTTATGGCTAGTTTTAGATTAGCATGACGACTCTAAGATCTAGTTCATCAACACATGTTGCTCGAATCACATGACTGGTAGAAGAGTTTGGTTACCAAATTTTGATGAGTCGAAGAAGAATAAGAGTAAGCTTGAAGATAGTAGCTCATTGCAACCATAAGGTGTATGAAACATAGTTATTCAAAGGAGAAATGTAGCAAAAGTCATGATCAAAGATGTATTATATGTACCTGGAATGAATTGTAATTTGCTAAGTGTTGGAAAACTGATCGAAAAAAATTTTTATGTGGTTATGAAATATGAAGCTTTCGAATTATTTGACACTCAGAATAATTTTATCTTAAAATATCCTATGTCAAAGAATATAACATTTAAGAGCATGATCTGTTCGAACGAGGTACAATGTCTGAAAACAGTTATCGACCACAAGCATAGATCGTTGTGGCACTTGAGGTATGGCCATTTGAATTTTAGGTCAGTGAATCAACTGATTACTCAAGATATGGTACTTTATATACCAAGTCATATCATGTCTGACAAGCTCTATGAAGGTTGCTTGGTAAGGAAGCAATCTAGAAAGTCTTTCATTTCGACTGTGCCAATGAGGTCCTTCTGCATACTAGAAGTAGTACATCCACACATATGTTGTCCTTTTGAGGATCATACCATTGGTGGAATTAGATACCTTGTCTCATTTATTAATGAGTATAGTCAAAAACTCTGTATCTATGTGATTAAGTGCAAAGATGAGGTATTTGCAATCTTTAAGAGTTTCAAAATACTTGTTGAAAACTAGAGTGAAAAAAAGGACCAGGGTTCTAAGGACACTTGGAGATGGAGAAGACACATCCAAGTTATTTGCAAAATTTTATGCAGAACATGGTATTGATCATGAGGTAACTTCTCCATACACGCCTCAACATAATAGAATAGAAAAAATAAGAAATGTGACCATAGTGGATATGGCTAGTTGCATGTTGAAGCAAAAGAACATGCCAAAATCCTTATGGGGTGAAGCAGTCACCACTGTTGTCTATATACCGAACAAGTGCCCTACCAAGAGACTGAATAACAAGGTTCCTGAAGAAGTGTAGAGTGGCAAGAGACCATCAGTTAGACATCTATAGGTGTTTGGCTCTATCTGCTACAAGTATGTTCCTAATGCAAGGAGAAGAAAATTTGATGATAATAGTGAACCTATAATTATGCTAGGATATCACAATACTTAAGCATACAGGTTATTCAATCCAATCAATGGTGATAGTTTTGTGAGTTGATACATTGTGATTGATGAGAACTCTTCTTGGAATTGGGACTCAAATTATGTAACCAACAAACCATTGATGAGTTGTGACTTTGATAAAGAAAGTAGTGATCATCATGAGGTTCTAGTTAATGACCTCCAAGTAGTTCTTAAAGTTCCAAATGTCGAAGCAGAAAATCAGGAGGGTGTCGCAAGCACAAGACAAAGACATCAAAAAACCAGAGTTATCTCAGCAAGACTTCAAGACTATGAAGTGGTTGGTGATGATGAAGTCACACCAAATGTAGACTTGGTTCATTTTTTATTACTCCCAGGTGTTAAACTAATCAACTATAGTGAGGCCATAAAGAATAAACAATGGAAGGGAGCTATTGTCAAAAAGTTACAAACCATTGAAAGAAATAATACATGGGATCTAAGTCGGATTCAAACACACACAAAATTTATTAAAGTGAAATTAGTGTTCAAATTTAAGTACAATCTTGATGGATCGATTGAAAGACATAAGGCAAGATTAGTAGCATGAGGATTTCTACAAGGTGCATAAAGCCCTTTATAGCCTTAAACAGGCACCTAGGGCATGAAACACGAAAATCGATGACAAATTAGGTTTCAGATATGACAAAATTTTCGAAAATCAATGACAAGAACAACAATGATGGAAATACATAGGATTTTTATATTGGTTCACTGTTAACTAAGCTAATCTAATTCACTAGTCAGAGTGATTTTTCCTCCTCGCAAGGACTTAATCCACTAAGCAAACAAATAACAAACTCAAAGAACAATTGTCAATGACTTCTCAAGGCTACAGACTAAACTTAGCCCCTTGATCCGCTGTCGCACACGGGTCAAAAACGAGTAATAAAATATAGTAAACGGGAAGCGACACCTCGAGTATCGTATCACAAGGATTCTTGTATTATTCTTAACCTAATGAAATCGATTTAAGGGGGGTTTATGTTTTAGTGGTCGATTTAGAAAACAAAGCAAAAAAAAGATTAAAATAAGCGATTATAAAATAAGTCAATCTGCTGTTTTCGGTTTCCGGCAAATCATTGGTTTTTACCTACCAATTCCCTAAGCGGCTTCGATCTCTATTCGATTCAAATTCGATTGACAAGCGCAATAGATATATGACAGATTTATATTCCTATATTCCAAATTAAGCAAACGGATAAATATAATCGTGAATTAAGCAAACACGATTTACAAACGTAATTTAACGACAAAACGACGAAAACGGCGATTAATAGTTAGGAATGCAATCATACGAATTTAATCAAAACCATTCCACAAAATACAGATTAAGCAAATGAAATTTCATAGAATAGAATTAAAAGAGAACAAAATTAAATTGATAGAATAAAAACCTCAAAGGCTTGGAAATTCGGTTACAGCAGATTGACTCTAGGAGATTAGTTCCTCTTCATGATCGTACAAAAGCAAAAAGTTATCGTCAATAATGTGTATTTGCTACAGTATCACGGCTGCCCCCTTTTAAACAGAATAAGGGTTTCACTTATAATTCAAACTGGGACGGAAAACCTAAATTCGGCCCAACAAATGGCCAAAAAGAAAATATTTCCTAAAGTACGAAACTCCAACGAATTAATTGAGACTTCTTAGCTCCGAATCAGCTTTTGGCTTCAACATAAAAGTTGTAGCTCTTTCTCTTAGCTTTCCAACTACTGGTAGCACGTCTCGATCCGATACTCCTAGCTCCAGTTATGAATTTATTCATACAGACTGCTAATGCTGAAAATAAACTGCGAAAAACAAATAAGTGTAAAAATAAGATAAATTATAAAAACACATTAAAAGGGAAAAATAACCAAACTAAAACATGGAAATGCATAAGTATAAATATAGAAGAATGTGCATCAAAATGCACTGATCAAATTCCCCCACACTTGAACTTTTGCACTCCGAACAAAATTTAAAATAAAACAAAGAAAACACAAACACATCATTAGTTACTCATCCTAGGCTACAAGTCTTCTTCGGTTAAGTTTGCATCGATAGGTACTAATCTTGCACACTAAGGATATCATAGGAACAACAATCCATAATTGTGCAGTCATAAACCTCCTGAATACACAAATCAACTTGAATCATGTTATTATGTTAAAGCCTAACTTACTCATCCTTCTTTTTGCTCTTTTTCATTCAGGCGCAATCACATTAAGCCCGTTATCTCCACACATCCATAGCAAGGCGACCGGTTAGTGACTCTGATCCTTTTTGCACGGGATTCTAGTACTTACGTGGCATAACCCTTTGCTTACTCCGTTGTAGTTGCGGGGGATCGGACCGTAATCCGCCCTACCAAGTTCAGCATCAGAAACCGCTGAACCAACTGACAACGAGTCTTATTTTCAATTTTTTTTTAAGGTTCTACATCAGTTGGGTTAAGCGACCGGGTGAGGGTCACCAAACTTAGAAGGTGCATTCCCCCCTTTTTGTTTTTTTCGGAACACTCACTTATATTCATCGGCTTCCCTGCGTAGAGTGTGTGTGAGATGGTGCAGACTGCTGAAATAAACTACTCAAGAGCTGTCAGAGAATGAGAATTTAAGGCTAAAACATAATAAGAATTCGAATCAATTTCCATATGCAAGAGACTAACGGTGTTAAGACGATACCGATCTTGTGAATATTTCCCAAGTCTCCGCAAACTAATCTCAAATTAGTCAGTCTATAGCCTAAAACTTTCAAGAAGATGCATTTTTTTTAATTTAGCAACTAAAAACCAAAAACAGAGAAAAACTGAAAAACAAAATAAACAAAACAAAACAAATAAATGGTTCCCTCCCCCACACTTAAAACATACATTGTCCTTAATGAAATACCATAAATATAAAATAAGAGTGGGAGAAAGGAAAGAACACACCCGAGGAGTCAAGGCGGATAAGTGATTGCATAAGCAGCCTTTCCCAAAGAGAGTTCTTCTGCAGTCTCTTCTTCCAAAGTCGGGTTCTCATGTAGTAGCTTTGGGTAGTGTCCATTGACCTTGAAATTTTGATTAGTGTATTCGCCTTGTATTCTAGGATCAAAGAAGAATCTTTGATAAGTAAAAGTGTTGAATGAGCGCGTGAAAGTGATCTACTTTTTCATAACATCAAGAATTAAAGGATTACGAGGTTGCCTCAATACTTTTGTTTCATCTTTAAGTGAGATCTTATACATACATATGGATGGGCTAATATCACGAGTGTCAGCCAAGGTCCATCTAATTCCCTTTTTATGTTTCTTCTTAAGTTGAAGCTTTGATGAATAATATAAATTCTCAGGAAATGGTTTAGGCTCTAAACAATGTGGTTGCTCAATGGATGGTATGTTTGGGGCAGCTGGAATGTCAAGAGCTTCAACTGCATAAACAACTTCATTTACAATATCACCCTGCAAGGCAACATCAATCTCAGCACAAACAGCACAAAGGTTAGTGTTAGTACAATCATCACATGAGTAAATATCATCAAAACCAGATAAATTTGGAAAATCAACTGAAAACAAATCAGAATAAGCTTCAGCAACAACTTCAGAAAGCAACTCTATTTGAAAAACAAAATGCTTTTCCTCGTCAATCTTCTTATTTTCCATTACTCTTTGTGGGAAAGGGACTGATGATACATACTTTTTTTCAACCTCAACAATAATAGGATGTTCTGGTCCTGTAACTTTTTTGGATCTCAAGGAAATTGCACTCACATTAGAGCCTTTTGGATTAACTATTGTTTGGGCATGTAGTTGGTTTGATCCTTGAGCTTGTTGCATGACATTCATTGAAGTGACAAGTTGTCCAATTTGTGTTTGCAAAGTCTGAATACTAGAATCTGTTCGTTGTTGAAATTGGAGACTGTTTACAACCATTTGCTTGACAAGTTCCTCTAGTGAAGGTTCAGAAGGTGAAAAGGTGGTTACTTGTGGAGGGTTATATGGTGGTGGTGATGGAATGAGTAGCATCAATTGTTTCACTAAAGAGGTAAGTTCATCAATTCTGGTTTCTAGAGCCTTGTTGGAAGAAGAAACCTGAATCTCATTCACACCTTTTGCTTGGACCACAAAATTATCCCTTGTTATGAACTGTTGGGAGTTAAGTGACATGTTCCCAATCAAGGATTTGGCAGTAATAGGATATTCAATACACCAAGCATTATAATCAACATCAGGGACAACAAGTTCTCTCAGAGTTCTTTGGTCAGCCATGTTAAACTTAATAGAAAAAAAATCAACAAATAATGAGAAAACACAACTAACTCAGCAATGCAGCAACAAATAGAAAAATACCGACAATGTCCCTATTAAGTAAAAACAATTGAAATACGAAAAAAAATGATTAAAATAAAATAAAAAAAATACAAAAACACGAAAATTAATCTAATAACATCAATTAAGAATTTTGAGAGTTTTTGCGGAATTTTCTAAAACAACACAAACAGAAAATAAATCATAAAAAATAGAAAAATAAGGAATTTCGATTTTTTAGGGCGGCTTCCACTATTTAGTCTCTGAGGCAATTTGTTTAAAAACATAATTTCTTTTTTATCCTAAACCGCAAAAAGACCAATACGCAAGAAAGTTAGGGAAAAAAATTACTAAAACACCTATGACTATAATAACAGTTAGACTATAATAATGGTTAAAATATACAAGAATCCCCGGCAACGGCGCCAATTTGATCCGTTGTCGCACACGGGTCAAAAACGAGTAATAAAATATAGTAAACGGGAAGCGACACCTCGAGTATCATATCACAAGGATTCTTGTATTATTCTTAACCTAATGAAATCGATTTAAGGGGGGTTTATGTTTTAGTGGTCGATTTAGAAAACAAAGCAAAAAAAATGATTAAAATAAGCGATTATAAAATAAGTTAATCTGTTGTTTTCGGTTTTCGGCTAATCATTGGTTTTTACCTATCAATTCCCTAAGCGGCTTCCATCTCTATTCGATTCAAATTCGATTGACAAGCGCAATAGATATATGACAGATTTATATTCTTATATTCTGAATTAAGCAAACGGATAAATATAATTGTGAATTAAGCAAATACGCTTTACAAACGCAATTTAACGACAAAACGATGAAAACGAAGATTAATAGTTAGGAATGCAATCATACGAATTTAATCAAAACCATTCCACAAAATACAGATTAAGCAAATGAAATTTCATAGAATAGAATTAAAAGAGAACGAAATTAAATTGATAGAATAAAAACCTCAAAGCCTTGGAAATTCGGTTACAGCAGATTGACTCTAGGAGATTAGTTCCTCTTCATGATCGTACAAAAACAAAAAGTTATCGTCAATAATGTGTATTTGCTACAGTACCACGGCTGCCCCCTTTTAAACAGAATAAGGGTTTCACTTATAATTCAAACTGGGACGGAAAACCTAAATTCGGCCCAACAAATGGCCAAAATGAAAATATTTCCTAAAGTACGAAACTCCAACGAATTAATTGAGATGTCTTCGCTCCGAATCAGATTTTGGCTTCAACATAAAAGTTGTATCTCTTTCTCTTAGCTTTCTAACTACTGGTAGCACGCCTCAATCCGATACTCCTAACTCCAGTTATGAATTTATTCGTGCAGACTGCTAATGCTGAAAATAAATTGCGAAAAACAAATAAGTGTAAAAATAAGATAAATTATAAAAACACATTAAAAGGGAAAAATAACCAAACTAAAACATGGAAATGCATAAGTATAAATATAGAAGAATGTGCATCAAAATGCACTGATCACCCCTCAAGTAATTTAACCCAAGTTAAAATACAAAGAGTGCGTGTTTCCAAGAATGCTTCTAAACAAGCAGATACATAAGATGAATTTTTCGAGTTTACACTTAAGAAAATACATAAGTAAAAGCTTTACGTGTAGTGAGTGTAGTAATTGTTGTTTCTCTCTTTGGTTCTTCTTCTTCTTCTCACTTCGGTGTTATTCTTCTTATTTTTATGATATTCAAAATTTCTTCTCCTCTTTAAATAGATAATGAATAGTAATATTGGAGGATAGAATTGGAAACTTCTTCAATGTCACAGCTATAATAATGGTACAAGGTTAAGTCTTGAGTTGTGGAGATTCGTTAGTAGTACATTCCTTAATATTCTAGCATACTTTTCCTTTTAAAGAAACATTTGATTTTTCTGCTTGAATGTACTATTTCCAAGAATATTCTTTCAAAATTATTCTTTAAATCATTGGCTTCGTATTTGAGATGATTTGAAGCTCGACCAGAGTTCAGAGCCTTGAAGATTATACTTCAGGGTCTAGTAAAAATGAGGTTTGGGTTGTTAGAGTAAATTTGTATTGTTTGTTCTAAAAGCATTGACTTGGTTACCTAGATGATTGACTATCAGTTAAACACTTCTTCATATTTCAACCTTGTTTTAGAATCTGTTGAAGTCTAGAGTCCAAAGTCTCTTGTCCAGAGTCCAGATGTTTCTTCTCTAGAATCTAGAGTTTGCTTTATCTAGAGTCTGCTTTATCCAAAGTCTAGAGTTTTCTTTGTCCAAAGTCCAAAGTTTCTTGTCCAAAATCCAGAGTTTGCTTTAGCTAGAGTTTGCTTTATCCAGAGTCCACTTAGTCTAGAATCTAAAATATGGTTTCCTTATATTTAAGATTCTGCACACTTAAGAAACTATTAATGTATAAAATTGTTCTTTATAGTTTGTTATCATCAAAACTTAAGGATTGTAGATGTATAACCAAACTTGTTCCAAAAATACCTAGTTGAATTAGGATTCATCAAATGTAGGTATGTGTATAGTGTCTATGTACAGGCCATGACACATGACATAAACATCATCTTCTTATATGTTGATGATTTTCTAGTAACTGGAAATAACACTGAAAACTTGTTGAAGTTCAAAGAGCTGATGAAGACGGAATTTGAAATGTCATATATGGGAAACTTGTCTTATTTCCTAGGCATGGAACTTCAAATTACCAAACAATGTATGGTACTAAATCAAAGGAAGAATTTCAAATAAATACCCAAGATATTGAGGATAGCTAATTCAAATCCTGCATCCTCACCTGTCGAACTAAATCTAAAACTGGAAAATCATGAAGACGAGGACAAGGTCGATGTCACTTTGTTTAAAAGAATTGTAGGATCTCGGAGGTATGTATGCAATACCAGACCTGATATAGGTTTCTCAGTCGATTGGTGGGCAGATACATGGGTGGACCAAAGGTGTCACACTTAAAGGCTGCAAGGAAAATCCTGAGATACCTAAAAGGATCACTAAATTGTGGAATACTGTTTCCATAAGATTCTAAAGGCAAAGAAGATGTGGTTAATTGCAATTTAGGTGCTGATTGGTGTGGAGATAAGGAGGATAGAAAAAGCATAACTTGTTATTTCTTTTAAGTGTTTGGTGCCCCAATCTCATGGTGCTTGAGAAAACAACCTATGTGGCATTATTATCATGTGAGGCTGGGTATATAGCAGGATTATATGCTATCTATCAAGAATTATGGATAAAATATGTGCTAGATGAGATGAAGGTCAAAGTAAAGAGACAAATGATGGTGAAGATTGACATCAAGTCAACCATTAATCTTGAAAAAAATTTAGTTCTGCATGGAAGGAGTAAGCATATTGTGGCTAGGTTTCACTTCCTAAGGGAGAAGGTAAATCAATGTGAACTTGGGGTAAGGCATTGCTTGAGTGAAGCACAAGTGATCGGATTTTTCACTAAAGGATTGAATATCGATAAATTCCTGATTTTGAGAAAGAAATTAGGAATAGTTCAAATCGATTATGATTATTTTGTGATTAGCTACTTGGATTATAAGGGGGTATGTTATGATATAATCCAAGTTTAGTTTGTTATGTTAATTACTTGGGATACAAGCAAGTACTTGTATATGATCATAATAATACAATTTACTTTTCATTCTCTGTATTCTCTCTAACACTCTCATTTCTTCCTCGCCTAAGTACTTTAACACTAACAACTGACAAGTAGATTATGTGGACTGACCTAATAAGTCATAAGGTTTTTTTAAGGGCGATGTTTGGTGTGTTTGGGGAATTTAATTCTTTTTGTTTGGTGAATGAAAAAATTGATGTGTGGGAGGTTTATAGAATGGATAAGTTGGTGGATTGTAGTTAGTCAGAGAGTTTCATCTCTCATCTTGATCTCTTAGATCTTTCTTTATTGTGTAGGCGGATTACGCCTTACCAACCTAACGGTCTGACTTCTAGTAGTCTTGACATAATAATGATGTTGATAGGCCTGCAAGTGCATAACTTTATCGGTATAGGATAAAATATTGTCGATCTCACATAGACCAATCAACAAGTACCGATATCTATTACTAATGTGTTTATCTAAGGCGACGTAAATTGTTTGTTTGTGCATAATTGAAAAATAACGATTTTAATTCAATATTAATAACGAGAGATCGAAATGTGATTTTCATCTGCCATTGGTACTCATCTAAATCTCAGCTTATTATTATAATGTGAAAATATTTTCCGCATAAAAAATTAAGTTAGAGGTCTCGCCCGCTTCGCATGTTTGATATTGGATTTCAAACCTGTAATCGCCCTCTTTCGCGTAATACAAGTTACAACTTTGAAATTACTTTTAGAAAATAATAATTTCTCACTTAATAATTATTTTTAGTATAAAAATTTAATTTAAAGGCATTGTCCCCTTTCGCGTGTCTAGAACCAGATTTTAAACTGAAAAATTTCCGCTTTCGCGTGGTACAATTTGTAAGCTTAAAATCCTTTTTATTAAATTAGTGATTCCTTAATTAATTTAAAAAACGCTTTTGATGTGTTTAAAAATTAATTTTTGAATTTTCTTGAGTCAGATATTGTTTTAACTCTTTCGAGCTGAAATCGATATTACGGTGTTTCTACTTTCGTAGTAAACTTTTAATAATAAAAACAAAATTTTCAAATCTAAAAATAATTCTCATTACAATTATTTAACATACAATTTACAAGAGTAGTGTTGGTATGACAATTCTCACATTCCAGGCTCAACAAGTTTAAGTTGACATGTTAAAAGCCGTAAATAAAAAGCATATTTTCATGGCATTCAATGTTTATCCCAAGATGATAATTTAACACTATCATCTTCTTTCTTCCTCTTTGAGATTGACTTGATTGTAATAAGAGCTAGAACCTATATGAGTTTAATTTCTCCTTTTTCAATAGATTTTGGCATCATCTTATGCTGAACGTGGGTCTTATGTTTGGCCAGTTTTCCATCTTGCAACCTTGCATTTTCTCATCTTATTTTTTTACCCTTATTTTAAAGGTTAACTTATATACCCATATGTGGATTTTATACCAATTTATTTGATGGATACTTGTATAAACTTGTGCAAAAAGTTCTAGATTCCATATTGATACTTGTTATAAATAAGCGAATCTCCTATAACCAATATGTTTTTCTTGATGAAAGAAAAATTGTGGATGTGGTTGTTGCGGTGAACAAGCTTGTAGATCATGCCAAAAGAAGTCTAAAAAGGATTGCTTACTATTTAAAGTTAATTTTGAAAAGGCTTATGATTATTCATAACTCACTATTTGTGAGATATTCAAGACTTTTATTTAGATATGTTAAGGTTAATTAGAAGTAATTATCTAAGTTTTATTACTTTTAGCTTAGTTTACCAATGAGCACACTAGGTACTCCCTTTTATGAGTTTTATTTGCTTTGTGCATGTGTAAAATTTGCTTTGGTGATAAGTTATGATGTGTCAGAAATTATGTTACCTCTACTCAGCAGGTCTTTAAGCCAAAAAATTCCGAAAAGAATGGTTGATATCAAACTTAGGGATAATGTGGAAGACCTGTGAGAATGGTAGAAAGAGATGAGCCAGAAAGGTAAAGGGATAAGGTTGAGCGCTACATGACAAAACTCTATAAAATTTGTTTGGCGCTGCAATAACATGCTTCTTGTCCTCTCTGCACAACAGGCCTACCAAGAGACGAGTTGTCTTTTGCATACGCTGTGTACTATTCATAGTAATGGTACGAGACGATAAGAAAATGGGAAATTTTGAATTCCATGGGCCAAATCAAGGGACAATCAAGAGGCCCAAGATCCAAAGTTCAAAGGAAAACCCTAAAAGCAATGAAGCTATAAAAGGATTATCTTGGAGAAAGGAGAAAGAGGTTTGGAAGTTAAAAAACTTGAGAAACACTTAGAAAATAAATTTCTATTTGGAAAAGAAGAAGGTTAAATCAGAAGTTTGAGGCATCTCCTATCTTTCTTGAAGAACGCAGTGTTATTAGGCGTGACAGAACCCACATCCTACTCTTAGGTTTATATTATGTTTTCATTATTGTTTTGAAATGTTAAGCTTGAAACCCTATTTTTTTGTATTTGTCATGCTCACCATGAGCTACCTCTTTATGTTGAGCAATGTGAAGTTTAATCAAAAATAGTCTTTTGTGTGAAATGATTTGACTTTAGTGATACATTTTATCATGTGATTTATTATCATATATTTATTTCTTTGGATGATCATCTTAGAAATATGTAAAAGCTTAATAATGTTAAGGAATCCTTTAATAAGTGGAAGTCAAGATAAATATGGTTGAAAATAGTAGAATGGGAATATTTTCTAATTAGTTGTTTTAGGAATAAAGAACTAAAACCATAGGGGAAAGGGAACTTATGAAAGACGTGCACTAATGTTAATGTGAGACTTAGGAATTCGTTCTTTAACTTAGTTGCATTTATTTTGATTTTGTATGCATATATACACCATTAGAACACGTTCTAGCATCATCTATCACGATATATATTATCACACACACACACACGCACACACACACACACACACACAAAAGATGAAAATAATTAAATGGATCATTGCATAACATGCCTCTTAAACTTGTTTAAACTTCTTTATTATAACTCAATACTGCGCAATCTGAATTTGTGACAACAATTATTATCATTATCCTCTGCTCATGACTATTCATAAAGTTTTATCTTGAGGAATCCATTTAATTTAATAAAATACTTGTGAGAACAATACTTTTACTTTTAATATCTTGCTACTATTAGATTGTGTATACTTGCACATTAAAAAGAAACAACAAGTTTTTGGCGCCATGTTTGGATATTGTGTCATTAACACTTTGATTTTCTTGAAAAAAATTATGAAAACTGCATTTGAGCTTTTAATATTTTTTTCTCTTCTTGTGACACAACATATGCGTGATTACTCATGCCCAGGTAGCTGACATAGTTTACAAAGGAAACCCTGAACTAGAAAGAATACTTAGACTTTTAAGGAGATTCTAGATTGTACTTGAACAGCCAGGAACCCATATCCTTGCTATTTTATTTGACGATCTAGGAGACGACTTTGGAGAAGTTCGTCAAGAAGAAGTCATGGCTGACACTGATATCATTGGCATAACCAATGGTAGGGCAAGGAGTATTATAGGCTATGTTGTTTTTATCCAAATTCTATGAACAATGGAATCATTAAGCCTGATGTCAATGTAGTTCAATTTGAGTTTAAGCCAATGATGTTCCAAATGTTACAAGCCATTGGTCAATACTCAAGGGCTGCTACTGATGACCCTCATCTCAATTTGAGAATATTTCTAGAGGTTGCAATCAACTTTAAGATACTTGGAATCTCTAACGATGCTTTTAGGTTAATGTTGTTTCCGTACTTTCTAAGGGACAAAGCAAAAAGTTGGCTCAATTCCTTAGAGGCTAATTCCACTGCCACATGGAATGCTTTGTATGAGAAATTTATAGCAAAATACTTCCCACTTGTCAAGAATTCCAAAATGAAATATGAAATCACATCTTTTAGGCAAGAAGAAGAAAAGTTCTTATTTGATGCTTGGGAAAGATTTAAAGAATTACTGAGGCAATGTCCACATCATGGAATTCCCATCTATATTCAGCTAGAGACATTCGACAATTGTCAAGTTACGTCATTAAGGTACATGTTAGATGCACCTTTTGGTTGTTCATTGTTGTTCAAAAATTATAAAGGCAGGTATAATTTGATTGAGAGTATTACTACCAACACCTATCAATGGCTAGTGACAAGAGCAACTATCATTGTTATTCCAAATAAGCCAATTGGTGTGCATGAAGTAAGTGAGAACACAACTTTTTATTCTCAAGTGTCTCAAATTCATCAAATGATGAAAAACATGATGACATCTTCTGAAACTTCAGTTGCTGAGCTAATCATACTTGTGATTGATGTCACTGAAGTTGCATGTGTTTACTATGGAGGATCTCACTTATTTGAATACTGCTAAGCAAACCATGTTTCTATGAAATATGTGTGCAATCAAACGTACATCAACCCCTACAACAATACATAAAATATCAGATGGCATAATCATCCAAACTTCTCATGGAGCAACAACTAAAATCAATAGAAGCCCCAAGCACAAAAAATTCCACCTGGCTTTTCTGAACTAAATCATGTAGTGGCTTCATAAGGAAATAACCAATTGAAAGCTATTCTTAAACCCTTCATTCAAGAGACAAATAATCAATTTCGATCTCAAGGTGTTAGCATAAAAACCTAGAGAATCATGTTGGGAAGATTGCTTCTGCACTTAGTTCAAGAACTATAGGATCACTCCCAATTTCTACTGAAACACCTGCATCTACTTTTGGTACCAAGAGTATTAAAACTTTCAAAGTCATTTCTTTAAGGGGTATCAAGGAGTATGAATGAACAAGTCAACATGTTAAGAGCTATAAGAGAAGAATCTAAAGTCATTTGAAGCATCAGAAGAAGAGGAACATGCTCCTACAACAAAAAAAATCCCTTGGATGACTCAAGGAAAGAAGGACTCCAACCTATGCAACCTATCCTGAAGACTTCTGACACAACACTTGCTGAAGCAGAAGTGTCCTTTTAACTACAAAAAACTAGCATACCACAAAGATTTGTTTAAGAAGGTTCACCCCTACCTTTTCCATAAATAATATGGAAGGAAAAGAAGAGCAACAGTTTGGAAAATTCATGGACATCTTAAAACAAATTCACATCAATATACCATTGATTGAAGCCATCCAACAAATTCCAAACTATTAAAAATTAATGAAAGTAATCCTACCAAAAAGGAAAAGAGTGGGAGTATTTGCTAATGTGGCATTAACTCACGAATGTATTCAATTTGTGCAAGGAAACCTACCTCCCAAGTTGAAGGATCTCTAAAGTTTCACCATACCTCGCAACATAGGAGAGTCATTTTCTGGTAGGGCATTATGTCATTTCTTGGAGTGAGCATTAATTTAATGCCACTTCCTATCTTTAATAAAATTGGAATTAAATCTACAATACCAACAACCATCACACTGCAACTAGCTAATAGAAGTATTTATTACCCTTGATGAAATATTGAAGATGTGTTGGTAATGTTAGACACATTTTTGTTTCTACTTGATTTCATCATCATGGATTTTAGTGTTGATGAAGACATACATGTTCTTTTGGGAAGATCATTCGTTGAAACTGGAACAACTTTGATAGATATTGAAAGATGGGAGCTTACCATGAGAGTTAATGGGTAACAAGTGGTTTCTAATGTCCTCAATGCATTAAAATACTCAAACGAAGCCATAATTGATTGTTTATTAATCTCTAGTTAGGATTATCTCATTCACAAACAAATAATTAAGATTAAAGATGAGTAGCTAAGTAATGAGGTGAAATATAAAATAATAATTGGTGAAGGAACGTATTATAAGTGGACCCTTACCTCCACTAGAAGAAAGGGTGGAACATTTTGAAACTTTGGAAATTACAGTTGAATTGGTGAAGAATAATGTTCCCATCCATAGAAAAACCATACGAATTAGAATTGAAGCAATTACCTTCTCACTTGCAATATGCTTACCTAGAGGCAGGACATAAGTTTCCAGTCATCATTGCAATTGAACTATATGAAGAGAAGAGGTGTCAACTCCTAGCACTCACAAGAAAGATATAGCTTAGAAAATATATGATATCAAGGGAATCATCCATACTATTTATATGCATATGATATTTTTGATAGAGAATGATAAGAATAGTATATAAATCTAAAGAAGATTTAATACTATCATGAAGTATATGGTGAAGAATGAAATCATCAAATGGTTAGATGCAAGAATCATCTACCCTATTTCTAATAGTGTGTGGGAGAGCCTCATCCAGTGTTTCCCTGAGAAAGGTGGTACGACAGTTATTAAAAATGAGAAGAATGAGTTGGTTCATGTAAGATCTATCACTGTTTGGAGGATACATATGGAATATAAGAAGCTAAACAAAGCCACAAGGAAGGGTCACTTACCTCTTCCATTCATTGATCAAATGTTGAATAAATTGGATGGAAAAGAATTTTACTATTTCTTAGATGGATATTCAGGCTACAATCATATTGTAATAGCTCTTGAAGACCAAGAGAAAACAACCTTTACATGTCCCTATGGAACCTGTGCTTTTATAAGGATGTCATTCAGGCTATGTAATGCTCTGACAACTTTTCAAAGATGTATGATGGCCATAGAGGATTTAACATTCAATGTCGGAGTGGAGTTTTCCTCTCTGAAGTAATTCAAGAAGGCTATACTAGAGTATAATATTTTGAACGTAGGGAGGTTAGATTTTCCAAAAACGATTTCATGAGGTGTGGGGTTGTATGTAAGCATAAGAAGCTTTGTAACTACACTGTTTTATGAAGCAGGGTTATAAGAATCACAACATTCAATATTAAGACTTTGTTTCATAAACATAAATGTGGCAAACAGTGCTTCAATAAGTGTTCCAATGCTTAATGAATTGCTAAAATGATTGTTTACAATTTGAAGAACAATAGTAAGATAAAGTAGTTCTAGATGTAAGGTTGAGGTTTGCCACTAAGATAAGTGGTTGTAGGACTTTCAAAGATAGTTAGATTGCTAGACAAATTGCAGAAGAGAGCTCAAGTAAGCAATATAGTCTATTATGGTCATATGGAGTTGAGTTGATAAGGGATTCACCAGGAAACAAATTCAAGTTAAACATTAGTAGACCTGGATCAGGCTTGGAACCAAGGTTTGAGAGATGTTACATGTGTTTTGATGGGACAAAAAAGCATTGACACAAGCTTGTAAACCCTTTATAGGTTTAGATTGATGCCACTGAAAGACCTAGTATGGTGGAATATTGTTTATTGTTGTTGAAAGGGATCCTAATGATCAGTATTTGCCTATTGCTTCTAGGGTAGTATAAAATGAAATCAAGGACTCTTGGAGTTGGTTTGTTAAGCTACTTCTTAAAGATATTAGAGATAGTATATGGTACTCATTTTCTGATCAACAAAAGGTATTTATAATAGTCAATGTTTAAATTTCATTTTACATTTATGTATGCTAAACAAATGTGTTATTTATGTAAGGACTTATACAAGTTTTTGAACAAGAATACCCTGGATATGAACACAGGTTTTGTCTTAGGAATTTGTATGCTAACTTCAAGAAGAAGTTTAGAGGTGGTACATTATTTAGAGATCTAATTATGGCTACATCTAAGGAAACCTACTATGAAGCACACAAAGCGAAGATGATGCAAATTAAGGAGGCGAGTTTAAATGATTTTGAATGGTTAAATGTTGTTCCCAAACAAAAATGGTGTAAGCATGTATTTGCATTTTACTCTAAGTTTGATATTCTAACGAAAAATCTTAGTGAATCATTTAATACAAGTGAAAGATAATGTCTAAGCCACTTAGGATATTAGATATAGAGATAGAAAAGAGTGCAACTTGGTCTGTAACATATGCAGAGAGATTAAAATTTCAAGTAACACATGTATAGTTCACTGATAGTTTTGTTGTAGACTTGGCAAAACACACTTGTTCATGTAACTTTTGGGACTTGGTTAGGATCCCATGTAGACATGATGTTGCTGCAATACATAAGAAGGTTGATGATCCTATCAATTATGTGCATAAGTGTTATCATAGGTCTACTTATAGAAAATGCTATAATGAAGTTTCATGTCTCATAAATGGGAAAAACAAATGACACAAAACCATAGATCATATCCTTTTACCACCATTGTTCAAATATGGTCTATGAAGGCCAAAGAAATTACATAGAAGGGAACCAAACGAAAATCTTACAAGAATGATAAAAAGCTTACAATTATTCTAGGGGAAAATGCAACAACTATTACTGAACCACCTACACAGGCAAGCCAGGCCCCATCTGTCCAAAAAGTACCTAAGAAGCTGGTTAGTTAAATACAATTTATTGCCCAGATTTATTTAATGAAATTTATGCCTGAATGTCAACAGTTAACAATTTGTATGTGTTTGGAATAGGGTAGGACCAAAGGTAGTGTAAACAAGGGTGGACCAAAGAAGAAAGCAACTAAATTGTCAAAGAAAAAGAGCCATGCATATGCATCACATGTACCTGAACCTGAACAAGCTGCAAGTCATGTACTTGAACCTAAACAAGCTGCGAGTCATGCCCTAAACCTGAACCATCTACAAATCATGTTCATCAACCTGAATAAGTTTCATCTCCTAAACCTGAGCCACATGCATCTCATATCACTGGACCTCAACAAGCTACAAGTCATGCCACTAAACTTGAACAAGATGTATCTCATGTATATGAACCTGACACTCAAGCATCTGTTGAGAAGAATATTCAATTAAAAAAGTTTTCTCACTTAGACCCTAAAACATCGCCATCATTGTTGAATGATGAAAACTTTGGAGATAATGTGATTCTAGATATTCAACCACTTAGTATTGATACAAGTCCAGCCAAACGACATACTCATGCCAAGACAACATCAAGTGGTGTCATAACTCTCATTGGTGTAAGACCAAAAATATATAAGTCAACTAAGTCTCAACTAAACAACCAACTCCTATTAAGGAAATTACGTATAAGCCAAGTATCAATGATCATGTAAGTTATGTTATGGCCATTATTGTGTTATACTTAGTTTCACTCATGTCTCAATTATGCTAAAATTGTGCTATCATTATAGGTCAAAAGCATGATATCAAAGAGGAAAAAGGTCAATGAAGTTCTAGTTGTGAAAAGAAAGAGTCGTAGACTTATGAGACTCAAGACACATAACTTTGTGGGACATGAACAAAATTCTGATGATCCACATGTAATCCCTGAAGAAGAAGAACCAGAACCAGTTGGTATCACTACTAAGAGAATGAAAACTTGGTAGGAAAATCAAAAGGTCTTCACTCAATGATGTAGAAGAATATGAAGTTATGTAGTTTCCTCTCATGAATCATGTATCAATATTTTTGATGGCATAAATTATGTACTTTGGTTATGTACTTTTGATGGCATAAATCATGTCAATAGTTAAAAATTTGTATGTGTTTGGAATAGGGTAGGACCAAAGGTAGTGTAAACAAGTGTGGACCAAAGAAGCAAGCAACTAAGTTGTCAAAGAAAAAGAGCCATGCATATGCATCACATGTACCTGAACCTGAACAAGCTGCAAGTCATGTACTTGAACCTAAACAAGTTGCGAGTCATGTCCCTAAACCTGAACCATCTACAAATCATGTTCATCAACCTGAATAAGTTTCATCTCCTAAACCTGAGCCACATGCATCTCATATCACTGGACCTGAACAAGCTACAAGTCATGCCACTAAACATGAACAAGATGTATCTCATGTATATGAACCTGACACTCAAGCATCTGTTGAGAAGAATATTCAATTAAAAAGTTTTCTCACTTAGACCCTAAAACATCACCATCATTGTTGAATGATGAAAACTTTGGAGATAATGTGATTCTAGATATTCAACCACTTAGTATTGATACAAGTCCAGCCAAACGACATACTCATGCCAAGACAATATCAAGTGGTGTCATAACTCTCATTGGTGTAAGACTAAAAATATATAAGTCAACTAAGTCTCAACCAAACAACCAACTCCTATTAAGGAAATTACTTATAAGCCAAGTATTAATGATCATGTAAGTTATGTCATGGCCATTATTGTGTTATACTTAGTTTCACTCATGTCTCAATTATGCTAAAATTGTGCTATCATTATAGGTCAAAAGCATGATATCAAAGAGGAAAAAGGTCAATGAAGTTCTAGTTGTAAAAAGAAAGAGTGGTAGACTTATGAGACTCAAGACACATAACTTTGTCAGACATGAACAAAATTATGATGATCCACATGTGATCCCTGAAGAAGAAGAACCAGAACCAGTTGGTGTCACTACTAAGAGAATGAAAACTTGGTAGGAAAATCAAAAGGGCTTCACTCAATGATGTATAAGAATATGAAGTTATGTAGTTTCCTCTCATGAATCATGTATCAATATTTTTGATGGCATACATTATGTACTTTGGTTATGTACTTTTGATGGCATTTTGTATACTCTAAGTTATGTATTAGTGGTGTGTACTATAAGCATTCTATTTCTTATTCTATAATTGGGTTGTATATATTTTGATACTATAAGCATTCTTTAACTCTTTTGTGCACTATGATCAATGTATGAATATTAAGCCAACAATGTTATATTCAGTTTTTACAAAATAAGTGCTTGTATATTTGTTTTGCAATTTCATAGAAGGTTTCCTAATGATCAATGATATAAACATTAGGCCAATATTGCGCCAAATATAATTGTTAAACATTAAGCCGACACTAAGCCAACATTTAACTGGTTTCCTAATATGAGCATAACGGGCTTCCTAATGATCAATTTCAGTCTAATTTTAGTCAAAATTAAGCCAACATTAACCAATTTCATCCCAATAATTTAACTATTACTATGCAAAATTTGTGCCAAAAAATTAACATTTCATTACAAGACAAAAAGTTTGTGCCAACCTTAATTCAATTTCATTACCAAAACATTGTCAATACGTAGAAAGTACACATTGAACAATACACCAGTGCCTCTTAAGTGAATCCTTCAACAATTACATTTAAATAGAAAGTACACATTAAACATAAAAGAGATTACAATAAGTAACATTTTCATTTTTCCAAAACATTTCTCTGATTTAAGTTTGTTCTTCAAACTCATGTTCTTCTTTTTTGAATCTTTATACAACTCCAACAAATAACCCACAACATCATTCATGTTGCTCCCATATTTGTTTCTTGTTTTTTCACCCATATCTTCATCCCATATGAACAAATCGCAAGTGTCATCACCCTCCAAAATGGACATCTAAAAAAAAACTTTCCTTTCTTGGGTCCCTTCTTGCATTGACACAATATCATTCAACCTTGACAACCACACAAATGTCCACCTCGAATTTTTTACAGATAAGGATGACATGGATAGTACATTGGTTGAGTTTGTCTTTGAGGATAACATTGCTTATATGTTGGCGTTTTCAGTTGGAAAGAATGGGGAAGAAGAAGAATAACAACTATGTGAAGGAATTATGGCACACACACGATACCTGGTTGGGTTTTTATTGACCATTCTAAAAAAAATAACAAAGGTTTCATCCAACTAAATCCTCCCAGAAACTCCAATAAATGACAAAAAAAATCTACATGTCCTACCACATCACCTTCATTACTCAAATCTAACGTTAAAGACGAAAAGTGTCGACGAAAAATCTTTGGTGGATGACTATTTAATGAAATATTTTAGAGGGACGACAAGTAAAAATAGCTAACTTTACAAGTAATTTAAACATATTTAACCATAAATTAAATACCTATCATGTTTATTGAGACTATGCATGTAGTGTATGTATCGAAACCCTACACACATTTTAGAAAAGTGGTATAAGCATAAGTAGAACAACTAATGCTTTTAATCTATACACTCATATCACCTTATGCAATTTTAACTACTACAAAAACTATTCATCTAGACATTCATGTACGAGTTAATAGTTAAACTTTAACATAACCTATTTCACCAATAATTAAAGGTTAACATTGGTGTACAAGGACAAGACATATGGAAGGAATGAAACACTGTAGTTATAAATTAAAGTTTACAATCCCAGTTACATCTGCAATATATAAGTTTTCAAGGTTTTTCCAAAGCCATCATAATCGCAATTGCAGCCTCATTTGGCAGTACTTTGCCACAATGCCAAAGTTCACAGCATAACCACAATATACAACCATAAGCAGTCGACCAACTAGATAAACCCAAGTATAAACAATACCATATTCAGTAATCTTCAACCAAATACTTGTAATCACATGAAATATCTTTGTTATCTTGTCAAAATGATAACAATAATATTTGAAAAACTACAGAAAATTGCACCTTATGTGATTCACCAATATGGTAAAGCACATCCATGTTAAGACCTTGATTTTTGAAGACTGAATTTGCTTTAGGGTCCCCAGCCGACCCAATCAACTCATCTTAACAATTGAACACACATTAACTATTATATAATCGGAAAGAAAAGGAAAAAAACATTTCAAATCATTGGAACATGTGTTTGTTAAAAAGCACAAGAGTGCATAATACCCCTAAACTAGTAGGGATGACCAGAGGCCTTAGTAGTTTTTTGGTGGTGAGAGTTTACCCGCGGAGGCGAGAGGCCCTGTTTGGTGGTGTTTATGGTGATGAGAGAGAGAGAGAGAGAGAGAGCTCACGTAAGGTGAGAAGCTCTATTTTAAGCGGTATTCTGGGTAAGTTATCATTTTTCTCTTCAACCCTAAGATTGAGGTGTTTATAGGGGTGTGCGGGCCTAGATTTTAGGAACCTCTAAGAAGTGGTAACCACTCCCCCTAGACCGAGGGAAGTTGTTAACTGCCTATTTCTTAGAGAGTTATGGTTTAACTTCACACACGTAGGTAAGGGATAGATAAATGATACTGACCATGTCTTCCCCTTAGGGTGAACCATCATGACACATAAATGATATTCCCTATGCGATATCTCATGGGAGGACGCCTAACAAAGGAAATAAACTTCCCTAGTTGAGGGCCCTTACAAATATATCACTACACGGTTCCTTAAGCACAAAGGCTTGTAAAGGAAAAGTGTTTTATGCTCCTTCTCTCTTTCACTTAGAGTTTTTGGTGATGGGTGAGTCCCTTAGTATGGTACGAGCCATTTCGTTAGGGCGTTTCCCTGAGTTGAGGGTGGTTCCTTTAGTTTTAAGGCATATCCCTAAGTTGAAGGTGACTCCTTTTGTTTGGAGGCGAGTCCTTCAAATGAAGGCGGTTCCTTTTGTTTGGAGGTGAGTCCCTTTTCTAAATGCAACTCCTTTAGAATAGAGGCGAGTCCCTCAGTTGAAGGAAGCCTCTTTATTGGAGTGTGAGTCCCTTAGTTGAGGGCGAGTGATCACCTTCTTTCCAGATGTTTCTGGTGTAGCTAGAGTGTCACTTGGGGATGTCAACCATCAATCACTCAGACAAACTCTCTTTGCCTAATTTAATGTAAGCAATGATGGCTTATTTTCGAGACTATAAATAGTCTCAACACGTGTCAAAAACATATTAAGCTTCTTAGAACTCCTAGGGGAGACAAAAAGGTTTTAGTGATTTCCATTCCCTTATAAATATTTTTCCCTCTCTCTTTTCCTTTCTTGACTTACTTTATCCACACGTATCCCGCAATCTTCTTTCTGGTTCCTTGTCTGCTATGGCTTCTCAATGTATCTTCTTCATTTACAACCTTGTCAGGTATGGGTCCATTCTACTTTTTCCATTTTATAGAAGTTATGTTTATAAGAAAACTTGTATTGGGCTTAGGTTAGCATAGAGATGTGAAACTTTAGAGGTCCCGCTGGTGATTTTGATGGTAATTGTGATTTCTTTTTGTTCTTCTAATTTCCCCAAAATAAAAAGAGGTAATGGCTACCCCATATGCCGTGTCTAAAGAGGTCAAGGATATTGACCATTTTATATAAGTGAAGAGAAAGCCCTCTCCTTTCCGGCGGATATGGAGATTTTGTAACACCCTAAACCTTAATAAAATTTATTCTTATATTTGATATGAATAACATGCTAGAATGTAAAAATATAAAACAAGGATGTCACATCACACATAAATACTTAAACCTTTATTCATGAATAGTACTTGATTTTCAAACATAACAATAGTATAATGATTTCAATTCCAACATAGTATCAAAACAAATAAATCTCAAGGTAAGAATCCCAACCCAAGTGTTACAATATAAGAGCTTTTATTCTAATTCAATCGACTAGCTGACGTAATAGTTCAACAAAACATGAACCTAATGAAAACAATTGAAGTGGTCTTCTACACCATCTTCCAAAATATGCCGCAAGCGACTACTCCTCAGTCTCAACCTGAGAATACTCTTCATATAGGTTCACGCTGAGGAACATATAAACAAAAGAGGTGAGAATATATTCTACAAATTAACATGGTATAATATAGCAAGGGTTGCGTAAAGGCGAGCTACACAGTCCTCGTGACATCATATATTGTCGCTTAAAATTTTACATTGTACTTATGACATCACTTAATCCTTCATAATATACATATCACATCGATTGTCATTTCACAATATACATATAAAATTAATTCACATTTCACAATATACATATAACATATAGATGAATGCTTATGAGATGAACTCGTATTGTACTCCAATGCACGGGGTACCATCACTGAACTCAGAGCTTATTTTCCTGAGTCCTAATAGTTTAGGAGGATAGATGAGATACGTCCCACATTACAACACTCTCCTAGACATCAGTAGACATATAATGTCTATAAGTACATGCGAGCTACTTACGCACTACAACACCCTTTGCTAAACTCTCTTTCTAGGAGTACATGTGAGTTACACCCATACTATGACACTCTTTTAGACGTCCAAAGACATGCAATGTCTAGGATTACATGTGAGCTACGTTATACTATACACTCTCACTAGGTGATACAAACTCCGATATATATGATGCATGATAAAAAACAAATATGAATTCCATCCAAACCTCCAAACCATAGTTAATACACCGGTTCTTATCGAACCTCCAACATAATTCAACATTGGTTATTATCGAACATTCAACATTATTCAACATTGGTTCTTATCGAACCTTCAACATATTCAAAACACTAGTTCTTATCGAACTTTCAACATAATTCAACACTAGTTCTTTTCGAACCTTCAACATAATCAAACATTGATTCCTATCAAATCTTCAACATAATCACCACATTAGGGCTTCACTTTTCTTTACCAACACTGGACTTACGTCCTAAGGGTATTCACATGATTATTCATGGTTCACAATTTAAATCTCACCAAGCATTAGACTTACCTCCTAAAACAGTCACCATTTAATTCACACAATAATCATCAAACATTGGACTAATATCCTAAAATATCCATATTTTATTTCACACAATATAATCAAATATTGGACCAATGTCCTAAATATTCACATCTGAATCACACATGAATATCATAAAATCATCATCATAAGATAGGTTTAAGTCTTAGCTCTCCAACGCATTTAATCACACCTCAGACAAGGTTTCCAAATGAAAGTTAAGGATTTGTTTGAAAAATTACAATTGTAACATCATAAAACTCAACCAAAAACCAAGGATTTGATATGAAAACAAAAATGTAGTTTATAACACCTCATAGTACCATTCAAACATCAATTAACAACACTAATTCATCACCATGATTAATCAATTCATTAGTATATAATCTCATCAAATCATGAATTTCACCAAAACACCACATCAAAAATATGCAATTTCACAAACGAGGCATAATATGGGTAAAATCAGACATGCAATATCAAAAAAAAATTCACATAGCATACATTTCGTCATTCATTTTGTGCAACATCATTCTTATAAAACAACCTCAAATCATGTTTCGTACTACTCATACCTAGAATTTGACTGATTAATTAAAATATCAAACAAAGTCGGAGTCAAGTGAATGAGCATGTTTTGGAAAACTTAGAATGTCTATTTTAAGACTAAGGTTTTTATTTTAGGACTTAAGGTTCCAATTCGTACATTTTAAATAAAGAATGGGAACTGGTGCAGACACAAGGCAAGATATTTTGTCCAACTTGTAACTAGTACTTCTCCTATTGTACTAAAGGAAATTGTACAATAGAGTGAGTCGTATTTTATATGTAAAAAAATTGTATATTTTATTATGATATAAGGTTTAATCTTAAAGGGCTTGTGTAGAGTGAATTGTATCCAAATTACTAGTTGTATGTCAAATAATTGTGCTGCAAAAATTTAAAACATTAGTTGAACTTGTAGTTCAGTTTTCTCAGCTTTGCCACAATGGATATGATCCAAATCAAAGTCTATCTCATAATAAATATTGTCTAGATTTTTAATCTTAATTATTTCTTGTTAATTTCATATAATTTATACTCCTTAGGGTTCCATATAACCCTTTAACTTGTCTCAACCGTCAACACACATACATATTTCCTAATCACATCTTATACATTAGGTCTATCTTTAACTCCTTAATGTTAAAACATCAATTATTAAGGGTTTCTTTTGGATTTTTGGAGAAGAAGAGAGCCTTTGGAGGTTAGGTTTTTTTTTCCTCAGAAATATATGTGTTTCTCTTTTTAATTCTCTCTTTTCTCTATTTCATTCCATTTTCTCTCTTTTCTCTAATTTTCTCCCTTTCTCTCTCTTTTCCCCCCTATATTTCTCTCTTTTTTCTCTCTTTTATCTATTTTTCTTTCTTCTTCAAATTACCTCCATATTATTTCTACTAATTCTAAATTAAAAACTAAATTCTAAAAAATTGTGTTAATAACAATAATAATATCATAAAAATACCATAAACATGAAATAATAATAATAATAATAATAATGATAATAATAATAATAATAATAATAATAATAATAAAATTCATAAAATTAAATAAAATTTGAAATAACAAGTAAAATAATATTTTAATTATTATGGGGTGTTACCACTCTCCCTCACTTACTGAATTTTCGTCCTCGAGAATTTTCCTAAAAAGAACAAGTTTGGTAGAACAGATACTTACAACTCTCGACAAACTAAGCAAGAATACAGAAACTCCGCAACATCTTTTTTCATGCTTGACCACCAAAATATTCTTTAAAGATCTTGATACATCTTTGTAGCTCCTGAATGAATATTCAAACCACTCATATGACCTTCTTTCAGAATCATCTTCTTAAGTTCTGACATATCTGGCATACAAATCCTATCCCGAAATCTCACAATCCCATCATCACCTGCTTTAAATTCCACTTCTTTTCCCTGACCCATAGTGCCAACTGATTCATGTAATCCAACTTCTGACCTTCCTTAATCTCCTCTAAGTTATTGATGGCTACCTTCAACATACCCAACTTCACATGTTTCGGTGTTAGCTCACACATCAAGCTTAGATCTTTAAACTGCTTAACTAAATCCATTTCATTGACCATTAAAGTAGATATATGCAACGACTTCCTAGTCGATAACTCAATTCAAAGTCATAATCCTTTAAAAATTCTAGTCATCTCCTTTGTCTCATGTTCAATTCCTTTTGGTAGAACAGATACTTTAAACTCTTATGGTCACTACAAACTTCGAATCTTGATCCATAAAAATAGTGCCTCCAATCTTAAGCACAAAAATCAGTGCCGCTAATTCCAAATCATGAGTAGGATAATTCTTTTCACGAGTCTTGAGTTGTCTAGAAGCATAAGCTACAACTTGACCCTTTTGCATAAGCACACCATCTAGACCCAACTTAGATGCATCACAAAACACCATGAAATATTCGCCCGGACTTAGAAAAATTAAGACTGGTGTTGACACCAGTCTCCTCTTAAGATTTTGAAAACTTTTTTCACACTGAGCATCTGACGCAAAAGCTTGGCCTTCTGGGTTAACTTAGTTAAAGTAATTACTAACTTTGATAAACCTTTTATGAATCTTCTATAATAACCGACTAATCCCATAAAACTTCTAACATTGGCTACCAATTTAGGCATTTCCTATTGCAATATCACATCTACCTTAGATAGGCCTACTAATATTCCACCACTAGAAATTATATGTCAGAGGAAACTAACTTCTTTCAACCAAAGCTCGCACTTTGGTAACTTAGCATACAACTTCTTATCTTTTAAGATTTTTAATATTATTCTCAGATGCTTTGCATGCTCTTCTTCTGATTTAGAAAATACCAAAATATAATTTATAAACATTACAACAACCGATCCAAATAGGGATTTAAAATCATGTTCATATACTCCATGAACACTTCTTGCACATTAGTCACACCGAAAGGCATAACCAAATACTCATAATGACCATAACGAGTCTTGAACGCCGTCTTAATAATATCTTTCGAATTTACTCAAATATGGTGGTAACTTGATCTCAGATATATCTTACTAAATGCAAGTGCCCACCAACTGACCCATAAGATCTTCAATTCTAGGAAGAGGATACCTATTCTTAATCGTAACACAAACGCCCCTAAGGCGATACACTAGGTCTTACAAATTGCTCCTCTAATAGCTTTTCTAGCTGCTTCTACTACTACAAATTCCAATGATGTTCAATGCATAGCCAAAGATACATCAACAATTAACTAGGCAATGTCACGGTCTATTATCATGCGTAAAAGGGATAAAACAAGATGTAGAATAAGATTTGGTTATATAGTCATACACTAACCAACATTGTATTCCTAAATCTTTACTATCCCTTACATTTACACCTTCATTATATATAACTAACAACAAACAAAGGAAAATATAATCACACAAGAAACCACCACCTTCAATAATACTCTATCCATTTAAGAAGTTGGATTGTATCAGAGATGCTGCTCATAGAAATTGATTAGCTGCAAAATTCCAAAAATCATTAACTTCAGGCTAGAGGAATCTATTTTGAAGAATTTTAAGTAATGCGAAATTAACAAGGAAACTATCCTTTCAATGCCAAGAATCGCCAATTAAGAACGGTTTTGAGCAAGAACGATTTTAAAAGTCAAATTGTCCCATATCACCTCTACCAAAAATCATTAACTTCAGGCTTAAGGGTTGTTATTTCGGATCTCGATTTTAAGAGATTGGAACGATTTGAGTGGCCTGAGCTACCAGAGTGATTTGAGCAATTTAAGATTGAAATTTGATTTTGAGCAATTAAGCGATTCAATCAATTTGAGATTCAAATGGTTTTCAGTGATAGATGATTTGAATATGATCCATTCGAAATTTGAAAGGTTCGACATGGTTGATTTTTGAGGTTTTGATATCTGTTTGGAGAGAGAGAGAAACAATAATGCTATAGAAACGATAACATTATTGAAGTTGTTGAAATTCTGAGTATTTTATTTTAATTTTAAAATAAAAATAATTTAATAATATAATATTTAATAATAATATAAAAAATTTATAAAATATCATTTTTAGGTAAAATTATGTTTAGTTGTTTTTTTTAAATAGTAAAGTTTTTTTTAATAGTTTTTTTTTCCAGAATATCCGGTTAAGATAGTTTAATTGATAGCTGTAAAAAAAAATGTATAATGAAAATAAAAAACTATTCCAATTTTTTTTATATAAAGGAAAAAATTGATAGGTTATCAAAGTGTAGGTAAAAGCAATATCTAATGACAAATCTATAAGGTATCACTAAAAACAGTTGTCATAATATATATTTTTTGAAGTGAATCAAGCTAAAAGATATTAGAAGTGTAGTGCAATCGAAAAAAATAAAAAATAAGAGAAACTCAAAAAAAGAGAGTAAATTATACACCCATACAACTAGGTAACAACAACAAAGCCATTTTCTAAGTATGGAGTAACACACTCAAGGAACTATTGGTTCAGGAAGAGAAACAACATCTTGAACCATTTATAAAAGTGCAAGAATAGTTAGAAGTCTTACCAATGTACCATTCTAAAAAAGAAAAGATGATTATGTCCACCGGACTCTCCATAATCACCAAAATATCTAATAAGATATGATAATTTCAAAAAATTTAAATGGTCTGCATTACAAAAATAATGTATAACATTTTCAAAAATAAAAATAAAATTTTATTAAAACAAAGCATTTTTTAACAAAATTTAATAAAGAAATCAAATCAATATTTACACTATAAAAAATCCAATAGTTTGGCCTAGTGTTAAAATAAATAGTTTGAGGAGATTCTAAAATAAACCTTTTTATAAATACTCATTCTTGTATGGACCATTCCTTTAACTTAATTTTTTTAAAACAATAAATATATGATTACTTAGAATGTAAGATATATTCATAGATGAAAAAAAAAACACACACAACTTTAATTAAAAAAGAAAAAGAAAAAGAAAGAAACACAAGAGGAACGCACGAAGACGAACCTAGAATTGAATAGACCAATAAAAAGCTACTATAGTTGAGTTGAAAGTTGAAACCTCTAATTGTTGTTTTGTTCCGCGTTTTCTAATTCTGTCTCAATAAATACCTCTCAAATCTCACTCTTAATTCCTCTTTTTCTTCCCTTTTTCACTCTCAAATCCTTTTCTCTACTTTACTTCCGCATCATCAAAACGCTCTGTGTCAAGAGAGTGTCATAGTGATACTGAAACGCTGCACAACGTTTCTTCTTTCTCTTATGGCATGCCCCAAGAGGACCAAGATCAATTTTGGATCACTCAATTCCTCTAGTTCATCATCATCATCATGATTTTCCGGTTCTTTCACCCTTTCCTTCTTCTTCTCTTCACTCAATTTGGTACTTTCTTTCTCTTTCTTTGTATGTTATATGTTTTTATGATTTTGTTTATTACATGAAATTCACCTGAGATGAGATGGGACCACATATTTGATTACTGTTATTGATTCAGTTCTATTAAATGGTTGTTCGTGTTGGAGATTGATTTAGTGTTGTCAAATAGTGGCTATAGTACACCCTAGTCTAGTTGAATTTTGATGAGTTGTTATGTGATTTGATGGCAGCAGATGGATTTTTTTTGTTTTGGAGCTTTAATTTTGTTTGATTGGGTTTTCAGTGTTGCTGCAAGCGTTCACGGGAACGTATGGTATAAATTACGGGAGGATTGCAGATAATATTCCCTCGCCGGATGAAGTTGTTACTCTTCTCAGAGCTTCGAAGATAAGGAACATTAGAATCTACGATGCTGATCACAGTGTTCTCAAGGCTTTTAGCGGAACCGGTCTTGAAATTGTTATTGGAGTTACCAATGGACAGCTGCAAGACATGAGTTCGAGTGCGGATCATGCTTTGAACTGGGTGAAAGAAAACGTGCAGGCGTTTCTTCCCGAGACACGGATTCGTGGAATTGCTATTGGGAATGAAGTTTTGGGTGGGTCTGACAATGCTTTGTGGGGGGTTCTTTTGGATGCTGCGAAAAATGTTTATAATGCTACGAAGAAACTTCATCTGGATAAGATAATTGAGATTTCTACCGCTAACTCGTTTGCTGTTTTTCAAGATTCTTACCCTCCATCCTCTTGTAAATTTGACAATAATGTTAAGCAGTACATGAAGCCGCTATTAGAGTTCTTCCAACAAATTGGATCTCCTTTCTGTTTGAATGCATACCCTTTCCTAGCTTATGTGAGTAATCCAGAGGATATTGATATAAATTATGCTCTTTTTCAACCAACAAAGGGAATTTATGATCCAAAGTTTAAACTGCATTACGATAACATGCTCGATGCTCAGATCGATGCAGCTTATGCTGCTTTGGAGGATGCTGGATTTCATAAAATGGAAGTCATAGTTACGGAGACAGGGTGGGCCTCTGCAGGAGACCAAACCGAACCTGGAGCAAACGTGACTAATGCGAGGACGTATAATTATAATTTGCGCAAGAGGCTTGCAAAGAAGAAAGGAACCCCGCATAGGCCTAAAAATGTTGTAAAGGCATACATTTTTGCAATCTTCAACGAGGATTCGAAGAACGGTCCTACCTCCGAGAGGAATTATGGATTGTTCAAGGCTGATGGGAGCATATCATACAATGTCGGGTATCATGGACTTAATGCTGGATATTCATCTCATTTGTCTCTTAAGGTAATACAAATTTCATTTGATGCTATGTTGTTTAGTTTTATGCTCATTTGTTTTTTGAGGTACTATAAATTTCATTTGATGCTATGTTGTTTAGTTTTATGCTCATTTGTTTTTTGAGGTACTATAAATTTCATTTGATGCTATGTTGTTTAGTTTTGTGCTCATTTACAAGTTTTCTAGCACAGACATCGTATCAACTTTTACTATACTTATAAGAGACTACCTTATTGGAAACCATGTATCCTAGTTTCTAAGTAATAGAACCATCTGGTTTAGGGAATTGGATGGAAGTTTGTGCTTCTCCAAAGTGCTTTTAAAGAAAGCTAAAATGAAAAGTTAATGGTTAAAGAGTCCTACATTGAAAAGGATATGGTCTCAATATATGTTTATAAGTGAGGGCAATCCTTACCTTAAAGTCGGCTTTTGTAGGGATAAGTTAGACCCAACCCACGTATTTTAAGATGGTATTAAAGCATATCTTAGATCTATTATTGAGTTTCTCGCATCGTTCATGCTTCAATCTCATTGAGACTTGAGCGTGAGGGTGTATGTTGGAAATTCCACCTTCATTGTGTAGTCGCCTTATTACGGCATTTGGCTTATCTTCATTCTAGCCTCCAACACTTATAACGTGTTGGGTTTGAAAGGGTGAATTTAGTCTCAGGGCAACCCTCACCCTATATTGTGATGACTTAGTTCCAACTCAAATTTTAAGATTAATTATATAAGAAGAAACAACTAAAATTTTGGGGTAGCCGATTACGATATGTCAATTCCTCTCGTTGCAGCATAGTGGTGCGTTTTGATATATCGGTTATAGCCGTACATAATGAGTAGCATAGTTGTGTGTTTTAGCGGTGGCCAGACTTTTAGAATGTTAAAGCAAGGATATCAGTTGTGAACCTAATTTATGATATGTTTTACTATTATGACTTTATGATTATAAGTTTTTGTAATGAGTAGGAAATGATCTCGGTACTCTAGAGTTTATGATTCTTACACACATTGTACACTAATCACTTGCGCTATATACCGATGATCGATGCATGGATATCATAAATTAGAAATGCAGTCGCTCATCTTGCTAGATTACTTTTGGAAGTTTACATTTGCATTAATATTTATGAATTTAATTACTAAATTTGGAATTTAAAACCATTTTAAATATTCTTATATGATGTTTACTTGATTTGGCTTGGCAGGATATCAATACTCAAGGTCTGTCGCGGTCGTACACGATCACTATGATATTGTGTTTATCAGCGCTGATATTGATGATTTTCTAGAGTTTAGTTTCCACGGCAATAAAGTGATTTTTTTTGCCTTGGCTTTACTTGCTCTCTCAGTGTAGATCAAAATTATGCCATTATTGATGATTGCCATATTTCATAAAGCAAAATCTAGAAATTTTGATGTATTTTATCTATATTTAGAAAACTCATAATCATAATCATAATTATTTCTTCTCATAAAACATTCCTCATCTATCAGATATAGAACTTTTCAGTTTTAAGTACATAATAAATTTTGAACACTTAAAGTTCAAGTTCATCAAACTGTTCTATTTATGCTGTTCTATTTATATTGATCAAAGCATTTATGTGCACATAATGAACTATGAAAGTAATGACAGGTGCCAAGAAGCTTCTTTTTGCAAGTCACATTGAGTGTTACTTTTTTCACATGCAAATTTGTGGTTCATTTGGTTGAATATTAACTAATTTAAATAAAATAAAAATTATAGATATCATATAATTCAATTAATAAAATTTTTGATCATGAAATCTATTGTTCAACGGAACTATGTTTTTTAAATATGATTAAGAAGATATAGGTGATAAAAAAAATGAAGGTTTAAATATCATTAAATGGGATAATCAACCATTTTTTGTTTAACCATTTTTTGTGGCAGATTTTCCAAACAAGTGAATAATCTGTATCTAAGGAAACTTATATAATTGAGTTCTCCTAAAAAAAAAACTTTAAAAAGTACACTTAAAAGTAAATGAATAAATGAATAGGGTGTGATCTTATATGATCAAATTAAAGAGCTAAGTATTGATATCCTTTTATTTCAGGTGGTATCTTAGTTAAATTGATGCAGCTATAATTTATGGCTAAATATTCATTTTCTACAAAAATCATCTATTGTTTATGAATTTTAATTGATAAATATAACATGAGAGTGTCACTCATTTTATATTTATGTTACTGTCATGATTTATGTATGGTGCGCAACATGTTGAACAATAAGCTATTTTGACCTTAAGCTTGCAAACAAAAACTTTAGGATATACGGAAAAACAACAATGCACATAGCTCAACTGTCCTATAAATCACATTATACTTATATCAGAATAAGAATTTTAAAATTTCTTCTTCTAATTCCAGTACTATTTCAAGTAGTTAGGGAATGATAAAAAAAATATGACAGTTGGGATGTATAAGAACAAGTGTATTTATTTTAGAGGCACATTTTATATTATTAGACCATTTCCATCCGTTGACATTTTCTGCAGGCTGAGATGTATGTAAAAACCTAAGCCAGCTATCATCAAGTGGTGATCAGAACTGATAACACACTATCCAACTGTCAAAGGTTGTTTATACGTTTCTGATGTTTGAAATATGAGACATGTCAATAGTTTTTATATTACTTCTATATCAAAAGTATATTTAAATAAATAAATGTATGAAGTCAGACATATATCAATGTCCAACATAACACTCTAAATAAAAATATGTCTAATGTCCGACACATATCATTATCAGACATGACATTCAAACATAGAATCATGTTTAATTTTGGTTAAGAATGCTTATTTTGAATTAGCCTATATTTCTTTTTATATATATGAAACAATCAACACAAATGGTGAATAATTAATGCATCTCTACTTACTCTCTCTCTCTCTTCTAATACACATAGGGGCACAGAATCAAGGAGCCATAAAACAAGGGCGACATGACACACACCAATAAAAACATGTTTCAAATAAAAAACATGACAATTCTCATTCTAATCATTGTGGTTGCAGCGTCACTACAAACCTCAGAAGCTGAAGATTACACAGTAGGAGGAGACACCATAGGATGGACTAGTTTTCCACCTGGTGGTTCTTCTTTCTATTCAAATTGGGCTTCAAATTTTACATTCAAATTAAACGACAATCTAGGTAATTAACCACAAACTTGTTTATTTATATCTATGTTAAACATTTGAAGTAAAAAATTGTTGTGACATTGGTGCCACTTTTTTCAGTGTTCAACTATGAATCTGGAAGCCACAGCGTCGTTATATTAAACAAAGCTAACTATGAAAAGTGTAACGTGAATGATGATATTCAAACCTTTAACAAAGGACCAACCAAAATAACCTTAGATCGAAGTGGTGATTTCTACTTTATCTGTAGTTTATCAGGTCATTGCAGCAGTGGACAAAAGCTAAGTGTTAAAGTCACAGAAACTGCTTCTTCTGATGTTCCACTTCCACCTGCTGAAGCTCCATCATCCCTAGGTACTGGAGCAGGTTCAGCCACAACCGAGACTGCTGCTACCTTCACTCTTCTCCTTGTTACTATTGCCTTCAATTTTTTCTCCCAATTTTAAACGATGTTTTGATTGATTTTTAGAAAAGCTACACATTGAATATTTCAACAAAAAGAATGTGTTTGGTATGAATATGATATGAATAAACAATGTTATTATCCTATTGTTATTTTTCAATGGATACATTATCTTTCCACTAAAGTTTTACTTTTATGCTAATGAAAAATTTAAATCAAAGTTGCATTAAACCATTGAATTTTAGGTGTAAAATAGAACATATGAACATGGCAGCATGTTATTTTGACTTCCAACAAGTTAAGTTACTTTTAAGCAATAACAAAAATATGAATAAAAATATGAATGTGATATGGTGTATGTACCACTAGAAATAATTATGTTAAAGTCGGACGTAATTAAATAGTAATAATTAAATTTATAAAAGATGTTTGAAAACTTAATTTGACTTCATATTCTTGCAATTGCATAGTCTAATTTCTTGAATTTAGGAAAATCACTATAGATATTATGGACTCCATGAGTTTTAATTTTTAATTTTTAAAAATTATTAATTAATTTTAAGAGCGAGTTTGAAGAAAAAAATATAAAAGAAAATATGTTTAATAATCTAACTTTTAAAAATTGTTTTAAAGTTGAATAATATTACAAATTTTTTATTAATAAAAGCGTATAATTTTTCCTTGTTCAAAACTAAAAACCAAAACCAAAACTCTCCAAAAACCTATTTTAGTTTTTAAGTTTTTAAAACTCACAAATAAAAAATAATTTTCAAAAGTAAAGGTGTAAAACTAGATTCCCAAACAAATTTTATAATTTTTAAATTTTAAAAAGAAAAAATCAATTTTACAAAATCAAATCAAACCAATCCTATAACTCTCTTTTAAAAAGTTTTAACAATGTTTCACGTTGAGACATGAGTTATGAGTAATGAATCATGATAATTAGTCATCTTTAAATTTTACAACTATATTTTTTTATTATTTTAAAATTCAATTATGTAAGACTTTAAAAAATAACATTACAATTGAAACACGTTCTGACGTGCTCTGCTCTACTTCTTAACTTATTTTTTAAAATAAAAAAAAAAATGAACTATTCATACAGGAGTTCAACATTATTATTATTTTTAAAAAGAAATGAAGGAGAGAGAAACCCCATTCTCTCTAATTCTTTTCTTCGATTAGTTTGAAAAGTTGGAAATCATTCTTCCGCTTTAGCATCATGAACCACTCAACTAGTAACATTAGAGCTTTAGATAGGAGACCGGTTACAAGATGCAAGTAGATTTCCAAACCACCTAGAACGCAGTGGGATAATAAAAACAGTCGCAATCATGAAACCACCTAGAGTGAAAATGTTTTTTTCTTTTCTGAGATGGAAGATGGAGTGTAGCTTATATAGATATTGGAGATCAAGGAGATTGTATAACCAATTAGGGCAATTAGGGCAAGAGAGATTAGGGGTTAGGACAGGGGTTAATGTTAGTTGGATTCAAAGAGCAAGTTAGTTAGGGGAGTTACCATTGTTAACTTGCTTTTAGTTTAGTTAGTTAGGTTGTTTGTTGAATGTGATTGAAGATGTTAGTTGTAAGTTAGAATGAGGAAAAAATTAGTTAGATGTAGTTGATTTTGCTCGAGTTAATTGAATCATTTTGTTAAGTAACTATAGTGAGTTAATTCGAGTTAGCTGTGTTTGAATTGTTTAACCTGCTGGTTTATGTTAGAAATTGTTATTGTGTTAATGGATGCATAAATGTAATGTTATGCTAAAGTTAGTTGTGCTTAGTTGATGTTAGTGAATTAGTTGTGACTGAGTTAGTATGTTAGGTTATGTTAACTTGTTAGTAGATTGATACTAAGTGGATTGTTAAGTGAATTAAAATTAGGATGTTAGTTAAACTATTATTGATTGTGTTAGAGTTATTTATAATCAGTTATGTCAAAGCATGTTAGTTTTGTTAGCAGGCTTGTTATGGAATTGTGATGGATGTGATTGTGAATTGTTAGTTTGTTAAAAAAGTTAGTTGCTTATTGGTTAGTGTAATATCTGTTATGAAGTTATCATTGGTTGATTAGAAGTAGTAAATTGATGTTAGCGTTAGGAATTTGATAGTTAGTAGGCTTAAAAATTAGTTTTAGAAAGTTGTTAGTGAATGGAGAAGAAGTTAACTGCTTTGGAAATGTTAGTGGCAATTAGAATTCGGAATCAAATGTGCTAATGGAACTGTTATGGAATTTAGAGATTATAGATTTAGTTAGAGGTTAGGGAAATTTGGTTAGTATGTTGACAGGTGTGAATGTTAGGATTGCTACTTGTTATGTAAATTATGTAGGTTTCAATGAATGTTAAATGTACCTTGTGTTTATCATGGCTTTGTTTGATTGTGTATATGGTGTAGTCATGTTGAAGTTTTGGTTTTGTTTGTTGTAGGGTTGGTGTACTTATGATGGAGTGACTTTGACTTGGCATGAAAATGTCATCCTCAGGAATGCAATGCATACAAAGTTGGCATATGCGATGGACAAGAAAAGTTGGAATGCACCAGGAACATGGAACAATGAAATGTCTTGAGGATGAAGAAAGAAGTAGGCTAGGGTTTATGATTAGTTTGCCTTTGGTCAACTGCTTGACCAAAAAATCAATAGTTGACCAAAAGTCAACCTTAGGTCAAATGTAGTTTTTTGTGTAACATCTTATAATTTGGCTTTTGTAATGAAATGGATGTTTGTAATGAAGATTTTTAATTGTAATGTAACTTTTTTTCCAAACCATGTGTATTTCCTTCCAAATTTCAAAAATTAAACTTGAATTTGAATTTTACTTGACTTCTTAAACGAATTACCATGTCTCCCAATTTTAAACGATGTTTTGATTGATTTTTAGAAAAGCTACACATTGAATGTTTCAACAAAAAGAATGTGTTTGGTTTGAATATGATATGAATAAACAATGTTATTATCCTATTGTTATTTTTCAATGGATACATTATCTTTCCACTAAAGTTTTACTTTTATGCTAATGAAAATTTTAAATCAAAGTTGCATTAAACTATTGAATTTTAGGTGTAAAATAGAACATATGAACATGGCAGCATGTTATTTTGACTTCCAACAACTTAAATTACTTTGTAGCAATGAAGAAAAATATGAATAAAAATATGAATGTGATTTAGTGTATGTACCACTTGAAATAATTATGTTAAAGTCAGACGTAATTAAATAGCAATAATTAAATTTATAAAAGATGTCTGAAAACTTATGGATTCCATGAGTTTTAATTTTTAAAAATTATTTATTAATTTTAAAAGCGATTCGACTTCACTATAGATATTATGGATTCCATGAGTTTTAATTTTTAATTTTTAAAAATTATTTATTAATTTTAAAAGCGATTCGAGGAAAAAAATGTAAAAAAAAATGTTGTTCGGTAATATAACTTTTAAAAATTATTTTAAAGTTGAATAATATTACAAATTTGCTATTAATAAAAGTGTATAATTTTTCCTCGTTCAAAACTAAAAATCAAAATCAAAACTCTCCAAAATCTATTTTAGTTTTTAAAACTCACAAATAAAGAATTATTTTAAAAAATAATTGTGTAAAACTAGATTGCCAAACAAATTTTATAATTTTAAAAAGAAAAAATCAATTTTACAAAATCAAATCAAACAAGTCCTATAACTCTCTTTTAAATTTTTTTAACAATGTTACACGTCGATATATGAGTTATGAGTAATGAATTATAATAATTTGTCATCTTTAAATTATACAACTATATTTTTTTATTATTTTAAAATTCAATTATGTAAGACTTTATTAAATAACGTTACAATTGAAACATGTTCTGACGTGCTCTGCTCTACTTCTTAACTATTTTTAAAAATCAAGCAAAAAAAAACTATTCATACAGGAGTTCAACACTATTGTTATTTTTCAAAAGAAATGGAGGAGAGAGAAGTCCCCCTTCTCTCTAATTCCTTTTTTTCGATTAATTTGAAAAGTTGGAAATCGTTCTTCCGCTTTAGCACGATGAATCACTAAACTGGTAACATTAGAGCTTCAGATAGGAGACCAGTTACAAGATGCAAGTGGATTTCCAAACCAACTAGAGTGCAATGGGATAATGAAAACAGTCGCAATCATGAAACCACTTAGAGTGAAAATGTTTTTGTCTCTTCTGAGATGGAAGATGGAGTGTAGCTTATATTGAAATTGGAGATGGAGGAGATTGTATAACCAATTAGGGCAATTAGGGCAAGAGAGATTAGGGGTTAGGTCAGGGGTTAATGTTAGTTGGATTCAAAGAGCAAGTTAGTTATGAGAGTTAACATTGTTAACTTGCTTTTAGTTTAGTTAGTTAGGTTGTTTGTTGAATGTGATTGAATATGTTAGTTGTAAGTTAGAATGAGGAAAAAATTAGTTAGATGTAGTTGATTTTGCTCGAGTTAATTGAATCAGTCTGTTAAGTAACTATAGTGAGTTAATTCGAGTTAGCTGTGTTTGAATTGTTTAACATGCTAGTTTATGTTAGAAATTGTTATTGTGTTAATGGATGCTTAAATGTAATGTTATGCTAAATTTAGTTGTGCTTAGTTGATGTTAGTGAATTAGTTGTGACTGAGTTAGTATGTTAAGTTATGTTAACTTGTTAGTAGATTGATACTAAGTGGATTATTAAGTGAATTGAAACTAGGAAGTTAGTTGAACTATTATTGATCGTGTTAGAATTATTTATAATCAGTTATGTCAAAGCATGTTAGTTTAGGTTAGTTTTGTTAGCAGGCTTGTTATGAAATTTTGATGGATGTGATTGTGAATTGTTAATTTGTTAAAAAAGTTAGTTATTTATTTGTTAGTGTAATATATGTTATGAAGTTATCATTGGTTGATTAGAAGTAGTAAATTGATGTTAGCATTAGGAATTTGATAGTTAGTAGGCTTAAAAATTAGTTTTAGAAAGTTGCTAGTGAATGGAGAAGAAGTTAACTGCTTTGGAAATGTTAGTGGCAATTAGAATTCAGAATCAAATGTGCTAATGGAACTTTTATGGAATTTGGAGATTAGAGATTTAGTTAGAGGTTAGGGAAATTTAGTTAGTATGTTGACAGATGTGAATGTTAGGATTGCTACTTGTTATGTAAATTATGTAGGTTTCCATGAATGTTAAATGTACCTTGTGTTTATCATGGCTTTGTTTAATTGTGTATATGGTGTAGTCATGTTGAAGTTTTGGTTTTGTTTGTTGCAGGGCTGGTGTACCTATGATGGAGTGACCTTGGCTTGGCATGAAAATGTCATCCTCAGGAATGACAATGCACACAAAGTTGGCATATGTGATGGACAAGAAAAGTTGGAATGCATCAGGAATATGGAACAATGGAATATCTTGAGGATGAAGAAAGAAGTAGGCTAGGGTTTATGATTAGTTTTCCTTTGGTCAACTACTTGACTTAAAAGTCAATAGTTGACCAAAAGTCAACCTTGGGTCAAATGTAGTTTTTTTTGTGTAGAATCTTATAATTTGGCTTTTGTAATGAAATGAATGTTTGTAATGAAGGTTTTTAATTGTAATGTAACTTTTTTTCTAAGCCATGTGTATTTCCGTCCAAATTTCAAAATTTGAACTTGAAATTGAATTTCACTTGACTTCTTGGACGAATTACCATGTCTTGAATTCAATAGAACCAAAGCCAATGATAGTCACTAAAATGGTCAACAAAAATTCAACCTTCCATGGTTGACTTTTGTTGATCAAAGTCAAACTTGAAAGTGACCTCCAAATCCCAATGCCAGGATGCAATCCAACATAATCAAAGATCATAGACCAAGGACTAGGGTCCCATAGAGACTTGATCCCTAAATATGAGCCTCCCAAGTCGAATGTAACACAATGATTCCATAGGTTTGATTCTCAAGTGCATCATAGGAAAAAAAATTAGCCCATGGAGCTTGATAAGTAACTTGTCACAATTCAAGTCCTTGGGTCATCAATAACAAAACCTTTGAATCAATGATGCCATTTGGAAATAAATGCAATTGTAAATGGATGATCTGAAATACCATGAGTATGTAAATGAACCATAGACCAAGAGCGAGATGAAAAGTAGAAAAAAAAAGGCAAATTTGGGGGTATGAAAACACCGGAATTCGAAAATTATAAAAGAGTTAGTTATCCAAAGATTCATTTGGCAATGTATTGTCGGAAGATGGTCGGGTACTTTCGCGATGACAAGTTGCTCATCCACTACTTTCAAAACAACCTTAGTGGAGCATCATTGGAATAGTATATGCAACTAAAGCAAAGCCAGACCCACACCTGGAAATACTTGGCTATGGAGTTCCTAAAGCATTACCAATACAATCTGGACATGGCTCCCAATTGTATATAATTGCAAAGGTTATCTGAAGAGAGCAACTAATCCTTCAAGGGATATGCCCAAAGATGGAGAGAGTTAGTTGCTTGCATCCAGCCACCACTTTTAGAGAAAGAATTGGTTGACTTATTTATGGATACCCCGTCGAACCCATACTTCGAAAGAATGGTAGGCAGTGCATCATCAGGTTTCCCTGACCTGGTGAAAGTTGGAGAACGTATCGAGAGTGGCCTCAAAAGCGGAAGAATCCAATGTGCCTCAAATAGATAGAGAAATGAGAGTGAATCCCTTAGTGAATCCCTTAGCGATTCCCAAAAGGAAGATGAGGATGAAGTTAATGCAATATGGAAAACTCCCCAAGCTCCACTTTCGGTGCCTTATTAGCAGTACCCATACATATCAGTTATTTAGAGTCAGCAACCTTCTGGGTATCCATGTCAGATGACATTCCCTCAACATGGTCAATATCCTTCTACAAATCTAGGTCCCCCTCAGCATCAACAATAGATTCCACAAAGGCGATGCCAGTACCCTCAAAGGAGAAATAGGTGGTTTGATCTTTTTCCAGTGTCATATAATCACATACTGCCATATTTAATCAATAGTGGATTGATAGAGCTTGTAGGTGTTTAATTGGCTGCATTGTATGGTAAAACACAAATGTCTTGACTGATGTCATGACATGTATATGTAACTACATTGTAGTTACTGCAGGACTAGCTAACACAGGATTATTGAATGCTGTGACATTCATACCTGTCAACAGATACTAAGGAACAGAAGCTCTGTTAGAACTTAGTATTCACTTGCAGTCTGGTTATCAAGGAAGAACCAGACCTGGCATAAGGCCTACTGATTGAATGTCAAACTGGATGTTGTGACATTCATCATTGACAGCAGCTACTGAAGATTGGGCAGAGTGGTGTTCTGCTATACTTCAGCACTTTACTTAGTTTGTTATTCAAGAGAATAGCAGAACTAACTTAAGGCCAATTGTGTAAATGTTAAGTTGGACACTTTGACATTTACTAATGTAAGCTGGTACTGTAGTATGGTCATATTGATCATGTACAGGTCAGCAGATTTGTACAGTCTGTTTTCTGGGAAAACAGACTCAGCATATGGACCTTGATGTCAAGCTGAATGTCGTGACATTCATGCCTGACAGCATATGCTAAATTGTAGGTTGTTCAGTTTTCTGTTACAGCTTTCTCAGGCTATTCTTTAGGAAGTCAACAGCTTAGAGAAAATCCAGGAAATCAACAACCAAGCTACATTCAATGAACCTAACAAATAGCCTATTTGTTAGCAACCTAAATATTGAATTTGAGGGAACGTATGTGACCTAAAATTCAGGAAAATACAGGTGCAAAAGCCCAGGTGCTGCAATATAAAAAGGAAGGCATTCCTCCATTCAGTTTCAGGGATTTTGAGGCGTGAAGATTTAGTGTGTCCATCTTACTTCACTGCTGTATTTTTGTGAGTCTAGAATTAGACGTATCTTGTAAGCCAAGTCATTATCAAATAGATGATTGCTTTGGCATAGGGTGTTCATTGAGTTGTAAGTGTTGTGTCACTCAAAGCTTTTAAGCGTGAGTGCTGTGTATCTTGGTTTAAGCTGTGAAGCATAACCAAGAGTTGTTTTTGAAGTGTGACTTCAAAGTGTTTTTAATATCACTGAGGTGATTGAGGGGGAGTGAGTAGGAACTCTGATCTTAGATTAAGATTGAAATTGCATTGGGTAGGGATTAAGTGATAAGTTGTAAACGGGTGAGTTTAGCTTTGAATTGATACTACTAATAGTGGATTTCCTCCCTGGCTTGGTAGCCCCCAGATGTAGGTCATGTTGGACTGAACTGGGTGAACAATTACTTGTGTTATTTACTGCACTTACTGTTAAGTTCTGCATAATCCCTGTCTGTGCAGAATTGGATGTCATAACAACCAGTGTGACATCCAAAGTCTGATAACTAGAATTTCAATTGGCATCAGAGCAGGCACCCTGCCTGTGAAGTTCTGGGTGAGATCTAGGGAAGTTACTTTCTAGTACCATGGACAAGGATTTAGGACACTCAAATAGACCACCCATGTTGGATGGCTCTAATTATGATGACTGGAAGCCTCGTATGATAGCCTTCTTAAGGTCTCTAGACAGCAAAGTCTGGAGAGCTGTCAACAAAGGATGGGAACATCCAATGAGGACAGGTGAAGATGGAGTCAGTGTGCAGATTCCTGAAGAAGATTGGGACAAGGAACAAGAGGCATTAGCTCTTGGAAATTCCAAAGCCTTGAATGCACTGTTCAATGGAATCACTAAGAACATCTTCAGGCTGGTGCACCATTGTGAACTAGCTAAGGAAGTTTGGGATACCCTCAAGGTAACTCATGAAGGTACTTCCAAGGTGAAGATGTCAAAACTTCAGATGTTGACAACCAAGTTTGAAAATCTGAGGATGAAAGAGGATGAGACTATTCATGACTTTCACATGAATATTCTTGAAATTGCAAACACCTCTGGTGGACTAGGTGAGAAAATGACTGAAGAGAAACTCGTAAGAAAGATTCTCAGGTCCTTGCCTAAGAGGTTTGCTATGAAGGTCACTGCCATAGAGGAGGCTCAGGACATCAGCAATATGAAGGTAGATGAGCTCATTGGTTCTCTCCAAACCTTTGAAATGGGCTTAGGTGAGTATGCTGAGAAGAAGAAAAGCATAGTCCTTATAGGAGAAGGATATACTGGAGGTGATGAAAGTATATCAGAAGCCTTAGCCATGCTTGGGAGACAGTTCAACAAGCTCATAAAGAAAGTTGATCAACAGGGTAAATCTAATGTTAAGAACATCCCATCTGACATAAAGAAACGATCAACTCATAAAGAAAAGGCCAACCAAGGCAAGGGAATCCAGTGCCATGGATGTGAAGGATGTGGTCATAGTAAGGCTGACTGCCCTACCCTTCTCATGAGGCAAAGGAAAGGGTTATCTGTCACCTGGTCAGAAGAAGGCTCTGAGAGTGAATCTGAAGGAGAATCGGCCAAACAAGTCAATGCTCTGACTAGTGTTTGTGCCTCAGAGGATAACTCAAGTGGAGATGAACTCACATTGGATGAGCTTGCTGTTTCATATAAAGAATTATGTGTTAAAAGTGCAGAAGTTTGCATCCAAGGAGAAAAGCATAAGAAACTCATCAAAGAACTAGAAGCTGAGAAACTAGAGCAGCTGAAAGTCATAGAGGGTCTGAAGAGTGAGATTTCGTTGCTAATCTCTAAGCTAGACCAAATGACCAAATCCATCAAAATGTTGAATAAGGGATCTGACATCTTGGAAGAAATCCTGAAGACAGGACAGAAGTCTGGAAACACATCTGGTCTAGGCTTTGGGAAAAGATCCTCAACTGAACGCAAACGCCCAAAGGCTAAAGTTCAGAAGTCCAAAGGGATGTCTCATTCAAAGTCACAACATCGAGGAACCAGAATGAACAACCATCAGAAGAAGAAATTCAAGAGATGGAAATGTCATTACTGTGGTAGATTCGGTCACATAAAACCATTCTGCTACAGGCTGCATGGTTACCCAAACCAGACCCCTCAAGGTAGGCCCAAGAAAAAGGTGTCTACTCATAATGCTCCCATTAAGAAACCAAGATGGGCGGCTAAGCAGACACCTCAGGTCAATCCTAAGCAGCTGGCATCTAAGATGCACTTCTCTCCTGAGAATCAACAGTGTGTTGCTAACCTTGCTCACACTTCTTCAAGAGGACATATCAAACAAGATTGGTACCTTGATAGTGGCTGCTCAAGGCATATGACTGGGATGAACTACCTAGTGGTGAATCTACATCCCTCTCACACCAAGTCTGTGACATTAGGTGATGGAACTAAAAGAGAAGTCATGGGTGTTGGGAAGCTGGACTGTCCAGAAGCTCCAAAATTGAGTGATGTATTGTTAGTAAAAGGACTAACTGTGAACCTCATAAGCATAAGCCAGCTGTGTGACCAAGGATATAAGGTGGAATTTACCAAGGGAGGATGTGTGGTGTTGAATGGGGGCAATCAAGAAGTGATGAGAGGAGATAGATCCAAAGATAATTGCTATCTATGGAAATCTAAAGACTCTATCAACCCCCCCAAGTGTCCTTTGACCAAGGGAGATCAGGAAGGGAAGGTGGGACATGGAAAACTTGATGCACCTCAGGTAAAAGGAGTGAAGAAGAGCATTTCCAAGGGAACTATGAGAAGAGCCTCATATCTGTCCTTAGATAAAAGGACATACTATGGAAAGTGTCTGCTCAAAAGTAATGAGCCCTTGGTTACCTTTGGCCATCATATAACTGATATGACAGCGAGGGATAGACAGAGGTGCATGTTATTGACGTCTGCAGAAACTCAGTACCTTGCCTATGGAGGCAGGTGGTCACCTCCAGTTTGGAGGAACCTGATGCAGACAGAGTACAATGTCACACAGAATGTCATGACATTGTACAGTGAGGACAAAAAGGGAAGGTGTGCATCTGAAAAGTTATAGCAACTAATGAAGTTAGTTAGCTACTGTTTAATAAGTCAAATTATTAAACATATGGTGAGCGCTGAGTGGTCAAAATCTAATAGACCTTACTCCTGCACAAAGCGTTTCACATTCAGTCGTTTCATTCTCCACTCGTGCAAACCCTCGTCCAAAGAAACGATTCATCTTCCCTCTCCAATTTTCAGCATGGCTCGTCAATCCGACACCTCCTCGTACACCACCATGTCTGATTCTCACAGCACCGAGTCTCACCACCCTACCCGGGAGGAACCAGTTGTGGACGCAGCAACTTCGTCCCATGCAAGAAGACCTAAGGAAACAGTCACTGGGTTTTCATCAGAAATCGCTCTTGATGAACACACAAGGGAAGGGTCAAGGTATGTACATAACTCCATTGCAACTATCGTCACTCAGATACTATCTGGCAATCGAGATGTTCCTGGGGTTTCTGTTCCCTTGAACACAATCATTCCTGACATTGCTGCATGTCAAGAGAAAGCTGTTGTGTTGAGCAAAAATGTCACTGACAATGTTGAGCAACCAAATGCTCATGAGGGATCAAAGGTTGAAAAACCCTCAGGCAAGGTGAGAAGTGAGAAGGCCAAGGTTACTCAAAATGTTGAGGACAAGTCTAGGGCTGAGACGATTAACGTGGAAGAACTCTCAGACAATGATCTTCTGGCTACAGTTGTTCCTAGGATAGCCAAGAGAGTCAGGACCAGAAGGGAGAAAAAGGCCGTGGAGTTGAAGTCCCCCTCCAAGGAAGTTGGTGCACCAAACCCTCACAAGCAACCAGAGTCAGAAAGCACACACAAGAGGAAAAGCTATGGACCTACAAAAGCTTGGAGCAAAGAGGTGCCTAAGAAGGTGAAAACCAAAGCTGTGGTGGCGGAATCTGAATCTGATGCCCCATGTGATGTCACAACATCCATGTCCAGGAAGAAGCCCTCTTCCAGTAGGTTGGCAACCAGTGTCCCAGAAGTTCCCATTGACAATGTGTCCTTCCACTTTGCCTCCAGTGTTAACAGGTGGAAGTATGTGTACCACAAGAGGCTGGCATTGGAAAGAGAACTGGCACAGAATGCCATGGACTGTAAAGAGATTGTGGATCTCATCAAGGAGGCAGGGCTGATGAGAACAGTGTCACAACTTCCTAAGTGCTATGAGACCTTGGTGAAGGAGTTTATTGTAAATCTGTCAGAGGAGTGTGCCGATGGGAGATCCAAGGAATTTCGAAAGGTCTATGTGCGCGGCAAATGTGTGACTTTTTCCCCCTCTGTAATAAATCAGTATCTGGGAAGAGCGGATGAAGAGCAACCTGAGCTTGAAGTGACTGACAATACAATCTGTCAAGTCATCACAGCAAAGCAAGTCCGAAAATGGCCTCTCAAAGGGAAGCTAGTAGCCAGTCAACTAAGTGTCAAGTATGCAATGCTGCACAAAGTTGGATCAGCCAACTGGGTACCCACTAACCATAAGTCAACTGTGTCTGTGGCATTAGGGAAGTTCATCTATGCAGTGGGAACCAAAGCTAAGATGGACTATGGTGCCTACATATTTGATCAGACAATGAAGCATGCTGGGAGCTTCAGTGTAAAGGGTCCCATTGCCTTCCCCTCTCTAATATGTGGAATTGTGCTGAATCAATTTCCACACATCCTGACAGATAATGACTTTGTGAGGAGAAGGGAAAGTCCATTGGCTTTCAGCTACAAGCTGTTCCTGGGCAAGCATGTCCCGGACATAGTCGTGACATCGGGAGAGACTTCCAAAACTAGCCACCAACCAGACAAAGCTGATGTCATTGCAGTTCTCAAGGAGACCTGCAAAGAGCTGGGAGCTAGAAAGAATGCACTGGAACAGCTCATCTTGCAGCTGGAGTCTACTGCTGAGGACACGGATGGAGCTGAAGGGCAAATGGCTGAGGGGGAGGAAGAGGCCAGCTCTGAAGAGGAGGCTGATGAGGAGGCTGATGATGAGGCAGAGGATTAATCCCTTTGTTGCTGTTTTTTTTCTGTTATGTGTGTAATTCATATTTCTTTTGTGGGTCTGTATATTAAAGTGTTGCTTTGGCAACATTTTTGACAAAAAGGGGGAGTGACAAGTGATACCCCAGGACAACAGAAGTTTACATTGTTAAACTTTAGTATTAAAACAGGTACCCTTTCATAACAGATTGAAGTTTTCCCTACTACAGCTGCTGTGTGTTGAAGTGTGTAGTTAACTTCTGTGTGCACACTGTTGTATGCCTCTGTGTGTTTGCTGATATGTGTGTGAAGTTTTTATTTAACTTCCCTCCCCCCCTGCAGCTGATATTGGAGTTTAGGTGCAACTTCTAATATGTGTGTGCTGCTATGTGAAGTTTTTATTTAACTTCCATGTGTGTGAGTGTGCTGCCACTCTGAGTGTATTAGCTAGTTTTATTCCGCTGCTATGAACTCTGTTATGGGGATCAAAGTGTTTTAGCCAAAAATTTGCCAAAGGGGGAGTTTGTAGGTGTTTAATTGGCTGCATTGTATGGTAAAACACAAATGTCTTGACTGATGTCATGACATGTATATGTAACTACATTGTAGTTACTGCAGGACTAGCTAACACAGGATTATTGAATGCTGTGACATTCATACCTGTCAACAGATACTAAGGAACAGAAGCTCTGTTAGAACTTAGTATTCACTTGCAGTCTGGTTATCAAGGAAGAACCAGACCTGGCATAAGGCCTACTGATTGAATGTCAAACTGGATGTTGTGACATTCATCATTGACAGCAGCTACTGAAGATTGGGCAGAGTGGTGTTCTGCTATACTTCAGCACTTTACTTAGTTTGTTATTCAAGAGAATAGCAGAACTAACTTAAGGCCAATTGTGTAAATGTTAAGTTGGACACTTTGACATTTACTAATGTAAGCTGGTACTGTAGTATGGTCATATTGATCATGTACAGGTCAGCAGATTTGTACAGTCTGTTTTCTGGGAAAACAGACTCAGCATATGGACCTTGATGTCAAGCTGAATGTCGTGACATTCATGCCTGACAGCATATGCTAAATTGTAGGTTGTTCAGTTTTCTGTTACAGCTTTCTCAGGCTATTCTTTAGGAAGTCAACAGCTTAGAGAAAATCCAGGAAATCAACAACCAAGCTACATTCAATGAACCTAACAAATAGCCTATTTGTTAGCAACCTAAATATTGAATTTGAGGGAACGTATGTGACCTAAAATTCAGGAAAATACAGGTGCAAAAGCCCAGGTGCTGCAATATAAAAAGGAAGGCATTCCTCCATTCAGTTTCAGGGATTTTGAGGCGTGAAGATTTAGTGTGTCCATCTTACTTCACTGCTGTATTTTTGTGAGTCTAGAATTAGACGTATCTTGTAAGCCAAGTCATTATCAAATAGATGATTGCTTTGGCATAGGGTGTTCATTGAGTTGTAAGTGTTGTGTCACTCAAAGCTTTTAAGCGTGAGTGTTGTGTATCTTGGTTTAAGCTGTGAAGCATAACCAAGAGTTGTTTTTGAAGTGTGACTTCAAAGTGTTTTTAATATCACTGAGGTGATTGAGGGGGAGTGAGTAGGAACTCTGATCTTAGATTAAGATTGAAATTGCATTGGGTAGGGATTAAGTGATAAGTTGTAAACGGGTGAGTTTAGCTTTGAATTGATACTACTAATAGTGGATTTCCTCCCTGGCTTGGTAGCCCCCAGATGTAGGTCATGTTGGACTGAACTGGGTGAACAATTACTTGTGTTATTTACTGCACTTACTGTTAAGTTCTGCATAATCCCTGTCTGTGCAGAATTGGATGTCATAACAACCAGTGTGACATCCAAAGTCTGATAACTAGAATTTCAGAGCTAAAATAACTGAATCCAGTACCTCTTTCATACCCTTCATGCTTCGACGCTAACGCCCGCTATGACTTTCATGCCTGTGCATCAAGACATTCAAATGAGGATGAGAAATCACTCAAGAATAGGGTACATGATCTGATCGAGTCCAAATTGATTTCATTTATGCCTCAAGGCTTTCATATCAATATCAATACTTTACCCGATCATACGGGTCTATCAGTCCATGTTATGGAAGAAATTTCTGAGAATAGGTGTGAAGATGATTATCATACTGGTCTCAATGAGCATGACGACCTCTAACAAGGCTAGTCCGATAGTGAATCAAGACCAGGAAGCTCGTCCTATGCACTGGCAATTATTTGGCTATTTCTAGCATTTTATGTATAATTTCTTTGCATGTTAAGCTCTATTTTCTTTTAAGAATTGTTGTTTTCTTTTAATGTTAATATTAATGAAGTGATCATGCATTTTCTGAATCAGTCATGTCGTATTCACTCATTTTCCATTTATATATAATTTTTTTTTCCATTTAACTTCCTTTATCACATTGTTGTTTCAGCAAAGATTGGAGGGAGGATGATGAAAATAAATACCCAAAATTGTTGTATTATTCTTTCGATTAGAACTTTGCTAATGTTGCGAGGCATTGTTTTAAATTCCCAAGCACAGGAGAGATAAGGAGTTAATCCCTAATCAACCACTTTGAGCCTAGAAGTTGGTTTTTCTTTCAGAATTAAAAACCCTTAATCTTAAGTAGGGGCAGAGTAGTTGTGTTCAGATAGTTTGATTGTGCATTCAATATTCAAGAGAATCTGTCCATTTGTACACCCTCCAAAGAGGTTCAACCACATGTCTTTCTTCACATACATCAGGAAGTGTCGAAGGGATCATGAAAAAAGGCCAAAAATTTATAACAATTGTTCCTCAATGACCAATAACAATGAATGTGTGTTGTGCATATTCCGTGTATGCTATCATCTCCCATGTTTTGGATTGCTTTGTATCGATCTTATTTCCATTGCCTATCTTCATTTCATCCCCCATTCGACAAAATGTATCCCTTACTCTGGGTTGTATTGATTGTATAAGTTGATCGCTTTCCTTTTAAGTGTTTGGTTATCTTAGTTATTTGCTAACTCAAGGTTAAAATCAATCACTTTTTAAAAGAAGAACAAATAATAAAAACTCTATTCAACGTGGAGCCATTTTCTCATTTCAAACCATTGACCATTCATTCAATTTCAAATTAACTGCAAATCATTCTCAAATCATTTCTCATCTATACAAATCAAACCTCAATCAACATCTAGTGTGTTTTCTTAATCAAATTTATCTACTTATTATCATATTTTTACAAACAAGGTGGATGAAAAAGGAAGGATGGTGTAGATTTTCTCCTTCCCCGAATGGTTGGGCAATGTTGTAGAGATCTATGTCTGAATGTTTGTCCTCCATGTTAAAACAAAATAATTACTTGAATTAAGTTTGGTTCTCCTATAGAAGGAAAAAGAAGGATGGGTGTAGACCTTTTCCCTTCCCAATTATTTGGGCAACACAGTAGAGTTTCATGTGTGAATAATCGTCTTTTGCGCAACGAACATCAACTTAATTCAACACACAATTTTTATAATCAAGGTGGATGAAAAAGTAAGGATGGTGTAGACCTTCTCCCTACCCGAATATTTGGGCAATGTTATAGAGATCTATGTATGGATACTCATCTTCCGCCTAAAATAATCCAACCAATCAAACTCTTTTCTCGCCACCGTGCGATCTTCAAAAACCTTTTCCAAACAAATATATTTTCATCTCAAGAAGATGCAAAACAATGTTTCATCCACAAATGTGTGAGTTGAGATAAGTGACGTTTTCCCATGAATGTTGATATGTAGTAATCCATTTAAGCCCGCTCCTCTAAACCGTTTTGGGTAAGCAATGTTTTTCTGTCGATTACGACAAAATATCTTTTGCTAAAATCGACCAACAAACAAACATTTTCTATCCAGAACTAAATATCCTTGAGTTCTCCATCGCACCGGAGATACGTAGGAGTAAGACCCGCAATCTTGTCAGGCACATTAATAAAAAACTTTTTTGTGACTCATTTCTTTTTCTCTTTTCTCTTTCCATAGCTCGAAGAAAATAAATAACATAAGCTAACATTCAATCACAAGTTTAACTAAAAGTTTCACGTTGAGTACAACGAAGCGCTAATACTTTCCCCTTGCGTAATCGACTCCAGAACCCAAATATGGTTGCGACGACCATTTTCTATTTTAAAAGGTTTTATTGATATGTTCTCTTTCCTTCATTGGAATAAGTAAATTTAGATGGCAACTTTGTCCGAACGCATTTTCGCGAGTGTGCGATGCGCTTCGCGAATGATTGTATTTTTCGAGGTACGACACAAGGTATAAACTAGTTCAAAACATAAGTCAAATGGACCGATTTGCTCTGATACCAACTATGTAACACCCTAGACAACCCCCGACACTTTACTAGTAAAATATGTGAAAATTATAATTAAAATAATACACTCAAACTGAGTGTCACGAGTTTCTACATAAACCATCATTTCTCAACAACTTAATAAATAGCAGAATTCATTTATAAAAACTCAACATACTTAAGTTAATCTATGAAATTTCATACCACAACTTCAAATAACCATAAGGTGTCAAAATAAAATAAATCTCAAAATAAGCATCGACGACAAACCCATCCCATTGTTTCAATATTCAGAGCGTCACTTAAAAATTATAAACAATAGCAAAATAAACGATAAAATACGAAGAAGGCTACTAACGCCCTCTTCCAAGCCAATCAATCGCTAAGGCTTCTCAGTCCCTACCTGAGCATCTGCATCACAAACATAAAAATAACACAGGAAAATAAACAAGGGTTAGAATTCATTCACATAAGTTAACGGTGCATAAAACATCGAGGGTAGTACAATCAACATAAATAAGCATTCATAATATTCATCCATAACAATCACCATATACAATAATAATCACTCACAACATTAATCATTCACATATGTAAGAATGAATGTAATGTATTATTCTTCTCTATTTCAATATGCATGTGGTACCAATTTTGAACATCACAGTTATGTTACTGATTCCATCCATCACCAATGGTTCCTCTTCGAACCTGGTTCCTCTTTGAACCCAAACTCCTCACTGATCCCCTCTTCTGGACCAATGACTCGTCTCTGGACCGAAGTTCGTGTACCTATCTCTGACAATGCATGATGCATTAAATGCAACAACAAAAATGTATATGTAATAATCATTATTGTTTCCTATTCGAACCATAAACACCGCCAATATAAGGCCCCCACCGTAGTTGATAAACCCAAAATTGATACCATCAATGCCAGGACTCTTCGAGCTATCACATTCCCATACCACTCTTCTTATCTCCTCCTCTGAAAATTCAGATGTGAGACCCTTGTTATCCTCCCTATTGATCTTTCTAAACTCAAAGTCTATAAGAATCGGCCTGTTCAACTTTCTATTTCTGAATATCTCTAAGAAATGTTCTAAAATCTCATGTTTTACCTCCTGGACTTCTGCTAATTTTTCAGTTTGAGTCTCAATACAAGTGATCTTGTTCGTTTTCCTTCTATTTACCATACACCGACTAAAGTATTTTATGTTAGCGCCACCTTCTTTTAGCCATTTGAAATGCGACTTTTGCCACAAAATGCTAGCATTTATTCTAGAAAGAGAAAAAAGTTGAGTTGATGCCTCCCTTTTATATATAATTTCATCCACAGTTAGACATGATATTTCACTTTTTAGATCTAACTCATTGGCCTTATTTTTTCCCTCTTCAATGTTTCCATCCAAATTTTGCACGTGACTTTTGCTCTAGTCTTTGATATGTATATTAATCTTCTTGAGTTTCTCTTTTTAAGATGTATCCGCCCCCAACCTTGCACTTTTAAAGACTTCCATGTTTCTTACACAAACTTGTGATAAGCTTCTAACTCTCTCAACCACTTGAACATACGGAAAGGTTTTGGTCCTCAATTCAGATTTCTTTCGCATATCAATATAGGACAATGATCAGAAATTCCCTTATCCAAGCACCACTGCAAACAAGATGGCCACTGGGAGAGCCAACTTTGTTATAATAAAAATTTATCAATTCGACTATTTGAAGATCCATCTAAGTTAGACCAAGTGAATCTCATACCTCTTAGTCGTAGATCTACTACCTTTACTTCTTAAATAAACGCCTAAAAATATACCATCTCATCTATTCTAGTAAACACTATAACATTTTTCCTTTCCGACTCCGCTTTAAATGCGTTAAAATTTCCCATCACACACCACCTTGCCTCTGATTTTAATTTTATTAGATTACATAATTTTTTCCACAACCTTCTCATACCAATGTCGTCACACAGAGCATATACATTCACGATGGATACTTGCAACCGCTCAAGACCCCATAATCCTTTCACCATTACGAAATGTTCCCCTAACAATTCGGTTTACTTTGTGAAATTTTTTGGGTTCCACATTAGTAGCAACCCTCCCGATCTCCATTCAACTTCCTTATATATATAACCATATTCTCTTGATCACTGCATGTTCTCATAAGTCCATCCTTCTACCCTTACCAACTTGGTTCTTGAATGTCGATCAAATCAAAATTATTTATTCTAATCACCTGGGACATTTCTTTCTTTTATATCGCCCATCTTAAACCTTTTATGTTATAACTAGTTATCTTCATAATATTATTGATACTCCCAACTCTCCCCTCGTCTCTATTATCTATTCTTCACCTTTTAATCCTACTTCCTTACCTAACCTTAATCGCCACCTTTTTATCTCTATCCTTTTGATCACACAGTTATTTTTTTCTTCAATATTTCTCCCTTTTTCTCCTAAGTTATGAACTCCAATCTCATTTCCGAAATCCCTCACCCCTTTTGAAAATTCAATTGCCTCTCCATTGACTAAGGTTCATGACTTCAATTTATCATTCTTAGTGGAATTAAATTATGGTGACGAAGATAATACCTTATTTATGTCTGAATGTTTCTTTTCCTCTACCTTCTTCCCCCAAGTTTTCTTCTTCATTCTAGATTTTCTCTTTTCCTTTAGGATTAAACTTTTTATTTTCTTCTCTATTTAAATTTGGAGATTGTTCGTGTATTTAATGTATGATTCTCAATGACATTTGCTAAATCTTCATCAACCCTATCGACATTATTCTGCAGCTATTCCATATAACCATTCATATTTCGATTTATTCCATTCATCTCCACCACATTATATATTTTGGCCCTTGCTTGTGGTTCATAAACTACTGGAGCTACGCCAATTTTGATTTGTGACTCTGATGTTTGTGAAGGTGATGATTTTGACCCTATATGATCAGTCTTTTCACAACCCTGGACCACAGACACTCTTATTTTATGATCCCCTTCACGACCCGATATATGCTCAATTAGACTAGATTTGAATTCATATTTACACCAATAGATTGGGCTTTATCTACTATGCCTCAAGCACTTGGTCCCTAATTATAGCTAATTTCGTTTGGGCCGATAATTCCAATTGAGGCTCAATAGAATAAAACCTATTCTCCAATATGAGGCTTACATATCCTTCAAATATTTTTCATAACTCATTTGATTGTTTAAGACCCACATTCAAATCACCTGCCATTTTATCTCCATAATCACGTTTAGTGCACTGTTCCATGCACTGGTGTTATGTAAATCTCTTAATTCCAAACACGACTAATAATTGCCCATTATGGTGTCATAATTGTTTTCCAACTATTCTAATCCCATATCATCTTTCTCCACTAGTTCTCTCATGAATATTGAAAATCATACTCCATATCTGATTCAGATAGTTCCTCTTCCGATCTCTCTTTGCGTGATTGTTTATAAATCTGAATATCAATTGGACACATGAAAGCTTTTTATTCCAATTTGATGCTAAAGGTGTAATCGCTCACCATCACTCTGACATTCTTTTTGATATTTTCCATAGAAGTTGTTCTCACCAGGCACCAAGTGTAATTGAACCTTCTCTTTTTCTTTGTTACATTGTCTACAAATATTAGTATCTGTAGTGGTAAATTTATGACCATCAAGCTATGAATAAGCTAGACGTCAATAAAACCAGAGTCGCCACCGCGCTTTTTTTTTCCAGGGGAAAAGGGAAAAGTATGAACAAAACCCAAAAGATAAGAAGTTTTCAAATCAAAACGAATAAAATGCCAAAGATTACAGGTAAGGAGGTTGGTTACACAGAGGGAAGGTGTTAGCACCCAAAGTGTCCTAGGTACTCCTAGGGAGCCCTTTCTTGTGTGCATATGTCTTTGTACAAAATGATGTTTGGAATAAATAGATTGGAGGGATGAGAAAATAATTTATTAATTATAATTTTGTGTTTGACAAGACCTTCGGACTTGTGCCTACGTACCAACATAAAATGAGGGATCAAAACCTCATAGTTCGTGGTAACAATTTCAAAGTGAGTGCATTGCTTTTAACAAAAAATTAATTTTTACAAAGGCACAAGAGGCCTAAAAGAGTTTGAATGAGTGTTAGTTCTTTTTGGCTTTTGAAATTTTAAGTAAAGTATAGTTAAGTTCATTTAAAAGTTTGATTAAGAAAAAGGAGTTTAAAAATGTAATGGCATAAGGCCAAAGTTTCTAATTTTGCAAAATGGTCTAAGTTTAGAAAATAAACACAAGCAAAGAAGATTTTTAAAAGGGGGAGAGATTTGAAATTAAAGAGATGGGGAGGAGATGGATAGACTAATCCTAAGCACAAATTTAAAAGTTAAGAGTTGAAAAGATACGACCAATGGGCTGAAATCCAATAGACAAGAATGTCATATAGAAACCCAAATTCCCTTGGACTTTAGAATCAAGCAAAATCAATACACAAATAGCAAGATGAAGAGCAAGGCATCAAATAAAGATAACCGCACCCAAGCTTAGCAACTTCATGATCTTCTTCATAATCTTCCATGTATCAGATGACTTCAAACATAAGCATTTGACACAGGTTCAAAGTAACAACTTCAATCAGACCATGTAGCAGATGAACTCAAATGGGATCACAATACTTGATTTAGATGAAGTTCAAATCACAAGCACTTGGTTTCATGAAAGTTAGCATTGGCCAAGTCCTTTTGCATAGGGAATGTTGCCTAATTCTAAGTCCAAAGTCTCAGAGTAAACCAACAGTCCACACAAAATGTCTTTTAGGGTTTTTGTTGTTATTATGTACATTAAGGTCAAAAGATCACAAACACAAACAAATATATACAATCACAAAATAATCACAAGATATGGCTCAAATGAGCAAAGTGAAAATGACATTAAAGTAAACAAGTTAAATGGTATGAATAATGGCAAATGAATAAAGGCTCAAAATTAAAGTGCATAAAAGTAAATGGCTTGAAATTAAATGTTAGTTGTTAATTGATTAGAAGTTAGTATTGCTTTTGCTTTTGTTTTGTTTAAGTCATTCTTTTGAGAACACTCAACCCACTTGTCACAAGCATGAATCCTTGAACCAAGACATCTTCCAAAGGAAGGAAAAAATGTCAAGTTTCCCCACAATACCATGAAAGAGGGGAGACTTACAACCTCACTTACTAGAATGCTATGCCTTTTGGGTCAACAATTTAGCGCTATGTTAAGCAATCGTAATTGGACTTATGTAGAAGTCACAACTATTTAAGATTAGGCAATAGAAATTTTAGTGTTAATGCATGTTAGAGACATGGTATTATGAACCATGCTCCTAAAACATACCACACTTAAAAAGAATATGCAAAAGAATGGACCTAATCTCATCCACACTCATGTTGATTTTACAATCAACTAGCCTTAGGATGTAGAGATATCATAGGTCTATGACATGAATGAAAAGAGAATGGGATCAAGATGAGGGGGGGGGGGGGGAATGGAATAAACACAAATTGGTTAAAGGAGGAATTTTATCAAATTAAAATCATTCATTCATTTTGGGAGATGAAATGTACATTTCATCAATCCCCTAAATCCAATGATTTTAACTCAACAAAGTCAAATCAACCTTGACCAAGGCCCAATAACACAAGTCAAACTCAACAAGTCAATATCAAATGCTCAACACAATTTATTTTGCAATTTAACAATTAAAATCAATTAAATAATGCATTAAATTAAATTATGGTTTGTCCAATTCCTAAAACCTCATCAAAACACCAAAGAAATGACCATGAGATTTATTATAGGTCAAACAAGGTCAAAGGATCTTAGAGAAAAAATTTCATAATTTTTGGAAACTTAAATTTTTTTTTAAACAATTAAAAGTATTCATAAAATCAATTAAATCATGAAAAATATTAATAATGATCCAAAAAATATTTTTAATTTCGAAAATGAAAGAGGAATTTATTTAAATATTTTTGGTGAAACTCTCATATTTTTTGGATAAATATTAAAATTAATATGAATTAATGAAAATAAACTAAATAAAATGAAAATCAGAAAATAAGAAAAAACGTGGACCACTTGATCTCCCTCATTAATTGAGGTGGCAAATCAAGTGGCTGCTAGCGCGCATTGCACCATGGTCATGATTCAGCACACAATGCAAGTGGTAATCAGTTTCAACGTGCGTGATTAAAACATTTCAAATGTATCAAGTGGTTCTGATGAGTGCTAACACATCACCGGAGCCAAAGCTCCGGTCTCCTTCTCCGGTGAGCTTCACCGAACTGGTTCACTCACAACATCACCAAATTTAAAAATAAGGACATGAATTTAAAGTAAAAATGTCTCTAAGCTCGAATTTGGCCTCAATTTATCCTAACTCCAAGTATATTGAGAGATACATGGAGTTAAAATTTGAGGTGCACGATCTGAGTTGCTTCGATTTGACCTCAAAGCAATTCAATCTTGTTGCCTATATTGGTAGGACTTCAGACAACCAAGGATCCAAGAGAATTATGGAGAATTGAGTGAGAATCGAAGAAATGAAAATTTCTGGAAAATACCTTCAATGCAGGTTTGTGCTTGATTGATCTTGCTCTTGCTTGCTCTTGATCTTGTTCAGGACACTTGAAGGAGTAGAATTGAATGGATGAAAAGCTCAGGACTCTTGGAGTTTCGAATCTCAACAGTGAGATTCAAACTTAATTTCTAATGGAAATTATCAAGGTTGTCCTTTGAAATGAGAGGGTTTGGAGGTATGGATTCAAAGCTGGCACATACGGTTTTCAATTCTGATGGCAAGGGGCTCTATTTATAGCCAAATGGATTGATATTTGCACACTTGAAATGGAATTCCAAAAATAGCAATGTACATTGCATGGGTGCATGGGCATGTACAGGCCCATGAAATCACTTCTTCTGATCCATAATTGAGTACAAGCAATGATGATATCATGTTGGAATGCTAGGCAATGATGCATGGAAGTTTCAAGTTCAATCTTACCAAATGATGATCCAATGTTCAAGTCATGCGCAACCCATTCAAATTTTGTCCAAAATGGATGAAATTAGACTTTTTGGAAAGGTTAGATCAAGAGGAACAACTTTCATGTTGGACACTTTTACATTTGAAGCTTTGATCATGATGAATTTTGAGGTGGAAGTTGGGAAAATCAAACATGTCAAAAAAAATTCTAAGTGTCAAGCCATATGTTCACTTATTCCACCTTGGCTAACTTTTTATGTGAGCCTCAAATGAGAAAGGTTCCTTCATCAAAGTTTTATCTCTCCAAAATTACTTCAAAATGGACACAAATTTTACCTCATTCAGATTTAATATGAAGGAGTTATGCATTTTTGAAGTTGAGGAAAATCACTTGTTCAATGGCATTGGTCCAAAATGACCTATAATGTATCCTCATATCAAATGCGTATAAAAGTTGAATTATCTCTTCCTCCAAACATCAAAGTTGAAGTAGACATCTTGAATTTTATTGTGAAACTTGTAAATCTTTCATCTCATAAAAATTGAGCAAGTTATGGGCTTGGGAAGTTGACCTCCAAATTAGGGTTTAGACAAAATGACCTATAATCGTTCACCATAAAAAACGACTTTCCAAGCAAAACTAGCTCTAGACCTCAACATAAAAGTTGTTTTTAATGACATTTAGAGTAACATTTCTCTTGGAAGCATTTTCATATGACAAATATTATAGGAGATAGGGTCTAGGGAACCCCAGTTTTGATCAAATGAATTCCTCTGGTCAACCACCATCAACCAACTTGCTAACTTGCAATTCTCTTGACTTTTGGGACCCATGGAGGATCATATATGTATAATATGATGAAATTTGAAGTATCCCTTAAATTATTTGATCAATTGTTGAAGAAGCTTGTTGGAGAAGTTACACAAGATACCTAGATGAATTAGGGTTTCCAAGGCAAACCAATTCCAAACTCTTGAAGATTTCTTGATCAAAACAATCATTTGAAGATCATGGGGATTTGTTGATTCTAAGTGTTGGCAGCAATTTTGGTAAAACAAAGAATGTTCACAAGATGTTATGTGTGATGTCTTAACATGAGATATCCTATGTACCTGCTGGAGTTCAAGAACATGTTCATGCATGATTGTTTCAGAATGCCACATACAATGACAAGGCTTTTGATATTGGATGTACCTGCTGGATCTTAAATGAAAGACATGTTCATGCAGGATTGTTTCAGATGACATACACAATGTCATGGCATCTGATATGGCTGTACCTGCTGGAAGTTATAAAAGGAATTATTGGATTATGCAGGATTTTTCCAGGATGTCAGACCCGATGTCATGACATCCTGTACACAGAACATTCAGTATGAATGTCTGGTGTTTTGTGATTGCACAATTAATGGAAATCTTTGTATGATTGAAGATATGATTAGCTGGCGCATTCAATCATGGATTACAACCAGATTTACTTATTTTTCCAAGGAGATCTAACCAGCTGTTATAAAAAGATTTGATTGGAAAATAGATTTAGGGTTTTCAAGATGTCCAAGCCCAACTGGATGCTTCTATAAAAAGGGACTTAGAAAACCTGTTTGTACACACAACCAATACTGAGCGAAATATAGAGAGAGAGTTAGGGTTTGTGTCTGTTTAGTCGTAAGACTTGTAGGTCATTCAAGTCATCCATTGATGATTGAATTGGACTGATTTGTGGTTGTAATTTGTCACTCTAAAGCTGTTAAGCAAGAGTGTGTGTCTTCTTGATCAAAGCTGTGAAGTAAGATTAAGAGTGTGTCTTCTTGATTGAAACTGTGAAGTAAAATCAAGAGTGTGTAATTGAAAAGTATTTTCTTTTCACAAGGGATTGTTGTTTAAAATCACTGGTGTGTGATTGTAGGGAAGTGAGTGAGTTCTCATATCTAAGAGTGCTTAGGTAGAAATTGCACGGGTAGAGATTAGGTGAGAAAGACTGTAACTTGCTGAAGTGTACGGAGAGTCTTTGAACTAATTCTATTTTATTGAATTTCCTTCCTGGCTTGGTACCCCCCAGACGTAGGTGAGTTGCACCGAACTTGGTTAACAATTGCTTGTGTTATTCGCTTTACCATTCTGTTTTTGTTTATCCATTGTGTATTACCAGATATTAGTGTCGTGACATTACCTTCGACATCTTATATCTGATACCAGAATTTCAGGATTCATATATGATGTCTAGAGCCATAGTAGACCAACCTTGATTGAACTCCTTGCATTGAGGGTCTTAAACCCTAGATGTGAGCTTGATAGATCAAAGGTGAGCATGTGCACTACCTATACAAGATTTAGACAAAATGCAAAGACATATTTTTGGTATTTTGGTTAGTAAATATGATAAAATACAAAGTATGATAAAATCACATGATGCTTGGTGATCTCTCCCAATGCAAACCCAATGCATGAGGGGTAAGGAGGATGCCAAAATGTGATCCCAAGGCCAATGCATATGATGAGATAACATGAGGGATCTTAGGGTCAAAATTGGGGTCTTATAGATGCCCCTATTTAAGGACGTTCTAACTGAGAAGTTGAAGGTTAAAATCTTCGCATCGACTCAGTAGAATGGGCTTAAATAACAACATATAGAAACAAATTTTGGTCCCTAAGAGACCTCATGATGCATATGATATGAATGTTAAAATAAATATATATGGGGAAATGTGCCACAAAGGAAAGAATTCAGGGAGACCGAAAGTCCGCAGGAGTATAATGCGTTCCATAAGGATAACTCACTGTGGAGACAAAGACTCTGGGGGGATAAAAAGGGTTGTGTGTAGGCCAGGCTACGACTTAAAACTGTTGGGGGACTAGAGGGATTCCATTAATGGAAAGACTCATCCGGGGAAAGAAGGACATCAACGGGGGAAGCGAGTAGATTAGAACAAAGTTGAAATACTCGAGCCAAGCAAGAAAACGGAGATTTCACTAAGGAAATATGCAAACTTAACTGGGGAAGAAAGGATCTTCAACATAGGAGGAACAAAAGTCTATTATTCATTATCCGTTACTGGGTAAGGAGGATAACAAAATCTGACAGAGAGGACATCTGTTACCGGTTAGGGTAAACATATCAAGGATGACTCGCCGAGGGCAACCAGTAGGTGTATTCCTTACCGGTTATTGGGTAACAATAGACGGTTGGGAACACCAAAAATAGGATTTACAACTATCGGTTACTGGGAAGAAGACCAAAAAGAGAGAATATCCGTCACTGGTTAAAGTGAACATATCAAGGATAGACTCAAAGGAAAGAAAATCCGTCATCGGTTAGGATGAACATATCAAGGATTAAACTTGCCTGGGGAAATCAAGGAGGATATCCGCCATTGGTTAGGATGAACATATCAAGGATAAACTACCTGGAAAAGTAGGAATTACATCTATTGAATGTTGGATAGAATACCAAAAAGAGAATATCCATCATCGGTTAGGATAAACATATCAAGGATAGACTCAGAGGGAAGAAATAGGAATTATATCTTTCAGTTACTGGATAGAATATCAAAAAGAGAGAATATTTGGCATCGGTTAGGATGAACATATCAAGGATAGACTCAACGAAGGGAAAAGGCGGGATTTATAACTACCAGTTACTGGGCAGAAGACCGCACAGAGAAGGAAACCCGTCACCGGTTAGGATGAACATATCAAGGATTAACTCTCTGAGGAAGAAATAGGGATTGCAACTACCTTTTTATTGGGTAGAATACCAGAAAGAGGATATCTGTCACTGGTTGAAGTGAACATGTCAAGGATATACCTCTTGGGGAAACGTGAAAACGAATCTGCCGGGGAGAAAAAAAGGGGTTACTCCTGTCGGGTATTTGACAGAAGTAACAAACTGCAAACTAAGAAGAATATTACCAGTTATTAGGTAATAAACTCTTAGAGGACCAAGGGCATCTATCTAGGTAAGATCTAGAAAGAAACGGTCAATCAAGACTCAACCCCATGAGAATATAACTCAAGGGGAGTGGTTCCATCCAGATAATCAACTGGGGAGGAAACTGAAATAATAATCATCCACACGAAAATAACTCAGTGGGGAATAAGAGAAAGGTTAAAGTCTTTATGCTTAAGGGGCTGACACTCTACAATTGAAGGAGGATAAACACACCAAACATGCATGGTGATAAAGTACCACCATAGTAGATAGTCAAAATAACAATGAATCACAAGGTGTAATGATGCAATAATGAAATTTCTGAATGTATATGTATATGTACATGTATATGTGATGATTATGCTGACAAAATGATCGTAAAAGATACAAATGTCGCTGACTTGAATCATCGATACAATTCTCGGTCAATCCTCATAAGAGGGAAACAAGTACTGGAGAAGAGATCAAATATCTCGAAGGCTCAATCCTGGTCAGGGAAAGCACAAGGATCTGTTAAGAAAATTGCTATCAAGCCTACAGGGAATTTTAGGTTAACACCATATCAAATGAGAGACAACCCTACAGGGGAATAACATAAATAGTTGCTCAGAATCATGGAGAAACTCTAACTGGGGACGAATCTGATGGTGATTTATGAAGAAGCCAAAATTCTACCAAAACCAAACAAACTGCTCAAATAGCGTGCCTACAACTCAAGGGAGGCCAACAAACTCGGCTAGGAATGGCAACAAAACTCGACTGGGGAAACCAACAAACATCAGATGATGACATGCTGCCGGGGATGAAAGACAGGGGTCACGCCAACTACTTGGGGAGAACCAACAATGCTTCACATTTATGGCTACCGCTTTTCAAACCACTGTTGATATTCCTTTTAATGAAATCAATTGCTTTTAAAATAACTGCTTTTATATATTTAAGAAAACATGATTTTGATTTAAAATTTAATTTCAAAAATAATCACAATAAAATTTAAATCTATTTGGCTGAATAGTAAATAAGAGTAGAAACAATTGGATAAAAGCTCAACTTTATTTTATAGAATGGTAGTTTGTAAATGACAAGACTCCATAGATCTTTACAAAAGTTGAAAAATGGTAATTTACATGGAAAAAGGCTACATTGAATACAATGATCACTGATCCTTCTACCAATCTCTTGATGTCCACTGTGCTTTTAGCGACGACTGGAGATGATGAGTCAGAATTGACCGACTTGCTCAAGAATGTCTTCAAAACGTGATGATCAGCAGGATGCAGTTACTTGCCATAATCCCTTATTTTTGCATAAATTTCCCCAAGGTGGGGTACTCAATTTATCGGGATAAATTTTTCTGTTTTACGTCTCTAACTTTTGCCTGGATCGCCCTTTCGGGTTCAATCCACCGAGACGCTCATTTTTTGCATAAGACGCCCCTTCGGGTTTTCAACTTAGCAAGATGTTCTTTTCTTTTTAGGCGAAGTATTTCTTGACTGCATCGGCATTCACAGGACGAGTGAACTCTTCACCATCCATAATTATAAGAATTAAAGCACCGCCTGAAAAGGCTCTTTTAACAACATATGGGCCTTCATAATTAGGAGCCCATTTGCCCCTAGCATCTGGTTTAAAAGATAGAATCTTCTTGAGCACAAGGTCACCTTCTCTGAACACACGAGGTATGACCTTCTTATCAAAAGCTTTCTTCATTCTCTGCTGATATAACTGACCATGACACATGGCGGTTAATCTCTTCTCTTCAATTAAATTCAACTGATCAAACCTGGTCTGACACCATTTAGCCTCAGTCAACTTGGCTTTCATAAACACACGCAATGATGAGATCTCAACCTCTACGGGAAGCACAACTTCCATGCCATAAACAAGTGAGAAAGGGGTTGCCCCTGTTGAAGTACAAATGGATGTACGATACCCGTGCAAATAAAATGAGAGCATCTCATGCCAATCCTTATACGTTACAATCATCTTCTGGATAATCTTCTTGATGTTCTTGTTTGCAGCTTCAACAACTCCATTCATCTTAGGTCTGTAGGGAGAAGAACTATGGTGTGCAATCTTGAAGTCTTTGCAAAGAGCTTCCACCCTATTGTTATTCAAGTTCGATCCATTATTAGTAATGATCTTACTTGGCACACCATATTGGCATATAATCTGATTCTTGATAAACCTCACAACAACTTGCTTGGTCACATTTGTAACACCCTTCTAAAATACCCCAAAAATTAATTAAAATAATAAACATATAATCAGAGTAATAGTGCACCAAGGGTGTCACACAAACATTCCACACCATTTAAACAATATAACAATCATGCTCTTTTATTTAATTTAAATATAAAGTATTTGCACAATTACGCAGCGGATAGAGATCAACTCAATCATGCAAAACATGTAACATCACATGTAATTTAGTTCAACCACAACAACAATAATAATCAAAGTGTTCCCGCCCGATGTTACATCTATCAGAGCATGACCCACTAGGGAGACTACACTAGACTCCAAGCATTTGCTTCTACTCAACTCATTTCTCGTTACCTGAAAAATAGTTGTAAGGGTGAGTTCCTCAATCAATATAATAAGCATTATAAAACAACATGTAATGCCAAGTAATTAACACATCAATCACCCTAATTGCAATACACATTCAGTAATAGCTCATTGGCTTAAACATCATACTCAACATCAATATACAATACCAGTATAATCTCAAATCATACTTAACAACAACACAACACACGTATAATATTGGAACACATCCATTCATATTATACGCCTTACATATTTTTATGCAATGAGACTCTACACATGCGGTACCGACTATCCTTGAACATATAGTTCAAGCTCACCGATCCCTCCGGATACGGCTACTAAGCTCACTAGTCCCACTCATTGAGACCTAATGACTCACTCACTAATTCCTCACCATGGGAATTAGCTACAGCCCCAAAGGCTAGACTATGCAAGCTAATCATCTAGCATGCAAACATCAACAACAATTCACAACGATTCACTCACCAATTCCTCACAATGGGAATTAGCTACAGCCCCACAGGCTATGCCATGCACACTAATCATCTAGCAATGCAGCATCAACAACAACTCACAATGGACATATGCTCACACTCTAAGCCATACAACAGTCCATTCACAAATACATGCATAATATATACATTCACAACATTTTGCATATCATCATACATCATCAATACATGTATCAACACATCATCAACACAAGTATAAAACACTTCCTCAACACATGTATGAAACACCTCAGCAACACATGTATAAACACTTCTTCTGCCTTGCTCGCTAGGCGAGGCAGTGGCGAAGCTCTGGTTCGCTAGGCGAGCTCAAGGCGAACAGCTCCAGGAAATTGGTAAATTAATTCGCTAGGCGAGTTCAAGGCGAACAGCTCCAGGAAATTGGTAAGTTAATTCGCTAGGCGAGCTCAAGGCGAAGGTAATAGCGAACTCATTCTGTTTTGGTGAAAAACACGGCTAGCACTCACTCGCTAGGCGAAGCTCCAGCGAGTCCACAGCGAACATTACAGTAGTAAAACCTCTCAATCTCGCTGGGCGAGGTTGAGGCGCGTTCCTTCGCTAGGCGAAGGTTATGTTCGCTAGGCGAACATGACAGTTCACCAGACGCGTTTTCTTTGGGCAGGGATCTCATGTGCCCATTCCAGACCCTTCCCACTCAAACTTACTCGTCGCCATTCATCACCAATTTATCGGTTTGATTACACACACAATTATCAATTTGATTACGGTTTTCACTCAACCTATTCATCACAAATTTTCAGCATTCCAACTCCCAATTAGGGTCAAATTAACGGCTTATCACTACCCATGACATATTATCCCAAAATACCCATTAATCGACGATAAACCCCCCCTTACCTTAACAATCCGGCGAATCTTTGAGCTTCAAGCCTTTCCGTTCTTCAACCTTTGCTCTTCAGCTCCTTTCTCCTCTTCTCTGCCCTTTCCCTTTTCACGATTTTCTCTGTTTTTCACGTAGAAACCTTTTTACTCCAAATGGGACTTTTTCCTTAATTCCAACTTATATATATTTTCCAAATAATAATTATTATTCCAAAATAATAATAATTCAAAAAAATAATAATAATAATAATAAAATTTCCAATTATTTAATTAAATTAATAATTAAATTATTAACTCAATTCAAATAATTATTTTATTATTATCGGGGTGTTACAACATTCACATACGATGACGCTTCAACCCATTTTGTGAAGTAGTCAATTGCCACCAAAATGAAACGATGTCCATTTGACGCTTTGGGCTCAATCATGCCAATCATATCAATTCCCCACACGGAGAAGGGCCACGGGGAGGAAATGACGTTTAACAGTGTCGGAGGAACATGAATCTTATCCGCATAACTTTGACACTTATGGCATTTCTTCATAAACTTGCAACAATTAGATTCCATTGCCAGCCAATAGCAACCTGCTCGCAATATCTTCTTTGCCATAACATGTCCATTGGAATGAGTACCAAAGGAACCTTCATGGACTTCAGCCATCAATAAGTTTGCTTTGTGTCTATCCATGCATTTGAGCAGAACCATATCAAAATTTCTTTTGTACAATACATCACCGTTCAGGTAGAAATTGTCGGCTAGTCTTCTCAAAGTCTTCTTATCTTCCAAAGATGCCCAAGGCGGGTAAATCTGACTTTGGAGAAAGCTTTTGATATCAAAATACCACGGCTTTTCATCTTTGACCTCTACATGAGCTGGCCTATCAAGACGCATCATAGTCAAATTGGGAAAAGCATCTGCCATCCGGTTTTCATCTCGAGGGATATGATGAAATTCAACCTTTGTAAAGAAAGTTGAAATCCTCCTTGCATAATCTCTATATGGTATCAAACCGGGTTGATTCGTCTCCCATTCACCTTTGATCTGATTCACAACCAAAGATGAATCTCCATAAATGTATAACTACTTGATTCTGAGATCAATGGCCTCTTCAAGCCCCATAATGCAAGCTTCATACTCAGCCATATTATTTGTACACTTGAAAGTCAATCTAGCTGTAAACAGAATTTGCGTGCCTTGAGGAGTAATAATCACTGCCCCAATGCCATTACCATATTGATTAACAGCTCCATCAAATACCATGCCCCAATGGGAACTAGGTTCTGGCCCTTCTTCAAGCAATGGTTCATCACAATCTTTCATTTCAAGTACAAGATCTCTTCTTCGGGAAAATCATATTGCATTGACTGGTAATCTTCAATTGGTTGGTGAGCCAAATGGTCAGCCAAGACACTATCTTTGATTGCTTTTTGAGATCGGTATTCAATATCATACTCTGATAACAACATCTGCCAATGGGAAATCCTCCCAGTTAAAGCAGGCTTCTCAAAAATATACTTGATTGGATCCATTTTGGATATCAACCAAGTGGTATGATTCAACATATATTAGCACAGACGCTTAGCAGCCCAAGCCAATGCGCAACAAGTCTTCTCTAACATAGAATACCGAGTCTCACAATCGATGAACTTCTTACTGAGGTAGTAAATATCATATTCTTTCTTTCTAGTCTCATCTTGCTGACTAAGAACAAACTCATACTCTCTTTAAGCACAGTCAAATACATGATCAACGGTATTCCTTCAACAGGTGGAGACAAAATCGGAGGCTCAAACAGATACTCTTTGATACTATCAAAAGCTTTCTGGCAGTCTTCGGTCCAATCATAAGACTGATCTTTCTGAAGAAGCTTGAATAAAGACGCACATGTGGCAGTCATGTGTGAAATGAATCTTGAGATATAATTCAAGCGGCCGAGAAAACCACTGACTTGCTTCTCAGTTTTGGGTGCATGCATCTCTTGTATTGCTTTGACCTTGGCAGGATCAACTTCAATACCCTTCTTGCTGACAATAAAGCCCAACAACTTACCAGAACGAACACCAAATATACACTTATTAGGATTCAAGTGGAGTTTATACTTCCTCAAATGCTGGAATAACTTTAACAAATGCTTAACATGTTCCTCTTCATCAATGGATTTAGCAATCATATCATCAATATAGACTTCAATCTATTTATGCATCATATCATGAAAAAGAGTAGTCATTGCTCTTTGGTAAGTTGCACCAACATTCTTTAAACCGAAAGGCATCACTCTATAAGAGAATGTTCCCTAGGGTGTAAAGAATGTGGTCTTCTCCATATCCTCGGGTGCCATCTTGATCTGATTATATCCAGAAAATCCATCCATAAACGAAAAGACTTTAAAATTAGTTGTATTGTCTACCAACATATCAATGTGTGGAAGAGAAAAATCATCTTTAGGACTGCCTTTATTCAAATCTCTATAATCAACACACATACAGACTTTTCCATCCTTCTTTGAACAGGCACAATATTGGCCACCCATTGCAGATACTCAGCGGTACCAAGGAAACCAGCATCAATCTGCTTTTGCTCTTCCTCTTTGATCTTCACTGCCATATCAGGATGAGTCCTCATCGATTTCTATTTGACTGGTGGGCATTCTGGCTTCAACAGCAATCTATGCTCCACAATCTCAGAATCCAAACCAGGCATGTCTTGATAGGACCAGGAAAACACATATGAATACTCTCGGAGAAGATCAATCAACCCCTTCTTCACTTCTGGGCACAGTCGAGACCCAATCTTGACTTCCTTCACATCATCCTCAGAACCCAAGTTGACTAACTCAATCTGCTCTTCCAATGGCTGAATGGCTTTTTCCTCGTGCTCAAGTAGACGAGACAATTCATCAGATACTTCTTCATCACTTCCTTCCTCGGCCTCAAACACAGGGAATTCATAGTTTGGCAAAGGAGTAGGATCATTGTATTCAATGGGTTTAGAAACCAACCTGCATAATGATTTGATATTTTGATTTTAGAGAAGTAAATTGGTGACCAAATATTATGCAGATGGACAAATTATATTTATTGATTTATGTTTTTTTGTGATTACCATTTTTCAGAAAAAGTAAAAAGTAAAAATAAAACATCATAGATGTGGATGAATAAAATTATATTTTATTGATGATCAAATTTGAAAATGCCCAAACAATGTTCACTTCTCTTTAGGCATAGGAGAAGGATTTTAAAAAACAAATAAAAGCAATTACTTAGATCGATGCATAATAATAGGAACATCAACAGCATTCCAATTGTTGCAAGTTTTTCCATGCGTCACAAAATTGGTGCAGTCTTCATCTTAATCACCCTCGATCACGGCGGCTAAGTGTTGTTCATTACCATGAATGAACCCTCCGCTACGGAAACTGGGTTGCACATCTTCAGCTCTAAATTCAGATGAACCTTGTTAGAATCCCAAACCGGCTCTGCTCTGGTTCTTGGTAACTTCTACCATTTGTCCCCATTGATCAGAAACACCATCCTCAACAATCTTCTGAGCGTCTTTGAATGAGGACATAGGTGCCCCAACTCTCTTTTCATCAGTAATATATAGAGCTTGGAACGGAGTTCCAATCTCATCCTCAGCTTCTACATAAGATAAAGACGACGTGTGGCTTATCAATAAAGCCTTCTCCCCACCGATGATAACCAGCTTACTATTCTTGACAAACTTCAATTTCTGGTGCAAGGTTGACGTAACTGCTCCCGCCTCATGTATCCATGGCCTTCCTAACAAGCAGTTATAGACCAGTGGATATCCATTACCTGGAAAGTAATCTGGAAATCACTCATACCTATCTTCATAGGGAGGTCCACTTCACCAATCACAGTCTTGCGAGAACCATCAAAAGCTTTGACGATCACGCCATTATATCTCATCGGAGCTCCTTGGTACGACAATCTTGACAAGGTTGATTTTGGGAGTACATTTAATGAAGAACCGATGTCAACCAATACATTTGACAAGGCATCCTCCTAGCAGTTCATTGAAATGTGCAACGCCAGATTGTGATTCCTACCTTCTTCAGGAAGTTCTTCGTCACAAAAGCTCAAATTGTTACAGGAAGTGATGTTAGCCACAATATGATCGAATTGATCCACCGTAACATCATTCTCAACATACGCTTGCTCCAATACCTTTTGCAATGCTTCTCTATGCGCTTCAGAATTCATAAGCAGAGACATCACCAAAATCTTGGAAGGAGTTTGGAGCAGCTGCTCCACCATATTGAATTCACTTTTCTTGATCAATCGGAGATCTCATCATCATCACCAGGCTTCAAACTGCTGGATTCACCAGACTGACACTTTGAAGCGCTAGCTGGATCTACTGTAGGCACATCCACCTTCTTACCAACTGAATAATCTTCTACATTCTTAGGGAACACCGGCCCAAAAACTCGACCACTACGGGTCACGTTCGTAACATCAACAATGCTCACAACAGAACTGGTCATAGGCAAAGGAACCTCTTGACCATTCTCTAACATAGTCGCATTATACTGATACAGAATAACTTTATCAGATGCATACGGGACTGGAGCCACTAACCGTATAACCAACGGTGATACCGATCTACTGTTGATACTGTTACTATTGTTGTTGTCAAATTGAATCACCACTCTCTCTAGTGTCTTGAATACAGGAACTATTACATTCACATCATCACCCAAGTGAAGGGACTGAAGAATTTGGATCATACCTTCATCCATCAACCTCTGGATGTCTCTCTTCAAAACCATACAACCTCGGGGATTGACACTGTAGATTGTACAACCATCATGGTCATGCTCACAATCACTCACCAAACTGATATCCTTGTGTATCATCACCAAGGACCTTCTAATGAAGTGAACATCAAATACCTTGAACTCCTCAAGATAACCATCTACCATATTAACATAAGAGTTACCATGAGCAGGTAGTGGATTAGCTTTGACATTAGGCGCACAGACCTCAAAGGACATCATCCCATTCTTGACCAACTTCTAGACTTCATACTTTAGGGGGTAACAGTTCTCAATATCATGACCGAGAGCCCCTTGGCGAAAGGCATAACGAAGTTCCGGTTTGTACCACCATGGAAGTGGTTCAAGAATCTGTGGTGGATTTATTGGTTGCAAAAGGTTCTTGAGAACCAAAGATGGATACAGTTCAGCATAAGTCATAGGAATCGGGTCGAAAGAGACCTTCTTCATCTCAAAATTTTGTTGTTGATGATGATTGTTGGTATTGTTGTTGTTGTTGTAGTTTGTTCTTTGTGGTGGCTGTTATTGACGTTGCTGTTGAATTAGTGTTGATTGATTGTTAGAAAATACCGGAATTACAGATGATACTTGATGATGGTGTTGACGGGGTTGTGGATTCCTTCTAACATGGTCCTGTCGCAACCTGAAAAAAGAATGCGAAAAAAAACAACCGGCGAAAAAAAAGAAATGACAGAAGAGTCGCCACCGTGCGTTATTTATCCCAAAGGAGGGAAAGGAAACGCTCGAAGTAAACCTGGGAGAAAGGAAAGGAAAAGACAGGGTCTCGCAACCAAATCTTGGGTTCGGGAGCCGATTATGCGAAGGGAAGGTATTAGCACCCCTACGCATCCGTAGTACTCTACGAGATCCACTTTTGTTGTTCTTGTCTAAAGGGTGTAGGTTTATCTAATGTACTATTTACTAAAAGGGGGGTCAAAAGAAAATGACTCGCACGGATGTCGCATCCACTGCATACGTATCTCATCTGAATATGAGAATCAGAGTCTTCGTAGCTCGGCTTCCTAGGGGTTAAAAAGGAGTGTGCTCGCTAAGACATCGCGTCTTATGCCTACGTATCTCATTTGGAATGAGAATCAGAGCAAGTCGTAGTTCGGCTAACTACGGGGGGGTAAGGGTTGTGTTTTGGGGTGATTGATGTTACTACGCAATCTACCAGATGCTCGACCTTTGGAGACTTACTCGCCTGTAGTAGAAGGAGTAAACGTGTTCTTAGGAGAAGAAAAATCAATGAGTTGGGGTGTTTTAGGGATGCTCATGCAAAAAGGCAGTCCTAGACGAAGGAACCGCGCTACCTTAATTGACATGCAAACGGGAGACTATATGAAGCCTAGCAACCCTATGGGGAGACGATCACACCATACAAAACATGTATCTTAAAGTAAACACGCCAACAAGGGGGCTCAAACATACATGGGTAGGGCTTTAGTCAAGAGGGGTCATATCAACCTCGACAAACAAGCCATGGAAGGGTAATCAAATGGGCTCTTAACCACTGACATTGAACGTCAGGGTGAGCAGATCAAAAGGGTAATGAGGATAAGACCTCATAGCTCTTAACCCTGGACAGGGTGAGCTCATGACAAAAAGTGGGGATTCAGAAAGGTGGAACCCTCTCCACTGACTGACCGGACAAAAGATCTTGGGCTTTTGTTCTGAAGCATCGACACGTAGTGTGATCTTAAAGAACGACACACTGAATAACAGGGGATTGACTACTAATCCCTTTTATCCGTCAATTGCCTCGGAGGGAGGTCTTTAGCACGGATGCCTCTTCTTGGAGGTCTTTGGGCACAAAAGTAAACAAATAAAAGAAAACATTGCCTCCTATTGAGGTCTTCCAGTTAAGAAAGCGGTAAAATGCGGGAAAGATAAAGGATCAAGAGATCTACCACACGGATAAAGATCCGAAGTAATAACAGCTAAAGAAATAAGAAACCCAGAGATCTCTCGAGCTGGCACCATCAAAGAAAGTAAGTCAATACAAGTAATCGAAATAAATCTCCAAATGGTATTCCATAAATAAAGTGGAATGCCAAGCAAGCTATCCTTTCAGGAGTCATGTGAGCCCTCACAGAAAAACTCAACAAACAGGTTAGAGTGACAAGATGGGGTGCAATCAAGAGTTGCCCCAAATCAAAATGTAACCACATGAATCATGCCATTAAAATTCACAAAAAGAGCTCACAAAAAGCAACCAAGTGTAGGAGGCCTAAACCTCTTGTTAAACACATGCATCAAAAGGGTATCAAAATTCAAAGAATAAAGTAGTGGAAATAGGGCATACCTGATTGGGGAGGATCGATTGAAATTGAATTGCACCGTTGGCTTTGCAGAACAATCTTAGGGTTTATATGAGAGGGAATTGGTTCTTTGGAGATGAGTTCCCTTCAGTCTCTGGAGGTTGCTCTGAACTCTGTTAGTTCTTCTCTCACTATCTTTTTCCCAGGGTTTTTTGGGAGATGGAAGTCTAGAATTTATAAACTGATTTTTGTGACTTTGTGGGCTCAAAAGAGAGAGGTCCAAGTCCAAGATTTATTTATTTATTTATTTATTTATTTCGTTTTTTTTCTTTTTCTTTTTCTTTTCGAAACGCGTGGGCTTCGCCTAACGAGCATGACAGTTCATGAACAAACTTTTGCTCCTTCAAGATTAACGTTTTGACTGATGAATAGACCCCATTTGAACATGTTGGAAGTATCTCAAGTCATTCCCTTGTGTTGACTGATCACCCAGATAGGACCCACAAAGTGTCTTGGATGATATTCAAGCTTCTTGGATCTAATTCTGATTGACATGATGAAATGCAATATGAAATGTTAAATGACCTAAAAATGAATGCATGCATGAGGGGGGGCAAATTTTGAGGTATTACAGGTCCCTCATCTGCCTCCCACTCGATATTGCATTAGTCTCGCCCTCTTTCTTTCTGGCAAACCCATTGCCATACTTCTTGCTAGACAAAACCTCCTCTTTAGACAACCGTCCCTCTCGGACACCTTCTTCTAACCTCATCCCCATGTTTACCATCTCGGTAAAATCATTGGGGGCACTGGAAATCATGCGCTCATAGTAAAATAAGCTCAGGGTCTTGAGAAAAAATCTTGGTCATCTCCTTTTCTTCCAAAGGAGGGTTGATCTGAGCGGCTAACTTTCTCCATCGCTGAGCGTATTATTTAAATGTCTCCTTATCCTTCTGAGATAATGATCTTAACTGGTCCCTATCCGGCTCCATATCAATATTATATTTGTACTGCTTCACAAATGCTTCACCCAAATCGTTGAATATGCGGACACTCGCACTATCCAAACCCATGTACCACCTCAAAGCGGCACCAGTCAGACTGTCTTGAAAATAATGAATCAGTAACTGATCATTATCAGTTTGCATCGACATCTTTCTAGCATACATGACAAGATGACTGAGCGGACAAGTGTTCCCCTTGTACTTTTCAAAGTCAGAGACTTTGAACTTCATCGGGATTTTGACATTAGGAACCAAGCAAAGTTCCGCAGCACTCTTACCGAACAAGTATTTCCCCTTAAGGTATTCAACTCCTTTCGCAGCTCAAGGAATTGGTCTTTCATTTCATCCATCTTCTCATAAACATCAGGGCCCTCAGACGGCTTAAAATTATAGATGATGTCCTCAACATGAGGCAAAGTGTGAACAACCGGTGGTGGCACAGACATTACCGGGCTAAATGCCGACATGGAAGCGAAAGTAGGCGCAAAACCTTCAGGCACAAAGTTAGGCGGCATTCTCCGCGGGAATCCGGCAGGCATGGTAGGCGCAAAATGAGCAGCAGTAGCATTAATGGTAGAGGTAGCAACCTCTGAATTGACCGTCCTTTGAGGAGGAGGAGTTGCAGGCGTTGGAGACGACTAACTCTGAGAAGCTAACACTGACTTCATCATGGCAGTCAGATGGGCAATCTCGTCCTTCAAGTCTCTGTTCTCTTGCTTTAGATGTTCCATAATCCTTGAGTGATTGGCGCGGGTATTGTATCGATGAGTCAGCTTGGCTGAAGGACAGAAGAATAACCAATAAGACATCTGGCGAACGGGAAACCTGTATGCAAATGATGCATGAAATTCAATGCTTTGATTGTTTTTATTTTCAAGGAACTTACTATTTTATTTGCAAATATATATTTATAACAACAATTGCAACAATTTGATTGACCATAAAAATCTCTTTTATTTATATAATTGGAAGGATTACACTAAGTACAATTTCAGAAACCAAAATACAAAATACAAGAGAAAAGGAGACTAATCATCCTAAGGATCTCTAACAACAATATCAGAAGATCGGGCTGCAGGCGTATACTTCCTTCGGATGCGTCGAATCTCGGATTCAAAAGAAGTCTTCATCCGAGTCTTCTCGAGGACAAGCTGATCAACAATATTCTTCCAAGCAATGGAAGGCTAAGGCATACTATAGGAAGATGAAACCTCTGGTTCTCTCTGTCTCTTCATTACTCGGTCTTCAATAAGCTTAATAAGTGCATCCTTGTCCTTAGACTCAAGCTGCAACTCCTCATGCTTTCGGCTCAAGGCATGGAAACGCTCTTCCCACATATCTTTCTCTTGCTTCACCTTGGCGAGTGCGTCTTCCAACTCCTCTACATCTTGGTTAGGAAGAGTTAATGGCTCAACCACAACCATAGACATAGGTCTCTCACAGGCATACGACATCTTCAATTCCAAAGCTCTCTTTTTCACCCAAAGAGTGTAAGCTTCCAAAGTTACACAGTTGCACGGACCAAGCTCGGATCTTCCTTTCTTATGCACATTATGCCAAGCATGCACAATCTTTTGCTTCAAATGTTGGGGATCTTTACCCTCTTGATAGAAAAGACCTTCTAACAAAGTGTTATTAGGTTTGTCTCTCAAGGGGAACCCAAGTTAACGACGAGCCAAAGCAAGGTTGTAGTTGATTCCTCCTTGTGTACCAATGAGGGGCACATTAGAGAATTCACCACAACTATCAATAATATCTAAGTTATCCAATGAAGAATCATACCAAACTATATCATCATTAGTGAGAGACATAAGTCTCTGAGACCACCGTAGACATTGTTTGTTCTCCACAAAAGTAGATGTCTGAGGCAAGTGTGAAATAAACCACTTGTACAGAAGAGGAATGCAACAGACAATCGTCCCACCACCTTTAGAATTCCTTAGATGCAAAGATAAGTACATATCACCCAACAAAGTAGTCACATGATTCCCAATCCAGAAGATTCTAATGGCGTTAATATCAACAAAACCGTCAATGTTAGGGAACAAAGCTAAACCATAGATGAGCAACACAAAGATAGCTTCAAAAGCATCCACACTACCGACTTGAGCCAAGGCAGTAACTTCCTTGATGAGGAACTCAGAAGTCATTCCAAACAATCCTCCTTTATTCACCCAATGAGCATCTATCTCAGACTTCTTCAAGTGAAGAGCTTCAGCTATGAGATGAGATTTGGGAATCCTCCACTCCACTAAATGGCACTTTGTTAGAAACAGGTATTCCCAGGAGATGAGCATACTCCTCCAACATAGGCACAAACTGATAATCAGGAAAAGTGAAGCAATGGTAGAGAGGATCATATAACTGAACCAACACACTCAAGAGTCCTTCAACCACATCAGTAGAAAAAATAGACAGAAGCTTCCTAGGACGTTGTTTGAAGTCTAAGGGATCTAGTACAAAAGATGATAACTTCCTTAACTCTTTCAAATCAGGACATTTGAAACTGTACTTTTTAGTGTTCCTTCATCCACAATCCATGGTTTGAAAATATTTGCAAATAAGACCTCAGCTCCTTGAAATTATTTTTCGTGTGATAAATGTTATGATGTGCATGAATGCATGAATGCAACAATCACAAATAAGGGATCACACACAAGGCAAACACACAAAGGTCTAGGGATGAATCAAGTCATTTTCAAGATCAATCATCCATTTTGGTGGATTATGGTTTTCACCTTATCAACACCCAAGTTCCATTGATATTGACAAGACTTAATTGGATCAACCAAGAATCAAGGGTTTGTTGTGAGTCACGAGCATGGAGTCTGGGTAAGAACCATCCCAAAGGAGTGAACTAAGGATAAAAACTTGTAGATCATGTTCTAAAAAGTTCCCAGAGTCTTAACTCCATCTATCGGATATTACAGGTTAGGATGACTGACTCATTAGCCCATAATATTCTCAAGAGCAATTCGTATGAGTGTAGTATCACGTAACAAATGTGTTCAAGTCTACACCTGAACAGTCTCCATACTACGTCCTAAATAGGCCAAAAGGGGTTAAGTGTTCTACGGTCCTCAGCTTCTCGGACCCCAAATCAGAGATAGTAATGCCTAACCACAAATGACTTTTGTGACATTCATAACTCCAAAAGGGTCTCCACTGAGTAGATGGATCTCAAGCCAACTTGTTAAGGACTACTTCACACAAGTTGAACATGACTATACCATCCTCCTATCTTAACTGCGCTCAAGTTTAGGTTAGAACTTATCTCACCGCTCAGAGATCACCAAGCATAACAAGCAAATTATATCACACAAACAAATATACATACATCAAATATACAATTATATACACACAAAAAGTAGGCTAAATCCACTGGAGACTACTCCCTAGAAGAGTCGCCACTTAATTTCTGTAGCGGTAAATTCATGACCATCAGGCTATGAATAAGCTAGATGTCAATAAAACCAGAGTCGCCACCGCGCTTTTTTTGTTTCCAAGGGAAAAGGGAAAAGTACGAACAAAACCCAAAAGATAAGAAGTTTTCAAATCAAAACTAATAAAGTGCCAGAGATTACAGGTAAGGGGGTTGGTTACACAGAAGGAAGGTGTTAGCACCCAAAGTGTCCTAGGTACTCCTAGGGAGCCCTTTCTTGTGTGCATATGTCTTTGTACAAAATGATGTTTGCAATAAATAGAGTGGAGGGATGAGGAAAGAATTTGTTAATTATATTTTTGTGTTTGACAAGACCTTCGTACTTGTGCCTTCGTACCAACATAAAATGAGGGATCAAAACCTCGTAGTTCGTGGTAACAATTTCAAAGTGAGTGCATTGCTTTTAACAAAAATTTAATTTTTACAAAGGCACAAGAGGCCTAAAAGAGTTTGAATGAGTGTTAGTTCTTTTTGGCTTTTGAAATTTTAAGTCAAGTATAGTTAAGTTCATTTACAAGTTTGATTAAGAAAGGAGTTTAAAAATGCAATGGCATAAGGCCAAAGTTTCTAATTTTGCAAAATGGTCTAAGTTTAGAAAAAAAACACAAGCAAAGAAGATTTTTAAAAGGGAGGGAGAAATTTGAAATTAAAGATATGGGGAGGAGATGGAGAGACTAATCCTAAGCACAAATTTAAAAGTTAAGAGTTGAAAAGATCTGACCAATGGGCTGCAATCCAATAGACAAGAGTGTCATATAGAAACCCAAATTCCCTTGGATTTTAGAATCAAGCAAAATCAATACACAAATAGCAAGATGAAGAGCAAGACATCAAATAAAGATAGCCACATCCAAGCTTAGCAACTTCATTATCTTCTTCATAATCTTCCATGTATCAGATGACTTCAAAGATAAGCATTAGACACGTGTTCAAAGTAACAGCCTGAATCAGACCATGTAGCAGATGAACTCAAATGGGATCACAATACTTGCTTCAGATGAAGTTTAAATCACAAGCACCTGGTTTCATGAAAGTTGGCATTGGCCAAGTCCTTTTGCATAGGGAATGTTGCCTAATTCTAAGTCCAAAGTCTTAGAGCAAACCAACAGTCCACACAAAATGTCTTTTAGGGTTTTTGTTGTTATTATGTACGTTAAGGTCAAAAGACCACAAACACAAACAAATATATATAATAACAAAATAATCACAAGATATGGCTCAAATGAGCAAAGTGAAAATGACATTAAAGTAAACAAGTTAAATGGTATGAATAATGGCAAATGAATAAAGGCTCAAAATTAAAGTGCATAAAAGTAAATGGCTTGAAATTAAATGTTAGTTGTTAATTGATTAGAAGTTAGTATTGCTTTTGCTTTTGTTTTGTTTAAGTCATTCTTTGGAGAACACTCAACCCACTTATCATAAACATGGATCCTTGAACCAAGACATCTTCCAAAGGAAGAAAAAAATGCCAAGTTTCCCCACAATACCATGAAAGATGGGAGACTTACAATCTCACTTACTAGAATGTTATGCCTTTTTGGTCAACAATTTAGCGCTATGTGAAGCAATCGTAATTGGACTTATGTAGAAGTCACAACTATTTAAGGCTGGGCAATAGAAATTTTAGTGTTAATGCATGTTAGAGACATGGTATTATGAACCATGCTCCTAAAACATACCACACTTAAAAAGAATATGCAAAAGAGTGGACTCAATCTCATCCACACTCATGTTGATTTTACAATCAACTAGCCTTAGGATGTAGAGATATCATAGGTCTATGACATGAATGAAAAGAGAATGGGATCAAGACAGGGGGGGGGGAATGGAATCAACACAAATTGGTCAAAGGAGAACTTTTATAAAATTAAAATCATTCATTCATTTTGGGAGATGAAATGTACATTTCATCAATCCCCTAAATCCAATGATTTTAACTCAACAAAGTCAAATCAACCTTGACCAAGACCCAACAACACAAGTCAAACTCAACAAGTCAATATCAAATGCTCAACATAATTTATTTTGCAATTTAACAATTAAAATCAATTAAATAATGCATTAAATTAAATTATGGTTTGTCCAATTCCTAAAACCTCATCAAAACACCAAAGAAATTGCCATGAGATTTATCATAGGTCAAACAAGGTCAAAAGATCTTGGAGAAAAAATTTCATAATTTTTGGAAACTTAAAAGTGTTTTTAAACAATTAAAAGTATTCACAAAATCAATTAAATCATGAAAAATATTAATAATGATCCAAAAAATATTTTTAATTCATAAAATGAAAGAGAAATTTATTTAATTTTTTTTGGTGAAACTCTCATATTTTTTGAATCAATATTAAAATTAATATGAATTAATGAAAATAAACCAAATAAAATGAAAATCAGAAAATAAGAAAAAACGTGGACCACTTGATCTCCCTCATTAATTGAGGTGGCAGATCAAGTGGCTGATAGCGTGCATTCCACCATGGTCATGATTCAGCGCATAACACAAGTGGTAATCAGTTTCAACGCGCGTGATTAAAACATCTCAAATGGATCAAGTGGTTCTGATGAGTGCCAACACATCACCGAAGCCAAAGCTCCGGTCTCCTTCTTCGGTGAGCTTCACCGAACTAGTTCACTCATAACCATCACCAAAATTAAAAATAAGGACATGAATTTAAAGTAAAAATGCCCCTGAGCTCGAATCTGACCTCAATTTATCCTAACTCCAAGTATATTGAGAGATACAAGGAGTTGAAATTTGAGGTGCATGATCTGAGTTGCTTCGATTTAACCTAAAAGCAACTCAATCTTGTTGCCTACATTGGTAGGACTTCAGATAACCATGGATCCAAGAGAATTATAGAGAATTGAGTGAGAATCTAAGAAATGAAAATTTCTGGAAAATACCTTCAATGCAGGTCTGTGCTTGATTGATCTTGCTCTTGCTTGTTCTTGATCTTGTTTAGGACACTTGAAGGAGTAGAATTGAATGGATGAAAAGCTCAGGACTCTTGGAGTTTCGAATCTCAAAACAATGAGATTCAAACTCAATTTCCAATGGAAATTATCAAGGTTATCCTTTGAAATGAGAGGTTTTGAAGGTATGGATTCAAAGCCGGCGCGCAGGGTTTTCAATTCTGATGGCAAGGGGCTCTATTTATAGCCAAATGGATTGATATTTGCACACTTGAAATGGAATTCCAAAAATAGCAATGTGCATTGCATGGGTGCATGGGCGTGTACAGGCCCATGAAATCACTTCTTCTGGTCCATAATTGAGTACAAGCAATCCTGAGATCATGTTGGGATGCTAGGCAATGATGCATGGAAGTTTCAAGTTCAATCTTGCCAAATGATGATTCAATATTCAAGCCATGCGCAACCTATTCAAATCTTGTCCAAAATGGATGAAATTGGATTTTTTGGAAAGGTTAGATCAAGAGGAACAACTTTCATGTTGGATACTTTTTCATTTGAAGCTTGTATCATGATGAATTTTGAGGTGGAAGTTGGGAAAATCAAACATGTCAAAAAAAATTCTTAGTGCCAAGCCATATGTTCACTTATTCCACCTTGGCTAACTTTTTATGTGAGCTTCAAATGAGAAAGGTTACTTCATAAAAGTTGTATCTATCTCAAAGTACTTCAAAATGGCCACAAATGTAACCTCATTTGGATTTAATATGAAGGAGTTATGCATTTTTGAAGTTGAGGAAAATCATTTGTTCAATGGCATTGGTCCAAAATGACCTATAATGTATCCTCATATCACATGCACATAAAAGTTGAATTAGCTCTTCCTCAAAACATTAAAGTTGAAGTAGACATATTGAGTTTGATTGTGAAACTTGGAAATCTTTCATCTCATAAAAACTGAGCAAGGTATGGTCTTGGGAAGTTGACCTCCAAATTAGGGTTTAGACAAAATGACCTATAATCTTTCACCATAAAAATTGACTTTCCAAGAAAAACTAGCTCTAGACCTCAACATGAAAGTTGTTTGGAATGTCACTTAGAGTAACGTTTCTCTTGGAATCATTTTCATATGACAAAAATTATAGGAGATAGGGTCTAGGGAACCCCAATTTTGATCAGATGAATTCCTCTAGTCAATCACCATCAACCAACATGCTAACTTGCAATTCTCTTGACTTTTGGGACCTATGGAGGATCATATATGCATAAGATGATGAAATTTGAAGTATCCCTTGAATTATTTTATCAATTGTTGAAGAAGCTTGTTGGAGAAGTTACACAAGATACCTAGATGAATTAGGATTTCCAAGGCAAACCAATTCCAAACTCTTGAAGATTTATTGATCAAAACAATCATGTGAAGATCATGGGGATTCATATATGATGTCTAGAGCCATAGTAGACCAACCTTGATTGAACCCCTTGTATTGAGGGTCTTAAACCCTAGATGTGAGCTTGATATATCAAAGGTGAGCATGTGCACTATCTACACAAGATTTAGACAAAATGCAAAGTCATATTTTTGGTATTTTGGTTAGTAAAGATGATAAAATACAAAGTATGATACAATCACATGATGCTTGATGATCTCTCCCAATGCAAACCCAATGCATGAGGGGTAAGGAGGATGCCAAGATGTGATCCCAAGGCCAATGCATATGATGAGATATCATGAGGGATCTTAGGGTCAAAATTGAGGCTTTACAGTATCCTAATACTAATACATAAATTTTCAAATAACTTCTTATTACGTGCACGTATTGGAGTTCCATATATTCCAATCTATGTAAATATTGCCTTCATCACTGCCTCTAGATACCACTTATCTAGACTAATGAACCAGTGTTCAAAGCTTTCTTTTGCTTCTCTCACCAGAGAGTGGAAATCTTCTTCCTCTTGGACTTTTATGAATACTTTATCTCCCCATATTGGTATCACTTACAACATAAGGATCCCCATGTCCATCATTTTTTGTTGTAGAAGTGAAACTTCATCTATATTATGAACTCTTCCCAACGAAAATTTCCTAAAGAATGCCCTTTATTTTTCCAACCTCTATCGTCTTTCTCCGTTATGTTGTGTATGAACTTCATTTTTTCTTTCCTCCCGTCGTGGTTCATACCTTTACCTCAAATATCCCTCACTAACTTTGCATAACTAACTCCCCGGTCGAATCTTAACACGTTCGTACCTTGTATGCGCCAAACCACATGTTTCTTAGTTTTTCTTCTATCAACCTTTCAGTTGTCACCCCTGCGAAACTTGCAAAACCGAAGGATTTCCCCTGCTTGTTTTCTTTTTAGGTGCGAGTATATCCACTAACCCCCTTAGTCTTGAGAATTTTGCTTCGGCCTCTAACAGTTTGATGTCCTCTAGAATATTTGTGAAATAGCACATTGTAATATCCTCGAATCCATCTGCTTGTCCATTCTTGTCCTTGTTCCTCTTGTAACTCACATAGGTCCATCCTCCTGAATCTCTCTCAAATTCTCTTTCTATGATCCTCTCCCATGCCCTCTCAGATCTCTCTCTCATTTTTCTTTTGGTTTGCCAATAAACTATAAATTCGATTTTTAGAGTCGAATTTGTAATCTAAGTCCATATGCTAGTCTAGAGACTTTCGAACATAAAATATATAAAAGTGAGTTGTCTAAAAGTATTTATGAATTCAATAGTTAAGGGTGTTATATATAAAAAAACAATAATTCTATTATAAATGACAAAATTTACCCATTTAAATGTTTAGTGTAAATAATGTTAAAATGAGAAATAGAAAGAAATGCAGAGAACAAAAATGATTAGAAAGATCTTTAATTTTATATTAGTTAGAAATAAAGTTTAAATTTTTTTTATATAAAGTGACATCTCTCATGTTATAAGTTGGTTTTGTAAGGATGAGTTAGGACAAACTTTAATATAGTCTCAAAACCTATGGATTAAATCATGTGCCCCACTGTTAATATCCACACACCAAGCCCAAAAAAATATTGGACGTGAAAGGTGTATTAGAAAGATCATAAATCTCACATTTGTTAGAGATAAAATATAAAAATAGTTTATAATTATTTATAACTCAATTTCTAATAAAATTTTATAACTCAATTTTATAAAAATGAGTTAAGTTAAATTCCAATAAAATTATTTATGATTTCATAATTAATTTTCATACATATATTTTCATTAATAAAACACTTTTGTCTTAAAATTTTACATTCAACTTCTTTTCTTTTGTCACCTTTCTCATTAAAATTATATAAAATAAAAAGTTGTAATTTTATCGCTTAAATAAATTGAAAAAATAGTAAGTAGATCGAGAAAACCGATTCCTTTTCTTTTCGGTCTTTGTCTTGATGACCTAAATAATTTTTTTAATTAAAATAAATTAAAAATAAACAGATATTTATATTAATAATAAAGCTAATAATAATAAAAAATAGATAGTTAGTAATAATCCGCTAGCAACTGTTTTTAAAAATATAATTATATTTATAACATTTCCGATAAAAATTACGCAAGAATTTCATCATTTTGAAGCAATAATACTAAAAATAAATAAAAAAATAAAATCAAATAAAGTAGAATAAAAACAAAAACGTGTAGAAATATTCAATAATTGACTCCATGTCCATTGCTCTATCTCATGCAAACGCTACAAGTCAAATTGGTTTGGTAAACTTAGCTCATTAGTCTCTTCCCACGCGCCTATCTATTTTTCTAACTTTCTTTATTCTTCCAAGTCACAAAACTCGGCAAGTCTAAACACTAATTTCGTTGACCTAACAAATTGTGCTGCATGAAAAACAACACACACCAACACCGCCTTAAACCGTTAAACGTCATCGTTTCACCCCTCTTAGTTCTAGTAAGTTTGTTTTTTTGGTCTATAATCTTGGAGCATCAAAACAACACGCTCCGTATAAACGCAACTCCTCTTTTTTCTCTATAAATACAAACAAAACCACATTTACTTTACAATTAAGTTCTTCTATTTCAGAACAAAAAAAACAAACACGTATCTAGAAAACAGGGGCGACCCAGACCTTAAAGAACACACTACACAACCATGGCCAACAACCTGAATGTTCTTGTTTTTGTTCTTCTTGCAGTAGCAAATCTTCTCCATGGTTCGTTAGCTCAAACACGACACGTGGTTGGTGATACCACAGGCTGGACTATTCCAAACAATGGTGCTTCATTCTATGTCAACTGGGCTTCCAAAAATACCTTCTTAGTGGGCGATACTCTTGGTATGATACAATAGATCTACTCTTTGTCGTTTTGATTCGTTTAACTAATTAATTTAATTAAATTTAAATTTAATTTTGCAGTGTTTAATTTTCCAACCGGACAACACGATGTTGCTAAGGTAACAAAATCAGCTTTCGACGGTTGCAGTGGAGCGAACACTCTTTCTATGTTAACAAACGGTCCAGCTACGGTGACTCTCAACGAAACGGGACAACAATATTTCATTTGTACCGTTGGACCTCACTGTTCTCTTGGTCAGAAAGTGTCTATTAACGTTGTTAAAGCTTCAACTTCACCTGTTTCTGCTCCTAAACCCAGTGCTTCTTCTCCACCAAAACAAGCACCAGTACAAGCACCAGCACCAACCACAGCCACAACCGCTTCACCTTCTCCAGCACCAACCATCACTGCTTCACCATCTCCAGCTCCTGTTACTGGACCTGTTACTTACACAGTCGGTGACACGTTAGGTTGGACTATTCCCTCTAACGGTGCTGCTGCTTATACAGCTTGGGCTTCTCGCAAGTCTTTCAAAGTTGGAGACATTCTTGGTAAGTCATTACTAGAGGCGAAAAATTTGATACCATTTTTTTTGTGAGACATATTAATAAAAAGTTGATTGTATGTTTGGTTATGCAGTTTTTAATTTTCCATTGAAGGCACACAACGTGGAAGAGGTGACAAAGGAAAAATATGGTTCTTGCAGCTCATCTTCTCCGATTGCCACTTTTAGCAATCCACCCGTGAGAGTCACACTTAACAAAACTGGTACTCATTACTTCATCTGTGGTGTTCCCGGACACTGCTCTGCTGGCCAAAAGCTTTCCGTCAATGTTGGTGGTGGCAGCAGCAGCAGCCCCGCCTCGTCACCTTCTCCGTCCGCCTCATCACCTTCTCCATCAGCATCATCACCATCACCTTCTCCGTCAGCATCATCACCTTCTCCTGCCGCCGATGCCACTCCACCTTCCTCCTCTGGTTCTCCTCCACCGTCTTCTACCGTTACCCCTTCTTCTCTGTCTCCAGGTGGTTCTGTCAGCCCTCCTCCTGAGAACTCAGGTGCCGCTTCTCTTGGAGTTGCTGGATTATTTGTCGCAATTCTCTCCGTTGCCGCATCATTTTTCTGTTAAGAGATATGAGATGAGATCCTAGTTAGGAGGATTAATTGTTTTTGATTTTGATTTGTTGGTGTACGTGATTCTTTGTGTTTCTTTTGGCATTGTGTTTTTTTTTGGACACTTTTACAATGTTGTTACTTTCTGTTATTCTGCTACAATTTTGGTTTTACATTTTATTTTTATTTTTTATGAGAATAATAGGTGGTGTACGGTTGTGTTAATATACTAATAAATAAATAAATACTTGTTTTTGAAATAAATACTGCAGTATTATTTATTTAAGGTTGAGATTGTTGTTTTATTATTTTAATTTACAAATCATACCCCTTAATCGATTATTAGTGGTGTTCATGGATGTCTTCTATTTTTGTTTGACTAAAATCGACTACATAGAGTACTTTTTTTTTAAGGGTAAGGATACTCTACCCGAGTACATTAGTAAAATAACTATCATTGGATTATTGATTTTGGTAAAATCACATAGGAAAAGACACATCGATTCTTTTTTTTTCAAATGGATTGGAACGCGTGTCAAGTTAATCTATTTGCTTAATTAGAGTTGTATAAGGTTGTTTTGGTCTGATTCACATTATAAAAATGAGATGGTATTTTTATAATTTAATTGTCGTATTGTCTACTCACAAAATTATTGGGGTCACAAGGGGCGCATCAACATTGGGGTAAATTTATATTGGGTCAAGAGCAACACACAAAGTAAGAGAGACACCACATATTTATCCAAAATTTTAAAGTAATGGATGTACGAGTCTTTTTACTTATAAAGTGTTCAACCTCAATTTTTTTAAGCAATGTGGGGCTTACACAATTCATACTTGTTTCTCAACAATCTCCCTCTCAAATGAGTGCATCCACCATGTTCCCCCTCAAACGGAAGTTATTTCATTCACATACACTTGTACTGTCGTTTGAGAACTACAACGGGGCACGTTGTCTACCCATCACCTTGTCTGGAAGAATTTTGTTACCATGAGTCAATCCATTAATTGAACCATCGATTTTGATACCACTATGATGAGAAATTAACACACAATAATAAACAAATACGTAGCATATATAAATTTCCTTAAACTTGTGAGAACATATGAAGATCAACAACAAACATATGGTAGAAAATACAACAAATAAAGACGCACAAGAACACTAATAGTTTAATGTGGAAAACCCTCATTGTGAGAGTAAAAAACCATGGGTCATGTAAACCTAAGAAATAACTAATATAATAAAATAAGGATACAAGAGAGTCTTAAAGTGGTTCACAAACTAGTGCTAACAACAGAAAAATTACAAAGAAAACTAGCTTACAAATAAGAAACAAGAAGATAAAAGTACCTAAATCTGCATCTTCGGCGTGAAGTCATTATCTCTCAGCTTAGACTTCGTTTTGAAGATTCGAATGGTCAAAAGGTAGACACATGAGCTGCGAACCCGGGCTCCCAAAATGAGCTTAGTGCAATAGTTAACGAATCCATAAATGCTAATTTACTTATACTAGTTGCAGAAAAACAGGAATATGTTTATCTCCTCTTTTCTCTCTTTTGAAGCTAATTTTATGTCTTATTTTCTCTCTCTCTCTCTCTCTCTCTCTCTCTCTCAATCCTAAATTGATTCTCTCCACTTAAATAAGTGAAAATAAATGGGATAATATATTTGGGCTTTTATCGACATAGAAAGGGAGCTCAAACCCAACAATTCCCCCCTTCACAACTATGTGAAGAAAATCGTCACACTGGCGATATCACAACAAACTTCAAACTTCTCTCTTTGTAACGCTTTAGTCATCATATCAGAACCATTATCATCCGTATGAACTTTAGCTAAATCCAATAACCTAACATCCAGAACATCACGTATCTAATAATATCTCACATAAATGTGTTTTGACCTATTATGAAAATTCGAATTCTTACCAATATGAATAACACTTTGATTATCAACAAATAACACATATTTGTCTTGAACGAACTCAAACTCCTGCAAAATTTTCTTCAACCATAGCAACTTTTTACATGCTTCAGTAATGACAATGAACTATTCCCCATGTAGTAGACAATGTTAAACACTTTTGCAATCTAGATTGCCAAGCCATAATTCCCACTGCAAATTTAATCATGTAGCCCGAAGTGGACTTTCTGGAATCAATGTCTACATCTAGATCAAAGTCAGAGTAACCCTCTAAAGTAAGCTTATCTCATCCAAAGCAAAGCGTCAAACAAGTAGTACCACAAAGATACCTTAAAATCCATTTAACAACATTACAATGCTCCCTACATGTATTTGACAAAAAACTACTTATTGTACCAACACTATGTGATATATCTAATATTGTACACATCGTTGCATACATCAAACTACCCACAACAGACACATAAGGAATGCATTTCGTATCAAACGTTTCATCTTCACTTGAAGGAATTTAATTAGAACTCAACTTGAAATGAGTAGCAATATGAGTGCTTACCTTTTAGAAATTTCCATTTTGAATCTTTGCAACACTTTTTCGATATAATATTCTTATGACATCAAAAGTTTTTTCTCCTTTCTGTCACGCATGATTCTAATGCCAAAAATCTGTTTAGCTGCTTCAAGGTTTTTCATGGTAAATGACTTGCCCAACTACTTCATTAACCTATCAATGTTAGAAATAATTTCCCTACAATAAACATATCATCAACATATAACAACGGGATAATGAAGCCATCCTTAGAAAATTTTCTAACAAAGACACAATGATCTGAAGTAGTCTTTTAGTATCCTTGATCACACATAACAGACTAAACTTCTTGTACCACTTCCTTGGAGCTTGCTTAAACTCATATGGACTCTTTCTTAATCTACACACATGATCTTCTTTTCATTTAACTTGAAAACCATCGGGTTGTTTCGTGTAGATCTTTTCCTCCAAATCACCATGAAGGAAAACCACTTTCACATCAATTTGCTCAACATATAAATCAAGAGTAATAGCTAAACTCAACACAGTTCTGATTGATGACATCTTTACAACAGGTGAAAAAATATCATTAAAATAAACAACCTTTCTTTGACAAAAACCTTTCACCACTAATCTGGCTTTATACCTTGGAGACTTAGAGTTTCTCTCATGTTTAACTCTATAAATCCACCTGTTTCCCAAAGCCCTTCCGCCTTCGGGAAACTTCACTAAATCATAAGTGTGATTACCATGCAATGATTTCATCTCATCATGAATTACATCCAACCACTTTTTATTTTCATCAATTTCCATAGCCTCGTGAAAACACTCAAATTCACCCTTATCAATCAAGGTCACATACTCATCAGAAGTATACCTTGTAGAAGGTTGTCTCTGTCTGTTAGACTTCCTAAGTTAAATTTGAGATGATTTTGGAGCTTCACCAAGATTCTCATCCTGTGACATATGTTTCTGCCTTTCATCATCATTAGTTGGAATATATACCTTATCTCCAAGTTGTTGGTCATCAATGTAATCATGTGACTCCCCATTATGATCATCACCACCAATAGTATATGAGTTATGAATAAGTAACCAAATTGGATCAATATTAGACAAATTGATATCTTTCTTGGGCGTAGTTTCTCCATATCATCAGTGTCTTCAATAGTTTGTCTTTCATGAACACCATATTGTGGATTCTGATAAGCTTCTTCCCTAAAAGATCATATAATATGTAACCAAACTCATCTTGCCCATACTCTACAAATATATATTGTTTAACTTTCCATCTAACTTGGATCTTTTATAATTTGGAATAAGCACAAAAGCCTTACAACTAAAGACTCTAAAATCATCATACTTGACATTATTTTCAAACCAAAATTTGTCTCAAACTTCATTGTTCGAAGAAACAGTATGAGTGAGATTAAGAACATGCACTATCATGTAAAGTTTCTCACCCCGGTAATGATTGGGAAACTTAGCTTCAGAGAGCATAAACTTCACTCTTTCAATCAGTGTTCAATTCATCATATATTTTAAAGCATTCAAATGAGGAGTTTTTGGAGGAGTCTTTTCATGTGCAATATCATGCTGCTTACAATAGGCATCAGATGGTCCACGATACTCACCACCATTGTCAGAACGAACACATTTCGGCTTCTCTCATGCCTCTCAACGAGGCATGAAATTCTTTGAACTTTTCCAACACTTGGTCTTTTATCTTTAAAGCACAAACCATAGTTTCGTGAAACATTCATCAATAAAGGTAACAAAATAAAGTGCACTACTAGAGGATTATACCTTTAATGGACCACAAACATTAGAATTTACCAATTGAAGTAACTTTGACTTCCTTGATGGAGGATATATCTTGAAGGATAATCTAATTTGTTTACCAAACATGCAATGAGAAAACTTATCCAAATATGCATTCTTTAATCTTGGAAGAACACCCTTTTTGGCCAAAACATTCATCCCATTTTCACTAATATGAATGAGTCTTCGGTGAGACAAAGATGCTTCTATGTAGAGAACCAAAGTGATTGTCATAACCGCAACCATCAAGCATATGCACAAAGATCAAATTAAAGCAAACATTTGAAGCATGTTTGACATCTCTAAGAAAAAATTGAATTCCCATGTTGGTTTGCAAGCAAACATCACCAACACCAGCTACCTTAAATACACCATCATTACTTATCTTCAACACTCCAAAGTCACCAAAAGTATAATATGTGAATAACTTATTCCTTGGTGTAACATGTAATGTAGCACAACTGTCAACTATCCACATGCTCTCTCATGATACAAGATTAATATATTCATGATCACGAAGAATAACAAGATCATCACTAGAAGCAGTAGTAAGATGATTATCATCGTGATCTTCATGATTTCTTTTCTTAGACTTACACATATTGCATTTGTTATCCCTTTTCCATTGATAACAATACTTTTGTATGTGTCATATTTTGTGACAATAATGACACTCCAGATTCTTGTATCACAACTTAGACTTGTTTATGCTATTATCTCTACCACTCTTCGATTCCTTTTTCTGACTTCTCTCTTTATTTTCAGTGACAAGTACCTAAGATTGAGACGAAGAGTCTCATGCCTTCCTTCTCATCTCCTCATTAAGAATACCATCCTTACATGTTTCCAAAGAAACAACACCTCTAGGAGCATAACTTGTGATAGAAATCTAAAACGTCTCCTAAGACTCTAGTAAAGATAGCAATAGAAATAATCCTAAAAATTCATCATAAAATTTAATACTCATTCATGACACCTGATCAAAGATCCCTTGTAATTCACTCAAGTGATGTGTAATATAAGTCCCCTCTTTACACTTCAAACTTACAAAGCTATTTAATAAGAACAATTTATTATTATCTGATTTAGAGACATATAAGGACTCTATCTTATCCCACAAAGTTTTTGTATGCGTCTCATTAGAAATATGATTATAAACATTATCTTACACATATTGCCGAATAAAATCACATACATGTAGATGTTCAAACTCTCATTCTTCATTTGACAAAATTCGGCTTTGCGGAACTAAAAGGCAGTAAATGCATTTTCTTAACAAATAGTAAGTATTTCATCTTGCCCTTCCACAAATGGTAATTAGAACCATTCAACAATACCATCTTCATATTTGTAGTTGACTCCATTATAGAAACAAGTATAATAGTCCTTAAACAAAAGCTATGATGCCACTCTTGGGTCATGAGTGTAAGAACAAAAATTGTTCTACAACAGATTCCATGATTTTGATGATAACAAAGGATGAAACCAAAAATGGCACCCTAACGAAAAGTTTCTAAGTGTGCAGGGTTCTAAGGAAAGAATGAAGAATTCATCAGATACAGAATCATATCAGATACAAATTATCAAGAAGACCAGAAGCATCTGAAGTAGAAACACGTTCAAGAAAGTCTAACTCTGAGCAAAACAGCAAAGTATCAGAAGCATCTGAACAAGAAGTACGCTCTAGAAGTTCTGACTCCGAACAACGTATGTCAAACTTCAGAAGCTCTTGGCGCTATCTGAAGAAATCATCAGAACTCAAGAGATCAACATCAGAAGCTAGATAGCAGATTCCAAGATCTCCAGAAACATGAAGACTCTGATTATGGAATTGCTAATCATGGAAGAGTAACGTTAAAGTCAAGTAAAGATTTGCAAATAGTTTTCCTAATAGAAAAAGAGACGTTAATCTCCAATTTCAATAAAGAAGATACTATATGTGGTAAGTAGTCATTTCAAGGAGAGAAAGTCATCCTGCAGAAGCTATTTAAGTGATGGCGTAAATTCATTTTAATATCCACCAGTTTCAACTACTACCTCACTGCTATATAAAATGGGCTGCAATCTACATTGAAGATTTACAACACATACAAGCAGAAATTATACTGAAACATCAACGCACAAGAAAACATTCTTGCTCTCTAAATCTTCACGAAGCTTTTGCTTATAACGTGAATCACTTTGTTCTTACTATTGTAATATTAGCTTATCTTAGAAGCACTCTAGATTACATAAATCTTTCATCTATTGTTTGTTGATTTCCTCAAGTGACTCTGTGTAGTCTGTATACTTGAGAGGACTAAGAGATTTTTTCTCTTAGACGTTGTTTGTAATCTTTCAAGATTAGTGGATTAAGTCCTTGTTGAAGGCGAAATCACCTCGGCCGGGTGGACTGGAGTAGCTTTGTGTTATAAGCGAACCAGTATAAAATCCTTGTGTGATTTTCATTTTGAAAAGCGCTTATTTTCTAAACAATTCAAACCCCCCCTTTCTTGTTTTTCTCACCTTCAATTGGTATCAGAGCTCCGGCTCTGTTATTGATTTTCTAATCAAACACTTAACAGTGTAGAGAGATCCAGTACGAGAAAAACTATGGCCCACTCAAATGAAAAAGATAGTTACAATGCTAAGCCTCCTGTTTTTGATGGAGAAAAGTTTGACTACTGGAAAGATAGAATTGAAAGTTTCTTTCTGGGTTATGATGCTGAACTCTGGGACATTGTCACAGATGGATACAAACCTCCTGTCACAGAGGATGGAGCTGAAGTTCCCAGAAGTAAGATGTCAGATGATCAGAAACGAGTTTTCAAGAATCATCACAAGGCCAGAACCATACTCCTAAATGCTATATCTTACAACGAGTATGAAAAGATCACCAACAGAGAAACAGCCAAAGACATACTTGACTCTCTGAGGATGACTCATGAAGGAAACTCTCAAGTCAAAGAGACAAAGGCTCTGGCGCTTATCCAGAAATATGAAGCCTTCAAAATGGAGGATGATGAAGCCATAGAGGCAATGTTCTCTAGATTCCAAACTCTGATTGCAGGTCTCAAGGTTCTAGACAAAGGATACACAACTGCAGACCATGTCAAAAAGATAGTCAGAAGTCTGCCAAAGAAATGGAGACCTATGGTTACTGCTCTGAAGCTGTCAAAGGATCTGAACAATATTAGCCTTGAAGAACTTGTCAGTTCTCTCAGAAGCCATGAGATAGAACTAGAGGAAGATGAGCCTCAGAAAAGGAACAAGTCTGTAGCATTAAAGTCCAGACCTGAAAGACGCAAACTTGACAGAACCAAAGCTCTCCAGGCAGAAACTGAAGATGCTGACAACTCTGAACCAGAAGACTCTGATGATGAAGAAGAATTATCCCTACTAACCAGAAGAGTTAAGCAACTCTGGAAAAAGAGGAACAACAACTTCAGAAGATCAAGACCCAGAGGGGATCGATCAGAATCAACTTCAAAAGGTAAATCTAACAAAGATATTACCTGTTATGAATGTAAAGAAACATGTCATTACAGGAATGAATGCCCCACGCTAAAGAAAGACAACCCTAGAAAAGAAAGCTTCAAGAAAAATACCTTCAGGACAAAGAAAGGACTGATGGCTACCTGGGATGATAGTGAATCTGGATCATCAGAATTTGATTCTGATGAACAGGCCAATGTGGCACTTATGGCTACCACATCCAGGAGTAGCTCAGATGAAGAATCTGAAGAGGTATTTTCTGAACTTTCTCGATCTGATCTAGAATCTTGTTTGTCAGAAACTCTTAGCTCATATCAGAAATTAAAACAAAAGTTTAAAAACATTAAAGGCTGTCTTAGAGCAAAATTTGAAGAATGTGGCAAGCTTGAGATGACAATTCTAGCACAAGAAGATACAATCAAATTGTTAATATTAGAAAGAGATGGAGCAAAAAGAAAAAGCTTAGAATTAGAAGAAGCGTTATCTCAAACTCCACAAACTTCAAATGCAATAATTTATAAATACGAAGAAGCCTTTCAAGAATTTCTGAAAAATGGAATAGGTAGGAGTATTATGGCATCCATGATTTATGGAGTCAGTCAGAACAATAAAAAGGGAATTGGGTATGATCCTAAGGAAGTTAAAACTTCTTCTAGTGACCAACTTAAATCTCCATTTTCATATCACTATACACACACACAAAAACAACAATTTGAAAATGCTAGAAAACCCAAAGTTATGAGAAACTCTGGGAAGACTAATCAAAGAGGACCCAAGAGATTCTGGGTACCAAAAGATAAGATTGTGTATGTTGCAGATATCCTATGCAGCAAAGTTCAGACACCAGTCATGGTACCTGGACTCTGGATGCTCGCGACACATGACGGGAAGAAAGTCTATGTTCCAAAGCCTGGAACTTAGAGATGCTGGATTCGTAGGTTTCGGAGGAGATCAGAAAGGAAGGATCAGAGGCTCCGGAACTATTGGTAATGGTACTCTTCCCTCTATATCTGATGTTCTTTACGTAGAAGGATTAATGCATAACTTGTTATCCATAAGTCAATTAAGTGATAACGGTTATGATGTAATCTTTAATCAAAAAACATGTAAAGCCATTAATCAGAACGATGGCTCTGTCCTTTTCACAGGCAAGAGGAAAAACAACATCTATAAAATTAATCTTTCTGATTTAAAAGAACAAAATGTTAAATGTCTGATGTCTGTTCATAAAGAGCAATGGGTGTGGCATAGACGCTTGGGCCACATTAGCATGAGGAAACTTTCTCAGCTAACTAAACTCGAGTTAGTCAGAGGCCTACCTAAACTGAAGTTTTCTTCAGATGCTCTGTGTGAAGCATGTCAGAAAGGAAAATTTTCAAAAACTTCCTTTAAAAAGAAAAATGTTGTTTCTACCTCTAAGCCTCTGGAACTTCTTCACATTGACTTATTTGGTCCTGTGAAAACAGCATCAGTTAATGGAAAGAAGTATGGACTAGTCATTGTTGATGATTACAGTCGCTGGACATGGGTAAAATTCCTAAAGCACAAGAGTGAGTCTCACTCTGTATTCACTAGTTTCTGCTCCAAAGTGCAAAAAGAATTTGATGCCAAAATTGTTAGAGTCAGAAGTGATCATGGTGGAGAATTTGAAAACAAAGATTTTGAAGAATTATTTGACTCTAATGGAATATCCCATGATTTCTCCTGCCCTAGAACTCCACAACAAAATGGAGTTGTAGAGAGGAAGAATAGGACACTCCAAGAGATGGCTAGAACCATGATCAATGAAACTAATGTGGCAAAGCACTTTTGGGCAGAGGCTGTAAATACAGCGTGTTACATTCAGAATAGAATCTCTATAAGACCCATTCTGGAAAAGACTCCCTATGAACTGTGCAAAGGAAGAAAACCAAACATTTCATATTTTCATCATTTTGGATGTTCTTGCTTTATCTTAAATACTAAAGAACATCTGAACAAGTTTGATTCCAAAGCACAGAAAGGTATTATGTTAGGATACTCAGAACGCTCTAAAGGCTACAGAGTATACAACACAGAAACCAAAATTGTGGAAGAATCAATTCATGTCAGATTTGATGATAAGCTTGACTCTGAAAAGTCAAAGCTAGTTGAAAATTTTGCAGATTTAGAAATCACCCTTGCAGGTTCTGATAAAGCTCCAGAAGCAACTGTCACTCAGAACTCTGAAGAAATTAAATCTCCAGAAATCCCAAAGAAAGTTAAAAGTCGTATCAACGTTTATGAAGATTTGATTCTGGGAAACAAGGACGAACCTGTCAGAACCAGATCTACCTTCAGGACCTCTGAAGATACTCCTTTGGGACTAGTGTCTCTGATTGAGCCTATGTCTTGTGATGAAGCACTTCAGGATAACGACTGGGTTTCAGCCATGCAAGAAGAATTAGATCAATTCTCAAAGAATGATGTCTGGGATCTCGTTCCTAAACCCAGAGGCACTCATGTCATTGGAACCAGATGGGTTTTCAGAAACAAGCTGAACGAGAAAGGAGAAGTTGTCAGAAACAAAGCTCGACTGGTAGCTCAAGGTTACAGTCAACAAGAATGTATTGACTATAATGAAACCTTTGCTCCAGTCGCGAGGTTAGAATCTATTCGTCTTCTTGTATCTTTTGCTATTAATCACTCTATCAAATTATATCAAATGGATGTCAAGAGTGCATTCCTTAATGGTTATATTTCAGAAGAAGTGTATGTCAATCAACCTCCAGGTTTTGAAAATTCAAATTTTCCAGAACATGTTTTTAAACTTAAGAAATCCTTATATGGACTTAAACAAGCTCCCAGAGCTTGGTATGAACGATTAAGCAATTTTCTTCTGGAACAAAATTTTATCAGAGGGAAAGTTGATTCTACACTCTTCTGTAAAAACCTTAATAATGATCTCATGATATGCCAGATTTACGTTGATGATATTATTTTTGGTTCTGCTAATATCTCTGTTTGCCAAGAATTTTCTAAGTTAATGCAGGCAGAATTTGAAATGAGTTTAATGCAAGAACTAAAGTTCTTTCTGGGAATTCAAATTAATCAAACTCCAGAAGTCACGTACGTTCATCAAAGCAAGTACATTAAAGACGTTCTGAAGAAGTTTGACATGACTGAATGCAACTCTGCAAAAACTCCCATGCACCCAACATGCATTCTTGAAAAAGAAGAAGTAAGCTCAAAGGTTTGTCAGAAGCTCTATCGAGGTATGATAGGCTCTCTTCTCTATCTGACTGCTACTCGTCCTGATATTCTCTTTAGTGTCTGTCTCTGTGCCAGATTCCAATCAGATCCTAGAGAATCTCATTTAACAGCAGTTAAGAGAATTCTTAAGTATCTGAAAGGAACTCCTAACCTGGGCCTGATGTATAAGAAAACATCAGAGTATAGACTTTCTGGTTACTGTGATGCAGATTATGCAGGAGATAGACTAGAACGAAAAAGCACATCTGGAAATTGCCAGCTTCTGGGAAACAATCTAATCTCCTGGGCTAGCAAAAGACAGTCAACTATAGCTCTATCAATTGCAGAAGCAGAATATATCTCAGCATCACTGTGCACAACTCAGATGCTCTGGATGAAGCATCAGTTAGAAGATCTGCAAATTTTTGAGAGTAACATTCCTATCTTCTGTGATAATACTGCTGCCATTTGTCTAAGTAAGAATCCCATTCTACATTCCAGAGCTAAACACATTGAAATAAAACATCATTTTATCAGAGACTATGTTCAGAAAGGGATAGTAACATTGAAGTTCATTGATACAGATCATCAATGGGCAAATATCTTTACTAAGCCTCTAGCTGAAGATAAATTTCTTTTTATCTTAGAAAATCTGAACATTCAAAATTGCCCAGAATGAAGTGTGGCTCTGAAAATGTAAAATGAGACTCTGACATAAATAAATGTTCTTCTGCCTCTGACTCTGATACTTCTACAAGTTAAGAAGATATCTGAGTTAGAAATCTCCAGGAATCAATCTTTTGGTATTCCTGAAGATCAGATACATCAACACGTGGAGCACTAATCGTCTAACCCTAGAACTTCTAGACAGCTGTCAAAAGAAATTCAAAGGACAGACGTTTGAAATCTCCTTGAGCAGTGTGCGTACTGTTGGGATTAGACATTCATTAATTAGCTGTAATCATTTTTCCCCCAAGCGTGCAATCTTGAGCTTTGTACTAACGCAATTTGATGTGTCGTTTTGCATGTGTTTTACTTAGAGTATTTAAACACTTTTCTCACATTTCACACACTTTTCACTCTCACTCACTCTCAAACTCTCTCTAAAACCCTAAACCTCTCTGAAGCATTCTCTGCAAACTCTCAATCTTCATCTTCCTCTTCACCATGGACGCTCAACAACAAGAAGTGTTTAACTTTTCTCAACAAATGGAATCAAGCTCAACTGCTCAAACTTCAAGCATTCCAACTCCAACGGTTACAGGCGTCTCTATCACCCCTGTTTACAAGGAACCCCATGTTCTTGACCGTGAACGCCATATTAACCTATCAACCCCTTTTGAAGGACTGGAAGTGTTGTGTGAAACGCTAGTAGATTTTGACAACCTGAGGAGAAATGGCGTTGATCTTACTCAAGAACTTCGTCAACAAGGGTGGGAAAACTACTTCCAAAGGCTTTATGGTCCTGTTTACCCACTTCTCATCAAGGAGTTCTGGAGATTTGCAGATGCAGATGACCATTTCATCGTCTCCTATGTTCTGGGGGTAAAGATTGTAATTACTGAAGGGTCAATTGCCTCTTTACTGAACATGGAGAGAGATGGAGGAAAAAGGATTTACAACATCCCTCCTAGGTCAAAGCGCATTACTGATGTAATCAATCCAACCATCTTCAAACCCAACACTGAAGGAAATCCTTCAAAGAACAAAGAGCTGCATCAGAACCTCAGAGTGTGGCTGAAGATCATTCTGGGAACTATTCACCACCGCCCAGCATCTAACTCATCTGATTACATCAATGCAGATCAGAAATGCATTCTGTATTGCATTCAAAAGGGTGTGAAGATCTGCCTTCCTGCACTTCTCTTCAGATACCTCAGAGATTCTGTCAAGGAAACCAGAAATAACATGAAGCCCAGATCCTACATCCCTCTAGGAAGATTGCTATCTGATGTTTTCATCGAGAATGGACTGGTAGATCATCTGGAAAAGACCAAACTGATGGATGATCTGGCAATAGATACTGGGAAGCCTCTGAACGCCAGAAATCTCAAGAGTATGGGAATAATCAAGAAGATTCAAGTCAAACCCACTCTGGACACATCCTGGGATTCTTTGAAAGATCAGAGGAAGATGCCTCATGGTTTTGCCAGGTTCTTCAAGAATGAACCCAGAGATGCTGTTGCTATCTATCTTCAGCGTCTGCTGGATGAAGATGTTGACATATCTGACTTCAGCCTCGACGATTGTCTAGATTCAGAAGAAGACTTCGTCAGGTACAAGAGAGGTCTCTCTGAGAAGAAGATAGCATCACAGGCAAAGAAGGCCAGACTTGGAGAATCCTCTGGAAGCAGATCTCCAGCTCCTCTGAAAATTTCTACTGGTACGTCTGTTCCTCCCATTACCTCTATACCTCCGATGGTTTCCTCTACCCCTTCCTCTAATCCTCTCCCAACACCACCCATTTTTACAACCTCTGATATCCCACCTTCAACCACCAAAACTTCACAATCTTCACCAATTCTAAATATCGCCCGTACATTCATACCTCCTTCTGAACCTGAACAAATGAACCAAAGCACTTCCTCTTCATCATCCTCAGAACCAGAATCACCCCCATACCTTTCTATCTCCTCTGACCAAGATTACTCTGACCCTAACTCTCCAACCCTAGCCCAAATTTATGCTCAAAACCTCGCTTCACAATAACCAACAGAACCTGAAATAACTTCACCACCACAACAAACAACCACCATCCCTTCTGAAAACCAACCTTCTGAAGACCAACCCTCTGACCTTCCCACCTCTGATATCAACCCTCCAAACACCTCTGCTGCACCTGAATCAGAAACTGAAACTGAACCTTTAGACTTAAACCCTCTTTACGCTTCACCCCAAAGATCTGAACCTGAAGCAGAATCTGAACCTCTCACATTAAATCTCAGCCCTCCAACATCTTCACCTCAAACCTCTGAACCAAACCTTTCTGTACCTACCCTTAAGGAAGCCATCATGTTGGTAGCAGGGGCTTCAGTACAAAAGGTCAAGTCTCTGACCACTAACTTTGAAGTCAGTGATGATCCTGACTCTGTAAGGACACACTGGAACAGAGTCATTGGCTGGATGACCTCTGAGGCTTTTAGACTGAAGAACATCTCTGAACAAGTCAGAAATGGCTACATCAGAGATGCTGAGGCAAGACTCCAGGAAAGACTTGCCAGAGAAGCTGCTGAAGAAGCCAAAAGGCTAGAGGAAGAGAGACTTGCGCGAGAAGCTGAAGAAGCCAGAAGATTGGAAGAAGAAAAGGCTCGTCAAGCTGAAATCCTAAGGGAAAAGGAAGCTGAAGCTAAGGCTCTGGCAGATGCTCCTGCTGCTGCAGAAGCTGAAGCACAGGCCGCTGCTGAAGCACAGCAGGCTCTGACTCTGGGGGAGTCCTCTTCTGTTATCCCTATGGTTCTTCAAACGCTAAAAGAACTTAAGCAAGATCAGAATGAACTCCGGGCCAGAATGGACAAGCAAGATACTGTCAACGACAACATCCAGAACATGCTTGCTATGTTGCTTCAGAGAATGCCTCCGCCTCCGAACCCCTAGACACTTAGGATATTTTGTTTACCTGTTGTTATTTGTTTTTGCTTTCTGATGTTTTCATGTTCTTGTTGCCTTTGTGCTTTTTATCTGAATACAATGTTTTTCTCTTGGTTTATTATTTTTGCTATGTCTTTTTGATTCTGACAAAAAGGGGGAGAAGTCATTAATAGCTCTGATGAAAATAATGTCTAAATACCTTAAGCACTCTGCAACATATTTTTCTTAAAAATAAATTTATCTAACTCTAGACTTAAGAAATTGCAGAAGGTATCAAGAAACCTCATTGCTTGGAAGCTCTGGTAAGAACTTCTAAACTCCCTAGCCTATCTCAGGGGGAGGTCTTGTCTATTTGATCTGATATTATTTATGTTTCATCTGCTAATTAAGTTTGTTTTGTCATCATCAAAAAGGGGGAGATTGTAAGAACAAAAATTGTTCTACAACAGATTCCATGATTTTGATGATAACAAAGGATGAAACCAAAAATGGCACCCTAACGAAAAGTTTCTAAGTGTGCAGGGTTCTAAGGAAAGAATGAAGAATTCATCAGATACAGAATCATATCAGATACAAATTATCAAGAAGACCAGAAGCATCTGAAGTAGAAACACGTTCAAGAAAGTCTAACTCTGAGCAAAACAGCAAAGTATCAGAAGCATCTGAACAAGAAGTACGCTCTAGAAGTTCTGACTCCGAACAACGTATGTCAAACTTCAGAAGCTCTTGGCGCTATCTGAAGAAATCATCAGAACTCAAGAGATCAACATCAGAAGCTAGATAGCAGATTCCAAGATCTCCAGAAACATGAAGACTCTGATTATGGAATTGCTAATAATGGAAGAGTAACGTTAAAGTCAAGTAAAGATTTGCAAATATTTTTCCTAATAGAAAAAGAGACGTTAATCTCCAATTTCAATAAAGAAGATACTATATGTGGTAAGTAGTCATTTCAAGGAGAGAAAGTCATCCTGCAGAAGCTATTTAAGTGATGGCGTAAATTCATTTTAATATCCACCAGTTTCAACTACTACCTCACTGCTATATAAAATGGGCTGCAATCTACATTGAAGATTTACAACACATACAAGCAGAAATTATACTGAAACATCAACGCACAAGAAAACATTCTTGCTCTCTAAATCTTCACGAAGCTTTTGCTTATAACGTGAATCACTTTGTTCTTACTATTGTAATATTAGCTTATCTTAGAAGCACTCTAGATTACATAAATCTTTCATCTATTGTTTGTTGATTTCCTCAAGTGACTCTGTGTAGTCTGTATACTTGAGAGGACTAAGAGATTTTTTCTCTTAGACGTTGTTTGTAATCTTTCAAGATTAGTGGATTAAGTCCTTGTTGAAGGCGAAATCACCTCGGCCGGGTGGACTGGAGTAGCTTTGTGTTATAAGCGAACCAGTATAAAATCCTTGTGTGATTTTCATTTTGAAAAGCGCTTATTTTCTAAACAATTCAAACCCCCCCTTTCTTGTTTTTCTCACCTTCAATGAGCATCCATATTGGATGAAGAGCAACACACAAAGTGAGAGAGACACTACATATTCACCAAAAAATTTAAGGTAATTAGTGTATCAGTCATCTCACTTATAAAGTGTTCAACTTCCACTTTTCTAAATAATGTGAGATTTACGCGACTTACACTTATTTCTCAACAGTAGTAATAATATTTTAATAATAAAAGTATAGTTTTTTTGGACTATTCTAAAATTGTGGTAGTTATTTTGTTAAATTAAAAAAATGAATGTTTGTAAATATTATAAAAAATGAGTCATTTTTATGGGCTTAGTCCAATAAACATTAAACTGATTAAATCGATTGGACAGTAGGTTATTTTTTTCTTATACAATTTCAAATGATGTATTATATATCTTTTAAAATGTTTCATCCTTGTTTTCTCTTAAAAGATTAAGATATTACCACCATGTCTAAATATATAAATTCATCATAAAAAATACTTGTAAAATTAAAATTACATTATAATAAATATCTATAATTACAGAAAATATTTACAACAGTCATTAACATAAAATAATTAAAGTACATTATTTAAATAAATTAAAGTTATGATTCATAAAATAACAAATATTTAAAAGTTAAAAATAGAATCAAATATAAATCTATCTTTTAAAATTTTCGCCAGTATACATCAATATAGTTGAAGGAGAATATTTATCTATTTTATGAGAATATTTTAGTCGAATTATTTTAAAAAATAAATAAATTTCAGATGAATAATTTAAATTAGTTAAATTTTTAATACATCATTCAAATACATTGTAGGAGATCTAAATAAAAAAAGTGAGTGGTACAATTTATAGGTTAAGTGTGATAAGTGAGTTTTATGAGTTGATTTGAATTTCTTCGAAATTCAATTATTTTAAATGGTTTTTTATATTTAAGAATTATGATCATACAATAATTCAACTAATTTGTTTTTTTAATCGATTTGACCGAATTTTCCGGAAATGCATAACGTGGAGTGAATAAATAATTTTATAATACAAAGTGGCCATCACGTTTTGTGGAGGGTAGTGGAGAAAATGTGACCTTTTTTAGAGTTTGAAATTTAAATTAGAATGATGGTTGATAACTTAACTCCTTTGAATTTTGAAAAGATGCTATTTTCTTTTTTCTCAATAAGCTTGAAAAGATGCTAGTAATTTAATTGGAGAAAGAATATAGTGACATTTGGAAGTCACTTGCCTTCCTTTTCATTCATGAGAAAAGTGCATAGAGTTGTGTTCACGGGATTCAACATTTAGCTAAACTAATACTAATATAGTTTTGTTTGTGGTCCCTAATTGAAATGACTAGAATATTATCTCATTGTGCATTAATGATCTGGACAAATCATTTTGTGTCCCTTCTATGAAAGTTCCTTTTAAACTATGAAGACTTTACATGTATAAGTGTTTAGCTGTTAACATTTGCCCCTTAAGAAAACTGTTAACACTTGACTAAATTAACCTCAAAAATAAGAAATGGTTGAGTACATAGTAGAATATTAATAAGAAATTGAAAACTAGTAAGAATAGAGCTGTTCTTGACAAAACATGAGCAATTTTATTAGCATCTTTCATAACAAATTTAGCATGAGAGTTTATTAAATAATGGACTGAGTAAGTATTTGTATTCTTTGATAATCTTATCAAACTCTATTAAATTCAGATGTTTGTTATTCACATTATCCACTATGTTCTTTTTAGTGTATTTCAAAATTTGAACTATCCAAATCGAGATCATGCACCCATTTGATAGCTGCTACAGGGTCTAAAGTCTCCCCATGTCCATCTTGGTAATAGGTGACATGCATTCCGTTCGAGCTACCCCAAACGGTCCCTTTTCATCTTGTACACATACACATGTCCCTACCTTATTTGGATAAGTGTATTAAATAATGGACTAAGTAAGTATTTGTATTCTTTGATAATCTTATCAAACTCTATTAAATTCAAACTCTATTGAATTCAGATGTTTGTTATTCACATTATCCACTATTTTTTTTACTGTATTTCAAAATTTATACTATCCAAATCGAGATCATGCACCCATTTGATAGCTGCTACAAGGTCTAAAGCCTCCCCATGTCCATCTTGGTAATAGGTGACATGCATTCCGTTCGAGCTACCCCAAACTGTCCCTTTTCATCTTGTACACATACACATATCCCTACCTTATTAGAAGTCGTAGAGAAATATGTGTCTATATTGCATTTGAGACAACCTGCTTAAGGTTTTCTCCGAGAACTGATCATAGGAGTAATCATCCTTTGTCTATATGTAACCAGTTACCACTGACAACATTGCAATGCTCCATTTTACAATTTTTCAGTTTTTCAATATCTCAAGAGCATATCTCCTTTGATGCATGAGCAATCCCATTTTTGACTTGCGGAACTCAATCCCAAGAAAATAATTCATAAGACCAAGGTCCGTCATCTCAAATTCATGCATAAGTTCACTCTTGAACTTTGAAATGCACTCACCATTGTTGCCCGTAATCAATAAATCATCTACATATAGACAAATGATGATTACTCCTTCACTAGAATTCGTCTACACATATCCCTAATTTTTTCCTGGACCGCCCTGTCAGGTTTTCAGCCCACCAGGATAACCATTTTTGCCTAATCCGCCCTTTCGGGTTTTCGACTTAACGACTTTTGTATTCCACTCTTTTAGGCAAAGTATTTTTTGAATGCGTCAACAGTCGAAGGGAGTGGTAATTTATCACCATCCATAGTCATGAGGATCAAAGCGCCTCAAGAGAAGGCTCTAACCACCACGAATGAACCTTCATAATTTGGTGTCCACTTGCCCCTAGAATCTTTGTGAATTGGCAGAATCTTCTTTAGCACTAGGTTGCCTTCTTGGAACATTCGAGGGCGTATCTTCTTGTCAAATGCTTTAGTAATACGCATCTGATAGAGTTGACCATGACACAACATTGTTAGGCGCTTCTCCTCAATAATGTTGAGCTCATCAAACCTTTCTTGAACTCATTCCGCCTTGTCTAACTTAGCCTCTATTAAGACTCTCACCGAGGGGATTTTAACTTCTATTGGAAGGGCCGCTTCCATGCCGTAGACCAAGGAATAACGGGTTACCCCTGTTGAAGTGCGTACTGATGTATGATAGTCGTGCAACACAAAAGGTATCATTCCATGCCAATCCTTGTATGTGAACACCATTTTCTAAATTGTTTTTGTTTTGATGTTTTTGTTCGCTGCTTCAACGACGCCATTCATCCTAGGACGGTATGGTGATGAGTTGTGGTGTTAGATTTTGAAGTTTGCACACAACTCCTTCATTTTTTTATTATTGAGGTTGGACCCATTATCAGTGATGATTTTTTTGGGAACCCCGTATCGACATATAATGTTGTTCTTCAAGAAGCGAACAACCACTTGCTTGGTGACGTTGGTGTAAGAAACAAATTTGATCCATTTGGTGAAGTAGTCTACGGAAACCAATATAAATAAATTTCCATTTGAAGCTTTGGGTTCAATCATCCCAATCATGTCAATTCCCCACATGGAGAAAGGCCACAGTGATGCTATGACATTCAGAGGAGTAAGTGGCACGTGCACTTTGTCAGCATATATCTGACATTTGTGACATGTCCTAGTGTGATGGTAACAACCAACTTCCATTGTTAGCCAGTAGTAGCCTGCCCTTAGGATTTTCTTGGCCATCACATATCCTCTTGCATGGATGCCAAAGGATCCTTCATGTATCTCCTTCATGAGTTGGTTTGCTTCGTTTCTATCAACACATATTAGCAAGACCATGTCATAATTGCTCTTGTATAACACATCTCCATTTAGAAAGAACTTTGACGCTAATCTCTGTACAATCCTTTTGTCAAGGCTGGAAGCATCTATCGGATATTCATGTTTCTCCAGATAGCGTTTGATATCATAAAACTAAGGTTTGTCATCCAATTCTTCTGTTGTTATTAAATAGTGAGCATGTTCATCAAAATGCCTGATTTTAATAGAAGGCCGATGGTTGGGCCATATCAACTTATAGATGGATGCTAGGGTTTCCAAAGCGTCTGCCATCTGATTTTCTTCTCGAGGAATATGGCAGAAGGTGATCTTGTTAGACTTCGGGAGTAGCTTCAATACATAATCCTGATATGGAATTAAGTTGGCGTGTCTTTCGTCCCAACACCTATGATATGATGTATCACTAGAGCAGAGTCTCCATATACTTCAAGGACTTTGATCCTCAAGTTAATAGCTTCCTCTAGTCCCAGTATGCAAGCTTCATACTCATCCATGTTATTTGTGCAGGCGAAGCAAGCTGTGAATGGTAGATGAAAATTCTTGGGAGACATCAACACCACCCCAATTCCATAACCTGTAGCATTTGAAGCACCGTCAAACATAAGAGTACATAACTTCCCTGGTTCGGGTCCTTCGGCAGGTCCAGGGATTTCATAGTCTTTGGTAACCATAATATCCTCGTATGGGAAATCAAACTTCAAAGGATGGTAATCTTCCACTGGTTGGTGAGCAAGATGATCTGCCAGTATACTGCCATTGATGGCTTTCTGAGTGATATATTGGATGTCGTCCTTTGATAATAGCCTTTTCCATCGGGAAATTCTACCAGTGAGAGCTAGTTTCTCAAATATGTATTTGATCGGGTCCATCTTAGAGATTATCCATGTTATGTGAGTCAACATGTATTATCTGAGATGTTTAGCAGCCCATGCAAGTGCACAACAAGTCTTTTCAAGCAGTGAGTATCTAGTCTCATAGTTATTGAACTTTTTGCTCAAGTAATAAATGGCATGCTCTTTCTTCCCAATTTCATCATGCTACCCCAACATACAACCCATAGATTCATCAAGCACTGTTAAGTACATGATGAGAGATCTTTCCTGAACATGAGGTATCAAGATCAGAGGCTCTTGTAAATATTCTTTGACTTTGTCGAAAGCTTCTTGGCAGTCACCGTTCCATTCAATCGCTTGATCTTTTCTCAGAAGTTTGAATATTGGTTTACATGTGGCGGTGAGATGTGAAATGAATCTAGCGATATAGTTCAATCTCCCCAAGAAACCACGAACCTCTTTCTCTGTCTTTGGTGAAGGCATGTTCTGAATGGCCCTGACTTTGTTAGGATCCACCCCGATCCCTCTCTAGCTTACAATGAAACCCAATAGGTTACGAGATCGAACCCAAAATATGCATTTGTTGGGATTAAGCCTTAGCCTAAATTTCCTCAATCGAGCAAACAAATTTTGCATATTGGTAATGTGATCCTTTTCGATTTGGGATTTGAAAATCAGATTATCAACATATAGTTCGATCTCTTTATGAATCATATCATGAAAGAGAGTCACCATTGCACTTTGATATGTATCCCCAATATTCTTCAATCCAAAAGGCATCACCTTGTAGAAAAATGTCCCTTAAGAGGTGATGAATGTATTTTTCTCCATGTCTTTCGGGTCCATATTAATCTGGTTGTATCTGGAGAAACCATCCATGAAGGAAAATACCGAGAACTCAGTTGTGTTATCAACCAATACATCAACGTGAGTTAATGAGAAATCATCTTTTGGACTTGCTCTATTCAAGTCTGGGTAGTCAACACACATTCTGACTTTTATGTCCTTCTTTGGTACCGGTACATGTTTGCAACTCATTGTGGGTACTTGGATAATGCTAAGAATCTGACATGGAACTGCTTTCTTACTTCCTCTCTGATCTTGAGTGCCATATTTGGGCAAGTTATTCTTAGCTTCTGTTTGACAACAGGACATTCTTCTTTGAGTGGCAGCTTGTGCACAACGATGTCAGTATCCAACCAATGCATATCTTGATATGACCAAGCAAATACGTCAGTGTACTCATGAAGGATCTCGATCAGTCTTGTCTTTACTGCATCTTGAAGAGTGGTGCCTATCTTCACTTCTTTATTATTCTCCCATGTTCCAAGGTTAATAACTTTGATATCTTCCTGATGCGGTTGAATGACCTTCTCTTCCTGCCTGAGTAGTCTGGCTAGCTCTTCAGCGAGTTCACAATCTTCCTCGCCTTCGTCTTCAACTTGGTTAATTGAACAATCAAAGTCATACAAGACCATATAAATATCGTTATCAATGGTATCAGTGGTGTTTTAGCATGTTATGATTTCTGCAGTTTATTTAGAAAGTGTGTGCGTAAAAACATTGCCATTTTATTGTATATAAAAAAAATGCAAAAGAAAAGGAACATAATTGAATGAAAATTGTCACTTTATTGATGATAACTAGAGTTTTAAAACAAGAAGGCCCTAAAACATGCCATTGTGCCTTGGAAAGAGCACAAGGTTTTGATTAAAACAGTCAAATTACTTTTGGTAGTGAAAGAATTTAGGGATCTCCACAGTCTTCCAATTCTTCAGCTCCTCACCGGGCTTTGTCTGACGTATACAATTAGACGCCACTTCATTTAGATCTTCATAACTAATCATTGTAACCTGACCACCAAAGATGTGGATGGAACTGGTAAATGTTTTTGTCACTGGAGGAACTTGCTTGTTGTTAGATTTGTCACTTGCTTTAACTAAGGATGGCTCATATCCTAGCCCAAACTTGTCCTTCTTCTCATGCACCTCTATCATATTTCCATAACCTTGGGCATTCCCAGTCTCTATGATGGCTTTAGCTCTTTTCCAAGAGACCATTGATAACTCAGGTTTTGGTGGTTTTGATATCTGTTGAACTGTTAACACATTTGCCACTTCCAAGAACTAGAAGGGTATTTAAGTAATTTCGCCTTCAACATCAATGTACCTGAAAGATGTCAAGTGGATGACCAAAATATATTTTTCGCCGCCAATCACAATCATCTTGTCATTTGTAATGAACTTCAATTTTTGATGTAACATTGAGGTAATTGCACCCGCAGCATGGATCCAAGGTCTTCCAAGCAAGCAACTATAACCAGGGTGAATATCCATTACTTGGAATGTAATAGTAAAAGTAGTTGGGCCAATTTTAATTGGCAGATCTACGTCCCCTATCACTGCTCGTCTTGAGCCATCAAATGCCTTCACTATCAAAGTGCTATGCTTCATCTCCACTCCCTCTAAGGGTAACTTCACCAAAGTAGTTATATGGATGATATTCAAGGAAGTATCCACTAGAACTCTTGACAACATGGTATCCACACATCTTAGAGAAATATGCAGAGCTTTGTTGTGATCTTTCCCCTCAGAGAGTAGCTCTTCATCTTTGAATCCCAAGAAATTTCTAGTAGTAACATTCGCTATTACCCCATCAAATCGATCCATTGTTATATATTTTGTAATTTGGGCAACATTCAAAACTTTCATCAACGAGTCCCTATGTGCTTCAGAGCTAAGCAACAATGACAACATAAATATCTTAGAAGGAGTATGTTTCAGCTGATTGACTACTTTGTAGTCACTCTTCTTAATCATCCTCGGGAATTCTTCAGCTTCCTTCTAATTTGCTGCAGCTTTAGGAGACAATGGTTCTTTTTGTGATTCAGTATTGGGAGTAGACATTGGAATATTATTGGCAATTTCCTTCCCTTTGGCTTTGGCAGTATATTCATCAGTTCTTTGAGTGAATACCCAACCACTGCGATTCATTCCCCTGACCTTGGTTCATTGATGATTAGAGGTTGATCTTCATGCCCCTTCTTAAAAGCTTTGGGCTTATAAAGAAATTTTGATTAACTAAATACTTTGGTTAATGTATAATCCCACCGTTTATTCAAGTGATAAAAAGTCCCTCGATCACTTGATAGGAATATTTTCTGTAATGTTATAGGTCTTAAGGCCTCAAGTTCAGACTTTCATGCAAGGTATTCTAGACAAACAAAGAAATGGATTATATAAAGCATATCAAAGGTATTTCTTCAAGAGCTTGTCAATCAAGATTCAAATTGTGTAACATGAGCCTTAAGAAATAGGGAATGAGTGAGAGTGGAGAATTCCATTAACTCATTCTGAATATCTTTGGATACGGGATGAGTGACCCAGTTGCTCATCGTATTCACCTCTATTCGTAGACTTTAGCACAATTTAAATCACATGATTGTCAAGTCTCTCTTCACAAGCAACAGTGCAACAACCAGAAGTCTCCATCAACAATTTATCAATCATGATCTAAGTTGTATGTCATGAGACTTAAGTAACAAAGAATGATGAGAGTGGAGAATTCCTATCCTTGTCTAGGGTATCCTTGGGTACAGGGAGAATGACCCAGTTGCTCAAGGTATTCACCTTTGTTCATAGACTTTATTGCAATTCGAGTCAAATGATTGATAAAGTCTTCATCATCATAAGAAGCAGCAAGGATTCTTCTTCAACAACTTGAAAGTTATGATAAGAATCACATGCCACGAGCCTTAAGTAGTAAATAATGAATGAGATTGGAGAATCCTATTAACTCATTATGAATATCTTTGGGTACGAGTCGAATGACCTAGTTGCTCATCGTATTCACCTTTACTCATAGACTTTAATGTGGCTCATATCAAATGACTTCCAAGTCTTCTTCATCTTTCATTATCATATAACATTTCTCTTTCCTTAGTCTCTTATTGTCTTTGTTCTGTTCGCACTGGGCCCAACTAGGAGCTCTGACTTTCTCATTGCACAGTGAGAATACTTAGGCATGAGGATTCAGATTCTCCACAAGCTACCCTATTATTAATTCTTAATTCTTTATTCTTCATTCTCTCCCAGTCATCAATCAATATCATCTTTTTGAAATCAAATACCTTATCCCTTTGGATTCCATGCATATCCTTTTAGGACTATTTAGTCAGAGTCTACCTTGTGAACCAAGAGATGTTTGTCTTGATGCCAAACACTTTATTCCTTCTTTTTTTGCCAATACGCTTGTTTTCCCTTTGGTTCAGAGCTTATTACTTCATGGATTCAATATATCTTTCTTCTTTGGTTTCAAATGGTTTGTTCCCTACAGTGATATATTGTTCCTTATACTAAACAACACTTTCCTTTGGGCCCCATACATATCCTTTTAGGACGACTTAGTCGGATTCCACCTTGTGAACCAAGAGATGTCTGTCTTGATGTCAAACACTTTATTCCTTCTTTTTTGGCCAATATGTTTGTTTACTCTTTGGTTCAAATTTCACTTACTTGTATGGTTTCCCAGGCCACCATTTTCCTTTGGTGCAAGTTATACTCTTCATCACTTCAATCTCTCTTCTCTTCATTTTCATAGTTCCATAAATTATGGAGCTCTGACTTTCTCATTGCACAATGGCAATATGTAGGCACGAGGATTCGAATCCTCCGTGAGCATATTTATTTATTCTTCCTCTATCACTCCATTCATCTCCATGGACCATTATTCACTACATTCAATACCTACTACCTTCGTTCACTCCATGTGATATACTGTTATCTTTGAGCTAAATACACTATCTCTTTGAGCTCCATCTTGTATCTTCTTGTGAACCAAGAGATGTTTGCCTTGATGCAAAATAACTAATTTCTTTGTTTTTGGTTATGAAAATACAATGGTGATGCCTATGCTCCTCCACATCTTAGTATATACCACCTTTACTCTTGGGTTCAAATTTAATCCCTTTTTGGAGTCAAACAATATACTCCTTTGGTTCATACCATACTTTATCACACTTTTTTTCACCTTCCACCACTAGTTCTATGAACTACGAAGCTTTGAATTGCTTATTGCACTATAAGGATACGTAGGCATGAGGGCCTTAATCCTCACTGAGCACTTTATCTATTTCTCTTCTTTTTCTTTATTCTTTCGCGAGTAACCTTTAGATATAACACCCATTCGAGCTTAGAACGGTCAAAACGGTTTCCGTTTAGTACAACGGATGTTAGGGGTGTTAATACCTTTTCCTTACATAACCGACTTCCTTACCCATATTTCTATTTCCCTGGGTTTTATCGATGTTTTATCTTTCCTTCATGAATAAGTAAAGTTAGATGGCGACTCTGTTGTAATTTCGAGCGTGCGATGCATTTAGGTATATTTATGCTAGCTTCAGTTATACCTTTGGAGTTTTTGTGTGATGTCTGTGAAATTTGAACGACCTCATTTGGTATGTTTTCTCAAATTATTTGTTTTTCCCAAATTCTAGAAATTGTACGATATGTATTTTCCCCATTTTTTCCAAAAATTAGAAAAACTAAACTTTTTCACGAATATCGAAAAAATATGATCTTTTTCATGAAAATTGAAAAAATCTGATTTTGTGGGAGAGAGGTTGCGCTGGACGGTGGCGGCCGAAGTCGTGTCGCGGGTCATCGTCGGTAGAGGGTCGCGCGGCGGGTGCCATGACAGCGGGTTGCGCTAGACGGTGGCGGTTGGAATACAAATAATGGGTCACATGATAGTTGTCGCGGGGGCGGGTTGCGCCGCGATTACGGTGGCCGAAGCTGCGCTACCGTATGGTGGCGGCGGGCGCATTTTTCTTTGGAGAGTGCCACACGTCGGGTCGGAGGAAATAACGCAGGAGAGCTGCACAACTGCAGCCAATGGCGGCCCGCGTTTTTGGCGGTTCAGGGTGTTTTTGGTAGTTTTTGAGTTCAGGGAGTTTTTTTCCTGATTATTAAGCAAATTTTGACATCAGTGGCCTTATGGTCAATTTGGAGTAAATTGAATTAAAATGATAACCCTTAGAGTCTAATAGAGTCATCTCCTGTGATGAGTTTCCCTTAGAGCACATTTGAATACTTTAGAGCATTTTCGGATACGCTAGAGTCATTTTGAGAGTTGAGAGATGTTGTTGAGCTGTTTTTGAACCTTTTGAGAACTCTATTGAGTTATAAATAATATAATAAAGTTTTGACAATTTTTGAGTAATTTTAATGAGTTTAGAGTTTTTGAGTAATAAAATAACTTGACTCTAGTTTGAGGTGTAAAATAATTATATTTTTGAGATTATTAATCTAGTGGGATTACATTTATGCATGTGATTGACAACCTTATGGTTTAAGAGTGGAACTATATTTTGATGAGGATTTTTTATGATTATTTTAAGGTGATTTTTGATGAACATTTGTGATGATTGTCTGAGTTGCATGTTTTCTTTTATACATGATCGTGCATGCATATATTTTGGAGTTAGATAGAACTTCAGTCCAGTGATGGCCAGGTTCAGAGAAGAACCATGGAGGTCTTATATTCTGAGAAGGATACAGTTTAAGAGGAACCAAAGACATATGCAATCATTAATAAATATCTGACCCCAAACACCCAGTACCACATGCATATTGTTGAAGGAGATAGTGGCATTCGCATTCACATTACAATTTGAATTGTGATTGTGTTTTATGTGAATATTATACTTGAGATTATTGTTGATTACCATCCTGTTGTTAATTTTCACCATTAACATTTGTAAGGTGTATTCTCACTCATTTCTTGTTTGTTTTGACGACTTTGTGCAATTGTTGTACAGATACTCAACAGTAATAGTTGCTTATGAGTGGAAGATTGTCTTGGAGCTTGTCTTTGTTTATATTTTTATTTATCACTTTTTTAGTGGTTTATATGCTCTGATATGTAACATCAGGAACAAGGTGTATTATTTGTTTGACCTGATGTTTGGAGTTATTTTCCTTGAGTATTTTCCTTAAATAATTATTTGATGTTATGAGATAATTTAAATTACGCTGTGAGATTTTGAAAAATATTCATGAAGTATGTAAGTTGAAGGTTGAGTAGCATCCTAAGTTGTGAATTTTCTCTTTTATACAAAGAGTCGGATTTTAGGGTGTTACATATGATAATTGGTAGGGTATGAGTAGGGTACTATTATACAGGTCCACATACCCGCAATTTAAAAAAAAATCATACCCGAGTGTTGGGGTTAGTTAAAAATATACATGTTGAAGAAGTCCCACATCGCTTAGTTTTGTGAATAAAGAGAGAGTCCAAAGCTATATATAGGATATAATTTCTTTTAAGTCCCGCATCGATTCAAGTTCTTCATTCCATGATACACTAGTCAAAAACACTTTAAGCTTGTATTTGACTTTTTTTGTTCGCTTATATTCTTATATTAGAGTGTTATGAGATATAGTTAAATATTTATTTTGGAGGGTGTGTGTACTGGGGGCCTGAGTTAGTTGAGGGTATATTATGTGTTGTAACAGGTTTCACATTGTGTTATTCTCTAGTTGCCTATTAACAACAACTGTGTTTTTTTCTCCGGTTTTTAAGTTTCCACGTTATGTTCTTGTGTTGTGATTGTGTTCCTCTTTTTTTCTCTATGCTTTGTTTGTTTTTTCCTACCAACAATGGTATCAGTGGTTGAAAATTACGCCTTTGGTTGAAGAGCTTCCTGCCAACAAGGAAGTTGCATCATAATGTTTCAACCTAGTTTTCGACATGTGAAAATTCTTGAAGTGGTTTAGTTTCAAACGAAGTATTCTCTTCTTTAGATGGAGTAAGATAGCTTTTTTTAAAATATGATTGTCGGTGAATACAATAAAAGCTTATGTATTATTTTTAATCAAGGTGGAGATTGTTGGGGTTGGTTGAAAATATACATATTGATACTCTTTATGGTGGAATATGATTGTCAGTGAAGACAATGAAAGCTTATGTATTACATTCAATCAAGGTGGAGATTGTTGGGGTTGGTTGAAAATAAACATGTCGAAGAAGTCTCACGTCGCGGAGTTTTGTGAATGAAGACAGAGTCCAATGCTATATATAGGATATAATTTCTTTGAAGTCCCACATCGCTTAGTTTTGTGAAGGAAGAGGGAGTCCAAGGTTATATATAGGATTCAAGTTCTTCATTCCATGATGCGCCAGTCAAAAGCAATTTAAGCTTGTATTTGACTTTCTTTGTTCTCTTATACTCTTGTATTAGAGTGTTGTGAGATGTAGTTAAATATTTGTTTTGGAGGATGTGAGTGTACTGGGGCCTGAGTTAGTTGATAGTATATTATGTGTTATAACAATTTTCACATTGTGTTATTCTTTGGTTGTCTATTAACAACAACTGTGTTTTTTTCTTCGGTTTTAAAATTTCCATGTTATGTTCTTTTGTTGTGATTGTGTTCGTCTTTTTTTTCTCTCTATGATTTATTTGTTTTTTCCTAACATCGAGTCCATACTTGCGTGGACACCAACCTTTATACTCGTATTAGTATCACATGGGTACCTAAATACCCGTACTCATACTTGTTACCCGCAATACTAGTAAAAATAAATCTATCAATTAATAAATATCATATAATTTTAAATTTTTTACAAAATTAACAAAAAAATTCAAAGATTTTAGTGTTAAATTATAAAATAAACAAATATTTATATTGAAATGTATAATAATGTAATTGTGATGTATTCTTTTAAGAGATAGACATACATTTTTTATGTGATGATATAAATTAAAATATATGAATTGCATTGTACGGATAATTATCCATACCCACTTATTTTGTGGATAATTATTTATGCCCGTGTTCTTACCTATTTTGCAAATATTTACTGTACCTATTGTAAATATTTTTGTGTGGATATTTATTAGATATGGGTACAATTTTCATTCCTACCGTCGTGATAAGAACATCCTAAGATTGGATTGTCAAGAATAGATCTACCTAGTACAAAAGCCCATTGCATTGTCAAATTAACTGTTAGTCTGCAGTTTTTCCTATAAATAAAATTTGATTTCTTTAGCCTCATGGAATAAATTAGATGCATAATTTGTTCAATAAATTCTAAATTAAAAATTTTATTTAATAAAAAACAAAGAGAATATATTATTGGATGATTGAAGTAGCTCAAGTGATATGTAAGTTAAATTTATGGATATCATTGATTCATTAAACTACACTAAATCAGACACTACATTAATGATTTGATTTAGTTTTTAATAACTATTTAGTTGATAAAGTGGATTCAGTTCAATTTAGAACAACTCTATATTTATATATTGATTTTATGTTTTGAACATTTTTCAGACTAATTTTTTTTTTTTAAAATAATATTTTTTAAAGATTTGTTTGATTAAAAAGTGTGATTTAATCTATCTATCTTATCTGATTGATAACATTTCTTGATTTTTTTTTTAAAATAACCAGTTTTTTCAAAAAAAAATCTAAAATAACCAAGTTTTCAAAAAAAATTCTAAAATAACCAAGTTTTCAAAAAAAATTCTAAAATAACCATGTTTGGGGGAGGAGGCGCCAGATGCATTGGTCCTCCTAAAGAGGCACCACTGCATGGCGTGTGTGTTTCTTTTGAAAATAAAATTTATTTTTGCAACGGTCCTCCTAAAGGAGGCGCCACTGCATGGCGTGTGTGTTTCTTTTGAAAATAAAATTTATTTTTGCAACCAACAAGAATCGAACACATAACGTTTGGATAAATAGTGAAAGACGTTACCATTACACCACAAACCCTTCATGTTAATTTGTTTCATCATATATTTAATGAGTCATTGTTCAATTGTATCATAAGAGAAAAACACTAAATTTTTATTTTAAATTTTATTAATAAATGATATATAATTTATTTATTTATAAAATTAATTATAATCTAAATTTGTGTGAAATATCATAAAGAAATTATTATTTAGGACGAAGAAAGTATCTCATTTAAGTTATGCACGATTTTAAAAAAATAATTGATAGTATTTATTTTATTATTAAAATAAATCTGATTTATTATAAGTTTTTATTTTTAAAAAATATATGTTTTTTTTTCATTTTATTAATTTTATCTTTATTCTTTAATTTTTAAAAATTTATATATTAATATATTCAAATTAATATTCAATTTTTTGTGTTTTATTTTATAATGTATTTATATTTTTTAATTTTTTATATATAAATATTTAAGTATTATTTATATAACTTAACATGTATTAATATATTATATTATTTATAAAAAGTAATATAATATTTGAAAATATATTATATTTAAAATAATATAATTTTTCAATTGTATTTTTCAATTATATTTAAAAATATTATGAAGTTTTTATATTAATTTTTACACAAAAATTCAAATAAAACTTCATAATATTTATTATAAATACAATTGAAATATTAATACATGTTAATATATAATATAAAACACAAAATATATGATGAAACAATTGAACAATGGATCATTAAATATAAAATAATATATTAATATATAATATTTTTAAAAATTAAAGAATAGAGATAAAATTTAATAAAATGAAAAAAGAACAATTTATTTTTTATATTAATACAAAATAATTGTTGACTAGGCGCCAAAATATGTTACTCCTATTTTATAATGTATTCAAAATACATTATTAATATATAATGTATTTTGTGTTTTATTAATAAAATTATTTTTTGTTTTATTTTAATACTATTTAAAAAATACAATTGAACAATGGCTCATTAAATATATGATGAAACAAATTAACATGAAGGGTCTGTGGTGTAATGGTAACATTTTTCACTATTCATCCAAAGATTGTGTGTTCGATTCTTGTTTTTTGCAAAAATAAATTTTATTTTCAAAAGAAACACACACACCATGCAGGCGCCAGCTGCATGGGCGCCTCCTTTAGGAGGACCATGCAGGCGCCAGCTGCATGGGCGCCTCCTTTAGGAGGACCATGCAGGCGCCACATGCATTGGCGCCTCTTCATGAGGTCCAATGCATGTGCGCCAACTCCCCCGGCGCATCCTCCCCAAACATGGTTATTTTGGAAAAAAAATTGAAAAATTGATTATTTTCGTATTATTTTTGAAAAACATGGTTATTTTTTAAAAAAAATCACATTTCTTTTATATTAAGAAATTAAAAAAAATGTTTTTATTTAAATTTTTAAGTAAAAACATTTTTGTATATATATTTCGAATATAACAGTTTTTGTTTTTTACTTTTTAGAAAAATTATATTTTTTGAAAAAAATTATTTTCTAAATTAATTAATAATATTATCTTTTACTTTTTCTTAAAAAATATTTTTGAATGATCGTTTTTTAAAACAGTTAGTTAAACAGTTTAAATTGATTTGTAATTTAAATTTTATTAACTAAATTATTTATAACAAGTGGTTCAACCGATTAATGATTTAAATGGTTTAATTTTTTTATCCAGTGCTAGTTTCTAGATATGTTTCGTTAATCATATTTCTGCATCCCTAATTGAATTAGATGATTTTTTTTCTAAAAGGTTCATGAGAAACTCGAGGTTAAATTGAAGAAAACCTAGAGAAAATTTGAAAAGCTAGATCAAACTATATGAATGTGAAATTTCAATGTAAAAGAGAGATAAGAAGGAAAACAAATACCTCACCAGCGAGATATTCAAGGACATCAACAAGGTACACAGAGCACCGCAGAGGGAGGAAAATCATCGTCTACTGCTCTTGAAACAAACATGTAGAATTAAGATTAAAACCAATATCAACCTTTGTTTTCTTCCATTTATTTGTCATTCTTGTACAAGATCTCAAAATTCAAATAGCAAAAAAACTCTCAACAAAAATGCTACTACAAAATGACAAGATCTCAAAATTCAAATAGCAAAAGACTCTCAACAAAAATGCTACTACAAAATGACAATATCTCAAAATTCAAATAGCAAAAGATTCTCAACAAAAATGCTACTAAAAAATCCAGGTCTCAAATGATAAAAAGTTTAGAGCTTGAATATATATATATATATATATATATATATATATTCCATTTTGAATATTAGAAATAGGTGTACGTTGATGGTGAAATTCTGAATTGGTTGTGCTAATCTCCGATACGCTGGTGCGGGGTTGGATATGCAAGGTTGACACTTTAATGTCCAAGTCAATTTATAATTCAAGATAAGTGTAATAAAAAGTGGAGATCATAAAGTGTACCTTGAATTTCTTGTGTGATGAATTTTATACCTTGGGTCATTTGGAGTGAATTAACCTAGGTTTGGGACTTGGCTTTATGTGCCTTAAGCTGACCCAGAACAATTGTCTTCAAGACTTGTTAGAAAGTTATTAGTTGGGGAAGTTTTAGCAGTTGTGGTCGGTCTCGAGGATGTTGTTCACTTTGGATAAGAACTGGAAACGCATTGGGTTAGTAGCAAAAGTAGTAGGGGACCGGTCATATCCCAATTTTGTTCAGCCTATTAATCAAATTATTTCAAATAAGATGGATTATGTTCACATTTTATTGCATTTTTATCAGTGAAAAAATATCCAAAAAATTTTGTTTCAATTTTTATTCATTATTTTAAAATCAAAATATGTATTTTATTTAATTTATCATTTGTCTTTGTTAAATTATTTTCCAAAATAATTGCCCGTCCAAGGAAAAATTGACATTAAAATAAATTGAAAAACCCTAATAATTAGGTATAAATTTGAGACAAGTTGGACTAAAAAAAAAAAAGGAAGATCAATTGAAAAAGAGAGAGGCAATTAGATCACTCTTGTTTCTCTCACAAATCAGAAAAAAAAAGTAAAAATAAAAAAACATAAAACATAAAAGAAGAAAACAATTTTCTTCTTCTCCTACTCATTCAAAACTCTCTCTCTCTCTCTCTCTCTCTCTCTCTCTCTCTCACACACACACACACACACACACACACACACACACAACACACGAAACGCCTTTCGCCCTCTCCCTCAATATCTCGTCGACCACCACCCTCGCTAACTCTTTCTCTCTCCATCAAACTCCCGCCTCATTCAGCTCATGCTTCATTCTCCCACAACACCAACTGAAACCACCATCTGATCCTTTTTCGACCCTCACCCTCCTTGTTATTTTTCCGACGCCATACATTAACCGGAACCACCACCACCTTAAAAAAATGGTCACTACCACATTTTTCCTCCGGCCGCTCCTGGTTTACCATCAATCTCACTTTCATCAGCAATAACCTCTAGTGAATCCAATATTCTCGTCGAACTTTCAACTGCCCCACCACAACAACAACAGAGCCACCACCTTCTCCTCTCAATAACGCCGCCAACGGGGATAGTGAATAAAAAGATAGAGGAGCGATAGATTCATTTGGAAGGGTGAATAAATTCCATGTTCGCTCATTTGTTCATATGTGATTTGCAGCTGCGATCTATAATTCATAATCAACAAATGCTACTGAATCTTCCTCCGTCAGACTCTCCAACAACAACTCGTTGCTGCATCTCGAAAAAATTGCACGCCTCCTACATATTATAACTCGGCATTTGGTAACGGTTCAGATAAAAATTTATGTTGTGTTTTTATGTATTCATTGTTTATTGTGTATTTAAATTTGTATGTCGATTGTGTGCGTCTATTTTTTGTGTTGAATGTGTTGAATTGGTTTATGTAATGGTTGTGTAATAATGATGAACTTGTGTTACTTGTATTGTGATACTGGTTGCATTTTCATTATATCGAAATCGGGCTTGAATGTTGAAATCGAGTTGTAGTGTTGTTTGTTCGCAAACAGTGTTATGTTTCACATGATGCATTATGTTACATAACGTCCTTGTGTGCGTTAGCTCATCTCGCGCATTACGTGAATTCGTGCGTTAAATTGATATATATGTGTGTTACGTTTTGTTTGCTTTATTGATTTGATTTCGATAAAATGTATGATGGTTGTGATTATTGTGTATGCATGTTTATTTTTCTCATTATCAGCTTGCGTGCAGCGTGATGCCTCACATGATTCATTGTGTTGCGTTACTCCGTTGCGTACGAGAACTCAATCTGCACATTAACACAAATTCATACGTTAACCCATCTCGTACATTAGAATTCGCAACCTTGTGTTACAATTCACATGTTAAATTCCTTGGCGTTAGAATTCTCACCTTGCGTTACAACTCACATCTTCGTGTTACAATTTGCACCCTCATGTTACAATTCGTTACCTTGAGTTAGAATCCACGATCTTGCGTTACGATTTGCGCGTTAACTTTTATGGCGTTAGAATTCACGCCTTTGCATTAGAATTCAAATCCTCGTGTTATAATTCATACGTTAACTAAATTCGCGTCTTTACGTTTTATCTTTGCGTACGTTAACTCATTTCGCGTCTTTACGTTTTACCTTTGCGTACGTTAACTCATTTCGTGCATTGTGTTACTTATCGATATTTTTGCGCCACCTTTAGATATTTTGCATAACATTTCATCATACATATTTTCATAATTTGTCAAAATAGTTTTCTTACTAAAAATCGGATGAAAAAAGACATTAGGGTGCACACCCCTTTGGAACCTCGAATAATCGGCCCTAGCGCACACGTCTTTATCTTACCGAGCATTAATCTTCCACCATGAAACACATAATCAAAATTAGGATGAAAAAGGAAATTGAGGTGCACACCCCTTAGAAAACTCAAATAATAGGCCCTGGGGCGCACACCTTGGTTTAACCGAGCATTCTCCATCCCCTTAAAAATAATTTTAACCAATCAAACCCTCTTTTACACCCAAGCACGACTGGAAACTTTTCACAAACAAACAATGTTTTATACATTCTACCGCGATACAAACAAATGCTTAAGCCTCACATGCGCGAGCATACAAGCCTTATAATAAAAAACCACAAATATATTTTCTTGTCTATAACTACGTAGCTTTGAATTCCACATCGCACCTGAGGATACGTAGGAGCAAGACTGACAATCTTGTCAAGCACCCTAATAAAAAACATAATTTTAGTCCTTTTCTATTTCCTTCCAAACTTTTAACATTTAGAAGAAAAAAATAACGTAAGATATAACTTATTGACAAAGCTAACTAAATGATTCTTGTCGAGTACAATAGATGTGAATGGTGCTAATACTTTCCCCTCGCATAACCGACTCCCGATCCTGAATTTGGTTACGACGACTATTTTCTTTTTCTTTAAAGGGTTTTATCGATTTTACCCTTTCCTTTTGTAATAAATAAACTTCGATGGCAACTCTGTTATTATTTCTAGCATGCAATCACTCGTGGTATTTTTCGCCTCGCGACAGTTAGCGACTCTGTTGGGGATCAGCTAGAGAGTCAAGCCTAGTTTAGTTAGTTTTGCGATGAATGTTAGATTTGTTATATTTCATCTTATGTTCTCTTGTTTTATTTTTATCTCGCATGATTATCTTACTTTTTTCATTTGTATATATATTTATCTGTGGGATTCAAAAATGTTGTTTGAACGAAGCTCTATACCCGAGCTTTATGAAGAACCCTAAGTTTAAATATGAAAGTTACATAGTGTTAGCCCCCGAGATGTACAACTCAAATGGATAACATGAAGACTCCTCCTATAGTAGACCTTTTCACGAATCTCGATATAAAATGGACCTCCTGTTGCATGACGTTGATCTAGCTAAGGTCGATGACTCTAGGGACCCATTATAACCAATTTGAGTTTATAAGTCGCATAGTGTTAGCCCCCGAGGTTCACACCTCGTATGGATAACATGAAAACTCCGCCTAGAGTAGACCTTTTTTGTAAATCTCGTCATAAAGTGCCTCTCCCTTTGCATGATGCAGATCCGGCTAAGGTCTGTGACTCTAGGAACCTTTTATCAAAATCCCTAGAGTTAATCTTATGAGCGGGTAGAAAAGCTTAGAACTATCATGTCATAGGAAGCTATCCTATATAGGTTGTTCTGTTGTTACCTGTTATCTCTCACCCCGCACATGGCATTGCATTGCATTTCATTGCATCCATACATGACATGACATTGCATTTTCATAAAAAAAAATTGCATAAAAAAACAACAACAAAATTCATGCATCCACATTCATTATCATGCATGCACACTTTCCCCCCAAAACAAAGAAAAAATCATTATAGACTTTGTCCATAACCATCAAATTGATTCTCTAGCACCTATATCAGACTCAAAGCAGCTCTCGAAGGATCATGGACCGGTTGGAAAAAAACTAGGATACATCAAGAGGAGATGTTGACTTGGTGAAAAATAAGTTAGACCAATTCGTAGAGGCCATGTTAGCATTGAAAAGAGAGAGGACAACATTTAACAGACTGAAGTTACTGAGAACGTCATTCCACCTTAAGTAAACGATCATGCTCTATCTCAGTCTATATATATCCTAGTTAAGAACCCTGTTATACAAGAGCATATTACTGTACAAAATGGGTATACCTCACCTCATGGTGTTATTGAGTATCATAGGTTTGCATTCTCCATGCCAAATCTCCAAGAGGAAATCCCGATGGTGAATACTGGAGGACTACAGGATGTTGAGGGTGCCGAAAAATACTGTAAGACCCCAATTTTGACTCTAAGATCCCTAATGCTATCTCATCAGATGCATTGGCTTCAGGATCACACCTTGGCATCCTTCTTACCCCTCATTAATTGGGTTTGCATTGGGAGAGGTCACCAAGCACATTTGATTGTATCATACTTTATTTTCATTATTTACTAACCAAAATACCAAAAAATATGTCTGTGTATAACTTTGTTTCTTTTGTAGGTAATGTGTACATCCACCAATGCCTCATCAAGCTCATATCTAGGGTTTGAGACCCTAAATGCAAGGAGATCAATCAAGATATGGTTCACATTGGCTCTAAGCATCACATATGGGTCCCCATGTTCTTTATTTATCATTTTGATCAAGAATTCATCAAGAATTTGAAGCTTGTTTTCCTTGGAAGCCCTAATTCATCTGGGTATCTTGTATGACTTCCTCAGCAAGTTTCTTTAACATTTGATCAAAAATTTCAAGGGATACTTAATTATACATCATCTTATGCATATATGATCCTCCATGAGTCCAAAAGATCAAGAGAACTTCAAGTTTTCAAGTTGGTTCATGGTGGTTGACCAGAGAAAGTCAACTAGTCAAAACGGGGGTTCACTAGACCCTATCTCCTACAATTTTTGTCATATAAAAATGATTTCAAGATTAAATTTACTCCTTATGACATTAAAAACAACTTTCATGTTTAGGTAAAGAGCTATTTTTTCTTGGAAAGTCATATTTTATGGTGAAATAGTATAGGTCATTTTGTCTGTGTCCTAGTTAGAAGGTCAATTTACAAGGACCATAACTTGCTCAATTTTCATGATATGAAGGTCATCCAAGTTTCATGATCAAATTTAAGATGTCTTATCCAACCTTTATTCTTTTATAAACTTAAAATTCTACTTGCAAAGGCATGTTACAAGAGGAAACATTATAAGTCGTTTTGGGTCATTACCTATTAACAGGCAATTTTACTCAACTCCTAAAATGCATAATGCCTTCATGCCAAATCTAAATGAGGTAAAAAATTTGAACAAATTGAAGAGGTTTTAAATAGATACAACCTTTATGAAGGAACTTTTTCCATTTGAAGCCCATAACAAAAGTTATTCAAGGTGGAAGAAGTGAACATTTGACTTGGTACTTAGAGAAATTTCAATTATGCTTGATTTCCCAAACTTCCACCTCTAAATTCATCATGATCCAAGCTTCAAATGGAAAAGTATTCAACATGAGAGTTGTTCCCCTTGACCTCACCTTTCCAAAAAGTCCAAAATCACTTCATTTGGCCAATGATTGAATGACTTACACATGGCTTTTATTCAAGGTTCCATTTGGATGACACACTTTCAGCATCACTCATGATCAACTTTGGACCTTTTGACATCACTTAATGGGCCTACCACACGCCCATGCATCAATGCAAGTGAGAATTTCTATTTTTGGCATTTGAATGGAAGTGTGTGGAAATCAATTGTTCAGCCTATAAATACATTGCCTCATGCTAAGAATTGAGGACACCTTGCCCAAGCTTTGGTCCTGCAACCCTACCCTTCACCATTAGAGGATAAACTTAAAGGCTTTCTATTGAAAATCGAGTTTCAATTTCACTTCTGTTTTGATGTTGAAACTCCTAGAATCCAAGCCATTTTTTGATCCAATTCACTTCCTGCAAGCTTCTGAAGTCAAGCCAAGGCCAATTGGAAGCAAGATCAAGCAAGATTCAAGCTCCTCGAAGATGATTTTTCAGAAACTTTATCTCTTCGATTCTCTCTCAATTGTTCATCATTCTCTTTTATTTTTGGTTGGCTGAAGTCCTACCAATGCAGGCAAGAAGATTGAGTTGCTTTGAGGTCAAATCGAAGCAACTCAATTCATGATCCTCAAAATTCAAATCCCTGTATCTTTCAATATACTTGGAATTAGACAAAATTGAGGCCATATTCGAGCTCATGAGCATTTTTACTTTGAATACATGTCCTTGTTTTTCATTTTAGTGAAGGTTGATGGTGGACCAGTTTGGTGAGGTCTACCAGAGAAGAAGACCGGAGCCCTAGCTCCGGTGATGTGTTGACATGCCTCTTGACCATCTGATCATGTTAATTTATTTTAATCTGAGTCATTCCTTTTAAATACCACACATGTGTTGTATTGACTGAAGTCCATCATAAATAGCACACGCGTGGCCATCAGATCTGCCACCTCAATTAATGAGGGAGATTATATTTGTGCAAAAGGATTGGAGGGATGAGAAGAGAATAGATTATATTTACAAATTTTGTTGTTTGAATGGATGAACCCATTGCCTACGTACCATCACAAAGGTAGGACCAAAACCTTGTAGTTCGGGGTAAAAATCACAAAGATTGGTGAATTGATTTGATCAAAAAGTCTTAAGGTCTTTTGTTATCAAAGGGAAAAAACTCAACCTAAACCAACAATCCACCATGTGAGGAAGGCTTCAATTATACTAGTGAGGGGTTAACCCTATAATAAGCATGGAAGACTTATAATCCAATCACTAAGGATGAGGTGAGATTTACATCAACCACTATGATAACTCAAACCTATGACTAATGTTTATGAAAGGGTTTTAATAAGGTGGCCATTGGAACCACAAAAACAACTTGAAGTGAGTTGTATTTACAAGTTAGTTTTATTTGTAAAGTGAAGTCAAAGTTGAATTAAGATTTATTCACAAATGAGTATTGATGAAAAGGTTTTGAAAAGTCAAAGGCATAAGGCCTAGGTTTCTAGTTTGAAAACAATGTCAAAGTTTTGAAAATGATTTTTGGCTTGGGTTAGAGTGAGGAGAAGGGTTAGTCTTAAAGCATACAAAGATAAGAGAGAAGATAAAACCCTTGGAGTTCCTTTTCTTGAAATCATAAAGATGATTCAAGATGCTCCTTCCCTTTGGACTTAGCAAACACAATCAAGCAATCAAACAATTTAGATTCAAGCTCCTAGGATCTCCATTTGGCTTGTCTCTCTTAACTTGGTTACTTATGACAATGGTCCTTTTGCACAATCTCAAGGTGGAATCCCTATCACACAAGAACAAACATCAAAAATTTCACAACACAATAAGGGGAATATGTAATACCCCAAAATTTACCCTTCATTTTTCCTGGAAGCATGGGATTATGTTTTACACTTCATTAGCATCATATTAGGTCATACTCATTGCATACTGCATTAGGGACATGGAGATCAGGTTTTGATCGATCACTCCTTAACAGAAGGAGCTCACACAAAGCAAGATTGAGAATTGGACTTCATTTTCTAAGTATACAAGTCTCAAGGGTCTCAGGGGGGTCCAAGTATCTTATTATGGTCCTTAGTTCATCAGCGAAGGATTCAAAGCTATTAGAGTGTTCATCTGGATTTAATCAGAAATTAGGGTTTCATTGCTACCTGCAACAGGAAATGTTTGGTTGGAAGTAGAGGAGTTCATCCATGTCATGATTAGAGAGGCATCTTGGCCTAGGAAGATTCACAATTATCTCAGAAAGATCCATTGGCAATCAGTGCAATCAGTTCTTGATCATTTTGCCATAAAACTAGGGTTTGGTATAAAATCAGTTTATTTCTAATTCTTTGGGTGAAACTCTTTTCTATGGCCCCCCATATGTCCACAAGGGTCTACATACAAAAAATCAGCTCTTTATTTGAGCTAGAAGTGCTTCAATTGATCAATGGAATCGGGAATCAGACAGTTTGGGAAAAGTCAACGGTGGGGCCAGAAAAGTCAACTCCTGACATTTTGAGAGTAGAATCTCAAAATCCATGCCTAGGGGATCCTACATGTGAAATTTGATCAAGGTTGGATCATGGATTCATCATTTAATCAGGAATTGGAAAAGTTACTTAATTTGGAAATGGTTGACTTTCCATTTATGGGCAAGTTTTCATGATCGTTGCACTCACTTTAAGCCTATTTTGAATCAAGATAAAGCTCTATTTGAAACTTTCTCCAACATGAAAGTTGTTCCTCTTGTTCCAAGATTTCTAGAGATATAAAGTTTGCTCCATTTGGATTAGAATTGAGAAAGTTATGCTTAGTCAAAGTGAGACGTTTTTTTAGGACACTTAGAAAAATTTCGAAGTCCAAAATCTTCAAAATTTGTCAAGACTTCTTGGCCAGTTTTCTTGCACTTCAAGGCATTATTTGAAAATACTTTCTTCACAAAAATTGTACCTTGCCATGTCCTCTTTCACATCCTTTTGGAATCATCTCATTTGGATCCATGGTTTGAGAGATACATTCATTTAAAGTGGGCATCATGACTTGATTTTCTAGGCAGATTTTGGGCCTGGCTGGCCCAATCAGATTTTCTAAGCATGCTGCACAAACCAGTCACGTTTTTTTTTACCTATTTTGGCCATGCATTGGATATCCATTCACTTAAGTTTGGCCCAAAATAACAACATTTTACACCTCACTTCACACTTTTATTCTTATGGATAAATCACTTATTGAAAAGCCCATGAGAACACCTAATCCACCCTATTTAAGAAACTGAAACCCTAACCCTAAAGGAGCATTGGAATTTCGTGGCAAGGAGGCAAAGCTTCATCACATACCAGATTTTATTCCACTTCTATTTTCCATTAGGTAATCATCTCTTCCATGGTCATGTTTTGATATATCTACGCTTGCTTACCATGCTCATCACCATTAATCCTTCCATTTTCATATTTCTTTTTTTTATTTAAAATATTTTCTTCGTCCATAAAATTACCCAAAAATATTTTTCACTTTTCTTAACGTTTTACTTAATTTTATATAATTTTTATTTTCGTATTTTTTTAATATTAATATTTTATTTTAATTATTTATTCTAAATAGTCCATTTTAACACACTTTTTTTTATTGATTTTATTTTTATGACTTCAAATTATTTTTAGCTTTTGATTTTTGGGATGAAGGTTGACCACTGTCTCATGGTCAATCTTACCTTTTCTTGGAATTTTATTTCACATTTTCAGTTTATTTTGGATTTATTTTTGACCTAGTTTGGTTGGTTGACTTTTAATTTAACTTCTGTTTTATTTTAATTAATTCACGTACCAATTTTCATTATTTTTAAAATCTTTTTGGGGGATGATGATATTCTGACCCCACTTTATTTAGTTTAATTTTTCATAATTTTCTTGATTAATTTACTATTTATTCTTGATTTATTTCTAACCTAGTCTTATTAATTGAGTTTTGGTTTGACCTATGTTTTGTTTTAATTAATTCACGTGCCAATTTTCATTATTTTTAAAATCTTTTTGGGGGATGATGATGTCCTGACCCCACCTTATTTAGTTTAATTTTTCATAATTTTCTTGATTAATTTGCTATTTATTTGTTATTTTTTAAGTTGACTTGAATTTTCAGTTGACTTCTTTATGATCGATGTTTGACTTAGGGATTGCTTATGGCAATTGAAGAGATCTTTTGATTCTCCCTTGTTCATCTCATATGCCATGTATTAGAGGCCTTTTACCTTGATTTTATTTGGTCCTTACCTCATTTCCTGATTAAATTATTCAGTGGACCCTTCGTGTGCATATTTTCATCTGTTTGATTCATCTGTTATCTTTTATACTTGTTTCTCTCATTCATGCTTTCTATTGCTTGATTATTTAACATGTTCATGCTCCTATGCATTGTTTAATTGCTCCATTATTTGACTCTTTGGTTTGATTATATATTGTTTATTTATCTGATCTGATTGATAACTGTTGCCTACTTGTATGATGTATGAGGCATATATTCTTATTGTTTGTTTGCCATGAACAATCCCCATTCATAACAAATGTACCCCTCTCCCATAAAGTGTATAATATTTATTTCTTTATTTCTTTATTCACCTGTTAATACAAGAATTAAAACGAACATCCGATGACCATTTCAAAATAAGATCAAAAGCTCGATCCAACGTCGAGTAATCATTTTCAAAACTTAACAGAACCAGCAAGCATTCATCCATCCTCTTGTAAGTCGATTGCCTCAGGCATCGCCATCTACCTGTAAGTCGATTTCCTCCGGCATCGCCATCTACCCTTATCCGTAATTCCTCTTCGCGCTCCATCCGTCGACTCTTGTTCCGTTTAGGTAGCACCCATTAGGTAAAACCCTTTGTATGATAACATAGGTAGAATTCCCCTATTCTTTGCATGCTAACATTAAGTAGATGTTCCCCTTTGTAAATCCTAACACATAGGTCCATATTGCATAACAACTCTAGAGCAGAGCTTCCCTACTTTTAAACCTTCCGTGCGTCTCCGATCTTGTGGCATGTCAGTCCGTTCTATTGCAAAGAGGTAACTGCCTAAGACTCGATTCAGCGAGCTGCGACACCTATTGTTAGGACGTTGAACACACTACCCACCCTCCTTTGACACAGCCGGTGTCCTCCTTTGTAAGTCCATGTTCAGATGGCAATCCTTAACCCCTAGTTAGCCGAACTACGACAACTCTGATTCTCATGTTCAGATGAGATACGTAGGCAGGAGACGCGATGTCTTGCCGAGTTTGACTGACGACTAACAACTAATCCTTGCTTGCTTTCGCCCTTGCTGCGATTCTTTTCTCTCGCCCTCGTTGCGATCGAGACCGTCCCTTTCCCTTGCCCTAGTTGCAATCGAGACCCTTGTTCCCGTAGTTAGCCGAACTACGTTTTGCTCTGATTCTCATTCCAGATGAGATACGTAGGCATAAGACGCGACGTCTTACCGAGCACACTTCTCTTTAACCCATAGGTAGCCGAGCTACGAAGAATCTGATTCTCATACTCAGATGAGACACGTAGGCAGTGGATGCGACATTCTTGCGAGTCATTTTCTTTTAACCTTCCTTTTAGTAAAAAGTACTTTAGATATACCTACACCCTATAGACTAGAACAACACTTATGAAAAGGGCTCCCTAGGAGTACCTAGGATGTTTTGGGTGCTTAAAACCTTCCCATTGCATAACCAACCCCCTTACCCAGATCTTTGACATTTTTACTAGTTTTTGATTCGATAAAACTTTTAGGTTTTTGTTCGCTTTCTAACCATTCCTTTGGATAAATAGAAGTGCGGTGGCGACTCGACTTGTATGGTTTACCTTGGATTTAGTCAATATCTCTAATGGTAATGAATACCCCGCTACAGTATACAACACAGAAACCAAAATTATGGAAGAATCAATACATGTTAGATATGATGATAAGCTTGACCCTAAAAAGTCAAAGCTAGTTAAGAAACTTGCAGATTTGGAGATAACTCTTGCAGGCTCTGACAAAAAGACTAAGGCATCAAAAGAATATGAGAAACAAAGTCCAGATGCAGCTGAAGTCTCAACTATCCAGAAAAGATCAAAAAGTCACCCTAACATCTCTGAAGATTTGATTCTGGGAAACAAGGATGAACCTGTCAGAACTAGGTCAACATTCAAAGTATCTGAAGAAACTTATCTAGGATTAGTATCTCTAATCAAGCCTACTTCCTGTGATGAGGCACTTCAAGACAATGACTGGGTTCTGGAAATGAAAGAAGAAATGGATCAATTCTCAAAGAATGATGTATGGGATCTTGTCCCAAATCCTAAAGGAACTCACATTATTGGAATAAGATGGGTATTCAGAAACAAACTGAACGAAAAAGGAGAAGTAGTCAGAAATAAAGCACGACTGGTGGCACAAGGTTACAGTCAACAAGAAGGCATTGACTACAATGAAACCTTTTCCCCAGTCGCCAGGTTAGAATCTATTCGCTTACTTGTTTCATTTGTTGTAAATCATTCCATCAAACTATATCATATGGATGTCAAGAGTGCATTCCTTAATGGTTATATATCAGAAGAAGTGTATGTCAATTAACCTCCAGACTTTGAAAATTCTAAATGTCCAGAACACGTTTTTAAAGTAAAGAAATCATTGTATGGATTAAAACAAGCTCCTAGAGCTTGGTATAAAAGATTAAGTAACTTTCTCCTAGAACATGATTTTATTAGAGGAAAGGTTGACTATACACTCTTCTGTAAAAACATTAGAAATGATCTCATGATATGCCAGATATATGTTGATGACATTATTTTTGGTTCAGCTAACCCCTCTGTGTGTCAAGAATTTTCTGAGCTAATGCAGGCAGAATTTGAAATGAGCTTAATGCAAGAACTAAAGTTCTTTCTGGGAATTCAAATCAATCAAGCTTCAGAAGCTACTTATATATATCAAAGTAAGTACATAAAAGACATTCTGAAGAAATTCGAAATGGAGGAATGCAAACCCGCTAAGACACCCATGCATCCAACCTGCATTCTGGAGAAAGAAGAAATTAGTCATAAGGTTTATCAGAAGCTCTATCGTGGTATGATAGGCTCTCTTCTCTATCTAACTGCTACACGCCTTGATATTCTTTTTAGTGTATGTCTTTGCGCCAGATTCCAATTAGATCATAGGGAATCTCATTTAACAACTGTTAAAAGAATCCTAAGGTATCTGAAAGGAACCCCTAACCTTGGCCTGATGTATGAGAAAACATTAGAATATAGGATCTATGGTTATTGTGATGCAGATTATGCAAGGGACAGAATGGAACGCAAAAGCACATCTGGGAACTGTCAGTTCTTGGGAAATAATCTCATATCGTGGGCCAGCAAAAGATAGTCAACCATCGCCCTGTCTACTGCAGAAGCAGAATATATATCAGCGTCACTCTGCACTACTCAGATGCTCTGGATGGAAAATCAATTAGAAGACCTTCTGATGTTTGAGAGTAACATTCCTATTTTCTGTGATAATACTGCTGCCATCTGTTTAAGTAAGAATCTTATCCTGTATTCCAGAGCTAAGCACATAGAAATAAAACATCATTTTATTAGAGACTATGTTCAGAAAGGGGTAATATCATTAAAATTTATTGATACAGACCATCAATGGGCTGACATTTTTACTAAACCCCTAGCTGAAGACAGATTCTCTTTTATTTTGAAAATTTTAAACATTCAAATTTGCCCAGAATAACCCAAATGTGCTTCTCTGAAATAGCAAAATAAGGTTCTGAATTAAACATCTGGCATCTGGATCTGACTCTGATACTTCTACCAGTTAGGAGTTATTTGAATCAGAAATCCTCAGGACCCAATCCTTTGGTATTCCTGAAGATCAGATAAATCTGAAGGAGAAGAGCGATCCAAAATACAGCAGAATTTAAAATTTCTCCTTTAATGATCCTTACAAATAGGCATGACCAGTGATAGAATCGTTACCTCTTGTGGTGATTGGAACCTTTGATGCAGATCTATGGAGCGATCACGAACGTTGAACAATGATAACGCCTCTACTCAGTCCACACGAACGGATTCCTTCAATCTCAGTGCTAGCTGCTACAAATGAAGGCTTTGAGAGAGAGAGAGAGAGAGAGAGAGAGAGAGAGAGAGAGAGAGAGAGGGAGGGAGGGAGGGAGGGATAGGGGAGAGAGAGAGAGAGAGAGAGAGAGAGAGAGAGAGAGAGAGAGAAACGAAATTGCAACTGCACTAATGCTTCTACACAAGGGTTCTATTTATAGAACCACTTGTGTGGGCTGCAAGCTAAAAAGCCCACTCAAGTGTATATGACCCATATCTTATAATATGCCAAAATCACTTAAGCGTGTTGTACCTTACCATATTTCGTATTCTACTTAAGTACACCGTACCTTACGATGTTCTACAATTCACTTAAATGCACCGTACATTAGGGTATTCCTTAGTTACTCTATCTCTCATCAATTCGTCCTTTTGTGTGTGACCCTGTAGGTTTTCGCGGCATTGACAATTATATTAAATCATGTTTTTAACGTAATAAACAGTGAGCGGTATCTAGCAACACATCACTGCTACCCAAGACACGAAAATGTCATGTGATCTAACAAATCCTTTTTGTGATAGTACTTATGTGTACAATTATCCTTTTGCCCTTATGTCTATATTGAACACAAGGCATAGACCGTGTCATCCTTGTCCAGTTCAATATTGGGCCCATAGACATTTATCCTGTTACGTAGGATGGGCAAATTCCATCTAGGTCACTCATGTCCCTTAGCATGCTTCGTGGAGTACCCATCAACGGTCTTTATGGTCATCCAGTTACGGACAATGTTTGATCAGCAATAAGGCACTCGACTCTACATCTAGGGTCCATAGTGGTTTCAGATCTAAGGGTGGTATACACCATTATCACCATGAGAATAACTTATGACACTTTGCATAACATTCTATATAGTATTCTCATAGCGGGTCAATCTAGTATAAATATTACTCTTAATATTCATACCCATGTTTAAGACTTCAAAACTCCTTATCCATGATCCATGAGATGTGATCATCAGTCTATATATATAATAGTCTTAATGCTTTAATGTTATCCCACTTCACAATAAACCTCGAATATGGATACTTTAAGAATAGTGTCCTTATGTTTAATGTGATCTCATGATTAAGTCAGACTTGATACATTAAACGGACTATCTATTCTAGGGACTTTATTAGACAAACATAATAAAGAAAAAGCCTTTTATTATTAATAAATAATTCGATACAAGTACCAAAAGTATTGGCCTTTAGGGCTTACACCAACAATCTCCCACTAGCACTAGAGCCAATCAAGCATACCCATAATGCCCATAGATCTAGTATGGCCATCATGCTTCTGCTGCGCAAGAGGCTTTGTCAGTGGGTCAGCAATATTATCAAGTGTAGGTACTCTGCATATTTTCACATCTCCTCTATCTATTATCTCTCGAATGAGGTGATAACGCCTAAGTATGTGTTTGGATCGTTGGTGAGATCTAGGTTCCTTAGCTTGTGCGATAGCACCATTGTTATCACAATAGAGACCAATGGGATCCATAATGCTAGGAACTATGCCAAGTTCACTAATGAACTTTTTGATCCAAACAGCTTCCTTTGATGCACTTGAGGAAGCAATACACTCGTCCTCGGTTGTAGAATCAGCAACTGTATCTTGCTTTGAACTTTTCCAACTCACAGCGCCACCGTTTAAGCAAAACACATAACTGGATTGTGATCTAAAGTCATCCTTATCTGTCTGGAAGCTAGCATCGGTGTATCCAATTACATCCAGCTCTTCCAGACCTCCATATATCAAGAATGAGTCCTTAGTCCTTCTCAAATACTTAAGGATATTCTTGACAGCTACCCAATGAGCATCACCAGGATCAGATTAGTACCTACTCATTGCACTTAAAGCATACGAGACATCTGGTCGAGTACATAACATGGCATACATGATAGATCCTATTGCAGATGCGTATGGAATCTTATTCATGCAATCCCTTTCTTCCTTAGTGTAAGGGGATTGTGTTTTTGATAGACAGAGGCCATGTTGCATAGGTATGAATCCTTTCTTGGAATCATGCATATTAAAGCGTCTCAGCACTTTGTCTATGTACGTACTCTGACTTAGGCCAGGCAGTTTTTGTGATCTATCTCTATAGATTCTGATTCCTAATATATAGGCTGCTTCACCTAGGTCCTCCATAGAAAAGCATTTCCCCAACCAAGACTTTACTTGTTGCAGGGTAGGGACATCTTTTCCAATGAGTAATATGTCATCTACATATAATACCAGGAAAACGATCATGCTCCCACTAACCTTCTTGTAGACACAAGGCTCATCTTCGTTCTTGATGAATCCGTATTGTTTTACTGTTTCATCAAAACGAAGATTCCAGCTTCTGGAAGCTTGCTTCAATCCATAGATTGATCTTTGTAACTTACATATCTTTTGGGCTTCTTCTGGTATGTCAAATCCTTCAGATTGTGTCATGTACACATCCTCAAGAAGATTCCCGTTAAGGAAAGCAGTTTTGACATCCCTCTGCCATATTTCATAATCATGATATGCAGCGATAGCAAGTAAAATCTAAACAGATTTAAGCTTTGCAACTGGTGAAAAGGTTTCATCATAGCCAACCCCATGAATTTGTTTATATCATTTTGCAACTAGTCTTGCCTTATAGGTATGTACCTTACCATCCATGTCAGTCTTCTTTTTGAAGACCCACTTGCATCCTATAGGGTTAACTCCTACAGGAGGCTCTACCAAGGTCCAAACTTGGTTTGTGTACACGGAATCCATTTCAGATTTCATGTCTTTTAGCCACTTCTCAGACTCGGGACCAGTTATGGCCTCTTGGTAGGTCACAGGCTCATCTTGATCCATGAGTAATACATCACCTTGATCAGTTATGAGATATCCATATCTCTCAGGTAGGTGACGTATCCTGCTTGACTTACGCTGGTCTTGTTCTACTTGAGCAGGTTGCTCTTCCACAACTACTTGTGTTTCCTGCTCTAATTCCTCCATAGTTGTATCAATTCTTTGTGATTCTTGAATTTCTTCAAGCTCTACTTTCCTCCCACTGATTCCTTTGGAAATAAAATCCTTTTCTAGGAAAATTCCAGTTCGAGCGACAAACACTTTCCCCTCAGAAGGATTGTAGAAGTAATACCCTCTTGTTTCTTTAGGATACCCCACAAATAAGCATTTGTCAGATTTGGGCTCAAGCTTAGTGTAAAGGTGTTGTTTCACATAAACTTCGCAACCTCAAATCTTCATGTAAGACATATGTGGTTTCTTACCACTCCATATCTCATATGGTGTCTTCTCAACCTTTTTGGATGAAACACGGTTAAGTGTGTAAGCTGTTGTCAATAGTGCATGTCCCCAAAAGGAGTTTGGAAGATCGGCGTGACTCATCATGGATCGGACCATGTCTAACAGGGTTCTATTTCTTCTCTCAGATACACCATTGCATTGGGGTGTTCTAGGAGGAGTAAGTTGGGATATGATCCCACACTCTTTCAGATGGTTATCAAACTCTAGGCTTAAATACTCACCATCTCGATCTGATCGAAGAGTTTTAATATTCTTACGTAGTTGGTTT